>NC_086317.1:37837543-38479626 GCF_036172605.1 Pelobates fuscus | reverse complement strand
GTGGTCGAAACACGTTGGGCTTGTTCATCTTTTATTCCAAATAAAGAATTTATTTATATTTTATTTTGGTTCCTGACTTTATCCAGACGGCTTTTGACTTTTGTTTCTGTGGGACCATTTTAACTACAGCATCGATCATGGAGTATTCTACACGCCATTGCAGTAGAGAGCCGAATGATATGGCTCTCTAGATTGTGAGTGCTCCATGTTCCCTTTATATTTTACACTGGTTGTATGCATATTGCCTACTTCTTGTCCTCTCTTTTAGATGGTCTCCCTCTCTAATGCTTTTAGAGTGCTTACCAGCTGTAGATGGCGGAAAAAATGTCACTAGTGTCAAAACGTCTATGGCCTTTCCCCAACATTCCAAGCGGTGCTCAAAAATATTTCTATAAGGAAGATTGCTATATCAAAACTTTTTTGTGAATATTATATTTTCTCAATAACTGATTAACCAAAAGCAAGATTACAGAGTATAACATTGCATGGTTTATCACTCTTCCATTTGAGATTTAGACTGTTGTATTTTGAACTAATATCTAAAGGGAGAGATCCAATGAATGTTCATTTGTTATACTCTTGCATACCATGAAGTCAGATTATGCAGACCAGGCCAGTTTTAAAGACAACAATGTATGCATGGGGGTCATTTTTGGTCTATGACATCAGTTGTTTCATCCATCCATTCCTTCGTAAACGTAACAAAACAACAGATGATAAACTGCGCCAAACAGAACTGAAAAAAATCACACGGGTATACTGAATCTTAACAATAACCCAATAATGTGTAATACATATGTAATCTCTCTCGTGTAAAGTGATTTTGTATTTCGGTACCAGGAAAACCTCAAAATAAAACAGAAATACAACAAAAAATAGTGTAATATGTCTTAATTTTTTGTTGTATTTCTGTTTCATTTTGAGGTTTTCCTGGTACTGAAATACGCCTAAAACAAACAAAACCATCTTTCCTCCATTCATATCTAGAAACATATCAATAAATTCTTACACCTATTTTTTATTTTGTTAACAGCAAAATGCATTGAGCACATTAGCAACTATAGTCCAATGCGGGATACAGCCAAATCGTCACTATATATTCACTGCACTATTTTATTTTTAATTGGATAAAATGTCTCTGAACTGATTTATTACCCAAACAGCAAATATTGGTAGCAACGGATACATTACTCTCAAATTCTTTTTTCAATGCCCTCGGTGGAAACCTGCGACTGAGCTGTATTATCAGTGTCACTTAATGAAATACTGGTTTGATCCACTGGCATTAACGCTGCCAGGATTTAATATACCTCTAAACCTTTCTCAATATCACAAGCTCAAGGATTCCGTTGTCTAAATCTTCAACCTTATAATACGTCCCTTAGTTTAATCAGCCACATGCTTAGGGTAGTCTTCAGTGCTTCTCCGTAAAAGTGACCAATGGGGGAAACAGGGTCAATCTCTCGTGCTATGGAATATTTAATGGAGAACAGCCGGATCAATATAATACTTTAAGATTTCTCTAGAGATTTAAAAATACACCAAAGAAAATCATCTGAAACATGTGAATCAAGACTATAAAGAAAATAGTATGTGTCTGTTAAGCTCCTAGGTACACAGAGGAAAATACATATTATTCATTATGTTTTTTTTAAGTAATTGCATTTTCTATTTTTTTCACTGTAGACCTGAGTTTGTCTCAAGTGTCTGTCTTTCTCTGCACAAAATCGACTCCTTTATTGCTCTTTATTTCAATGGAACATCTGGAAAATGCTAATGCATTTTAAACCTCCAAGTAAAATAATTCACCTAATTTAGACCTCAGTTTTATTCAAGCCGATACGTTTTTTCAACACTTAATTGTGATAAAACATTTAACGTTTGGATTGATTCAAATCCTGCCGTTACATGCTTATTGAAAAACGATATTTATCGAATTCTGCTATTTAAATCCATTCACCAAGGAAATTTTGGCTTGATACATTTCCTTTAAAATTGCTGATAAATACTTTTTTTTTTTTACTATTTTCTTGAGAGCAGCAGTAGCAACCAGCAGGCAAATAAATTTAAAAAGCCTACGGGGGGGGGGAGAGGGGCTTGGGACTAAAGCTGAACGGACGCCATCTATGTCGGAAGCAGATATACCCCGCAATCCTCACTTTATTGGGACTCCCGCGACTGCCTATGAACAGGGCCACGAAACGCCAATCCCAGATTGGAGATCCTGCCACGGCGGTACTGTTCACCCCTTGACACCTGGGAAGCACAGATCCAGCTCCCTGAAGGAGACCGCACGTATAATCACCTACGCTGGTCAGACCGGATACAGCCTAAGTAGAATATTGTTATGTAATGATTTTCTATATAATCTTTGTCTCTCATTTTATCTGGGGTCCTGCGATCCTTCTTCACTCGGCCTTGGCTGGTGTCATGACCGGAATAAGCGATGGTGGCACAGAACCCCCAACTCCCCCCTACACCTACAATACTTGCAGCATACTCTCAGTTAATCGTGATATGTTTTACATAGGGCAACGACCCATGGCGGTTCAATGTTTCACAGGCGCATGGGTAGACCCATAAGGCTTTGATAACTCGTACCGCACAATTACAGGCGGCCTATGCTCGCCCCATGTTCCCTAAAGTGATGTATATCTACTCGGGTGGCTCACAGTTGCACTAGTAGAGTCTAAACTTGTTTACCTCCTGTTATTACCTTTAATTTACTTTACCTCAATTTGAAACAACAGCTTAAACATTAAGTCTCAACCTCTATGGATGCGATCTTGCATGTTGGCTACACTCTTAAAGGGGCCATAAGCCTGGGAGTACCCGCTTACACTGTTACCAGTTCTTGTAACGCAACATGTTAAACAAAAAAAAAATTGTGTGCAGTTTCACTTGACAAGTTATGTGATACCTCTAAACCGATATTATGCTATGATGCATCTTTTAAATATGTCACTGTAACTCATGATATATCTACATGCACCTTCAAAATAAAGAATTTAAAAAGAAAAGGCCTACGGGGGTAACATGGCAATATGACCCCCCACATTAAAATAAGCAACGTTTATTTTACCATGCCACGAATGTGGTTATGTCCGCTGCCATAAAATACTTGCTAATGCTGGCCAGTTGCTACCGAGCCACAACTAATTTACAGAAGAACATGCACAGGTCCCCATGTCCCCAGCTGTGGACATCAGGTCGGGGCTTCATATTAAATGACGGGGATGGACAAATCACTGTGGCAATTGGGTGGAGACGGCTCAATTAAAAAGCACAGGGTACACATTCTAATGTTTCCCCTATCTCTACGATGGGGCCAATTAATGTAAGTTTAAATATTAATTCTAATTCTAATGTTTCCCCTGTTTCTACAATGGTGGCCAACTAATGTAAGTTTAGATATTAAGAATGTAGTATGCCCCAGCCCTGAGTTAATTTGTGTGAGAATGGTTTAACCCCTGCAGGTAAGAGTTATCCAGGCCATTCTTCCCCCCCCTTGAAAGATTGCTATAGCAACAGATTGCCCCCACAGCGCTTTTCACATCACAGCCCCAGATTTCCCTTACCACAGTATCAGGTTGCACACAAAGCAATTGCCACAACACTAGGTAGCACACACAGCAGTTGCCACAATATTAGGAGATAGTCAAAGCACCAGCTTCAGCGCCAGAATGTGCCCACAGCCCAACCTCCCTCCCGTACAGGGCCCTTGGACGATGACAAAGTGCCCTACCACGCAGTCCGCCCCAGCGCAGAAAGCTAGAGAGCTGCAAGGTGAGTTGTTAGTGTAGGACTCACCTGTGAGATTTGCCTAGAAGTGATATTAAAAGCATCCTACTATTTAAATGTCCATAGAGATTTGGGACAGTGCAGATGTAACTTTTATTTTTGTTTTATTATTATTAGTATGATTCCATTATTTTCCTGTGATTACCAATCACCAGAACCACTTCATTAAGCTATAGTGGAACAGGTCCCTTTTTAACACCCAATTGCACGTTATTTGTACTGTATCAAGCGCTAATTTCTAAATACATTTACATTGTACATCTACTAAAATCATGTTCCGATGAAACCCTCAATTTAATAATTTTGGATACGCTTTTCAAAAGGATTTAATCTTTTTTGATGCATTTTTAAAATGATTTCATATTGTGAAAAATATTTTTAGTTTGATATATTGATGATTATTTTATGTGGAGCTGGTGCAAGGGTCCTGGTGCAAGAAATGTTTTGGGCCTAACTCTATCATAAGAGTGGAGAAAAGATAGATCTCCATTTGTTGTACAATTCCCATGATGCTATGCCAGCTGGGGATCTACCAATTGCCCATCCTTGCAGGGTTGTTTTTGTGACCAATGTTTGTGCTTTTGAATGTAAACATGTTTTTGTATAAAGTATGTGTGTGCATATAAGGGTCTATTTGTATGTACTGTTGCCATTGGAATGCAGTGGTGTACTTGTGTGTAGGGTTTGCGTTTGAATGCGGGGTTACTTTTGGAAGTGTTGGCTTCTAAATGTGCTTTTGTGTGTAGTGTTGGTTTTTGTTTATAATTGTAGCGTCTTAACACAGGGGTGTGCTTGTATGTAGTGTTGGCTTTTAAATATGGATGTACATTTATGTGAAGAATTGGTGTTTAAGTGAAGGGGTGTGTTTGTATATCATTTTGGAGTTTGAATGCAGTGGTGTTTGTGTGTAATGTTTGTGTTTGATTGCTGGGATGTTTGCAAATACATATTTACACAGATATACATGCATATTAACACACAGATAAACACATGACACATGCACACACATTCATATACACACTGACACATACGCATACATACATACATAGACACCCAGAGATACACACAGACACATGCACAAACATTGACACACTGGCACACAGATATACACACTGGCTCATACACACACTGATGCACAAATACACACAGGCACATACACAGATATATTTAGATACATACACACAGGCACACAGGCACACTTACACACACAGATACACACTGATTCACACACTGGCACACGCAGTCAGATACACACCATGACACAAAGATACACATATACACACAGATACCCACACTGACACATACACAAAACTCAGATACACACAGTGACACACACTTTAACACACAGATACACACACTGACACACGCATACATGTCATAACTTTTTATATTTGCAGTCACCCTTCTGTTAGCATACCCTTTGTCTGCAGGAGGGTGGCTTGCTTGGGGTGCTGCTAGCTAAGGTTGATGCGTGTGGGATCTGCAGCAGCTCAGTCCTTGCCTCTTTCCCCCCTCCACGGTGCTCTATATATCTGTGAGGAAGTGACCAGTTCTTATTTCCTCCCAGTACTGACAATACTGCCGCATCGACTGCACAAGCAATAGAACCGCAAATGATTCTTTAATCTTTTAATATTTGCAAAAAAATTATTTTAAAAGTTATTCTAAAAAGATTGTCTTTACATCCCGGTCCTCGCCTCTGGGGCCCTTTGCAACTCAGAATAGCAGCTGTTCAACTAAGCAGAGCGGGAACCCTCTCGACAATGGCGGAACTCTCAAGTAACTCTGATAGCAGCAGGGACCGAGAGGAACTTACCTGCAAAATCGACCAACGCCTCATGGTTTGTTGGGTCAAACTAGACCAGTGTCTGCAACAATCTCTCAAATGGGAGATGGGTGCCCAACCATCCCAGAGATTACCGACCAAGTTTCGGGAAGTGCCTGCGCCGGAGGGGATACAGACCTGCAACGGTTGGAACAACCTGAAATGGTGGCTGCAGCGAGATGCACGCCATCAGCCTGGATGCCTGGTACTCACTGTGAGATAACATTGCTAAACTTAGGCTATCGCAGCACCCCGTAGCCGCACAGACCGTCACCGGAGATGTGGTGTATACAAGTATCTGAAACAACCCAGAACTGTCCTATGCCTCTGGATGGGGTTGGTTGAACCGTAACTCATGCAGCTGAGGTAACTCCACCAGATTACCTTCATCTAATGTATTATGGCTTTAGGTAGCCTGATGTTTCAAGCTGCTGAAGGGCATTCTTCGTCTCACATATAAGTGCTGGGGTTCCCTGGGGCGATATACGTTCTCTGTTATTTAGCACATGTCCACTTAGCAACACACATATGCTTAGACAGGATGCTCTGGCCTGAGGATTATTATGTTTTGTTTTTAAATGTTCTATCATTTTAGTTAGCCTCTTGCATAGGACTATATGCGTTTTTTGTATATGCTGATCTCTTAGACACGTTAACCCAGCCTGACTAATAATTTACACCACATGTGTATGTTACATTGCTTTAATGTTAATCTATAAGTCAGGTTACCTGTCTTCGCCTACTTAGTCTTTACTGCATATGCGCCTTACCTGAAGTATACAACTTATTCTGCTCTCCATACTGCATTATTCAAGAAATGTGCCAGTTGTTTGTCGGTCATGTTATTCACTGCTCTACATACTGATACTTGTTCTAGCGAGCTTGTTTATAAAAGAAAGATTGTGCATTCTTACCCTGTGCCGTACTAATGTTAACGATGAACTGCTGGTATTTGTTGTTGTGGCATTGTCAGCTTGTATGTATCCTGTATGCACAACAAAAATAAAGAATATACATATTTTTTCATTTATTTTTGTAAAGATTGTCATTTATAAACCTTATCCAACATTATTAAATTGAGGCCTTATTACTCTAAGCAATCCTGATTAAATGCCTTTAAAATACATGCCTTATATCCCAGATACCATTTGCAAATCAGGCCATGTTTGCTATAAAATATTTTTTTTTCTGCCCTGACCTTTAACTTGTTATGCTAATAACGTGACCATGAGACTGGAGGCTAAACACTCTATGTTGGTAAAAAGCTTGAAACAGTCAGTTTTTACACGTCAGTTGCTCTATGTAAATAGAGAGAAACAGCTTTTAAAATAGATCTTATCTCAATCGTAAGTCTGAATGTTTTTATAAGGCTAGTTGGAAGAACACGAAAATTTAAGTATTAAGCAATACTGCAGAGGAATCCCACCTTTGCTGTGATATTCTCATGGCTGCCAATCCTGAAACCAGTTTTGAATCGATGATAACTAGAAAATGTAAAATAGATTTCTCTGTATTATATTACCCTTTCCAATAAATGGCATAATTTAATCACAATCTAACTCTTAATGATTTATTAACTAATTTATTCTTTGGTAGTGTGAAGCATTGAAACATATGACAAGCATATTCTTGTCTCTAGTATATATCTTTTTTTTAATGAAAAATAAATAAATAAATAAATAAAATGTGGATATTGGCAGTTTGTAATAATGTATCTATACATTTAAAATTTTTATCAGTGACAACACTTACAAACCATTGCCATCTAGAACTACATTTAAACCATATAAAGAGCCCTATCACTCTAAAGAACAAATGGCCCAAAAAAGACAAGACCATTATAGAAACAACTCATCCCCAAAGATGCAACGTGTAACAGATACATCTAGAGAGAGAACATACAGTGAGGTAACAAAACAACCCCCACACAAGAAAATAGTAGAAAAGAACAGATCAACCTACAACTCTAATGAACTGCCACAACGAGAAAGGAGAAATTATGTCTCAGAGCGGGAAAGGAGAGATTATACCCTAGATCACAGAAGTCCAGCAAAAAGAACTCACAGAGAAGTTATTTTGGAAAAAAGTCCAAGAAGAGATCGAAAATCTCAGGAAGGAAGGGACGCTATTACAAAAGAGAGAAGTCCGAGAGGAGAAATGTCCGAAAGGGAGAATCTAACCTCAAAAGAAGATAGAAGAATGGAATCCAAGAATACAGAAGATTACTACCCCCTTTTTTTGGAAGGACCTGAGAATAGAGGACATGATCTGGCAGGAGAAACCGAAATCGTGGGAATCCCCAGGCAAACGGCCCAGATCCAGAGAACACGAAATAGAGGAACAACAGGGGAACAAAGAAAAAAGAGGGAAGAGATAGACACAAAAGGAATTTTTTATCTCACCAACTATCCGTTAAGTAAAGACGAAATAGAAGTCTTAAAAAAGGCCTAAAATTTGCCCCTACAGCAGAATTAGACAAGTTCAAATGTTTTATAGATCTGAATAAATTTATAAGAAGCTTATGTTTAAAAAATGTTTTCCATGATAGAGAAGAAATACCAAACGTAGCTCCAGATCCAAAATATAAACAAACACAACTAAAAGAAAAATCCTCTTTTTTCCCAAAACACATGATCTCTCATGCAATTACCACGTTCGAAACCATGGTTATGGGGGACATTAAAAAAACAAAAAAAATTAAATAGATTTCAACAAAATATGTCCCATAGGGAAAGAAATATCCTAAAGCAACTTCAAAAAAAATGAAGAGATAGTGATTAAGCCAGCCGACAAGGGGGGCGGAATCGTTATCTTGTCAAAAGCACAATATACAGGTGAGTCAGAACATCCCTATACACCATCATTCCCCACGAAATAGGGATTAAAGCAGTACAATATTTTTTACATAGAGCCAATTTTCACGAAGACCAAATCCAATTTATTTTGGAAGGTATTCATCTCATTCTCACCAACAACTTTTTTTGGTACAATGACACGTTCTACCTCCAAATAAAAGGAACGGCGATGGGCATCAAATTCGCACCCAGTTATGCTAATCTATTTATGGCATACTGGGAGGAACACTTCATGTTCTCTGAACATCCCTGGGTGTCGAATTTGGTGTGCTATCGCCGATATATCGACGATATACTCTTTATTTGGAATGGCTCGATCGAACTTCTAGATATGTTCAATTCTTTCTTGAGTGACAATGACTGGGGTATCGTATTAACTACCACACACAGTCAAACAGACATCCATTTTTTAAATCTACACATTTTTATACAAAATAATTCTATTACCACCAATTTTTTTTGCCAATGGATACATTGAAAAGAACAGCTGCCACCACAAACCATGGCTACAAAACGCACCAAAGGGTCAATTCTTAAGGATCAGACGAAATTGTACCAATAATGAAGACTATAGACAACAAGCCACAAAAATAAAAGAACAATTCGTCAAGAAAGGATATAAGGAGGATCAGTTAACTTTAGAATTAGAAGAAGTCCAAAAGAAATCACGTTCAGAACTTTTAACATATAAAAGAAAAAATTCACAAGACACACAGATCCAAAAAATCCCTTTTATATGTAATTTTAATGGGCAAAACAGAAAAATTAAAAAAAATCATTAATAAATATTGGCACCTTTTACAAGATGACCCCATTTTAAAAGAAATTTTACCAACACGACCGCAAATCACATACAGAGGAGCGCCGAATTTAAAAAGATCTTTAGTACAAAGCAGTAAAGGCCCGACAGCTACTAAACACATTTTTACACAAGGGAAGGGTTTTTACGGCTGTGGTACCTGCCTAGCGTGCAGGTCTACGAGGAGTAAAAAGAGACACCTTACAAACATACAACAATATATTAAGAAAGATGTCATCATTAGAGACCAACTCACGTGTTTCTCAAAAGGCGTTATATATATTTTAAAGTGTCCATGCAATCTTCTTTACATAGGTCGTACTATTAGATGTATTCATGTGCGTATTTCAGAACACATCCGAAATATAAGGAATGGGCTAGAAACCCACAGTGTCTCCAATCATTTAAAAAAATATCACGATCAGAACCCAGAGACCCTCTTTTTCTGTCCATTGAAGTTTGTTAAAAAAGATTGGAGAGGAGGAAATTATATTAAAAAATAGGGTCAGAAGAAATGAAATTTATATTTGAATTCAACACTTTAATACCAAATGGCTTGAACTCAGATTTCGAATTGTGTCACTTTTTTTTAAATACTCTTTGCACCTTAAAGCACTGTGAAGCACTTTAAAGCACTAGAATATGGCACTTCAATTAAGTCACTGACACATCTGGTGATGAAAAGATTTTACAACAGTGCACTTTTATAGATTCATGGTTGCATCACCTTGTTTTCAATAGGATCCTAGAAGTGGATCCTACCTCTGTTGTGTACTTTGGAATATATGTTTAGATATTGTTTATATATTCCTGTGCAATATTCTTAAGGTGTTGTTACCAAAGTAACAGATCAATATTTGAATACACCTTCCATATCTTTAATGTTGTAATAAGATTCTTTTTTTCTGAAGACTACCTATTTGGATATGTTTCAGTATGAGAAATATCTGTTTATATCCCTGTTTTATATATATTTCCACATATGCACAAGTGTGGAACGCGTTCCACTGCACGTTCCAGTGACATCACAAAAGTGCCGAAATGGGAAACCGGAAGTGACGTCAACGACGCATGGAACGCAACGTGCGTTCCAAATGCCGATACCGGAACCCAGAAGTAAGCCAGAAATAGCGGCATAAAAGACCACCAAACACCCCATAAGTTACTAAAGACTGAGGAAGCCCCACACTAGCGGCGAAACGCGTATCAGGACCTTTGAGCCTGCTTTATTCAAGACCACTAAGGACATTTATGCCGGCTTCATCTGCACTTTACATTTTAGTGCTTTTTATGGACTTGGATAGCCATCTGGCTATTGGACTTTGCTTCTTTTAACTTTTTGTTGTGTTAAGAGCAGTCCTGTATTTTTTACCAGCATTTTACATCTAATAAATTAAGTTTCAAGAAATAATTTATTTTTCCGTTGTTCCTGTTACCTTCAGAACGACTAAAGAAAGGACAGGGACGTCCTACTAAGTGTCCCACTGCAACACTCATGGGAGCCATATGATTTTATTTGGCTCCCGGATTGTGAGTACATGATCTTTACCATCTTCCTTTTTTATAATATATTTACTGTATTACACTATATGTTTTTATGTTTTTATTTTAGGAAGCCATAAGAAGTGTGATCCACCATTGTATGTATTTTATTTGAAAAATAGTTATAGTTCATTATATTTTAGAATTACATAATATATAATTATAGACTTTTTACGGCTCCTTCTCTTTTTCCTTTATTGGTTACTTTTTCGTCCTTGAACTGCAGACAAATAGTGGTCGACTATTTATATTATATATATATATATATATATTTATATATATATTTATATATATATATATATATATATATTCAGCAGTAGAGTGATTTGCCCATTTTTGTTAAACCGACATGGGTGCTGCACCCAAACCAAGTCAAGGAGATGAAGTGGCCTGGGTGTTAATAGTGTCCCTTTAAAGTTCACTTAACAGAGCAGGAGATAATAACTTCTAAAGTAAACATATTGTGCTTTAAGATCGCATTGAAAATTAAACCATTTTTTTTTCATGCGGGCTTTGTGTGTCGCAGCAAGGGGAGGTGAGGCTAGGGCTACAGAAACAGAAACCAATTCATGATTTGCCTCGTAAATGGCAGTGAACTGCACAGTGAGACTGCAGGCGCATGATCTATACATAAAAACTGCTTCATTAAACTAAAGTTGTTTTGGTGCTAAGAGTATCCTTTTACACTCTACTTTGACAAGCAAACTACCATTAAAGGAACACCGTAAGATTCAAAATAGATATATTTATTTTGAACATTAGAGCGTTGCATTTTCTTTAAGATTACCAGGGCCACTTGTTATAAAAAAAGGAAAATCTGTCCTCCCAGCGTTGGGATGGAGTCTGTAGGGCAGATACTCCTACTCTGATGAGATAACCATGACTGATGCAGATTACCCCGTGGGTCCCAGTCTCAGCATGGACCTCTCTACTGGTAATGTTCCTTCACCAGACCACCAGGAATCCAGCTCGCCAGTCCCACTGGATTGCCATGGATAATAACCCCCCTCCTCCCAATAGTTAAGCAGGAGGGGCAATTTAAAAATGTCCACACCCATACTCAGCTACTACACACACAAACATTCAGTGACCACACACAATACTCAACCAGCAGACACTGGCATACTCTGCTCCCACCTCCGTACAGCTCATTGGCACAATCAGCTTCTTCAACACACACAATGGTCACCCACTACACACTATCACCAGGGCTGGCCTTAGGGGTGTGCGAGCAGGGGGGCCGTGCGGCCGACACAGCTCACACATTGCCTGTGTCAGGGGAGCTAAAACAGGTCTATAAAAAAAAATTGCGGCGGCGGGGGCTGGGCTTAACAAGCGGCGGGGGTGGGGCTTATCACGAGGCAGAGCCAATACCTACCCGAAGCCCCTGGTAACGGCTGCACAAGAACTGCATTCAATCTCCCTTCCAGCCATAATGAAAAGAGGTAAGTCTGTGTTTGTGACTGCCTGGCTATTTGTGACTGTTTGCCTGTGTGTGTGTGTGTGGCTGTCTGTGTGTGTGACTGCCTGCCTGTGTGTCTGCCTGCGTGTGTGTGTGACTGTCTGACTGCCTGTGTTTGTGACTGCCTGCCTGTGTGTGTGTGTCACTATCAGTCTGTGTAACTGCCTGCCTGTGTGTGACTGTTTGCCTATGTGTGTGTGGCTCTCTGTGTGACTGCCTCCGTGTGTGTGTGACTGTCTGCCTGCCTGTGTGTGTCTGCGTGACTGCCTGCCTGTGTGTGACTGTCTGTCTGACTGCCTGTGTGTGTGTGTTTGTGTGTGTGAGACTGTCTGACTGCCTGTGTGTGTGTGTTTGTGTGTGTGAGACTGTCTGACTGCCTGTGTGTGTGACTATCTGCTTTTAACTGAGTGTGTGTGTGTCTGCATGCCTGTAACCGAGTGTGTATGACGGCTTGTAATGGAGTATGTGTGACTGTCTGCTTGTGACTGTGTGTGCCTTTAACTGTTTGTGATTGTGTTCTTGTAACTGTCTGCCTTTAACTGTGTGTTTGGCTCTGTGACTGTCTGCCTGTAACTGAGCATGTGTGGCTGTCTGCCTGTAACTGTGTGTGTGTGTGTGTGTGACTGTTTGCCTGTAACTGAGCGTGTCTGACTGTCTGCTTTTAACCGTTAGTGTGACTGTCTGCCTGTGTGTGTGACTGCATACAGGCAACTTTGTCCGGGGGGTGAGGGGGAGGCGCTGTGAAGACTTTTTGCACAGGGCGCCTAATGGCCTAAGGCTGGCCCTGACTATCACGCACCCAATCTGACCTGGGCAATTGTAACCCGACTCTGATCTCCAGTCTAAGCCAATGCTCTTCTCATATAGAATCCACTAACGGCATCTGCTCAGACAGGTGTTAACATTGCCAATCATAAAATAAAGATAAATAAAATACAATGTTAAGCACAGTTACACAATCCACACTTCCTCAATCCTTACCCATGTCTCCCAGCTTCTCAATGATGGGTTGCTAAACTATCCCACAAATGAAAACCCCCTTAAAAAGTCATTGGACCTTCTAGCAAGACCAAGGAGTCAACAATTGTTTTATACATTTTTTGGGGGGAAAGCAGAATATACCTAAGCAGTGTGTGGATATTCATATATCTGTGAAGATTTGTGAAATGTAGTCACAAAATACAGGGTTTTCAAGAAAACACATAAAACCCACAATCCCATAGATCTCAGTAATATGTGCAACCAACTATTATATATGAGGAAATCTTGCCCTCTACTGGTCAAAAGAGTGAATTGTAGTGAACTCAAAACCGAATTGTAACATTTAAACCAGTCTAAATACATTCTGCAAATATACTGGTTTTCCATCTTGGATTTTTTTTTAGCTAAATATTGTAATTCTATCCTCCATTGACCACAATTTGCTGTTTAGTGAATAAACATTTAAGATTTGCATATCATTGAAATTGCAGCTATCGGCATACTGTGACAGTGTTCTTATTTTGTCTGCACGTTGCGTTAGCCATCAGTTTGCAACAATATTATAGCTTAATAGATGGCCATCTACATAAAAGCCACAGAGCAAATCATTTTGGGAAGGCTTACAGAAGATGCAGAGTGAGATCCATCTATGCATTGTACATAGAAGAAGCAGATTTGTGGCCAGAGCCAGGACCAACATGGGGCAACAATTCTATTAATAGGAACTGAATAGAATTAAAGGAACATGCCAAGCACCATAACCACTACACTGGGTGAGCTTCCAGGCGCCCCTCCAGTGTAAGTAGTCAAATTGTTTTAAGAAAAAATATATATATCGCAGTCAGAAGATAAATGCTTAGGGAAGTAGGAGTGTAACCAGAAAACTGACAGGTAATGTCTATAACCTAAAGTGCCTTCGAGGGCACCCCTTAAAAAAGTATAAACCTCCATCTCCTCTCAGAATCCCCAAACCGTATAGAGTAAATAAAACAAAACTCCTTCTCCGCTCCCCCACAGCAACCAAAAATGAAAATTGAAATAAAATCATAATCTAGTCAAGCTAAAATCACAACGTCTTGGCTTGTCTAAAAGTTAGAATATAGCTGGAGCATCATCCCTAATCTGACTGCCGACCATTGCTCTAAACTGTCCTAAAGTGTTGGGAGTTGTTAGCACCATTTATTCATTTTTTTTTATTTCGTTCTTTATATCCAAGAGTACTTGTTGTATATTGTACCTATCTACTAGAATTTACCATTCTTGTTTTTTTATACTATACTTATTAAAGGTTATTTTTTAATTATTTAATTATTTATTTATGGGTTGCCCTTCTATTTATAAAGGTCAGGTTTGTTAGGTATGACAGTCTCCACCTCCGTTCCTCCCTTTCTTTTCGCTTTCATATTCATAGTTAAGGGTTACCCCCCAAATTCATTTAGCATCCTCTCTGCGTATATCTACTTAATAACTGTAGATAAATACATGGAATATTAAATGTTTGAAGACAAGCTCAGCTTCACTTACAATACAATATTTTCTAAGATGTATACTATAGTGCCCCCTGGTGGATATCGAATTTAGAGTTCTGTTTGGAATTCTAGTTAACAGTCAATATCCACAACATAAATGATATTCAAGAGCTTGAAGGGATCCAGTTTCAAAATTGTTTTATTCAATTAGCGTACTTTAAAAAAAATCCTCCTGATCTGCTGTATGCAGACTAGGGCTGCTGTATAAACAAAGTGATTTAACTCCTAAATGGAAGAGGATTGACCAGTGAGACTGCAGGGCACACAATCTATACACCAAAACTGCTTCATTAAGCTAATGTTGTTTGGATGTCTTTAGTGTCCATTTAATATTCAATAGATATTTTCAATTAGTAAAATGGAATTCTTAAATTAATCTCAAATACAGAATATATACATAAATAATGTGTGGAATGTTTTTTTTTTTTTTTTTTTACAGCTAAAATGTACAAATTATAGTTTATTAATAGTACAATATAATGTACAAGTTACCATTACTTGGATAATTAGAATAAAATATAATGGTCTTTTGTACTTACAAATTAAAATTTACCAAACCCAGTGGCTCTTAATATTTGACTCTGACTTTGTATTCCTATTTATTTTCAGTGGGTCCTCATTCGGAACCACAGCTGGACTTGGACAATCACCAATGATAAGGTCACCCCCCAAAAAATGTGTATGTTTTGTATCCAGTGCTCTCGGATGGAGACAATGTTTTGTTTTTGTTTCTGAACAACACAAGCATGCGCTGCATTTGCCAATGACTTGTCTCTAGTGTCAATAGTGGGCCAAAATGTGCTGCTCATTGTGTGGAGATGCTCCCTGTGTTGTTATATGTGTTTGGAGGCTGCTTGTGGGATTGCATGTGTGTAAAGGAGACTGTAGTGTGTGCGTGTATAAAGAGGTCTGTTTGTGGCATACTATGCATGGCTATTGTGTGTGTTTCTGGGGCCTGTAGAGTGTGTGCAGGGGCTGTACTGTGTGTGTATCTGGGGGCTGCAGGTGGTTAAATTGTGTCTGTGCATAGGTGTAATGTATGTATAGGGGTAGAGTGTGTGCATAGGGATATAATGTGTATATTTATAGTGGATATAGAGTAATGTGTTTATACAATGTGTGTGAGTCTAGTATGTGCAATGTGTGTTTATAAAGGATATAGAATGTGTATAGTCGCTACATTCAACTGCGAGACCTAGCACAACAGCCAGTAGTCAAACAGCCAGGTACAGCGCCACCAACACCATTCGAAAAACAATGCTTCGATACACTGCTTCGTCGGGGACAAATCTCAGATATCTACACCACACTCACAACGCACGCCTCACAAATCAATCTAACTTACATCACAGCATGGGAAAGAGACATCGGATCACCGGAGGATCCGAGCGACTGGACTGAGATATGGGCAGCCACGAACTCCCTCACGACATGCGTAACGCATAAAGAACAGGCATACAAAACCATCTTCCGCTGGTACCCGACGCCACATAGACTACACCAAATGGGTCATAAACCCAACAATGAATGCTGGAAACTATGTGGAGAAAAGGGCACATACCTCCACTGTTGGTGGACATGCCCCAAACTCAATCAGCTCTGGACAGAGGTACAGAGCCTCATAGAACAGGTGGTAGGAAAACACATCTTAACACAGCCATGGACAATGCTACTCATCAAACCACTGGACACCCTCACGAGACAGGAAAACAAACTGGTGGCCCGCATAACCCTAGCTACACGCAGGGCAATCGCAGAACTATGGACAGACCAACGGATCCCTGAACTAACGACCATCATCCGCAAAATCAGAGAAACGCGCGAATTAGATGAACTAACAGCGCAAATACACGACTCGTACAAAGCGTTTCACCGCTGGGATACGAACTACCAGAACTTGGGCATAACACTCCCATAGTAACACCCACCAACACCACTAGATCCACCCGAGACGCCCTCCTGACAACCCACTCCCCTCGGTCTCCAGACGAGGTGAACGTTAACCCAGACGGCCACCCATACCCTGACATCACTGACGTACAAAAGTCAGATGAACCCGCACAAGAGCGCCATGAAAAGGCCAGACTAACCTGACCACAAAGAACATAGCCCACACGAGCCCCACGACACACAATCCCTCCTGCCCCCTCACCCGCATCCTTCCTCACCGACAACGAAAGGAAACATCTAAATCAGAGAGCCCTCTCGGCCCCTCCCCCCAGCCTGGGGGCCCGGTCTGGGTGGATCCGCGGACACGGGGCGGGACCCCCGACCACACACCACTCCCTCGGGTCCCTCACAGGGAGAAATAGGAACGAGAAAGGGCACAGAGAGAAGGAAACACTCCCAAACCCACACCAGCGAAAACACTACACAAGGACACAATAGCAACAGCACACCCCAAACGACAACACGAAACAACTGCTCACGACCAACACCGACACCCCCAACCATAACGAGGGCAACCAAGAAAAGAAACAGACCAGCAGAGGTGTGGGTATCGGACCTGAAGTACACCCACTGAAGACACAGACCACAGACCCCCATCATACCCCAACCGCTCCCTCCCTCCCTCCCCCCCCCCACCTCACCGCTCACTCCCCAATACCCCCGAAAGAGTCCACCCCGTAACAAATGTGACAACATATAAGATCTCAAAACCATCCACACAACAAACAAATCAGGATAACCTTAGTCTCTAGAAACACCCAACCACCCCCTGGTAGGGACAAGCAACTAGAGGAACCACCAGATAACATGCAAATACGCTTGCACACAGTCCAAAGGCAATACACGCGACCAAAGACCTAAGAAGGGCTTTATCCGCAACTACAAGACCTGACCGCCCAAAGACCCCAAAACCAAGCACAAACACGAGCACCACGGCAACGGTGAGCTTAGATAGCAACCAGTCTAAGGATAAATCTGAAAGCGACTTAGATAAGACGAGATCAATCTGGGACAATATGTTTGCAAAATGTGGTCGCAATAAGTTACCCCTACCCATCCCTTCCCTTTTTTTCTTCTGTACCCACAACCCGCACTATGCCACAATTGAAAACTCAACAAATAAAGAATTTATAGAATGTGTATAGTGTGTTTATGTGTGTGGATGCCGGTGGTGTACTGTGTACAAAAAGGGGTAGGACAAGGGGGTAAAAATTATTAATTTAATAACTTACATTTTCCCTCTTACTACCTTGCAGGGGGAGAGGTGGCATACTGATGCCTTGTGTGTTAGTGGGCTGGTTATTTGGACTATACCTCTGCAGGCTACAGACCATCTCTCTCCCACTTGTGAGCTCCTTTGGATCAGAGCATTACCGTAGGGTACCACAGCAACTCTCTCAAACTATCGGAGCTCACGAGAAGACAGGCGGAGGCTACCCTGCTCTCTTCCCTCAGTATTAAAGTTCCTGGTCTCCCACCAGTCTGGGAGGGGACAGAGCTCACTCTTTGGGCCGGTGTTGTGCTGCATGGGCAGGCAGGAGAGATCCTTTGATCTCCACCACCAGCCTCGGCCCATAGCCATCAGAGCCCACCAGGTGCTTGCCTGGTCTGCACCTGGTCGAAATAGGCCTTTTCTATTTACTACGTCTCAGGATCTTTCATATAATCCAGGTTCCAGTACGAATTGGCATTTTATGTACCATAACGTTATACTAACAAGACAGCCAAGATTGAGCCAGTGTTGCCCTACCTTTAGGCTTTGCTCAGTTATTTACAGCAGCTTACACAGGAATGGATGGTAGGTGCAAAAGAGGAACAAACATTCCAAATAACAAATCACATCAATAGATAATCTGTCTCTTATTATATTTATGATCTACAGTCAGGGTTATTAACCAAACTCCTAATTGTAGCAAATGAAACCCGAATTGCAAAACTTAACTGAAATGGCTAATCTGTGATTACAGTTGAATTGGAAACTATTTTCCAATAAGCTATTATCCCTGGTTTTGCAACTCTAAATTGAATTTGCTATAATTCAGACAGTAGTCAAGCATTTATGTGTCGACAAATCGAATAGGTGGTGGTTCCAGTATGTAAAATGAAAAGAGGGGGTCATAGTGCAGTAAAATAACATTTTATTTGTAACAGAAATGATATGCTTGCTTTACAGGGTATGTGTGATATCTATTCTAAAGAGGATAACATTATATGTATACATTAGGCTAGCAAAGTTATAGATTGAGAAAAATACAAATTTGAAAACTATATTTTATTCTGTCAGCCAGTTCTTCGGCATAAACTCTATGCCAACGATTTGACTAACAAAGAGCAGGAAAGGCCTCCCACATGCAGTCCTACTGCTGTCCACACATGGGATCAACAGTGCATGTGCAGTGGTTGCTATGTCAATCCCTAGCAGACACCACTAGCGATGGCTAAGGAGTATAGGAACAGAGTGACTGACGTCACCATCATACTGGCAACAAGTCAGCGTGTCACACAGGAGATTTATCCTGCTTTGGGAACCGTTCTCAAGGAAGGCAAACCTCCCCCGCCCCAATGAAGAAAAAAAGGAAATCGTACAAACAGTGCTTAGGCTTAGGGTAAGGTGAAGTCTTTAGCTCAGCAGAAAAAGGTCTACACTGCCCCCATCAGCTCATTAGGGCTAAAATGACTGTCATCCTGGATGATACATGGGTCTTACTGCATGGCTCCTCTCCTTCGGAAGGAATGACATCTAATATTTTAGAATATTGGTTTAATTTGGAAATCGTAACATTTGTGGTTTTCTTCAGTAATTAGCTTCCTGCATTGCAGATGCACCGAGTAAATTTTTATCCTAAACATCCTTACGTATGAACCCCAGCCCTCTATTATGCCATTTGGACCCCCTTCATGCTTTCCTGGTCCCATATCCTTTAATTCTAGATTTTGTGATAAGTGTCTCCTGGCGTGCTTCACTATCTTTGATTCTTCAACACGTGCAACGACTATTGGAGCACACTTGAAATCAATATTTCATTAATACCTGTCTGGCTTAAACTCTTCGGACTTTCCAGCTCCTTACCCTGGTTCCAGAGCTCCAAGCCTTTTCGTTTAATTTTCTATTGCACTCGTTTGACTTAGGCCCCATATTACATTGCATTCCCGGGAGCCTGTTCCAAGAGAAAGGTACTATCCAAAGGTACTTCCTCCTCTGCATCAAAAACCAGTCTTAGTACAAAGTAACCCAATTATTGCAATTTACAGGGCTAAAAGCTCCCACTAGCCATTGGCAAGTGAAAATTTAGTAGTAGCGCGTGGAAATTCATCCCTGGTGAACATGCTATTGACTGCATTGGTGAGTCACTTTTAAGGCCTGGCTGGTAGCATAGAATATTTTAAGAACTGTATATATTTGTGTTCATATAGATATAAAAATAAAATATTGTTTGTTGTTGTGTAATTATGCACCAATCCTATGGAACAGAAAAGGTTTATTATTTATCATATTATTTGTACTTTATCTCATCTCATGCATTAATACATACTCTATACTCCTATAGTTATTTTTTATTTTATAAGCTCATAATATCATTGCATTAAGGCGACATTCGTAAAAAATATTTCACATAATCAACACACAAATATATCAACCTGGCTGATATTTCAGGGCACGATATCCATGTTTCCGGAACAATTAATGTGATTAATTCAGCAGGATATACAGACGGGAACACGTGTAGACCGCTTTAAGCAATAGATTTAATTTCACAGCTCCCAGTATATGGTGAGCTCATTTTCTTTACAGAGACGCTGATTTCATTGTTCCCCTGACAAGCAAATTACACGCTGCATCACGAAGACTATAGGTGCTAAGCTTAACACCCCGAAGAGATGTCCATTAAGTGTAAAAGAGGAGTATTTAGCCAGCAGCACGCTGTCTAGTGAGTTTTCTGCTGACAAAATTAGACATGTGACGAGAGAAGTACCAATAACAGAATAAAAAGAAAAGAAAAACATTGGAGCCAATTACTATTTAAATAACTACTTAAAACAAACTTTGCATAATAAACCACGTCTTTTAAATATGGCAGCCTAAAGAACAAGAATGTATTCATTATGTATTTTAATTCAATAGGGATTTCAGCTAAACCCACAGAAATTAAAATAATTTGCTTAATAGTAGTACACATCACAGGTTGCAAGAGCCGTTGTGGTGAAAAACCCAGCGCATTAGACATGTGCAATTCGTTTCGTTCAGAATGCAAATTCAGACGAATTTCCGAAATTCAGATGCTTCCGAATGTCCGAATTGCCGAATTGCCGAATTTCGGGATTCCAAACCAAATTGCTGAAGTTCCGAATTTCGGAATGCAGAACCGAACCGCCGAATTTCGGAAGTGCTTCGGATTTCTGAAACCCTACCTCTAACCCTAACCTACACTTACCCGAAGTCCTGAAGTTCCGAAGTGTCGAAGTGCCGAACCTTAACTGTCCACTTAGGAAGCAACACTGAGTGACAATCAATTTCACATGCTGTTGTGCAAATGGGGTAGACAACAGGTGGAAATTATACGCAATTGGCAAGACAGCCCCAGTAAAGGAGTGGTTCTGCAGGTGGTGACCACAGACCACTTCTCAGTTCCTATGCTTCCTGGCTGATGTTTTGGTCACTTTTGAATGCTGGCGGTGCTTTGCCTCTAGTGGTAGCATGAGACGGAGTATACAATCCACACAAGTGGCTCAGGTAGTGCAGCTCATCCAGGATGTCACATCAATGCAAGCTGTGGCAAGAAGGTTTGCTGTGTCTGTCAGCGTAGTGTCCAGAGCATGGAGGCGCTACCAGGAGACAGGCCAGTACATCAGGAGACGTGGAGCAGGCCGTAAGAGGGTAACAACCCAGCCTGCGCAGGACCGCTACCTCCGCCTTTGTGCAAGGAAGAACAGGAAGAGCACTGACAGAGCCCTGCAAAATGACCTCCAGCAGGCCACAAATGTGCATGTGTCTACTCAAACAGTCAGAAACAGACTCCATGAGGGTGGTATGAGGGCCCGACGTCCACAGGTGGGGGTTGTGCTTACAGCCCAACACCGTGCTGGACATTTGGCATTTGCCAGAGAACACCAAGATTGGCAAATTCGCCACTGGCACCCTGTGCTCTTCACAGATGAAAGCAGGTTCACACTGAGCACATGTGACAGGCGTGACAGAGTCTGGATGTGTTATTTTTGTGTTCCCTTTTTTTTGAGCAGTGTATATACTTGAAGATTTTTGTTCGACTTACCCTTAAAAAAAATATCTTTTACAGCATCAGTCTATTTGTGAGTAAAATACCAGGTTAAAATACTAGGGTACAACAGGAACTGGAAAGTTAAAATTAGCACATACTTACGGCTTACTGCAAACCGTTTGCCTTTAACATATCCGTCACAGATGGCATATACGCACTGTTACATTTTAAGAGCCTGGTCTTATCTTGGATCCATATGTCTCTTAAATGCTTAAACGGGCCAGTGGCTGGGAGAATGGTTCCTGATTCAGTCCTCAATACCCAATGGCAGACCAAGGTTTATAGTCTCCAATTCTCTTCCAATGGGGATATTGACAAACATGGAAACCATTTGACTATGAGAACCTAATATAAGTCTCTCAGAGGGCAGAGGTTGAAGGATTTCAATATTGCTATTACATGAAAAAGTGTTACTGTACACATTGCTTTTATAATCATGGTCATAGCTGCTCCCAGTGGCATATTCATAGAAGTCACAGAGCGTACACAGGGTGGCCTGGGTCTTACAATATTGTGATCCATAAGTAAGGAGCATTAAATCCTTCCGTCCCAGGTCTAACAAACACAGATAGCATACCAGTAACAGCACTGTTTTAGATTAGAATTTACTGCATCTCTGCCTTCTCTCAATCCACAACCTAAACTAACTGAGTAAGATTCATCTCTGTCAAAAAAATGTGAGTATGCTAGATAAACCACTAAAAACTGACAAGCAGAAGACACGATTCCACACGGTTAACGAGTTTCACGTGTTAACCTTTACAATGCATTTTGCCATGGATATTTTTAATCTTCACATTTGATATACAAATCCTTTACGCTTCACTAATTAATAGGAATTATACTGCTGAGAATATCATAAAAAAGGTACTATTATACAGAAATATGATTACAATCCTAATTTATTCAGGCTATCAGATATGGCTGTGTGTAATGGGGATAATATGCACAATTCTGGGTGTCTTTTGGGCCAAGGGTCACCAAAACATTTTCTTTTTATCGAGTTTCGCTAAATTTACAGTCAACGGTTAACTCTTGCATTAATAAATATCACACATAAAATGGCTGACGAGGTAAACACTATTCTAAACAGTGAGTGCTTAGGACTGAGCTTAACAAATTACCTGTACCAACTTTTAAACTGCATGACGCTCAGAGGCAGATGGGAAGTATGACAAATAGCAAAGTAATTTAAACAGAAATAAGCATTCTGTGCATACATGTACCAGAGTTCCATGACTTCACCGACTAAACACCGAGTTCAAATACATGAAGCACTTCTGAAGTTTCCCTTTTCACATGGCTTTCGTATCTTAGAAAGAAAGGGAAGATTATCAGCATCATGTTATAAATAGGCAGATGTCCACGGTGCAAGGAAGCACCTACATGCTCTAATGCTCCTTTAAAAAATGTATTTTAGTGGACTGCCCTTATGGGTGGCATCAGTCTGATATGAAAATGGCATAGGTTCTCTTTGTAATAGAACAAGTAATCAGAAACATTTTTGATAGCGGAGCGGAGACTAACTGAAGGACAAGCTACTGAGTTTCTTTTAGCATTTTGCCAGTTCTCATATTCTCGTTTTTTGTTGCAATGCATTAACTTGGCTCTCCCAGAGTTAAAAGGGTAATCCAGACGTGGACCACAAGCTCACTGTGCCTACAGGGATACCAGCTACATATTGCTGATGGGGCCTAAAGAACACCAGAGTACTGTATCCCTCGTGCAGGGAGCACTTTCCAGGATTTTGGTTTTGGACTGCCCTTATGGGTGGGATCAGTCGGATATGTTCTTCTCTTTGTAATAACACAAGTGAGCAAGAACATTTTTGAGACCTGAGTTAGACAAACCAAAGGGTAATCTACTGAGTTTCTCTAAGCTCTTGCCTATTTTCAGAGTTCTCACATTCTATTTTTTTTTTTTAGTGTTAACGGATTCTTATTTATTTATTATTTCCCCAGATACGAGCATTCTTTGACTATATTCCATTTGTTTTGGTCCGCTGCATTCACTTTCGATATACCAGATTCTGGTTCTGTGTGTAGAATGACTATAAAGGAGTCCCAGAAGTTGGGGTAGGATTAGCGGGAGGATGTAATCTTATACATATTATACTTTGCAGGAGTGATTAACATGTTACATGAGCTAAAACTGGTTTAGCCATAAAATGAGTCAATTAAATGCAAAGTCTGTTATAATTAATCAGCACAAACACAGCAAACCATATCTTAGAGATGGGGTAACCAAGAACCACAGTTTAATAAACTCTCCTTTCTCATGCAAGATAATTTATACTGAGCACTTACAATGGAAATCGGGTGGGTGGCAGGGGAGAAACCACTAAATAAATCCACTGGTGAGGTTGATAACAGAACTTTGTGATGTAACAGGGCCATATGAGAGTTCACAATATCAGTCTCTGGATTTTCTTATTTGGCATATTCTGGAATGTACGGGAATAGAAACAGTCCATATATCAAATGGCAGTATAAACACTGTGCCAGTAGCTATGGGGAACATCTGATCACAATAAATGCTACCCAGTATCTCTGTAGTAGACTAGCTCTCGATCAAGCAATTATATTATTTTACAAGTGATTATAATGTATTATTTATAAGCAATATATGCATAGCATAACATGCTTTCTAAGCACTGAACAGTCCGATTCTGCCAGAAGGTTGCACAGATCAAGTATATTGATTTCCAACTCTTGCATGGATTTATTACTGTGTCCAGTTTGGGCTTTTCAAAAATGGAGGCATGGTTCAGTATAGTTACTACAATATATGGATATCCATTACATATACATACACAGAGTGTAGGCATGTGCATGGGGAAAATACTTGTCTCGGTTCGGCATTCCGAAATTCGGGACTTTGGAACTTCGGCACTTGAACACTTCCTCACTTTGGATCTTAGACACTTCGGCAACTTCGGAACTTCAGGACTTTTGTTGCAGCTGCTTGGTAGATAACTCCCTAATTCCCACTGTATTAGAGAGTTATCTACCAAAAGGCTGAAAAATTACTTCGTATTAGTAAATTGTGCCCCTACTCGCTATACCGCGAGTAGGGGCATGTCTATTAAACAGTGAGCAGTCCCCCCTCCCTGAGCGGCTGGTGGGGGCACTAAAGTAAAACAAGGTGGAGGACCTATTGTCCTCCCCACCCCCCCCACCCCTGAGTGGCGGGTGGGGGCCCTAAATAAAAATTGGGGGGGGGGACACCTAATGTCCTCCCCCCTGGCCCCCACCCCTGAGTGGTGGGTGGGGGCCCTTAAGAATAAGGGGGGGACCTATTGTCCTTCCCCCCTGGCCCCCACCCCTGAGCGGTGGGTGGGGGCCCTAAATGAAAATTATACACGACGACCAAGTGGGATTCACAAAGGGGCGACAAGACTCAGATAATACATGTAAAGTACTCGATATCTTACATTGCTTAAGCACACATGATTCTCAAGGACTCTTTCTCTCGCTGGACGCAGAGAAAGCATTTGACCAACTGAATTGGAGGAAGTACTACGCAAATTCCAGAAGCCAGACACATTTATGTCAGTGGTACAAGCCTTGTATACCAAACCCGCAGCCCAAACCAAACCCGCAGCCTGGTTTCTTGTCGGACCAATTTGCCATATGAATGGGGCACGCCAGGGATGCCCACTGTTGCCGTTGTTATACATATTGGCTCTGGAAACCCTGGCGCACATGATTTGAACGCACACTACCATACATGGGATAACAATGGGCAACAAGGAATACAAGGCGAACCTACTTGCTGATGACATTTTACGCATGTTGATGCAACCACACATTTCCCTCCCGAACCTGATGGCTTTAATTGAGGAATATGGTAACCAAGCGTATTACAAGTTTAATATAACAAAAACGCAAGCCATGTGCATAGGGATCGATAAACACACCATAAATACACTTAAAGCTAATTTCTCCTTTGACTGGAGAGATTAATATATCCCATTCCTAGGTATCAACATCACTAAAACCCTGCATAAGCTCTTACAACATAATTACACCAAACTGTTACAAGAACTTACACGCACTTTTCAAACCTGGGAAAATAATTTCTTATTGTGGCATGGCCAGTTGGCGGCCTTAAAAATTATACTATTACTAAAATACCACTACCTACTGCGCACACTACAAATACCCCTTCTGAACCATTATCTAAAAACCTTACAAAAAAGCATTGTGAAATTTATCTGGGCTGGTAAAAAACCTAGAGTAGCCACCCGAATTCTCCACCGACAGATCCCCTTGGGGGGTTTAAACCATCCTGATGTAAAACTTTATTACAAGGCGGCATTGCTCTCGTCTCTAGTAACAGCACACTCCACACACAAGATACCTCAATGGATTCAACTAGAAGCACACTGGACATGCCCAAGAAATACATATTTTAGACCCCCCAAAAACTCCAGACCCCCTTGGCCTGGCATGCTAGACAGCACCAAATTACTCAAATTATGCAATTTGCACCATGTTTGGTGGCAATGCTCAAAATTACGGGAATATTGGGACCTGGTTCAGGAAATAAATAGAACTCTGCCAATACATATACCCCTGACCCCAGAGTTATGCCTAATATTTATGGGCCTGAATCATTAATCGTAAATTACTATTCCACATCATCATTGCTGCTAACACCTTACTTGCTAGGAGATGGAAAACGACAGTTAATACCCACAAGGGATGAATTGTTGCAGCAAATATCTACCAACTGGACATACAAGCTCATGGCAAACACAAATTAGATTTGCCACGGCTACACAACTCGCCGGGGACATATGTAAGCAACAATGGGCAGCGCAGACATAGCCAACATAATGGGTATTGATAATTTGGTCTCTCTCCTTCTCACCACAATCTTCATGGGTACCTCACCCAGTCTCCACACCACACCGCAGTGTAGTCTCTCCCAACCGACTGAAATTTTCACACTGTACAGTGAAACCGTTCTGATTTAAAATCAATGTCTGAAGTGAAACGGACACTACCTGGACACTCCATACGGGACACCTAAACAATGTATCCCCTAGCATATCTATAGGTGAAGAGGCACATTGTCAGACACGGTGAACCCTGAATCACATGTAAATGTTGTATGAACCGAGAATAGCTAACTCTGTCTAGTGTGAGGACCCACAATGGAAACTGTAACACGGGTTATGCATTATGTATCACTTGTCAAATATGGACTTATGTATATCCTCCCCCTTTTCTTCTTTTCTGTATCCCCATATCTTATTTTCTGAAAAGACAAATACAAATTGTCACATAAAAAAAATAAAATAAAAAATTTACTGACAGATGAAGTGAATAACATTGATTATATCGTTACAATGGCACCTGTCAAGGGGTGGGATATATTAGGCAGCAAGTGAAAAATCCGTTCTTACATTTCATGTGTTGGAAGCAGGAAAAATGGGCAAGCGAAAAGAGTGACTTTAACAAGGGCCAAATAGTGATGGCTAGCGAGCATCGCCAAAATGGCATGTCTGGTGGGGTGTTCCTGGTATGCAGTGGTTAGTACCTACCAAAAGTGGTGCAAGAAAGTCCAACCGGTGAACCTGCACCATGGCCATTGGCGCCCATTTGATGTGTGTTGGGAACGAAGGCTAGCCCGTTGCCCAACCACACAAAAGAGCTACTGTAGCTTAAATTGCTGAAAAACTTAATGCTGGCCATGATAGAAAGGTGTCAGAACAATGTATCGCATTTTACTGTATATGGGGTTTCATAGCCACAGCCCCCTGACCACCTCCGAAAGAGTGTTCAATGGGGATGAAAGCAGCAGAACTGAGAACAGAGCAATGGAAGAAGTTACTTGGTTCGTTGAATCAGGATTTCATTTAGGTCGGGTGCGTGTGTCTTACCTGAGGAAGAGATGGCAGCAGGATGCACTGTGGGTAGAAGGCAGGCCAGTGGAAGCAGTGTTATGCCCTGGGCAATGTTCTGTTGAGAAAACCTTGGGTCCTGGCATTCATGTGACTGTTACTTTGACAACCTACCTACTGCAAACCATGTACAACCCTTGATGGCAAAGGTGTTCACTGATGGCAGTGGTCTCTTTCAGCAGGATAATGCACACTGCAAAAATTGTCCAGGAAGGATTTGAGGAACATGACAAAGAGTTCACGGTGTTGCCTTGGCCTCCAAGTGTACACCCACATTAAAAAACAACACTACAAACACACACACCCCTGCAATCAAATGCAAAGATTGCATACAAACAATATCAAAATGTTAAAATTATATCCAAACACTAACACTACACACAATTACACCACTGCATTCCAGTGGACACACCAGGGCCCTCTCTGCATTAGTTCCGCCACTGCGTTCCGCATATATAATTCATTATGTAAATTAGCACGGCTGGTATTTTTGTTTCCAAAACTATGACAACCCTATGCAGAAATCAGCTCAGCAGCTAATGAAAGCAAATTTTAGTAGATACATGTATGTGTTGTAATTATTAAATTATATGCATTTAAAAATATATATATTGGACATAGAGTTTCTCTATGTTTTAAATGTCCTTTAAGATCCAACTTTTTCTCATTTTCAGAAGGAATCTTGTTTCTTCAACCTTGGGACAGCTAATGTCTATAGGCAGGCAGCACATCATATAAAAATCTAATTCACAAACATCTGCAGGGCCAAATATAGCCATCATATTTCAAGTGTTGTGCTCCTCAAATTTAACCATTTAATGGTTTATGATAAATGGCATCCCTATTGGAACACTTCCATCTCACTGCTCCAGTAAATCATGATTAAATTCAACGTCCTGTTATAGAATGCATCAAATATTAAATAAATATTATGGGCCCAGTATTCTAGAAACCTACATTCTCAGATACAATAACTTTTAATTGTTAAAATTCTAATTTTTTCTGCTTTCAACCCAAGCAAAAAAAGACCTCCTTGATAAACAGATGAGTATTCTGAATTAAGAATTTGACAAATGCAAACCCCAAATCCTTCCTTTTCCTATAGATTGAAGCCATGACTAATAACCCCCATTATGGTTTAGAACAATTAACTACTAACAAGGTTTGCACCAAGTATGTAATATACCAAAATCCTAGCACTAGCTGACAGCAATGTGTCATCTTTAAATTAATTCTGGAAACAGACTATCCTGTCTCAATTTATTTACAAAGTTCATTTTCCATCAATGATCTAGTCTTTATTTCATGAAACAAGGAAACCCATCAGTGCTAGATCTGGGTGAATACGTCTCTGTGCAAGCAATCTAGTTATCCGTATCAAGATTCCCATTACAATCTATGCATCCTTGCCTGACATTTTCATTGCACACTTCGCTGTCCAGCTGGCAACAGGCTCTCCGGAGATATTTCTGTTTATTATTACAGTTTACACGACAGAATTACATGTATTTTGCTGGGTGATTAGTTCGCAGATTCAACAACATGTTAACATGACAAGTTCCACTTTCGGTAAGGTCAACTATGCCGGTCAATGCTTCCAAGGAGGATAAATTGAAATCTACTATCATTCCATCAATAGAGTGCATACAGTGAGAAAGCCCAGTTACTATGCACTCAGAATCTGTAAGAAAAAGGAGACAAACTGCAGGATTTATAAAGAAAAAAGGGTCCACAATGCTACAACTGCCACAACAACGGATTAAGATTCAGGTCCAAGAGTGTGGGCCAAGCATAATCCACATCAGGGCTAAAACATACTTATTTTTGTCAACATGCATGATGAGGATAAAGGAAGACACACACAAACCAATTTCTTTTTATATGTTTTTATTGTTTAACAAGCATTTACAACTTTTCATTCATAGAACTAAAAACATAAAAATAGACCTTCTTTCAGCTTATAAAAGAAATATATAAGAACGGATTTGACAGACATGTCATAACAATATGTACACAGAATGGTACCAACATTACACTTCGAGAGCCAGAGGGTTGAGGGAAAAGCTCTGTGAAACCAGCGATAACAATTCCGTGCACCCTTCGGCACTCGAATGGATAGAAGCACCAGACTCTCCAGTTTTTCCACAATTGACCATACTCTGCTCGATACAGTACACAAACTGCCCATTAAGCCTTGGACTAATCATTAGGCCATACACAAGTGAACTGCAGATGGCATAAAAATGACAATAGAGTTACAAAGGATAGGTGGGGAAAGGGGGGGGGGGGGGGTCTTTTCAAAAGCATTGCATATGGATCGCAAAAAATTCACTGTCACATCAATCAAAATAAGTTATGTAGTGACATTTAAAGCGGCAATGAGTAGCAAGATTAACATTTGAGGTCTTCACTTTTACACGTCACAATGGAATTATAGCTTATCAAATAAATTGCCTTGAAACCCTTCACGGAAAAAGGGGGGCAAGGAAATTCACTATTTCACCTCTCTATGTATGAGGAGTCCCCGATAAAGAAGAGATTATACAGCTATTTCCATCTAGTGATCACAACATGAAGATTTTAAGTCAAACGCATTGCACAACACCTTAACGTGTAAAATTCTTGCAATAAAAACAGATCCATGTCCTTCCTTAATTATTCAATTTAAATAATAAATAAATAATGCCGGGTGTAATTTTTGTCAGTTTCAGAGGTTTAAATAAAAAAATAAAATGGGTCAAATGAGGGGGAAGGAGGGGAAGGGGAGATGATAAAGTAACCTGCGCTTGTCCAAACTAGGTATAAGATATGGCCTGTTTGAGTTGACTAATGTTCATGTTGGCGAAGGGCTTTGGTTTTGTGAATAGAATAATGGCTTCGAAAACCAGGATATGTTAATTGTAGACCTGTGCATGTCTTCATCTGAGATTCTCTTTATTAAATATATATATTTACATATAAAACTACTGTGGTCCTATCCCCTATGAAAGACTAGATTATCTGAATTTTGTAGGCTAACAATGTAAAATGCCCCGTTTCCCTTGGTGTCCCTGAATTTTAAAAAGTATAAATACAAAAAAAGTTGTATAATTTCTTTCAAGTGTTACATCTGGGTCTCTGGTAAGAGTTTGGCATTTTTAGAATATTCCTTGTAAAAACTAAACATCTTCCAAAAACATAACCATTTAAATAACCAGCAAATATAGTAAAAAGGAGAAAAAATAGCTTTACAACATAAACCCCAAACTATACCTCAAATACTCCTAAATACAAAGCCACTGTAACAATGAGGAGAGGAAAAGGTGAGGAGCACTGAGATTTCATAAACAAGAGAAAAGCAGTAGGAACAGAGGAATGATTGACTTCTCACAACGTAAATCCCTTTCGTTCCTTGTGCTATCACATTTCGGGGACTTAAAATCCCTTAAACCTTTGAAACTTTCCAACCCTGATTGTTTTAGAATAAATACAATAATTTTTAGCCCTTCTTCATTACAGATGAAAGGACTTTTGGGATTGTGTAACAGGATTTGCATTTGTAGTATTGTAACCCAAAACTGGCCAAATGGCCAATACAGCTGCCAATGTCATCGTGTCGTGTGCAAGTATGCAGTCTAAAGGATCAACTTTCCACAGTGCATGTACAGGGTAAAAGGTTGCCACCTCAATTTGACCTTTGAAAAAATTGTAAGTGACCTCTTCATATTTCTGTGTTTAATTTTCTGGTGGGAACAAAGTCTTCACGCTTCACCCAAATGACTTCCTCTGTGTTGCTTTCAATGCTACCATTGAGCCCGGAAAATGCGGTTTGCTTCTTCAGTTGAGCCATTCGGGATGCATGTGTACTCGAGTTTTGAGCTCTACCTGCTAATGGATGGTTGGAGATCGACGTGGCTTCAAGCTCCTCACTCAGATCCTTCTCTAGAGAACCACCTTTAATAGATTCACAGTACTCATCATCACTGCTTAGAATATCAGTTTCTTTAACGTCATCCTGCTCCTCATATTGGGCAAGATCAAACTGCTCCTCCACCCAGCGGTCTGTGTCCCCACTGTTTGCCGTCTGCTGTGGAGGTTTTGGTTCGATGTCTGGTTCGGATTCCTTATCTGGGCTGGCTGAGAATACAGTATCTGAGTCGATGGTGAATCTGTTCCTTACCAGACGTCGTCTTCTGGCTAAAGACCTGCTGGGAGCAGAAACTAGAGAAAAAAACTGAGTTAGAAATCAGAGTTGTGATACTTAACTAAATTTCATCCATGGTTATACCTAAGCCAATACATTGCGAAGCAGAACCCATATTAGAAACACTTATTCAAAAAATTGTTTCCTTTAACATTTGGCGTGCTTTCTATATCAAGAAAGACAAGAATATTTGACACTCAATTTAGCACGATACATTCTTGACAAGGGAGAAAGAAGAAGTAATCTCTCTACAATAACACCACTAAAGGACTTGTATACGAGCTGCTATAACAAACTTGCATAGAGAAAATAATAAAAAGACCAATAAAAGGAGCCATTACAAATATATTCTTGCAGTTGCCAGAGAATGTTGAACATAAACATTTTTTTCCCCAACATTAAGGCTTGGAAACCTGTGAGACTCCATCTTAACCTTTACTGGCAGTATTCGAGATTCTTTACATTAAATTTCAAACCCTTATTTCTACATTGCTTTATAGCCTACTCACCAAACTTCTTTCATTCTGGCACAAGTAATGCCTATTCTACACTGGACATTATTTAAACACCATCATAGAGTCCATATCACAACTAAATCACTTTTGTTTCTGTTTATGCAGCCCAAGCCACAGTTCCTCTCGCTGTGACTCACACAGTCAACATGAAAAAAAAAAATGGTTTTATTTTCAATCAGATCTAACAGCACAGTGTGTCTACTTTAGACATTCTTTTCTTCTGCTCTGTTAATTGACTTTTAATTGCATTACACACACGAGTCTCCTGCAGGCTACTAACAGAGCAGGAGATATGAAAATCTTAATTAAACTCTACAATACAGTAAGCCTAAAAATTAGATTTGTCAATACAGTAAGTGTTTAGGAAGGCTGTATAAGTCACAGCCAGGGAATGATGTCTGACTAGGTCTGTATAAACAAAGTGATAAATGACATAAAATTAAGTGGCACTGTCATGGCCAAATCCAGTTGTTTGTTTTTTTTAACCCCCCCCTCCCGACTCCACTACATCTAATTGTCCCCTAGTCAATCCCAAATGCCCCTTAGCCCCTATATTACCTATTTTTAAATCTTTATTTCTGGCCGGACCTAGGTCCTGGGCGCCTCCATCTTTGTGTGGGTAGATCATCTGCCCACACTAGATAGCGCTGTGAAATTCCCGCGCATGCCCAGTTAAATACTTGGGCATTCGATCGGGAATTTCATCTATTCATTCGTCAGAAAGACTAATAAATGAATAGAAATTTCAAACAAATGAATGAAGACCTCTTCGTTCATTTGGTTTATTACAAGGATGGAGCTACCGGCGCACAGCTTCTCCTTGTAATATGTAAAAATAGAAGCGGCAGGGAGCAGTGCCTGCCACTTCCTAAGCCCCCCATGTCCTCCCCCACTCTACGGGGCATGTCTACTAAACAGTGAGCAGCTGGGGGGGGGGGGAATGGGGGTGCATCCAATCAGTTCCAAAGAACTTTCCCACTCAGTGTAAAATGACTCAGCATTCTGATTGGTTGGATTCCAAGTAAACCAATCAGAGTGCTGTGATAGGTAAATGTAGAGAATTACCTGTCAGAGCACTGATTGGTTGGCTTAAATTAGGCTCTGAGCCTAATTGCAGGGCGTGGGAAGGCTTTATAAGCCTTTCCCCGCCCTGCGGAGCTCAGTCTGCGTCGTGCCCTCGCTGGGTGAAGAAGGATTATTTTTTAGCGTCTGGATTTTTTTTTTTGATCGTCTGATTTTTTTTTGCACTCTGTTATTTTATTTTATAAGTTCGACGGGTATTATGTTTTTTTTTTTTTATTTGGCCTTCTTTGGGGCCAAATGGTAAGGATTTTATTTATTTACAGGGATTTAGATTCATGGTCTCCTCCTCCTCACTATTTTTAGTATGAGGGGGGTAGGTAGTACTTTAATTGTTTTGGGGTGGGGGGGGGGGGGGGTGACTAGGGGCTTGGGGATGGGGTATTTTCACATTTAGCCCCCACCCGTCACCCATGGGTGGGGGACGGGGACACACACAATAGGCCACCCCCCATTTTCATTCAGGGCCGCCACTCAGGGAAAACTCAGGGTCAAACTGCTCTCATTCTGTAAGGGCGAAATTCGCCAGTTTTGCTGGCGTTCAGGAATACGGAAAGGAGGCGTCGCGAGAATACGGAGGAAATGTGAGAAGTGTGGAAAAATTTCTCTGACCACAGGAAATGAAGCACACTTTGCTCCTCCACTGGTCATAGATGGTCAGGCGTAGGAAACCTCCATAAGACAAAGTAGTCCCTACGTTGTCTTATGTTATAAAGAACACTAGAGCAGACAGGAAGAAATGAAGAACAGATCCTGAGAGAGGAAGAGAAGAGGAAGCGATTGGGGAAAGGCAAGTTCGGCATGACAGTGCCGCTTTAAGCAGTGAAACTGCATAAATTTTATCTCTATCCAAAATCTCTCCATTAAGCTGAAGTTGTTTTGGTGCTTAGAGTGTCCCTTTAAATGGCTGTAAATATAATTAATCAACAGCAAGATAAGTCAAGAAGCTTAACATGTTTGCATCACACAGGGTGAATGAAAAATTACTACACAAACATTTTATATAAACACGAACACAGACACACACACCTGAATATTAATTGTACAAATGTTATCACCATGGATAATCACAGCGCTGTTTACCTGCTCGGTTCATTGCTGGACGAGCACCCTTTAACGCACACAGTCTCTTTCCCCCAAAGGGAACATATTGCTGAGAGTTGGGCAAGCTTTCTGTTTTAAGCAGCTGTCTTCTGTGCTTGTCACGCAGAATGGAGTGGATGGCCCTCAGGAACTCCTTCTTGCTTACCAGAGAGCTGAAATAAATCGCAACAAACAGGTTTATATACAGAGATCTATTATCATCATATTGACAAAGAGCATTAAATATACAAGAGGGGACAACCTCACTACTACCATATATTAAACCGCTTATATCTTATCAAGCCCCCTTTTACACTCCCTTTATACTGGCTGCCCAAAATCTCCCTAATTTCCCTTCTCTCCGCTTTCAATTTACACCAGTCACTCTTCATTTCCCCAATTCCCACTCTATCTGACTTTCCTTTTATATCAAAGCTTCCTTCATTTAATGCCAGGCATTCGATTTAATGGATGCCATCAGCTGATTTCACTTCATTGAATGTCAGCCTCCCCTACACTCCATTGCCTTAATATTAATGCCCCTGCACTTCTCTCTCTACGTTATATGACGTCATCCTTTCCTTAGATTCCAGATACCCTCATATCTTCCCTCCTCTTGGGACTGTGAGGTCTGGAGTGTCTTTATGTATAAGCTTGAGATCTAGAGTTTGAAGGCACTGCCAGCATTTCTGATGGTAAAGCAAACCATGCATCATTGTTAAAGGAACAGCGTGGGACAGCTCGCTTCAGGGAAGGGTTTCTCGCTTCAGGGAAGGGTTTCTCCCTTCAGGGAAGGGTTTCTCCCTTCAGCTTCTACTTCTGGTCCGCAAACACCCAGTCAGTAAGGGTTTGGGGTTATTTGCAAAATAAGCAAACACTTCTGTAAGTTACAGGGCCACTTTAACGGCATATTTTTGGGGGATGGAGGAACATATATAAGAACATATGCAACAAGCATTAGCATGCATATTTACAAAGCTATGTTAAATCAGATTTTAAAAACCAAAACCAAAACCAAAAACTAATTGGGATTTTTAGATTTTCCTCTAAAATGGTGGAATATTCTGTATCTAGAACTGAATTACTAAATGTCAGTAAGAGACAAACAATACAGGATTGTAAAAGCTACGCTATAGAAAACAATGTAACAAAAATAGATTCCCAAATGTACACTTACCTGCAGCACAAATGGAACACTCTCTCTGGCCGGCCCTCGGATTCAGATTTCACGTGGACGATCTCACAAACACAGTTGGTGTCAGCATCTTAAATAGGAAGAGATAAACATAGATGAATGGAAAGCCTCGTGCTCCTGAAATCACTAGCTCTTGAGGTTTCTATTAAGATGCAGCTATTGTTTTTAACCAACGTGTCTGAAGTCACCTCAAGGCGTGATACAAAAACTAAAGATAAAATTCAAAGGGAATATCAGATTTTAGGCAAAACAGCAGAAATTTAAAAATAATTTTACTCAGCTATGCATCCAGTTTGGCGTCTGTTGCCTTACATTTGATTCACTTTGAGTTCTCACTTTAGTTTAGAACACTGATTGACTTCTGTAATGGGCTCAATGGAGTCTTTATTTTTTTGGTTACCTGAAGTTGTCATTGTTCGAATCTGCAAAGCCTCGGTTGGAATCATATGACGGAAACGAAAAGGATCACGGTCTTCAAACATTGATGCTCGATGAGACCCACCCTGCAATTAAATCGATTAGGAAACGGTCAGCTAGATGATTGGCATAAATGCTACAGATTCCTTCATTCTTGAATCCATTCTTTAATATTTAATAAGCCATTCATCCTCCCTAAACAGAATAGTGAAAATGGCTCCCAATCTTCCCTCTCTCTATAGTAGAGAATGTGACCTTATTGAGTTATAGTGGTGGTACGTTTCCTAACAGCCACCAGTACCTCCATCCAATAACCTACAGTTGGCATTGAGTGATTTCATTTTTTTCTAAAGTAATTAAGCTCTTAATTTAAAGTAACAGGGGGAACATTTATCAAAGTAACACCAAAACATTTATGCCGAATTTATGACAACATTAGTAAATCTATTGGATTTTTTTCATCCGTTACTGTTCTATACTGGTATTTTAAATAAGGCATTCAGATTTATGATTTTTTTTTTGTTTTTTACACTTTTCCAACAGAAAAGTTGCAGAAAATGTGTCCTGCCACTGTAAATCTGGTGGACTTCTGAAATCTAAAGATCTTAGAAAAAAAAAATGGCAAAATTTACTATAAGGAAAATTGTAAATTTTTAGATCCCTTTAATAAATATGATCAAAATAACGACACTTTTCAGAGCAGTTTGAGCTAGTTCTGTTTGGATGAGCGACACGGTAAAAACATACCAGCTTCTTCTTTTGCTTAGAACTGTCCTTGTAAACCAACACAACAGCCGTCTTAAACACTGGAGAGAGGAAAGAAAAACAAAATTATATTTTAGCGGAGAAAGAAGATTTACTTGTTACAGGGTTTATTTACCAAACACCAAACTGTGGTAGATTGGAAATTGAACTGCAAAAGTTAGGCTAAAATACCAAAACCGTGATTTATAGATCACATGAAGAATAATTCCAAAATGAGCTATTTCTGTATACATTTTGCAATTCAGTGACCCTCCCATGATAATGTACCCCACACAATGTAAATAGATGATGTAACAATCCAGAGGATAACATGTAATTGTTCATTGCATCAAACTGCAAAAGCACATAAAGGTACAATTGTATTTCCCATTACCATATCGACCACAAGTATGGCCATTTAGATGGAATGTTCTTAATATGCCGAGAGCAACATCCTGCATGGTCTCATGACACAAACCAGGAAAATGCAAAATGGAATCTGCACTGGTGGTAACACCATCCCTACTTCACGTATATGTATTTCATGAAAGCTGGGTGTCGAGAAGTAAAACCGGAAAGGAAACTCCTGTATCGACGGATTCTAAATTTGTTCCGTCACAAACAAAGAGCAGCTTAGAACACTACACTAAACAAACTATTAGTTGTGCTTGTAAATCACCTGCTATACAAAGCCACCCACTGCAAGAGGGAAGAGAGAAGAAAACAAACAAAACAAAACCACACAATGGGAGTTATCCTTTAAAATAAGAAACCACAATCTCTTTCCCTGTTGCCATAGTAAAGTATCCAAACGCGCAGAACTCCATATTTCACAGTCATTAAATGAGAAAACTGACAAATAACCCTGAAGGTCCTTCTCTGTAACCTTCAGCACTTGTCAGAGCAGCCGGTGGGAGTCGACTACCAGGTGCAATAAGGAAACCAGCCATCTGCTGGTACATTTAACAACTTGATACCAAGCCGCTAGAAATATTTTATCTTTTAAAATGGTGATTTTTTTTTTTTATTTTTTTACTTCACATTCTGATTACAGGACACTGAGATAACAGAGAGGGCTGTTTAGTTTGAATGTCCACCAGGCAGACCTTTCATAACCAGTTTGATGTATCAGAAAGATCTCTAAAGCTTCTTGTAAGAGACAATGTGAGTCATTCCAATCTCTCTACGGCACCAAAACATTTGAGACACAAGTTAACACCAACCTGTCACAAAATATTAGGGTACAATTCCAATTTCAAGCTCAGAACTAACAACGGAGCGTTACAAAGGATTATGTGCCTCAGTGATTTTCTCAACCTTCTCTTTCCTGGTCCAAATCTCTTTAGAAGAAAAAAAGTCATACTCAACAGAGCTGAACAAATCAGTAGTCTTCGAGTGAATGACCAGATCCACTGTAGATACATTGCATAACTGAATCTACACAGAGTTCTAGTGAAATAACCAGCAAAACAAACCCAATATTATATTCATCTGAAATGTGTCCTCTGATCTGGATTATACCTTTTTTTTTTATGTTTTAAATAAAGTGCTAACACATTCAGTGCTGCTCTTGGGTACTATCGGTACAAGTGAAAAGACAAAAGGTACAAAACATTTAAGAGAGCGTCTAATATCTGGCAAACAAATACAGGAGTTGTTGATGGCTTCATTACCGTGGAAACTTACAATCTAGATCTGGAAGATTTCGTCTAAGGCAAAGGAAAGGTTTTTTTACTGTAAGAACAATCAGGATGTGGAATTCTCTGCCTGAAGAAGTGGTTTTATCAGAGTCCATACAGATGTTCAAACAGCTACTAGATGCATACTTGCAAAAACAGAATATTCAAGGATATAATCTTTCAATGTAAGGTAATAACCGCTTGATCCAAGGATAAATCTGACTGCCATTCTGGGGTCAAGAAGGAATTTTTTCCTAGCTTGTTGCAAAATTGCAAGTGCTTCAAACTGGGTTGTTTTGCCTTCTTTTGGATCAACAGCAAAAAAACACATGTGAACTTGATGGACGCAAGTCTCTTTTCTTTTCAGCTATGTAATGATGTAACTATGTAAGAAGTAGCCAGCATCCTGCAATGCCAACTGCATGCTACCCACTGTGGTTGCCAATTGACCCATGCCAGACTACTACTGTAATTAATGTTGATATACAAAAAATATCAGTTAAAGTATAAGCTGAGCAAAGAAGTATATTAAAAGAAAAAAAAGGTAACATTTTCTCTAGCAACCTTTCCGGCATGAGATATAAATGAAAGGTTAAGTTTTATAAAGTAACAGAGGTTCAAAGCTACACGACATGCACGATTTAACTGCCATGTTGACTTTAATCATCTAGTTTTACCAATACACTTTGCTGTGCAGCCTATAAATTGTCATATGGACACAGATGTAAACAAATAAAAATTGTCACACCACATTCCAACTCCACATGTGAGCCTATTGATGGAACATTCCCTGCAATGCCTCAAGCATTCTGTGCAATTTCTCTTAAAAGCAAAGCATTCTGGCACACAATAGAGTATCCCAGGTGAGGCACATGAACACAACATGGAACTTCAAAGGGTACAGTCGTTTCTCTGAAAAACTGCAAATTACCTATAACATTTCATGTGAAAAAAAAATGTTAATGTTAAAGACTTCACATTTAACATCACATTTCAGTTGCATTGAAGGAGATTTATAAAAAAAAAAAAAAAAAAAAAGAGGCCTTAATTACTAAAAATGGATCATTCACCCCAGTGGAGCCATCAGGCCCATTACTTTGTGGACTCCATTCCTTATAGAACAGACACTTTTTATACATAACCCATCCAAATGTCTATAAGTGTCGTGCATTTCAATATACTATTATAATACCAAACATTACCACCAAAATGTACATGGGTGGTGCAACCAAAATGTTTCAAAATAAGCAGCATACCAAATGTTGCCAGTTCTGGATCCTTTTTCCATTTCCCTAGTGACGCTGGCACGTTCAACCAGACCACTGTGCTATGCAGAAGTAAATCTCCCATCGATAGATCTGCCACCTACGACACAGAATCAAAGTATATGGATACAATTACAATACAACTGTGATATCACTTACTCTGAATATCCTCTAATAAACTGCTTGTTTGGATTTGTGCATCTGTTGGACTTCGCAAAGTGAAAAGCTCACAGAGAACCATTATTCCCTTGTAATATTTTATTTCCAGGATACACATATACCTAGGCTTTCAGAGAATTAATAACCCTAGAACTATAAAGTACTGATTATAATTAATTGAAATGTAATTTTAAATAATTAAACAGTCCACATTAACAGAAAAGAAATGGAAGTTAAGAGATTTGTTCAATTAACAGTGAATTGGCAACAAAATCACAAAATACAGGCCAAAGAGCATCTTTGGAAAACAGCGTAATTTCTCCAAGCAGGCAACTGTGATTATATAAATCCCTTTGCAAAAGTCAAACTCATTCAGTGCTTTGATTAAACTTCCAATTAGGCTCCTATATCTCAAGATCTTGTTATGTGTCATGCAGAGTGCAGAACCACATCGAAAAACAAGTCGAAAAATAAGATAAAAAGGAGGTAGAACAAAATTCTGATAAAACCTCAATACCTCTTTAATCTCCCCGGACTGTTCTGCTATAAGCTGATCAAACACCGCTCCGTACTCTTCGTGGATTTTCTGCATTTCATTAATATGGCTTGCAACTTTGTTCATAGTCTTAATAGCCACTTGGGAGGGAGGGAGAAAACAAAACAAGAAAAATATTCAGTAAAAAAAAAATAAAAAAAAATATGGATAAACAATTTCTAATTTGTATTAATTAAAACATTCTAGAATAATCACAAACAATCCATTAGGTGTTAGAATTAGGAGCAATGTATAGTTCTATGTTTTTTTTTTACAGGGTTAAACACAATAACCTATTTAAACCCAGCCAGAACCTTTGAAGCACTCCCAGTTTAGAACTGTCAGGCATCCTAATCCGTGTCTGCCGGCTACGGAGATATTAAGTAGTCATTAAATAAACATGAAAGCCCCGGTGAAGGTTAAATATCTTCTTAGCTATATTGGCGTTTTACTGGAACTGAAAAGCAGGATAATCACACATTACTGTGACCTTGAGGTTATTTACAATTCAAAATCATTTTGTTCTTGGTGAGCTGAGCCTCTGCCAGGGTGTTTGTATAGAAGTAGCTAAATTCTATTTTTATAGACATATCTAGATATATCTACCGTATGTCTGTTTCGGCAAGTTTGCGTTTATCTACCCACCGCTCTTTTATTTCTCTCTATTCCTATCCATCTATTCTTCAATTTATTTCCATCTGTATCTGTTCATTTATTTCTCTATATCTATAAATGTATTTCAAGGTTATTCACTAAACCTCAGACTATCAGGCACGGACTATTTTGTGCCAAAACAGCCTGGAAAATCTCCAATAAAGCATTTTCTTTCAGTTTGGCTTGCTTTGAAAGTTTAAAATTCCACTGCCAATTCGCATGTTGGCAAACAACGTTATATCCCCTCCACCGATACCCCTTATTTATTAGGTCCTATCCCTATCCATCTTGATCTATTCCTTAAGCCCCCCCATGTCTTCCCCCCATGTCTTCCCCCCATCCCTTCCCCCCCTCCCCCCCCCCCCCCTCAAGGAAACATGCTCAGGTACCCCCTCCCCCCCCCAAGTCATGTGTATTGGGATCCTACCATCTAGGTGGTAATGCTCTTCACTTTCGGCGTCAGTCAGAGAATACAGCTCCTTTAAGAGTAGCGGGTATTTTAAGATGCGCTGTATGGGTTTGATCAGGTATGATTCGAGGGTAACTGAATGTTGCTGCTTTGGGTTTTGTGCATCGAGAAAAGCTTTGAAACTGGAATCTGTTTTTGCTGTAAGAAATAATATAAATAAATTAATGCATTTTCTTTTCAATGTTTTTTTATTTCCTTTAGGAATCACATTTTGACAGATGTAGGGCTGCCTGTGAATATGTTGCGCTCTTTAAGCTATTAAGCTTATTTGAATTGTGGAAAGACGTTTTAGGCAATTTAAATGTAAAATACGCCTTTGATCCTGCATTGAAATATCTCACTGTATCGGACACATTTTTAGACATTTTTAGTATCACATTGTCGGGCTTTGCAACACTGTACCCCTGTGTACAATTACAGTACTGCACCTATCTGTACCATTACAGCAGCATGCTCCTGTGTACCTTTATAGAGCACAGAGCGGAACCCCTGTCTCGCTTTGCATATCTTCTGACCCTGTTTCAGCCTTGTGTTACACCATGCTGGGTGGAAAACATTTCACCCAAAGATCTTTTTCATTTTGCTTCTAGCCAAGTGAAGAACAAGTGCAAATGTCCCTGGGACACTGTCGGAAAAATCCTATAAATAATCTGTATCTTTTTCAAGTTAGTGACAAGTGTTTAGCACGTAGATGCAACACATGAAAAAGCAACAAGCTGCCACAATATACATTATTAAAACGCTATAAGCTCTAAGTTGTTTTTTTTATACTGTGAGGGTGAATTCACATTACACTTCAAAGTCAAAAGAATATGACAAAACATTGTTTGTATTTCTTTTTATGTTCTTATGGATGACATTGACAACTATGAGTTAATTATAACCGTTAGAATACAGCACAAAACGTACTTTTCAGTTTTTTCCCCCCCTACATCTGGGTGAATTCTTTAGTGCGTTTTACATGGAGTTTTGTTACAGCTTCATCATTGTAAAATTTTCAGTGCCTTATTTCACACATACTATATATTTTTGGCTCTCATTTGTTTATATTTAATATCATCTTTTACTTGACTAATCTTCCCTCAATTAGTTCAGACAATTATCTTACAAAACTAAAACGTGCAAATAAAAAAAAAACTGCAATCAATTCCATTGTTAAGAAGAGAACCCTGAATAAAATCCTGAACTCTTTGCACTCTATCTTCAAGTCAGTTTTCAATCCAGTCTAAGCAAAAGGTGTGATTAGAAAGGATTGAAAACTGCAATACAAAAAAAAAAAAAACTTTTTTTGTATTGCTGTTTTGATGTTAGGGTTAAGGGGATCTCTTAAGAGTGTTTGAGCAATCTCATTACTTCACTGATTGTTGTACTCAAGGTGTTGGATTGAAAACTGGCTTAAAGATAGATACAATTTCCTACTGATACAATTATCTTTTATGTGGAACTGTAATGACCTCAATCTAAATAGATCATAGATCATCAGATTCTCTGAACAGCCATTTGTGTTTTCACTTTTATACACACCACATTAGAACACAGTTAAAATAATCGTATAATGAGGGGCGGAGCCTAACAGCCAAGCCAACTGGTCGCACTATGCGCTGCGTAGCATCAAGCAAAGAAACCGCTAAAATATCCACTTTTACCCTCACCCCCCCCCCCCCCCCCACCATAAGCACATACGAGATGGGCAGGAAGAACAAAAAAACAAAAATAGGAGATCTCTGACGGTGGGCACACTGCGCTCTGGAACCCAATATGGCCGCCTACATCGACAATGACTTGGTGAATCAGATAAGCAGACCTCGGATGTGGAGGAAATCCGCCTACCAACCTCGCTGTTACCATGCTGCAACCGGACTCAACCCTGGTCACAAAGTTGGTCATGCAGGAACTGCTGGCGGACATACACGCTTATGTGGCTGATATCAGGAAAGGAAACCAAGGCCTGACAGGCTGCAAGGGGACCCTGTAGAAGGACTCCCAAAACCAAACACGACAAGCCACTCAGCTGCAACAGGAGTTTAAGTCGATGCAATGATAACACCTGATAATTGAACAGAGGCTGGTGGCATTTGGAGGACTCACACCGCGCTCAAAACCTCAAGATATGAGGCATAGCAGACTCCGTTCCTTACTTCCTGAGGCGCCTGGTGAGTGCAATACTCCCACCTAAGCAGGCTAAAGGAGTGAATCCTCAAGTCGGCTACAACCCCAGCGGCAGCAACATAGGACTTAAAGGGAAACTCCAGCTTTTCAATGCTTTCCTATGGGGAATTGAGCGACGGAGGTCCTCACACAGCATGAGGACGTCCAGCGACGCTCTAGCACAGGTTTTCTGTGCTATGATGCAGGAAGTGCCCTCTAGTGGCTGTCTAGTAGACAGCCACTAGAGGTGGAGTTAACCCTGCAAGGTAATTATTGCAGTTTATAAAAAAACTGCAATAATTACACTTGCAGGGTTAAGAGTAGTTGGAGTTGGCACCCAGACCACTCCAATGGGCAGAAGTGGTCTGGTTGCCCGGAGTGTCCCTTTAATTGTAAGATTTCAAGGAGACGACAGGACAAGGATGAGGTTATGACCGCAATCAGGGGAAACTCACCGTACGCTTTTGAGGGTATGGCCCTTACCTTCTACGCGGACCTATCTGGGGCAACCATGGCTTGACAGAGATCCCTCAGATCCGTTACATCCCTGCTCCGTACACATAACGTCAAGTATCAATGGCGCTCAACCCACAAGCTCCTGGTACTCCACGGAGAAACTACGTACTCCATCACGGATCTGCAGGCAGAGGCACATCTGACTGGGTCTCCCACAGGACTCCTTAAAACAACCCCGCTCCCAAACCCCATGAGTGGAATCCAGCAATGTCCGAGACATTTGTCCCCTGATGGATAACCCCTGAAACATATGTGATGGCCACCACCCTGAGCTCTCACCAAGGGTCTGCAGGGCCAGGCCACCTACACATAATACTACCACATGCTTATGGTTATTTTTTCGCTTGTTAATCAAGTTTTATGTTTGCACTTCTGTCTTGAGGTACCCACATACAATGAGATGTCCCCCTGCTGTTACACACTCATCCGCTACACACTGTCATTTCCGCACCAACAGGTTCCCCTCTTGCCAGGGTCGTGGAGATTTCCTCACTCTAACGACACCAGCTCCCGCCCGCTCTGTCCCCGAGGGTATCCCCCACGGGGGAAAACCAAACCAGACCGGGGATGCGCCTTATGCCCCAAACTTTCTACGCTCCCGCGACATCCACATCCCTCACGGTAGTCCCTAGACCCATAGTCATCACCGCCACTTGGTAGTGGGAAGCCCTGTTTCCGATCCCTAAGCCGACCTGCCGACTCTCACCTGGGCCCCAAAGCCTGAAATGTCCCTGTGGGAGGGGGGACCTGGCTCTATCGACTGCTGGCATGGGGTGTCAGTGGCCTTACAAATCATTCTTCTGCTCACACGCATAGCATAGGCCCACTTAACCTGCTCTCTGGTTGACACTCACTCACACACTCACCCTATGCTCTCTCCCTAACTAAGCAACCAGCCTGGAGCCCACTGGGGGACGCGGGTCACCAATTCTTCCTGCTGAGATAAGACGGATATTAGGATTCAGCATGCTAACACTAAAGTTGAATCGTAGCCATAGCAACAAATTAGTCAACTACACTTTATTGATATTAATACTACTCATACCCACCCACCATGTTTGAACTTCATAAAAAAAAAGACTAATTTGATAATGCCTTTCATAAACCATGCTGACTACTACTCCTTGCGTTACTGTTGCTCAAAATGTACACACATTCTTTACCCACAACACTTTCCAATAAGTCTCTTGTTTAAATTGTGTCATTGCACATTCGTGATTTCCCTTATGACATCAACTAGCAATATGCTTGGAACCTGGGTTTGTGGATAAGTTGCATTTTGATTTGGAGAATAAAGGGTGTCTAAATTGCTTCTCAAACAATCTAACAGGGCATGCGAGTAAGATAAGGTTAAAGTGAATGAACAAATGCAACATATACTTGCACATTCTGTATTAAAGAGATACTATAGTGCCAGGAATACAAAGTTTCATTTATTAAGAATCCACCAACATTATCCAGGTCAGTTGGCAGAGGCTTTTACATGTTCTACAAAGACCTCAGAAAGTGACAGATCTGGTGTGAGTCCAGTGACTGTGGGTTGCAGGTAGTTTTTGCTGACCTGAAGCTGTCCCTCAAAGCCACTGCCATCGCCTTTCTAGTGCTCTATTCAGCTCCTGGTGCTTGGCATCAGTTCTGTACTGCCGTACGAGTGAGAGTAGAACACAGAGGCATATGCCTTCACAGATCAATCGCACAGCCATTAATAGTGACAACGGCTGGGACTGAACAAAACTTGATGGCGGAGCTCTGTTTTTTGTCAGACTCAGTCTTGTCCATAAGACAAAGCAGTCCATTACGTTGTCTTATGGTGTCTTCGGATTTTAACTGAAATTCCAACAAAGTCAGGATAAGTATTTCATAAACAAAGCGACAGGTACACGAACAATAAAACACATCAACAATGTGTCCTGCAATGAGCATATTTCATAAACAACCAAAGAAATCAATTCCTCCCCCGGCCCAGTTTCCAAAGGAACTAAAGCTAGACTGAGCTAAAACGCTTTATTACAAATTTTATTTTGTTTAGGGTATTGACTAAGGTGTGAATCTGTTGGAAATTCAAGGTTTATTCAAGTGGATCTCAAATGCTAGGCCAAATAAACCAAGCTGAAAATACTGACTGTATTTCTGACAATTCACAGTTTAGTGAATACATTTGATTTGTTAGCATGACGAAGATGGCTTGTTCGTGTTATTTTCTCACATATTTTACCTCTCTACATGTCTGTCGGAACACCTGGCAAATTATTTGCCTGCGTTAGAGCAACTTAAAACACTCCAGTGGCAAAATAATAAAAATGGCTTTAAAAAAAATATCCCTGTTTAGTAGACATATCCCATATGAAAACATGCATTCTTTTCCCATAGGGGGTATATCCAGAAACTTCTTGCAAAACCTGTTGATCTCTTGTCTGTTGCCTTTGCAAGCCTTCCCGTTCTTCCCCAGTCCAGACTTTCTGTGGCTGTCCAATCACAGGCTTCCCAATGCAGCTCAATGCGAAGTCTTTGCAAGACAGGTACCCTGTCTCTTGAGTTCAGACCAGTTGTCTAACAGCTACAGGGTTTATTCGATTGAAATCTGCACTTTTTGTAAAATGAAAAAGAGGACACAATCTTCACACATAAGTGAAATGCTGAAGTGTTTTAGGGCTCAGGAGTGTCCCTTTAAGTATAGAAGATCTGGTCAATTTTCATTTTTACTCACCGTGGTAAAAATGTAAAACGCATAGCTTTGTTATCAAGCAATACCATTTTACAATAAAGAAATGGCCTTTCTATTGTCATGGGACCGAAGATAACGTTGGCAATGAAATAATGTTTTATTAATGTGTTCCGAGCGCACCATGCATGCACTTGAAAAGTAATTATGCATAAATTGCTATCGTAATGGCATTTAGACCTAAAAATAAGAACGTTTTAATATTTAATAGCAAATAGAGCAAGCCTGGCTGCACACTGCACTACTGCCAACGTGCAAAAACTCAAACGAAAAAACAAACAGCATGTGAACTCTTTTATTCGAGTTTCCCCAGAGAGAAAGACACAAAGAAGGCCGCCAGCCGCCAGCACCGTTCAAATACGTTCCTCCCAATGACGGCGAATCAATCTTCAAATTATTAATGTGACATATACATAAAGGCACAGAGAGAGTAAACAAGAGAGTGTGCCAATATGAAATACAGAGGGGGAAAAAACACACAGGAGGAAAAAAAATAAAACAAAACAAAACATACATACAAAAAAACATATAAAAAAAATTAAAAGCAAAAAAAGATTTACACTTTTAGAGCATAGCTAACAATAGCCTACAAAACAAAGTGGAAGCAGAAACTGTTTAATACAAATACATTTTCAATGCTTTATGAGTCAGGAGTTCATCATTTTCCTGACAATTTAAATAGCAATCAGCACTTTTATTATTGCGGGGCAGAAACACCCCAAGGAGGTTTTGGAGGTCCATTGGCTCCACTGCGCTAACTGAAGCGGCAGGCACGCTGCGCTAGCATGGTACTGCCCTCCCTTCTCAAATCAGCCTGATTACAACTCACTGGTAAACACAGACAAGTCACAAGAGCGTGCACATGGTCACTCCAGGGATTTGAAGTGGTTGCGGTCACTGTTCCTTGATAAGTCTATATATCGCTGAGATTTACAGAGCTTCACACAGAGTGTAAAGGGAGCAGACTGAGTTATCGTCACTCTGAGTCAGCATAATCAGGCACTGAGGCAAACTCAGAGAGTTAGAGTCATCCCTCCAGCAAAGTAACGCAATCTGGCATGGTTGTTGCTGTGGGCATAATAACATGCAAGCAATGTGGCATGGCAAAAATGTAAGCAAAGTAGCACATATGTGGGCATGATTAAATGTAGGCAAGTGGCACAATATGGGCATGATTAAATGGAGGAAAACTGAAATATGCAGGAAATGTGGCATGGTGTGGGCATACAATGTATGCAATGTGGCATGGATGTGGGCATAAAAAAATGGAGACAAACTGCAATAAATGTAGACAATGTGGCATGTGATCAATGTGATGTAATAAAATGGATTTACATGTTTAAGTTTGCACAAGCATTCAATGTGCACATACCAGAGGGAAAAAAAAATGTCCACAATTTTTTTTTTTTTTAATTCAGCGTACACCAGCTACTAAACATTAGAGGGAACATTGGTCACAGCGCCTGGAGTATGTATGGAGCCGCATACCAATTATAACCCCTAGGCTGCTGGACATCCTCATGTCATCAGTCCACCCATTCTGTGCTAATGTCAACTATGAGCAATTTTTTTTTTTTTTTTTTTTACTTTGCACAGCGCGCCAGTCATTGGCTGAGAGCAGTCAGCTGACACTCTCATTCAATGAATGGCGACTGGATCGGCTGCCAACTTCTGCACCTCTGCAGGAGACGGGAGCACATCACCTCAGTGGCAGGGAGCCTCGGAGCTTGGCGGGGACATAGCTAAGAGGGCAAACTTGCCCCAAAACACGCCAGTGCGTTCCTGGCATCATAACTACTACAGAGGAATACAGTGGTTAAGGTACTTGGAGTAACCGTTTAAACCTCGCCTCACAGCAACCATAAAGAATTATAAAACACAAATGCAAAAACATTACAAGGGACAAAGGCACTCCGAATACGAAGAGGTTTGAAACCCCATGAGCTAGCCGCTTTAATTGGCTGTACATACACAACGACGAATTACTGATATAGATTAACGTAGAGTTTTAAGGTGCAGCACCGACTCTTCCCCCTCACAGAGAAACTTGCTGCATAGGACTTTCCTGTATCCCGATTAGAATTTCTTAAGTACTGTACATATCTCGTCAGTTATTAAGAAATAGCCTTACCACATGTACTATTCTGTTATGCATCTTTTTGTTGTTGTTGTTTTCTAAAAAGCTATCAATGGCCCAGCCTGAAACTAATAAATATTTTTAGATTTTAAAATATTTGTACTAACAGGAAAATAATTGAAAATGACCCCTAGATTTACACAATAAAACTAAAAAAAGATATGCAAAATTTGGCCAAGTTTTTTTTACGTTTTTATTATCCCCAAACCATGATCTGCTAAACAAACACAATGCCCTTCTATTTTGTCTTTTAAGGTTATAAAGTCTCAACTCACTGTAAGGAATAGAAATACAATCTTACCTTTAACTAATACTTTAGGGACCTTCGTGTGGCTGGCACAGAAAGCACTGTACAGCTTGAAGCGGTCCGCATAATACAAAAAGGATCCACCCAGGGAAAACAAAACTTTCTGTAAGACAGAGAATAAATCGGATTTTTAAGGACACTCCCGTATAAATCTAACTCCTCTTTTTAAATGTATTAAAAAGATAATGCATGAAAACTATGCTCCCCCCCCAAACAAAATAAAAAAAATTATAATGAAAGAAAGTCACGTTTGAAGGTTCTGCATTGGCTGTGCGTTCACAGGCTGTGCCACTTTCACTCTGAGCTCTCCCCAATCCAGAGAGTGCCCCAACTTAAATGATGAGCTAATCCTGCGAGTAGAACTTTATGGATACGGCAGGAGTTTCAGTGAGCGATAGCTGAACTATAATAACCCTAACTTGTCATGACACAGCACTATTTGTGGAGGAAAAAGATAAAAAGTGGGGAGGGAGAGGGGGATTGTAAAAACTATTTTAAACACTACAGAAAGTTTATAAAATACCCAACATAATTACTTGTAACCTAAACTGCACATCACCAACAGAATTGCCAAATTTAACATTAAGAAAGGTAAGGGACAAATGGAGTCACTGAAGGCACAGTCAGGTGACCGGGAGAACGAAATACATTGTTTATCATCAGAATCATGCTTCCCCATTACCGCAAACAGTGATTGGTGACTGATTGGCTGAGAGTGTACGCTTACTGTCTCAGCCAATCACGGAGTTGGTATGGCTATGGCAAAGGGTAACGCCATACCTCCAGAGGGGCTGAGTTGGAAACTTCCAGAGATCCTCCGTGTTCTCCACTTAAAAATGTTTTAAAACAGAAATGTGGGACAGCACCAGGGGACTTCAGGCACCAAAATCCCTTCAATGAGATAAGATTATATGGTGTCTATAGTGTCCCTTTAAAATTTCGGGCACAAAGGGTGTAAAGCTGTGCCCGGCACATCAGTACAGCGGCTGAGTTATTATTTAGTAACCAGCTACGACCCACGCTTTTTCCTTTAAGGCACTATAAGCAGAGGGTGTTGGAAAATAGGGATATATCACAGCAACCTCTACAGAACCCTTACCCCGAGTTGGTATATCTGATGGTGAATATTAACTTCGAAAACAGGTCTGATTCTTATTTCATGGCCTATCATCACTCCATAATACCTTAAATTTATCTACTTTTTCCAGCTTTTCCAGGTCTGGCACAAGCCTTACTCCGTCTTCAAGAGTTTTCAAGAACTCAACTTGGAATTCCACCATCTCCACTAAATTTCCAAACAGGACATCAAGCTAAAAAAAGGACAAGATAGATATAAGAATTAAATAAATAAACAAAACACAAAAAACAAACAAACCTGAACGTTAATAGCAAAATGATCGAAATGTTCAAAAGTATTGTTTTCCTTTAGTTGTTCAAAGTGAGTACAGCTAATTATTGGGTGCATTGTTCACTGCCAAATAAATGAATAAAAGTTTAAAACATTGTGCAGATTTATGAAGCATGTTTGATCTCTCCAAATCAAGTACAATAAATATGTGAAATAAAAAAGACCAAACAGCAACCACTCACTATATTTAAATACCTTATATTAATACAATTTCCAATTAAATGTATCTAATGCCACTTATCAATACTATAAAAAAAACCAAAAAAAAAACATTTTCTTTGACTTAAATGCATATCTTGAGGTGTTGTTTTTTTGTTTAAAGACATGTCATTGTTTGTGTGAAAAGATAAGAAGATTTATCACACGTCCAATACCCATAAAGCACTATTGCTTTTCTGTGTGTGAAAACTAACAAAAATAGCAGGTCGATAATAGGTGTAAAGTGACTTTCTCAGAGAATAGGCATTCCTAAGCCTAAATCTTGGATAAATTGCACAGGATAATATATATATACCTCCTCTTCCGTTAGAAATGTTTCCTTTTGTAACGGTTTAAGATATCGCTCCATTAGACAATTCAGATCCTAAACAAAGTAAACAGGCTTTCATTAGATATTGCACATTAATCACAGCTCGGTTAACACTGTTGCTTAGATTATTTTAACGCCTTGGTTGCCAGATGGCTGAGTCACATGTAGCTCACCCTTCTGGCATCCCAGGGTTAAAAGATGTCAACACACCCTGGGATACGCCTTGGTGTCCTAGATTAAAATCTAAAACATGACAAATAAAAGCACTGAACCCATTGCACTAGTAATTGGCAGAATGAAAGGAAGTATTCGATGAGCAATAACGCTTTGTCTGCAAAATATGCCAAGCAAGAAACACCTTCACAAGGAGGACAAGAGAATTGGCAAAACCCTTACCTTGACATATGTGCGTTCCGTCTCAAGCAGCTCGCAGATAACCTTGCGGAGTTTGTCGGCATCTGTCAGCTGTCTCATGGTTGCAAGCTGTGGTCCTGCGGATTCGGAGGGAGTCAGGCAGGAGTCAGGAGGATTCATTTCATGCAGGCTGCGACAAAAGGCAGCAACCTGCTCCGTGCTCTGCAACAAGATCGATGTTATATAAGTACCGAGTGTCCACGCACTTGTCACTTTCCAAAGCAAAGCTTACAAACACATCAAAAACGGGAAAAAAATAAATAAATAAAAGTCGTGACTAATCCAGAAAACAGAATTAAGAAAATAGCACATCTTCCTTTCTGCATACAGTTTAGAAAATGCATATAAATAAAATGTATGAACATGCATTGAAAACTCCAAAAAGTTACATTCCAAAGTTATTACAAAATGTAAACTCTTCTGCTTTTCTAAAATATGCAGTACAAAAAAAAAAAAAAAAAACCTTAATGGGTGTCAGCCCAATTATAGGTGTATCTGCCAAGACAAAACCAAAAAAAAAAAAAATCTGCTTGGAGAAGAGACGGCCTGCTTTGCATCCTCATGCAACAACATCAAGTAGACTGTGTAGGTTCAGTACCTTGTTACGATGTCTGAACTCTGCTATAAAAAAAAGATTTATATAAAAGGAGATATAGAGCTAGCAAGGACCTCTCAAGTTTTGTCAGCTTGCAATTCATTCCACTGTCTTCAGAGGAAATGAAGACGATGTGTAGGCACCATGTATCCTAGCAACTGCATCCCAAAGATCTTTTCCAGAACCTCTCACGAACATATAAACAGAATCTGGGAGGCATATTTTACATGCTAATGGATCTGATACAAAATCCACTAGAATAAAGAGGCAAGTTAAAATATATATATATATATTTTTTTTAATAGCTTTTCTTGAATGAACAAAGAACTTGCTTTAGTGAAGGTTTTTACAGTCTTCCCCTTTTTAAACTAGATTATGATATTATAAACGCGGTAATCACAAGAGCAGCAATTTAAGGTGCGTTGGCGAGTGTTGGCTTTTAAAGATTGAAAACATTGGGTCTTAATGGCAGTCTCAGCAACAGAGCAGTCAGTCTATTCTATAAAGCAGCAGTATTCACACGGAGCTTCTCAGCTCCATTCGTTACCGAGGGGGGATTCTACTCGATCAAATCGAGCTTTTAAAGTTCAGTAAATACGTACATTTCAACCCACACGCACAATGTAAACATTTGCAAGAGGGAGGAAAATAAAAAGTTGAACAAGCATACGGTTCTGCAGATACATCACTTCTGTTTTATGAAGGAGAAACAAAAAGTAAAGCAAGCGATCAACTGATTTTTGCAACTGTGATAAAGAAGGGATGTTTGGAAGATTCACTATTAAAAGGTCAGTTGTTTCTATAGTGACACAGTAACTGTACTGCATTCAGAGCTGATTCATTGATGTACAGTGAATGTATTAACTAATCTTGGCCAATGGGGGCTGTGTAACACCAATCACTCTCAGGTATGATTCATCTGGATATGAGAGAATGGGAGAAACAGGTCAGACATCTCAAACCCTGACCCCTACATGCTCATTGCATGCAGCTCTCCAATTTCTTCAAATGCAATAGATGACCAGAGAACCATGGAGGTTGTAGCTCAGAAGCCTTCTTTAAAAGAACGCTTTAACGTTATGAATAAACATTTTGTTGTAGCTCCACCTGCTGAGAGATCAGTGGCGCTCATAGTGAAGAATTGATGCCCTGTACCACTCAGAGGATTCTCACAGTGTATAATTGGATCGGTTTAGAGTGCCAGCTGATGGCTCGGCCAATGAGCTAAGCTTGCACTGCTGGGCTTACCTCCGACAGAGAGCGGTGTCTGAAGTAGTGGAGACAGGAAGTGGTGCGCGACAGACTCTAGGTCAGAATTGAAACCACTAAATGGTTTGATTTCTTACAATGTGTGGGTAGGTAGAGGACACACCTGGCACCATAACCACTACAGCACATTGGATAGTTCCTTTTGGCACACAAACAAAACTCTTGAACTCTTCAAAAGGTTGAATTTTTTTTCCCCCAATCAGTTTTCAAAACTCTACATCTGACTACACAGTGTTGTACTAGTTATGGTGCCAGGAGTGCCCCAACGCCCCCAGAATATAAGTGACCGAACGGTTTGCTCTGGGGCCTGCCTCTGCTCTGGCATAGCAGGGTATGGCTCAGCGACACTGTGACCAGGTGATGCCCCCAAATCATGCAGGAGTTTCCGGCTCGACACAGGGGAGAGACTGGCACCTGGCAAACTGAAAGTAAGAAGTCAAACCGCATTGATTTAACTACTTGCATGCTTTAACAAAAACGTACAAGAAAATAGAGCAGCCTCTGAGATATGCAAACTGATGAAAATCAGCTATAACCGTTCCCCTTTAACCTCCTCCCTCCCCTTTAAAAACATGTGTAGATGGGAAGTAAAGACACGCATCCACACTCCAACCCACACAGTAATGCTACTGAAAGTCTAAGAATTACACACCGTTTTGTTTCCACATATAAATCCCCCCAATCACTCTGTCTTTATATCACAGCTTGAGCAATTTAGTCTCACATCAATCACTCTGCCATGCCGCCTTCCTAATTAACTCTTCGCACGTGTGATTTCTATGTACCTTGGCATGCTGCACACCATTTGGTTGACTTTTAATCATTTATTATGCACTATTTTCTATACAATACATTAAAACTGCGATTTGATACTTACCTAGCAAGGTGTCTTTCTGGTACATATTCCCAGACTCTTCTGATATCTACAGCAATCTGGAAAGTGCTGGAAGAATAGAGCCAATCCCTTTTAAGGCCAGAGTAGCCAAACTGAAAGCAGAGCTAACTTTTTTCCAGTTTAGCTACTTTGACCTTAAATTTGAATTCACCTTGAATTCTCTCTTTAGTGAAGGCCCCGAATGGAAGCTATATACAGCTGTAAGGTGAGCGTCCAGGTTGCACTCATCAATTTAAATAATAAATGAGAATGCATGGTATCCACTCATTACAGACAAACAAAACAAGATGTCAAATTTGGGAAGGGGCTTAAAGGGTTATTCCAAGCATTATAACCACTACAGCCTGCCTAGCGTTGGTTCCCTGGTAATTGGGCGAACTGTTTTGCAACCATTTGCCCTCTTACCTGGGTCTCCGCTTCGTGCAGAGCCACCTCTGAAGCCCGTGACGCACATCTGCAGAAGCCAGAGAAGGATCATTCATTGGCTAAGAGCTTGTGCCTGGTCAGCCGCACCATTAAATATCTTTGTACAAGCAACGTTTCATAGTGATAATACAGACTCCGAACACGATGAGAACTTCAGAGCACTGAAGTGGTCACGGTGCATGTAGTAGTAGCCTTAAACTGTTTATTTCACTTCTTAAGAATTTTAAAAAACCCAATCAAATCAAGGAACGATTTCCACAATTTACTCGTTGGTAAATACGGAATTTGTGTCCAGTTTTTCTTAAAGCGGCACGGTCACGCCAAACTTCCCTTTCTCCTATTGCTTCCTCTCTCAGAATCTGCTCTTTTTTCATCTAGTTTTCTTTAAAACAGGAGACAAAGTAGGGACTTTCTTTGACCGAACGAGAAGTTTAAATAAGCTCCTTTTCCTGGGTCAGAGAAAGTACTCGCTCTGCTCCTTGACACAGGAAACAGAGCTGGCGTGAGCTCGCCCTTTGGTCAAAGAAAGTAAAGTGTAAGAAAGAGAAAACCAGATCAGAAATAAAGAAAAGAAGAACAGATTCCGGGAGAGGAAGATTAGAGGAAACAATAAGAGAAAGTTAAGTTTGGCGTGACAGTGTGGCATTGCTACACCAAATAAAACTGGCTAAGAGGCTTGCATGGCTAACGTTAGCTACTCAGGTATGATAAATTGTGAGGAAGTCCAATTGCACATCTTATAGAACTATACAAAGGTTTTAAAACCTGAATATATTGCATTTTGAATCCATATGATTTTCAAGGGAAACTGTAGGCATCAAAACACCTTTAGCTTAGTGCAGCAGTTTTGGTGTATAGATCGTCCCCCCGCAGTCTCATTCTTCAATTCGCTGCCATTTAGGAGTGAATTCACTTTTGTTCTGTTTATACAGCTCTAGTCACACCTAATTTTGTTTAATAATTTCCAATAATTTAAGAGGTTTTTATCTATTGCTCTGTAAATTGTACTTTAATCACACACTGGAGGCTACTGAAGGATCTAGAAGGCAGAGCAGGGGATACACTCTACATTAAACACACTGTGCAATTTAGGAAGTGTAAACAGTAACTCATTTTACAGGAAGTGTTCAGGAAGGCTGTACACGCCACATGCAGAGAGGTGTGACTAGGGCTGCATATACAAAGTGGTCTAACTGCTAAATGTCAGAGAATTGAGCAGTGAGACTGCAGGGGTATGATCAGCTAAAGTTACTTTGGTGCCAACTGTTGCCCTTTATTTAAAAACAAACTTTAAGCTGTGCTTAATTTTACTTTGGTGATATTATGTAACCAAAACCTTTGCCTTGTATTAGCTTTATACATTCGGTGCTGACTCTAATAAACACTGGACGTATTTACTTTGTAGCTAATTATCTGTTATCAGCATGTTCTCGTACCCACTTGGCATTATTACATACTGTAGATTTCTTTGTTTTCCTGCATTCTGAACTCTTGGTTAACTCTCACCAAATAGTTATTTTCGATACACAATCTTCCCTTCTACGAGTGGTGTGGTGTAGTCTTGTACTTCTCTTAGCAGAACTTTCAGCTGTCAAAAATCTTTTAGTGATCCCTGTCCCAGTCATCCTGAGTTAAACATCTGGTGTCCCAACTCTGGGGGACCAGCAAAAAGTGCAAGCTCAGTGGTTGGTTGGCATGCACTTTGACCTTTAATTTTACACATTCCGATCTAATACGAAACTAATTCCGTCCCAAAATATTCCTCTCTATTAAATTTCAAATTAAAAAAATTATGTGAAATGTTAGCTGTCTGGATATATAAATGAATGTAAACTGCCCCGGTTTAAAGCAATAGAAACACACTCAAATCTAATCAGCAATCTAGAAACACACTCAAATAAATCAGCAATCTGTGGTTAACAAATGCAGAACTGCAAAATGGGGACATCATAGATGCACGCTTACTTAGACACCCAGATTTAGTCAACTCAAGCTTTTAAAAAAAAAAAAATATATATATATATACGGTATACTTTTCAAAAGACCTAAGCAATTCATTCCTTCTCAGATAGGCTTCCTGTACAGACAGATTCAATCTCCTTACTGATATACCACAGTTTGCAGTCTGATCTCCAAGATTCACTTTCCTCAGAGACAATATAAACAGACATTCTAGATACAAAAACAACTTCTTTGCTCTCTTCAGCAGATTCACTCATGAAAAGACTTCAAAGCTCTTCCCAGGTGACAGCAGAGATTTAGGATTGCAACACTTATACGGATAGATTCTCCAAACTGACAAAGACACTCACCAACAACCACACTGCTGCTTACACACAGACACACAATATACGCACACAATAGATTTGTTTTTACTTGCAGACATGAGATGTGCTCCAAAGGGCCCCCAGGCGTTATCCATGATGCTTTTATGAGCACCCGAATTCAGGTACGAATGAAGCATTCGCCAGACCAAATATGACACGATCTGATGACGTCCTGAGTCAGTCTCATAGGGTTTTGTACCAGGAGACATATGGTATCCTAAAATGACGTGGGCCAATAGGAAACAAGCCCTGCCTATTTATACTCTCCTCTCCCACTCCTTGTTGCCCTGTTGTGGTTTTAGTTAGCCCAATAGCACATGCTCCTTTGATCTTAGCTAGCATATCTTTTTCCAGTTTTCTCCTATCATAGACCGCTGCGATTTACTCTGACTGTCCACCGTTAGTCCTGCCAATCTAAGGACCGGTACACAGCTAGTCGCTCGTTTGTTGTGTTCTGGGTCTGTGTGTTTTAGTTCCTACACTTTTAGGATACCTATGAAGTCTAAAGTTACCAAGGAATACTGAAAACTACGAATTTTCACATCTCATACACAAACAGGTAACTCTTCTCCCTTGAAGCTCCAAATTTCACAAAATACATGGCACAGGCACAAAATCATTATAAATAAGACAATTCTTATTTTCTGTGGACTTTCAGCACTGCAGAACAAAAAGTCATCATTTTAAGCAAGTGTCCGAAAACAAAACAAAACAGTTTAATATGAATTGAGCTGAAAACGGATCTACTGTAGTGATGGCATTGAATAATCTAATAAGGCATTAATATCGACGCATTATTTAATGGGTTTTATTAAACCAGGTGAGCGTAACTAGTAAAATGGAGAGCAATTATCCCATAAATCTCAATGGGAGAATTGCTATTCAGTGACCCGAGTTAAGTTAAGACATGATCCTAAGAACCAAATTTATCAATTGACAAATTAGTAATTTCTAAAGAACAAAGAAACATACCGAATGTTTTCAGTTCAATATTCCACATTTAAACCTAAACGGTAACGGATTTACACTGATAAAAAAGAAGCTTGTTGATTTATAACCTTTTAACAGGAAGTCATGGCTAGCTAGCGTTCAATACCTGCCAATACATCTTTTTTTTTTTTTTAAGATTAATTAATTTCCTTTAGATATTGATTGCTCACTGAAAAGACAGACGATGCATTAACCCCTCAGGGCCAATGAAGGGTATGCTATAACATGAAGGATAAAGATCCTTCATCAAAAGAGGAACTCCTCACTAATTTAACGACTACTGGGCTATATAGCGAAACACATGTAGTATAATCAGGGCATTCCATACTGGCATCGGGTTCTTAGAGACCAGCTTGAGAGCCTTAAGGGTATAAATGTGGTCCTTCAGGGCTTCATATGGAAAGCAAATTTATTGGCAATAAATGTAACATAATATATAATCACTGCATACTTTTTTCAGTACCTATCTGGCAAAGCCTATGACAGGCATGGGCAACCTTCAGCACTCCGGTATTGTGGACTACATCCCCCATAATGCTGACCAAGTAAATCATCATGGGAGGTGTAGTCCAAAACATCTGGAGTGTTGAAGGTTGCCCATGCCTGGCCTATGATATAACTGTACTGCCATATCATTTGTCATGAAACACAATAAAGACTGCGTGCATGTCTGTACTTGTGTCTCCATTGGAGTGCAAATCATCTCATCTCAACTATGTCAGTGAGGCTACATGGAAAGCTGTTTTAATCCCACTAATTTAGCGGTCCCAACATTATGATGGATTTCGACATCAAAAAGCTGGTTATAGACTTGTTCATACATGCAAGAACAAGTCCTCGCCGACATGCTATTTGGATGTAGGCTGAATAAGTACCAGATTTATCCCTAAACATAAAAGCATGGCATTTTGAGAACGTTCCCTATTTAGATGAATGGTACAGCAGCCATCATATTGGTATATATACCAAATGATTTTCAGGTCTATAAAGTGACTGCAGCTCCCCATTTAAGTAATGGATTAAAGTACTCCTTGCTTGCCTTGTCTCCCTAGGTGGTTTAGAACTACAATTCCCAAGATGCTCATAGGGCCTCAAAGTGGACTAAGCATTGTGGGAACTGTAATTATCAAACACATAGTGTGACAAAGTCAAGAAATACTGCACTAAAACCTCAGATTTTTTTTTCTGCTTTGATACGATTAAAAAGAAAAAAAACTATACTAGTACCAGTAAAAACTGCATCCCAGTAATCCTAACTCCTTAAATAAAAAAACTTAATCTCCTACAAATAATATTTAAACATAAATACAACCCTTGTCTGTTTCTCTGCCAGAACAGGGGGGAAGTGGAGGGGGGGGGAGACTTGCATATTAATCCGTTTAGAGTCAAGGGGGGAGGGGCACCAATTATGTGCTTTAAAAACTAAATTAAAAAGCACTGGTATTCAAAAGGTTAAACATTTGGAGGCTTTGTAAATTTGGGTGGAAAAAACAAACAAACATCTAGTATTAAGACCGTTATTGTCATATAAATTGCAGGACGAAAAAAGTAGTACCTCAAAATAATACCCCTACAGAAAAAACAAAAATCTTGCATCTGTAAATGTAAAAAAGATTCTTAGGGATTATGACAGGCACATTTTTAGGAATCTTTGTCTTGCGCCATTAATGATTGGTACCCGTTTTAAAAATCACAAAATACAGTACAATAGAATAATGGAATTTTTTTCCTCCTAAAAACAGCAATACGTTTATATACATTTCCTAGGTATATACAACTTTAAAGTGAAAGAACAGTCATAAAAAATAAAATTTAAATAAAAAAAAATCAAGATGCTCAGATCACAAACAGGTCTGAGAATTTCCCAATAGCTTCGACAATAAAAAGCATTTGGCAGAGATGGAGACATAACTGTTCACAAACACAGCCTTCACCGCAGCCATGGAAATAAATACAGAGGTTAATTAAACAGAGAACGAGAATGTGAATCTGTAAATAGAAGGGTCTCAGCCTCACTCTCTTTGTCGGTATTTTATCCAATGTGTCACATACAATATTCAGTACAAATCACGGTTTAATTTATAACCCAAGGGAAGGGGGGGAGGGGGGGACAAAACAACAAAGCAATAGTTTACTTCACATCCTCTGGTCTAGATTTAAAGTACAGGAGACATTAAACTTGTTAAGCCAATCTGTGCCCTTCCTAATTTAACTCCCTGTAATGTATCAATGGGCAAAACGACATCAAACGTGGTCTCTAAGAGAAATAATTGCTACAGTATAAATTATAAGCACCATAACAATAAATGAAAAAAATTAAAAAGACTGTTTACAAAGAAAACACAAATTCTCCCTCTCCCCCCCCCCCCCCCCAGCCCCTAAGATTACCCTTTCAAAAATATCCTAAAACATCCTTTTTACCTCGATGTTCAATATAAATCCATCAGACTGTGCTCATCGAGGTAGATGGTAGAATTTACAATGCCTTTTGTAGGTCTCCTTGTAGCTCCACGAAGGTGCGGCAGGCAAGATCAAACCTGAACTTGCCTGCAGCAATGATCTGCAAATTGTGGGTTATATATACAAGAAAATTCTTTCATTCAAGAGCTATTAAGGTTCTCAGAGTACAAATTTTCTCTTTCTTTAAAAAAAGCAAGATCGATTCAGCTTTTCTCCTTCTTCTCGTGAAAAGAAATGTAAAAGTAAAACATATATAAAATAAAAAAAGCTGTTATTTATCCCAGTTTAAGCTCAGCCAGACGAGTGATTGCCTGTCAGCGTGAGCTATCATTGTGGGATATGAGCCCCCCTCTGTGACAGAGGAGATAGCATTACATTTTCTGCTAAGTTGAAGCAGAACTAAAAACGCACAGAACACATATAAAGCAACGTGTTATTAACTTAATTAAAAGCACCAAATGCACAGTACATCCTACGGGAAGACGAAGGAAGAACAAAAAAAAAACATCAGTTAAATAATCCCTGTTCATATATGCACATGTAGGAGATTCAAGCATCTTCAGAGTTTGCACATCACAAGTCCCTTACTACATCTGCTCTACTTGGCAAAGTCATCGTCCTCAGCCAATAGAAACCAATGCCACATTGCTAAGAAGCCAGTTGATAAACAGTAATCTGCATTTGAAAGAACAGTTGCAATAGCAAGAGCCAAAAAGATAATCATAATGTGACCCTTTGCGTGCCAGGGGGGTGTGCAATTAATTGTAGCATGCAGCCCATTTTTGGCACATTAAGAGCTTCAGGCAATAATGAACAAAAGCTGAGTCAGCACAGCGGGGAACATACACTACACAGTGATTATCAGTCAGACAACACTCTACTTCCAAAACATGAGAGCCAGGTATTATCATACAATATTAACTATAATAAATTATATATATGCTAAACTTACACCATTAATCATCATATAACGAACATGCATTAGCAAGTAACTATAAATTAGATCACAGATGATTAGCCTTGGTCAAGGAACATAGGCGAGTCACTAGATGATCCCCGGACTTGGGACAAGAGGAAAGTCATTAGATGACCTGTGAACAGGGACAAGAGGAGAGACGACCCATCACTAGTAGGAAAGGTGCATCCCTAGTGGCTGTCACTGGAAGGTGAGTCACTAGATCAATGGCAACTGTCAACCTAAAGACAATCCGCTAGAGAACCAGTATACATCAAGTCGGTAGAGCATTACCACCTGTCAACAGATGGTGAGTCACTAAAGGCCAGGAAGTGTCAATGATTGGCAAGCCAGAAGATGGCCATTAGCGGTAACTAGAAGACAAGATATTCAGTGAACAGGAATTGTAAACCGACACTAGAGTACCAATTATTAATTTATAATGCATCCCTCAATATCCAATTGATATTGAGAGAAGCATAACCAGAGGTCGTCCTATGAAGTCCCGATATCTCCAGTAGGTGGGGCAATACGACACTACATACTTTCTTTAAACCAGACATTTGGTAGATGGCACATATGTTCTTCAACCACTATTGCCCAAACTACCCATCCGACCTGTTCCAGCCAGTTGCAATAAACTCGCAGGTTACCAACTAAAGAGATCATTCAATACGAATTTCAAATTTAATGTCAAAAAAGCCAGACTGGGAAAATTAAGAACATAAGAAAAAAAGAACCTCTTATATGGTAGAAGCAAATGAAGGAAATTATAAAATTGTGAATTTAGGGAAATGCGTAACAGGAGGAAAACTATGTAAAAGAGAAAGAAAAAGGGTTGTCTGTGTACAAAATGACAAAATATCACTCAAATCCTCCAACATCATAACTGCCCTGGCCAACATCTGCAATGAAAAGGTCGATACGAGAGTTATTTAAATTACTGTTTACTTGGAATGATCAATGTGAAATATTAAAGGAACACTCCATGCACTATAACTACTGGTTCCAGCAGTAGCCATGATCTACATTTGTAAGCAGTCAAACCGTTTTTGTTTTTTTTGTTTTGTTTTTTTAAATAACATTCTTAACTAAGTTTATCAGGTGAGCCTGTGAGGCATTCTCAGCTAATCAGCTAATTCTTAGTAGTGGAGTCTGGCAGCAATCCTCCGTAGAATTTTGTGATCAAAACAATTTGACTACTTACAACTGGGGGAGGAGGGTGTAGCAAGCTGTAGTGTAATGGTGGTTGGAGTGTTCCTTTAAGAATAAGGAGTGGGGGGGGGGGGGGGGGGGGGGAGAAGAGAAAAATACAAATACAAATGAAAGAAAGCAAGTGAAGAGAAGCTGCGAAATTACATTCAAAAACTTTTTCAAATTAAACAATTAAGAAATGTTCGGTGTTTCTCAGTATGGGGCTACCTTCATAAATGCATTGGATGGCCTTGTAATTAGCATTCATATTTTGCCCAGCATGAATCTCACACACACACATAAGAATGTATGTAGACAATATAGCCATATGGCATTCATAATAAAAAAAAATAAAAGAAATGCAATGAACTTCGAGACCTTCCTGAACAGTCTAACATTTTACCAGTACAACATTGTAACAGCCAACGTTCAGCTAATTAGTATAAACAACCCGTCCATCACTGAATATGCATTCAACATATAACATTTCCAATGACGATTTCCATCAATTAAGCCTTTCAACCACCCATGCAAAGCTATGCAATAAAAGCGTAGAATAAGAAAAAGCCACATACTCGCTTTACAGAGGCAAGGATCCTTTCTATGACAAAAGCCACACGCGTTCTAACAAGAACAACGCTACACAGAATTTTAAATTGCTGCAGAAAAGCAGGAAACAAATGCCAAAGTCTTTTCCTTCCTCCATCAAACCAATGATAACCTTCTATAGAAACCTCCCTTCTCTCAAAACTTCCGTTCTTATCTTACAGCTGTACATCAAACACACTGGAAAGTATCTATGGATTCCCCCCCCCCTCCCCCCCCCCCCATCATGGACAGACAATATTTTATTATTTTCACATCATTTCCTGCCTTTGGTTAATCTATCGCATATATAAGCTACTCTGTTTAAATGACATTTGAAGATCCTTGCCTACACTTAAAGGGGAACGTTCTGTTCTGGATGGTATACAACTGAACATAAAAACATTGAAGCTATAACTATAACCCGTGCTAACTTTTTTTTCTAACGTGACACTCCATTTTCTTTTAAGTGTATTTAAAGGGAAACTATAGTGCCAGGAAAACAAAAAAAAGTGTTTTTATGGCACTATAACTCCCTACAGTGCTCTCCTCCCTACCACCCCCCCAGTAAAGAAGGGGTTTAAAAATTCCCTTCTGTCACTTACCTGAACCTGCATGATGATCCTTGGGGCTCAGTCACCCCACCGACATCAGCTGGCAGGGGAGACTGAATGCGCATGTTTTCCTATGGGATTTCGGGTGACACTGGATGTCCTCATGCATAGCGCGAGGACATCCAGCATCAGTTAGGCAAACAAAAGTCATCTAACAACCCGGAAGTCCCTCTAGTAGCTTCAATGGGCTGATGTGGTCTATATGCCTATAATGTTCCTTTAACGGACATCACAATCCAGTTGAGTCCTGGCATTTCCAAGGCACAGGTTGCATGGAACAATAAGTATCAAAGATTCTTTTCTTCCACATACCATGTATGAAAAAGGCCGGGATGATCACAAGAGCTAAGATAGAGGTACTCAATTCAATAAAGTGGTGAGGATTTCTAGCATTATTTTTCACACTTCACAAATATATATCCCTTAAATTTAGGGTAAGTACTAATCCACAGAAATTGCAGTTTCTCTTTAAGCCTTCAGTAAATTAAGTGTATATATAGGGTATGGAATAATGTGTACAGCAAGTCAAATAACCCCAGTTCTCCATTTAATACCATCTCATATTTTCACATCACATTAGTAATTAGGCCAGCTAAGTGCCGTTCAAACCAAAGTCAATTACTATAAATCACGAGTAATTAGCCGCTCGCGAGGTTCCCTCTGTCTGATTGCAGGAAGTTAAAGCACAGCTGAACCAGGGGAACTTTAATTGGGACTAACAGTCAAAGTTAATTAAGCAACACTTTTATCCAGTGGAAACTCGCAAATTGTGCTCACTATCACGGCTGTAAGCCACAGATGCTGGAAGAAAAATGTAAAAGTAAAAAAATAAAAAACAAATAAGCCACCAACTTCCCTACAGGTTTGCTGTCATTACAGAAAAATGGATAGAATTCTTAACTCTCTACTTTCTTCCTTAGAAGCCTGAGAAAGGCTGATAAATTGCATTACTAAAGGGCGGCTATCAACGAGGAGACTGAATACACAAAGGATGGTCATTGACATTGAATAGCACACAATGAAAACCAATGGACAAGACATTACCACCCAAACTCCATGAATCTACTAATACAGACAGCAATAGCGCCGCATAATTCTGCGCGTTGATACTATAAAACGGTAAATATCAATAACGCTCTTGATATATCGCACATAATATTATGACAAAAAAAAACTAACATCACATTCAGTAAAAAAGAGAATGTACGAAATCTATTACACATCAATATAAAATATTTTGCAGAGTCCCAGGCCAATTATTTAAATACTGTTCAGTTATGAAGGGCCATGCAAAAAAAAAAAAAAAACGTGATTACATATTTGAAACCTATACTTATCCTTGTACTCCAGCAACTGCATATAAAAGTGTTAAAATTACGATTTCCTATAAAAGCAAGAAAGCATTCAACACGGATCTAACCACAGATCACAGCCACTTACTTTGTTTATTGCATCCACCTCGTCGCTAACTTCAAGTTGAACTTCTCTCTCCTCGGGCGCCGTTTCATTACAGCTGATCGTGTCACTGCATGCTACACAATAATGGAGTAAAAACAAGTCATGAAATATCACAACATAACACAAAGCAAAGTTCTCCATAATTTGTAAAATACGGATTATATCTGTCATTCTTACACTTTCTAAACCTTTCCCTACAATATTCCATCAACCTTCATCTCTGGCTGAGTAAAATATGAAATGTACCAAAAAATGATTTACAATAATGTGCAAAAACCACTGCTACAACCACCAACACAAACCACGGTGTGAATTAAAAATAACCACACAAAAAAAAAAAATAGGTGAGAGCACACAACAAATAAGTAAGATATTATCACAAATATAAATGTTAAAATAAAAAAACAGATCGTAGTACAGTATATTACATATTTTCAAACTGATAAAACAACCATATGATTATCCAACTCACATGTTACTGAGCCACATATTGAATGCTCAGACTTTAAAGGCTCTAGCCAGATAGCTCTTTTGTAGTTCCCACGGATTCTACCCCATGGATTTCTTTGTAAATCTTTATTTTTGCACAGTTCACTAACAGAGTATACATCACCATATATTAAACAGAAAAGGCAAGCGTTATCAGCAGTATAACACATTTATATTGGTGTTTAAGAGAATAGTATAAGGAGAAAGAGTGAACTGGGGCTTTTAAATTTTATACAAATGGTAGTATAACAAAATAAACAAATAGCTACATTTAATAGTGTAACCTTTTAGACAGTACCAGCATGCAATTGCATGAGTGACTTGTGTTGAGTAGATTATGTCAAGATGGGCTATTCACAAGACCCACATGTGCCAAAAATGAAGGGCCAAATGATTGAAGCGATTTTGCATCGGCTGGTTGGCCGGTCTATAGCAGGCATAGGCAACCTTCGGCACTCCAGCGAAGGTAGCCTACGCCTGGTCTATAGGCCAACTCGAGAAAAATGTGAGTGATATGAGCCAGGGTACTTAAATTGTGATGGTACAGTAAGAGTCTAGTGCCTAGCGCTAAAATAAAATTAAATAAAGCATAATTTGTAGGCTGACAAAAGAGTAAAGAAACCACTGGCAAGCAAAATGATTATACTATGGAGTATAAAGCAATTAAAGCAGATATAGGGAACATTGCTATATGGGGGTCTGTGGCGTACCGCAAGCTATGCCAATTTATTGATGTAAATTAGATGGATTTTTAACCTTGTCACTATAGTACATAATCGGCTGTGTGTAGATTTCAAGATAACATCATTCATTTAATGTGGGCTTTAATGCATTTAGATAATTTTGAGGTGTTTTAACATTTTATGTTAATTAATTTATGGATATAACATTTCAACATTTTCTCCCAAATTATCTTCTTCTTCGGATTGCTTTATGTATTTGAGTAAATATTTATATTGTGGTTAAATGCTTAATATTGTAGGGATATTTATCAAATAAATGTTTTCTTAATCTCCCTTATTACTCTTTTTAATATTTTTTAACAAATGTTATTTAAACAATTTAAAAACAGGGAAGTATTCACTTAATTTTAGAGAGATTCGTGGAAATGTATGGAATAGATTGATTAGATATTTGTTTGCCCACAAATATAATGAACATTTTGGCAATGACCAGAGTGCAACAGTTATGTTACCCGCATATACGGAATGACGCAAGCGTAAGGGACGAATGTGGAAGCGGGGATTCGAAAAAAGGGCGCAAAGAAGACCAAGTGCACCAGTCGTCCTATAAATATGGAGGACCTGCCGAAATATAGATTATGCACCTTGAAGAAGACCACTACTGTTGAAACACGTTTTATTTGTTCTACACTTTTTGATGTTCAGCAGTGATATTTGTAAGTTTCCTTTATGCTTATTTACCTGAATAAAGCACAAAAGAAAATCCTAGACATACATCTGCTGGGGTAGAATTCAGAGAACTACAGAAGAGCTATCTGACAGGAGCCTGGCTCAGTAACATGTGAGTTGGATAATCTATATCCAATAGTGAGAATGTCATCTACACTATAATCTGTTTTAAGATTTATTACAGGTTAAAATAGAATTTATATTAGAGATTATATCTTACTTATTTGTGGTGCGCTATGACCTATTTTTGGTTATTATATAAAAATGCAGTTCAGAAGATTGGCCACTATTGAATTTCGACAATGCAAGTAATCAACATATTGTACTTTTCTGTAAGAATGCGGCTGAAATTCAGTCTGGGAAGATTCACACAATTCACGGAAAGTGATCATAAATTATTTAAGATTCTGCTTCAAATGCTCTGAAAAATGCGTAAAAGAATATTAAAAGAAGAAAAGAAAATGGACTAACATTCCAGGCTGGATTTCTAGTACAGATGCTGCATTGTTCATAAAAGTGATCAATAAACGCCAAGATAAATTGCTTTTCCTCACTGTGATGAGAGGAATAGCCAGCTGGCACGAGACTGTCAGGATCAATCTGGACGCGTTTTAAGTACTACACTTTTTCTCCATTTTGGCTGGTTTCGTTGCCTGTAGGCTCTGCTTTTTCAGAGCATAGTCTCAGTATTTTAGATTATTTCCTGTTATTAAGAATTTGCTCCAGAAAAAGTCTGCCAAAGCAAAGATGGCAAGCATCAAACTATTTTCTAAGCAACGACAGAACACGGTGCGGGGTTTTTTAATGACACGAATTGAGACTTAACCCTCATTCCGATATGTCTTATTAACAAATATATATAATTGGGAGCTAGAAGTTTGAAATGCAACTCCAGTACAATTTGATGGACACATGAAAATCCAGATAAAATTCACTAACCAGTTCTCAATTCAAGAAACTCAAATCATTTAAGAATGGCCTGTTTCTCCCAAGTCGGAGGCTCCCGGGAGCACATACAGAGCAAGTTGCCTTGGGTTCCGTGGATCCTTTGAGGTTCCGGGTTTTGGTAAATATTTGTGGTGATATATTGAGAATTGTTTAAGCTCACTCAGACTCTGGTAAATAAACACTTTCAGGGGTTTATTTATTTGCAATTCTCTGAGCAAAATTCTTGTCCTCAGATTGTTAAATAAAGGTCTACATCCCTGCTTATTTGCTCTCCTACAAAAGTATTATTGTTAATATATTAACCCATCTTCAGTTTGTGAGAAAAAACAAAAATAAAAAAAATAAAAACACACTACCACCACAGACCTTCTAGGAAATCTAGCCATTATCTGTCCGGAAAAACTCATCATTTCAATTCACTTAACACCATCTGCTGTCCAACTTTGGTACTGCGAGAGTTGAAATAAAAATGCACACTCTTTTCCCCCTATGTAATCGTATTTGGTTAAAAACATTAATATATTAACATGTTTTAACCAACACAGATATTCATTAAACTCAAATTTTCACTAATTAAATCCAAACAGAAAAACAGAGGCCAAAATAGCTGATCTCCATTTTGCCATTTTGATTTCATTAAGGACAGGGTTTAGAGAGTAATCCTGCAAACATAATGGACAATACATGAGAAGAACCCTTCTTGTGTTAACATGGGAGCGAATAGACCAGAATCTCTCGCAACAAATAGATGCAATGTTCTACACTGGAAAAATGTAACATAATGCTACATTACAGCTAACCAATGCTACTTTATGTGATACATATACAACATTTCTCTAACTCCTTCGGCACTTCTCTAACTCCTTTCAAACACAACTGTGATATGTTAGACAGAGGAAGTCCTGAATGATGAGGTGTCCTAACAGTCCAACGTACTGCACAAGTTAGATCATTGAATGATCTAGTGCAGGGGTAGGCAACCTATGGCACGTGTGCCATGCTGGTAAATATGACATTTGGGAACGGAGAAATATATACAATATTACAACAGGAATATTTCTGTACACAGAGACAATTTAAAAATATATATATATTTTTTAAACAATCTTTGCATGGTATTTCTTCTTATAACCCTATGGAAAACCAGAGTTAATATAAACACTTAAGGACCACATGATGGTCACTGCCGTCATGCAGTAAAGGGCTTTAATGTCCGGTGACGGCATAGACCGTCATGCAGTAAAAGTACCAGCAGGGATTGAACTCCAGGTAAGTTGATACCCGGGGGTCCCCATTGTTAGCTGGGACCATTTTTAGTGGCCCCAGACTGACAGGTGAGCTGCATGCAGAGCTCAGAATGAGATCAGCATGCAGTTCGCTCAATGGAGATTTAAATCCCCACAGACAGCAATACATAGGGTTATGTATCTATACGTCACATCAAATGAAAGCCCTTTTTGCCCTTTAACACACACACAGGGAAAATTGCAGGAAGAGCAACTATAGCTTAATGAAATTGTTCTCGTTTGGATAGCATGTCCCTGTAGGCTTTTTAATGTAAATACTGCCTTTTCAGAGAAAAATGCTTACACTGCTGCCTAGTAACACTTCTAGTGGCAGTCACTCAAACAGCCACCAGAGGTGCCTCCTGGGTCAGTGCTGCACAGTCATTCAACATCTCCACACTTTGCATGGATAAGTTGATCATTCCCCCAGAGCTGCACTGATTCAATGTATCTCTATAAGGAGATGGTGAGTTTTGCCGCACATTCCCTATAACCCCTCAATGCTTTCCTGTGGAAATGTATTGAATTATCTCAGCCACGGTGGCAAAGCAGGGCAGGGCCAGCCGCAGCAAGACTGGTGCGGCGCTAGAAAAAAAAAAACTGAGTTTTTAAACCATTTTTTAAAGTAAGGAGTGCGTGGTCGGGACTCTAGTCTGAGCTTTTAAAACTATAGTGTCATGAATACTTGTTTGTATTCCTGACACTATAGTGTTCTCTGAAGGGGAAAAAAAAAAAAAAAATCACACAAAGACCCCTTCCCCCACAATGTATTTAATTAAAGGGACACTATAGTCACCTGAACAACTTTAGCTTAATGAAGCAGTTTTGGTGTATAGAACATGCCCCTACAGCCTCACTGCTCAATCCTCTGCCATTTAGGAATTAAATCCCTTTGTTTGTGAACCCTAGTCACACCTCCCTGCATGTGACTTGCACAGCCTTCCATAAACACTTCCTGTAAAGAGAGCCCTATTTAGGCTTTCTTTATTGCAAGTTCTGTTTAATTAAGATTTTCTTATCCCCTGCTATGTTAATAGCTTGCTAAACTACCCTGCAAGAGCCTCCTGTATGTGATTAAAGTTTAATTTAGAGATTGAGATACAATTATTTAAGGTAAATTACATCTGTTTGAAAGTGAAACCAGTTTTTTTTTTTCATGCAGGCTCTGTCAATCATAGCCAGGGGAGGTGTGACTAGGGCTGCATAAACAGAAACAAAGTGATTTAACTCCTAAATGACAGTGAATTGAGCAGTGAAATTGCAGGGGAATGATCTATACACTAAAACTGCTTTATTTAGCTGAATTAATTTAGGTGACTATAGTGTTCCTTTAAGCTTGGTTCTTAAGGGGTTCAAGTACACTTTGTAGAGGATTACAATAAATCTATATATTGTGCTAGCCAAAATGCCTGCAAACACAGATTGAAAGGTTATTGTTACCATAGGATGTTAGCCAATATTTCTATGCCCTTACCTTAAAGATGACTGACTGTAGGGCATCAGATTTAAGAGGTTTTAACGGATTCTATAAAATGACACTGTGCATGACACCTTCTTCAAGTCAAGACTAGTAGGTAGTGTAAACAGAATTTACAGAAAAAAATCAAAAACTGCTACGAGCTAGCAAGAGTACAGAGTGAAGGGGGGGGCTATTTTTTTTCTAGATTTCGAATAAATGCTAATGAAAAATGAATTAAGAAAATTAGTTAGGGAGAGAGAAGGTTTTATTTTTTTTTATTTTACAAACACAGTGGGACCTGGGGGGGGGGGGGGAGACTGTCGGCAAACTTGCTCCTTTCGAGAACTGCAAACCACACAATATGCTGCATAAAGATGTGTTTTAAAATAAATATGTTGTTTATGTAAAATTGATCGTTCTTTTTTTTAACAAAAGAAAATGAAAATGGATAGGATGGGTATGTAACAAAACACCCAATTGCTAATTCACTATAATAATCAGGAAATATTTTTACAGCAATCAGGGATTTCCGCTTACGGTCGGCTGCAGTGATCTCGTAACCCATACACCTGAATCAGTCATTTATGAGCCCCTATAAAAAACTGTCAGAAGCAGATACAATCTGGAGCTTAGCATGATCGGGAGACACTGTCAATCCGCAAACTGATAGACACTGCTGAGTTTAACAAGGAAAAATATAAAGTGCTTGTTTTCATTGTTAAAACATTAATATTCATTTAATGCGTTTCCTTAATTTTCCAAATAACACTTTTCAAAACTTAAATTAGGTACGATTCACATGCCAATTAACATATATATATATATACACACACACACACACACACGACACTTGATATTTACATCTTTATAGAGATGGTGGCTCGATCAACGAGAATGAAGTTTAAACTGACAATTACACTCATTTTAAGCCACTTAACACTGTTGTAAGAAAGTGAGTTTTAAAACGAAAAGCTTGCAACAAGGTTTCTTGGTTAACGTAAGACAAATTTAAGTAAATTCTTCAATCCCCCCCCCCGCTCCCAAAACAACAACGCAGGAACGCTAATTGGAGAAGCTAGAATTTAAGTCACAACATAATAAATAAGCACAATTTTTTGCAAAGTATTTTTTTTTTTTTACAACACAACACAAATTTAGAAACTAGTCTTTCTTGCTAGAGTGCTCCGTTGCCATGATTCTAATTCCAGCAGACACAAGCTCCTGTATCCAGATATTTTACTAAAAAAAAAAAAAAAAAAAAGAATACTCTCGATGTAGTGTGTGTGTATATGCAGTTTTATCCGTGATATACAGTGAGGGAAAAAAGTATTTGATCCCCTGCTGATTTTGAACGTTTGCCCACTGACAAAGAAATGATCAGTCTATAATTTTAATGGCAGGTGTATTTTAACAGTGAGACAGAATAACCAAAAAAAATAAAAAATATCACAGAAAAATGCATGCCAAAAAAAGTTATAAATTGATTTGCATGTCAATAAGTGAAATAAGTATTTGACCCCTTCGACTTAGTACTTGGTGGCAAAATCCTTGTTGGCAATTAAAGAGGTCAGACGTTTCTTGTAGTCGGCCACCAGGTTTGCACACATCTCAGGAGGGATTTTGTCCCACTCCTCTTTGCAGATCCTCTCCAAGTCATTAAGGTTTTCGAGGCTGACGTTTGGCAACTCGAACCTTCAGATCTCTCCACAGATTGTCTATGGGTTTAAGGTCTGGAGACATGTTAGGCCACTCCAGGACCTTAATGTGCTTCTTCTTGAGCTACTCCTTTGTTGTCTTGGCTATATATTTTGAGTCATTGTCATGCTGGAATACCCATCCACAACCCATTTTCAATGCCCTGGCTGAGGGAAGGAGGTTCTCACCCAAGATTTGACGGTACATGGCCACGTCCATCATCCCTTTGACGTGGTGCAGTTGTCCTGTCCCCCCAAACACCCCCAAAGCATAATGTTTCCACCACCATGTTTGACGGTGGGGATTGTTTTCTTGAGGTCATAGGCAGCATTCCTCCTCCTCCAAACATGGCAAGCTGATGCCAAAAGCTCGATTTTGGTCTCATCTGACCACAACACTTTCACCTAGTTCTCCTCTGAATCATTCAGATGTTCATTGGCAAACTTCAGACAGGCCTGTACATATGCTTTCTTGAGCAGGGGGACCTTGCGGGCGCTGCAGGATTTCAGTCCTTCACGGTGTAGTGTGTTAACAATTGTTTTCTTGGCGATTATGGTCCCAGCTGCCTTGAGATCATTAACAAGATCCTCCTGTGTAGTTCTGGGCTGATTCCTCACCGTTCTCATGATCATTGAAACTCCACGAGGTGAGATCTTGCATGGAGCTACAGACCGAGGAAGACTGACAGTTATTTTGTGTTTCTTCCATTTGCGAATTATCGCACCAACTGTTGTCTCCTTCTCATCAAGCTGCTTGGCAATGGTCTTGTAGCCCTCCAGCCTTGTGTAGGTCTACAATGTTGTCCCGGACATCCTTGGACAGCTCTTTGGTCTTGGCCATGGTGGATAGTTTGGAATCTGATTGATTGCTTCTGTCTTTGATACAGGTAACGAGCTGAGATTAGGAGCACTCCCTTTAATAGAGCGCTCCTAATCTCAGCTCGTTACCTGTATAAAAGACACCTGGGAGCCAGAAACCTTGCTGATTGACATGCAAATCAATTTATAAAATGTACAAAATCAGCAGGGGATCAAATACTCTTTTCCCTCACTGTATTATTAATTGGAAACAAGCTAGGCATGTATGATCTCACTAAAGCTTTGCTCCATTCATGAAGGACTCTGAAGACCAAGCATAGGAGAATCATGGATGTGCTTTAGGTCTTTAGTAAATGTCTCAAAAAAAGGGAACCAAGACTTTCCCTTTAATGGATCTTCTTGGAGACCATGGATTTACTGCTCATCAAAATGATCTAAATATGTCTTATATTCTATCTTTCATAAAAGCACAGACAATACTGTAAATAGTAAGATTTCGTACGGTACTATATAAAGGAGAAATCCCATAGAGTGTGTAATATCATAGAATTACAAAGTTACACGGGGAGCCCTTTTAAAAATAAATACACAAGTTGTCAAGGCTGCACACCAGGTAATCTGCAGACAAAACATGGCCATTCTGAGAAAAAGAAAAATCTCATCATATCACTTTCCCCACCACTATCCTCAACCACCTATTACTTTACCAGTGAATGGGTTAACCTCAAGACCTGAAAATTACTTTTTATTACTTACTTCTTTATTACAGTTGATTTTATTTAGTAAAAATTAAATGTGAAATCTCAACAAAGCTTCTTGTCATTTAACATCGGTGTTGCCATGGTAATGCATAATGCAAGACTTGTTAAATTTATTTTTAAAGAGACGTTTTCAGGACTACCATCATCGTGCTTCTCTGAAAAAATTCTTTAAAAAGGAGCATCACTATACACTCTGCTCTAACGGGAAGCCTGTGTCGTGGCCAATCTAACGCCATTCAGAATACGGCAAACAACTGCGCTATCCACCATGACTTTTACTACCATTACTGCCATGTATAAAGAGTTAGAGACCACTTTTAGGCAACTATTTATAGTAATTTATACATATCTTGGCTATTTCACCGGCACAATGAACAAGTAAACATTTGATGCAGACATCCACTTATTGTGTTGTTTTTCAGACCATTTCTTTGGCTAGTGGTCGATTTGCCAGTTTAAATACTGCTAGAAGTTTGTTAATAACTTTTATAGCTAGAATCACCTTACCTCGTGGAGTGCTGACAAGCGTATAGTCGCTGCAATCACCATCTGATCGCCGTGGCAATGCCTCAAACACACCGGCGTTCTCTTCCGCTGCAGGGCAGGTACGGACTGTAAGGCACAGTAGCGGCTTAGAAAGCAAATGCTTTAACAGCGCTGAATTGAGATCGCGGGCCTTGGCATTGTTTATCTCCAATATTTCATCTCCAGCTTTCAGACCTGGAAATGGCAAGCAGTTTTACTTGTTACTACAAAACTAGTCACAAAGGTAAACTATTACGTCCTAAATAATAATGAAAAAATCCCATGCTCAATTCATTCCTCTATTAATCCGATTTACTTGCCAACCCCTTAAACTTGGTGAGTTTACCAATGGTACTTCTACACAGTCCACAAAACAACCAATCAGGAAACAAGTCCATTTAAGCAGTGGTGCACAATGGTGGAAAAAGACAGCACACTATATACATACCAAATAAAAGACAAAGATGGCCTTGCCAAAGAGCCGACATCTAGCCATTGATGCTCTTTTCTACAAAGTACTTATCTTCCAATTTAAGGGTTAAAATTAGTAATTGAGACGAAAGATGGCAGGTGGAATTTGGAGGTGATGGCTAGAGAGATAATTGCAGCCACTGGTAACATGTGAAGGGAGATAATGGAGTGAGATTTCAAGCATCTGGACAAACATGCGATAAATTAAGAGGAGACTATTTCTCCCAATTTGCAGGTCATGTCCTGCCATCCCAACTTAATTCCCTGATTTCCCACCTTTGGGGACACCAGGGAAGTGTCTCCAGCAGGCAAAGGGTGAGCAAATTATTAGATGCATTCACACTATGTTCAGGGCACTAACGCCCTGCAGAGAGCAGCGAACCAGTGCTCCTTGTAGGATCAGCCCTCAGTATCTGCCCCTTAGATGATTGTCAGGCAGCGAGGCTGACCTGCCAGTAATCTGGGGAACCTGCCACATTTCCAGGTGGGTCTGTTGCCTTTAGAGAGAGCACTGACCCCTTGGGTAGTGCTGAGTGGGTGGGTAATGCGAAGTGGAAAACTTAATAGTCTTCTTTTTTTTTTTTTTTTTTTTTAAATAGAAGACCCTGGGCAAGAATTAGGAAAACAGGTGAAAATATTTATTGCTAGAAAGGAGCACGGTCTGGAGAAAAAGAGGGTGTAAGCAAAACACGTGTTGTATACAATTAAAAAGTTTGTCACAAAAATTTCTCTCTCCCAAAGTATTAAACTACAGCTACAGCTTAATGTAGTTCTGGTGAATATAGCCAGTCCCTCAAGGCTTTTCAAACGTAAAAGAGGCATTTTCAGAGAAAAGGCAGTGTTTACATTGCCGGCTAGTAACACTTCTAGTGACAGTCACTCAGACTGCCACTCAATGTGCTTCCTATCCAAGTGTCGCACAGTGTGCAGCACCTACATTCAGCGTCTCCACGCTCTGAATGTAGACACTGAACATTCCCCATAGAGATACATTGATTTAATGCGTCTTTATGAAGAAATGCTGATTAGCGCAGTGCAGTGTTTTGCCGTCCCTATAGTGTTCCTTTAATAAATGTTAAATATTGGTAGAATACATTCATTAAACATCACAATGAAACATTGCAAGTAGAGAAAATAACAGTGATAAACTGCAGGTAAAGATGGTAACATTGTTATATAAAAAATAATAATATCGTGTTAGAGTTAAGAATATATGAAGTGGAGTATCTTCAAAGCCAGATGAAATAATAAAAAAATAAAAAAAGAGCGAGAGAAAAAAAGTGCTTTTCTTTAGTATTTTGTAATTGTTGCTTAAGTAGTGTCTAACTTAATGTTATTACATATCCATGCTTCATTGTTTTGAAAAAGTTGTTATAAACAGTGACCAGATACTTGATGAGGGAAATGAAAATTTTAGGACACAACTTGTCATGCTGAAAAAAAACAAAAACAGCAAAGAAGGTTTTCAGTTTGGCTAATGTGGGCTGAAATGTGTAGTTTCCCCAATAATAATTCTCTCAACTCCAGATTTATTGAATAAACTGCAATGTTTATAACTTGACTGCTGGCTAAAACCCAGCCACGAATCACATTAAATTCTGGGAAGATTAAATGACATTCTGACATTGTAAGCGCTGAGAGAGATCTATGAATATAGGAACACATATCAGTTGTTTCATTTAAGCAAATTCTAAGATAAGTTTAAATCACTTGCAAAAGAAAAGAAAAAAAATTAAGAATCCAAACTCCGCTAAATGCCTCAATAAATATATTTTCATACAAGTTTTTCAAGTGATCTAATATTTTGGATAAACATTTAAAATGTTTATATTTTGAAAAATATTGTTTTGTTTTTTTAGTTTTTTTTACATATTGAATACATTTTTATGTGACTTTTTTATCTTTTAGATTAGAAAAATCATTTTAAAACTTTATCCAAAAATACATTTACATTAAAATTACTCCTGACAGAATGTGTGAGGAAATAAACCACGGGTGGATGAATGGACCAGGATTAAGTTCTAGAACTCTTAGCGAATGGTACATACCTTTCTTAAATGCCAAGCCCGATTCCCTCACGCTGTTGATATAAAGGTGCGGTCTGCCGTCTTCTTCAACTGAAGAGAGGGAAAATCCTAAAACAAAATCCAGTCAATATGGTTAAAACCAGGGCAAACTAAGCATCTATCATACACAATCTATAACACAGTTTCACAAAATAACCATAACAGACTACCTAAAAGGCGCAAAGCCCTTTTCAACTGGCAAAAAAGAAGCAGGGTGAATTTCCAAACTTTGGGGTATCAGGATTAAAGAAGCCTGCACCCCTTAAAGGGTTCCATATCCGATTATTTTCCAGCCTGGGTACTAAGAGAGCATTTAACTCGAAAACGAAGGCATTCATTGAAGGTACCCTGTCAAAAGAAGGCCTGACCTGTTTAAGACAAAAGGTATAAGGATACAATTGCTCCTGTTATCCTGTCACAGATTTTTAAAGACCAAATAGGACAACGAGGAAAGAGATCTGTGCAAAAATAAAACATTACAAGATTTCTAGAATGACAGAGGATTAGGACTTCTTGTCAGATAGGAATGAAGTGCAAGCAGTCCGGTTTTCCTTTTTTTTTTTTTTTTAGAAGGGTGGGGATTAAGAGAAAGAGAGGGAATGGGGTTGGGCAAAACGAGATAAAATATTAGCGAGTCTGAAAAATAGGAAATAAGGGAGACAAATGGAATAAACATAAACCAAGGTCCCCGAAAGTCACGAAGCAGACTGCAGAGCGTGTCAAGTTGTAAACTATTGCACATCAATAAAAATGTCAACAAATGATAAAGTCGAAGAGTTTGTTGTCAATTGTGCAAAGAATGAATGATCCTTTCATCGCTGAGGATGTTGATTTATGTACTGACAAAGGATGCATCACACAATGCTGAACAGGAAAATGTGTTCCGGCAATTAGACATACACTTTGCAGAACGCACAAAATAATGGACAAAACAATACCCAACACCGTAAGAACAAGGATTTCTTTTTTCAGCAAAACTAAGAACGCAAAAGACCCCGTACAGATAAAGAAATTCAAGTTTAGCACATAATCATAGGTTTAATTCTAATAGATCCCAAAGAAGAAATGTATACCCCTCTGTTCATCCGGGAAAACAAACAACTTCAGTGCAATGTTTGGGGGAGTGAACTGTATGTCACGTCCAAATGTTTTTGTTTTTAGAACGCTTTTACTGTATGGAAAGTATTAAAGGAGAAAGGTCATTTCTCTGGAATTACACTATTGAAAAAAAACATTAAAAAACGAATTTACAAGGTGTATGCCCCTTTTTGAGATGCTCCGTTTTCTTATATTAAAATCTAAGTGAAAATGAACAGTTGTGAGAAGTGATAGTTCCCCTTTAACACTACTACTCATGTTCACACAGCAAAGCAAGTCTCAATCCTATTGCGCCTGTTTAGATCACAGGGTACGTGTAAGAAACAACATGAAGTCACTCTGTAATCTATGAATCAACACTTACATGTCAGCTGTGGTTTCACAGAGGCTGAGCAGGTGGTCAGTGATGGCTCTTTCATGCATTCCAACTATCATCTAGTGTGTAGCTCCTGTAAAGCTCACTATGCTTCTAATTGGCTACGCAGGCTTTGACCATACTGTTCTAAGACATACTAACCCTGACCTAATGTTTGTCTCTTGAACTTCTCACTATGCTTCCAAATGGCTGATCAAGCCTCGACTATACTTTGCCAAGACATACTAACTTTTACTGGTGTGCCTCCTATACTTCTCACTATGCTTCCAGCTGACTGAGCAGGCCTGGACCAGACAAACTAAACCTCATCCAACATGTACATACTCTACCTCTCACTATGCTTCTAACTGACTGAGCAGGACTAGACCAGAATGTGCCAAAAAAAAAATAGCCTTGATCCCACATGGGCATCCTCACTATGCTTCTGACTGAGCAGGCCTGGGCCAGGCAAACTATTCTTCATCCAACATGTGCCTTCTCTACTTCTCACTATGCTTCTAACTAACTAAGCAGGCATGGACCAGGCAAACTAACCTTCATCCAACATGTGCCTTCTCTACTTCTCACTATGCTTCTAACTAACTAAGCAGGCATGGACCAGGCAAACTAACCTTCATCCAACATGTTCCTCCTCTACTTCTCACTATGCTTCTAACTAACTAAGCAGGCATGGACCAGGCAAACTAACCTTCATCCAACATGTTCCTCCTCTACTTCTCACTATGCTTCTAGCTGACTCTGACTAAGCAGGCATGGACCAGACTGTGCCAAGACAAACTAGCTAAAGTTAGCATTTCCTACATTTAGAAGCAAAATATTTCTATATAAATACCAATATAAAAAAGCAGGACTCACTAGTTTTACCCAAACAGTTCAACTCGCTAATCAGTACCTACAGACTATGTCAGTCTCTGTTCGCTCAGGTAAAAAGAAAATTTAGAAAACATTTTATATTTTATATTATATTTATATTATTATATGGTATTTTATTCCAAGTAAAATCAGGCTGTAGCAATGCCAATTAAAAATGGAGGTTTCCACACAAATCATTTATTTTTACTAGTTATGCACTGCAATGTGTTTTCTTTACTTGTTTTATGTACTATGACCATAATAATATATTACGTTATTGTAAGCACATTTATTTCACTTGAAAAAAATAAGATTTTTTATAAACTTGAACACACACACAGTCACACAGTCGATATGCACATGGCCCAGAGAAAAGCAGATTCGTCCTATATTTGCGGACCAGCAAAGTCTGTTCCATTTAGCCAAACAATTACCAGTTATATGTATGTTACTGATTCAAGATTCCAAAATGCATTCATTGCAACACATCTCTTTTGCCAATGATGCTGAATTGAAATATTTTTCTCGATTCTAGAAGACCCTTTTTGTATAAATGACAGACAGATTAAAACAAAAAAACTAAAACCTGGAGTGAGGGATTTTTAACAAGCAAATCTAACACTTAGAACTGCAAAGAGCACATTTTCCACTAGATGGCGATGGTGTCTCACAGGATATCAATGAAAGTAACTTATTCAGTTCCTCAAGGAACACTTCATCATTTTTTTTCCCCCTTCAACCAGTTAGTAACTTGTACCAATCCCGTAACAAACATGGGTTAGTATAAAAAGTAATAATTTTGCACAGTTTTCGGGTTTAGGGGAGGGATTAATAAAGCGGCTATCTTAAAGAGACATAGTCACAAGAACTTTAGCCTAGTGAATCCATTTTGATTTATAGATTTGCCCCTACACTGCTTAGTTACCTGACATTTAGGAGTTAAATCACTTTGTTCATGCAGCCCTATACACCTCTCTACAAGTGACTTGCACAGCCTTCCTAAACAATTCCTGTAAAGAGTCACCTAATGTTTCCTTTATTGCACAGTCTGTTTAATTTAGAATTTCATAGCTTGTGCTCTGTTAATAGCTTGACCTTGCAGGAGCCTCATGTATATGATTAAAGTTACATTTATAGAGCAGGAGATAAATAAAATATTTTTTTTTTAAAAAAACTTCTATAGCAAGTTAATATCTGATTAAACCAAGGTTTATGCAGCCCTAGCCATGGGAGGTGTGGATAGGGCCGCATAAAGATAAACAAAAGTGATTTAGCTCCTAAATGGCAGAGAATTTGGCAGTAAGACTACAGGGGCATGATTTACACACAAAAACGGCTTCATTAAACTAAAGTTTGTTTTGGTGAATCGAGTCTCTTCAAATGATCTGAGAACTAGTTTTTGCAGGCACTGTAAGTCTTCCCCTTTTTTAGCCATCACAGAATGTATTGTCTGTGCTAGACATCGTCCAGTCAGAGGATTCTCATTTAGAAGATTTGCAGACAATCCAGTCACGCTCTTCTCAATAAAGCAGATAAGAGACTACACATGCTTAGTAATAGAAAACTACTCTGTGGCACCATTCGGACTGGGATCTCAAATTCCCCCTGCCGTAGACAATAGCCGAAAGATAGAGATAGAGATAGCTATAGCTATAGAGAGATTTTATATATATATATATATATATATATATACACACACACACACACACACACACATACACACACACACACAAACTTCAATGCAAACTTTGTTTGGACACTAAAGCTGCCAACATTTCGGATCTGTTACTGGGCCTTTCCCAATCTGTGGCAGAGCCGAAATGTTGCCAGCATCAATGTCCAAATAAAGTCTTCCTTGAAGAAACTCTGTGTGGGCCTAGACATTTTTCTGTGGCTTTACATTTCTCAATGTGCGGTGTTAAAGCTTATTGAGAAGTACATGAATGGCTTTTTAGAAGTACATGAATAGCAATCATCAAGATCAGCACATCCCCTCACTTTCACTTTAAACTCTAATTCAAAACAAACTAGGCAGGAAACCCCCCCGGCAGTCTGACTGACAGCTGAAAAGGTGAGACAAAGATTTATAAAACCCTGACTTTTATAAAAATAAGCCTGTAGGGACAGGCAGTGTAACTCCAGAACAAGTGCTTTGAGTGTTAGGCGTTGTTCTTAAATTCTTCTTCTTTTTTTTTTTTTTGACAATCTTTATTTTCAGGTTTGTTTATTTTTAAGCGAGGGTACAGAAGGGAATATAGGGAGGGCAGTCAGTTCTATGTTAAGGACATGCATTGTCTACAGCATACTTTCACAAGCCCTGGTCACGTTTCACAATAGCGGTTTGGCATCTCGCGGGTGTTCAGGTTAGGAAGGGCAGATACAATCATAGATATATTGTGCAGCAATCCGTACATCGCTGGTGTCTAGTATCTTTTGTAATATATCCCTCTCTCGCGTTTGTGGCTCTGTGGCACCAGTGATTGGAGGTCGATGGGTCGGGTGTGGGTCCCTGCATTGGTTATGCATACCGTGGCCCGGGCTGCGACGTGAGAGGTTGTGGGCCGCGTAGTGTCTAGGGCATCCCGGGTGTGGGCAGTATGTCACCCCATCTGTGAGGGGTTCCGTCCGCTGGTCGTCACCAGGTCTGCCCTAGCTGTGGCGTCTGTGTGTGGCAATGCGCAGATTATATGGTACGGTCGGTGTCTGGGTGTGGGACTGTCCGGTCTGGTGCGAGTCAGAGGGGAGGGGAAAGAAAAGAGGAGTGGGCGGAGAGGAGAGCGAGAGAGAAAGAGGAAGAAGAAGACTGAGCAAGGGTGGTTGAGGCGGAGGGGAGAGTAATGGGGATGGGCGCAAAGGCCTGGGTATGGGACTTGGGGGATTGTTCTAGTCACCGAGGTGTACATGAGCCAGGGAGTCCATGTCTGGTTGCACTTTTCAGACCGGCCCTGGAGGTCTGCAGTCAGTCTCCATGGCGTGGATTTCTCCCACTCTATCCACCCATTGTTGGAACGTAGGGGCTGTCGCCTTCTTCCCTTAAATTATTCTAATATATATTTTTTTGTGTGTGTGTATGCTGAGCGGCATTTTTTTCATGGGAAAACCATTTACTTTAAAATAAATTGAGGTATTATTCTTTGCAGCAATCTGTTGTGGGTTCCACGCCAGGTAATGCAGGTATGTGGGCAGGATCCCCTCACTGTTGTAGAGCTCCATGAGAATAGACACAAAGCATTCAACAATATTATGACATCTTTATCAGATGGATTTGGTTCAGAACATTTTCCCAGAACATACAACATACACATGACAATCACACAATAGCGATCTAAAACATGATTACACTAGATAAGCCTCACCAAAGTTTTCTATACAATGTTCACTCTTCTCAAGTTGAATGTGTTTTATGATTTTTGGACAGATTTCAATTTCTTTATAAAGCTGTAAAGGAGAAGAAAAAAAGCAAACCGTCAGTTAGAATGGTCTTGTTGTCAATGTACGTGTTAAATAACCGGTCTGATTCTAGTTTCAATCGACTTGCATGAACATGACCGAAGATGCTCAGGTTTCTAATCAGGTTTGTTTGTCGTTTTCTTATTTAATCTTAATCACACTATAAACCACAGGTATGTTAAAGAACGGGCACAACGAGTCCATGTCCTTTCAGTTTTGGGAGGATGTGGTATCTACCTGATTATGGTCAGATGACTAAGTCATTAAATAAGAACATCTGGAAATGGCAGGTTCTATAAAGCTCTGCATGTATTTGCTAGTGTCCCTTTAATTGCGGTATTGTACAAATAAATAGACCAGAAGGTGATGGATTGTTGATATGATAATCAACCTGATATAGGTTGCTAAAAATCTGCTGACTCTGGCCCCTTATATGAATAAGCTCATAAATCTGAGAAATCCACCTTTGCAGATGGTTATCTTGTGTATTTCTGATTGGTAATAAATACCAAACTGAAAAAAACAGCTGTCTTTAGATGTTGACTTTCCATCAAATTGCAGATTAAACATTACCACCACTCAGAACAGGGAGTAGCGGAAAATATAGGCAGCAAGTGATTAGAATGTCAGATAATCAATATTCTACTGCATTGTTACTCTCAGTAGCAGCATAGTGATAAATGGGAATCAAGAAAAACACGATAAAAGTGACATGGTTATCAATGTCAACTTGATATTTTAATGGTTCTCTACGGACTAATATATAATGACCAAGAAGTCGTTATTGCTGCAGTATTAGATGGGATCTATTCAGTCTATTTTCTGGTTATCGTTAAGGTTGGAGGAATTTAGAGGAAGCGCTCCAATATATCAATAAACAAGCCCCGTCCATGCACAACTTACATAATAAACATCTTTAAAATAACTTCTAACACTAGAGCGGAAATCTGGCCACGCTTTTCTGCAACACAAATAGAGTACGGCTGGATTGTTTATACGATGAACCACTGTTTGTTATAGAGTTACTCAGCAAGCAGGAACCTCCACAATGACTCTTAATGAAGGCACCTGCTCTAAATACAATCACCGGGATTCACCAGGTGAGCAAATAAAAGAATGCAAAGCTCATGGTCACAAATGGCAGGGATAACCGCAATTAATATTAGAACCAATACATGAGGTGTGTAGACTAAAATGCTAAATTAGAATGTTGGAAACAACCAAACGTGACATTCTACAAATTAAATCCCGTACAGAACAAACTGTAAGGGGAATGGCAACATTCTAATTGTCTGCAGTAAATTCAAAGAAGTCAACATTATTTATTTATGGACCTTGCAAAATAGTGAAGTGGAATAGTATTTAAGAATACACAACTCGAGATTTTGTTAAAGCATTTGCCTGAGATGAGTTCACTTTAACATCAATAGGATTTTTGTTTTGTTTTCTTAAGTCTGTGTAAAATGTTTGCCGGAATGAGGATGTATAGGAAATGCCTCTTTCCAAATCGCAATTGTGACATGAAAGTAATTAAATTCACAATATTTACCAACTCATAGATCTCCTCTTCAGGCTTGGGGATATAGTGTGGTCTTTGACTGTCAGTTAGGAATTTCAGACGAAGATAATGGGCTGTGCAGTCCAGCTGATGAGCCTACAACAAATAGCGAGAGACTCCGTTCAATAAAAACTCGAAGAAAGTGGACAAATCCTGAGACACATACAGATCCAACACCAAAAAACATATTAAGTTTTTTTTTTCGTTTTTACCCTGCAGATGATTTCCAACGCATCCTTGGCGGTGTCCTCTGGATGGATTACCATAAGAACAGCCTGATCATTTGGCAAGCCCACCCAGGAAGGAACCAGGTAATCATGTACCCACATGTCAGTGTCCGGATTGTGTGGATGGACAGTGGTCAGCACGACTTCTTTCTCCTTCTGTCAATAGAGAAGATGAGGACAGATCAGGGATACAGATGCCGGAAGTTTATTACATCACATAAAATTAATTAATGGATGTTCCTGCTGTTAAAGTTATTACCAGCTCTCATGAACAACCAACAGCTCAGGTGTTATCACTATTTGAACATAACTGGGTAAAATCCCTAAATCTAACGCTGCTGGTGGGTCATTGCGATCTGAACATCAAAGTTACTAATCAGGTTTGAGAGATATTGGTCTAGTGCAGAGGTAGGCGACCTTCCGCACTCCAAATGTTATGGAGTACATCACCCATAAAGCATCAGGGGAGATATAGTCCACAACATCTGGAGTGACGAATGTTGCCTTCCACTGATCTAGTCTGTCCTACTCCCGAGTCTGCTAAAGAAAAGTCACACCAAAAATGACTTGTCATTAGAATCTAGTGGTTTTCCAGGGGATATTCTGTTATTTAAACTTCCTTTTCTTACATACCTGTTCCATGTTTAAACCTAGCTTGTGATCTGAGGCACACTGAACCACGGAGGGAACTCAGGATCACAAGTATATACACAGAAACATTTTTAGTTAATGCAAACACACAAAAATTAAGCCCTGAGCTCAAACTCCCACAACTCGTGAGCAGCAGCAATTGCTACAGAATTCAGCAGCCAAAATACATAAATGTTCTATGGTTTCAAATTTTCCCTTGCCTAAAATCTTACAAATCCTCTATACCAAGTGCGTACACATGAAAAAATACATTATCACATGTTTAATTGACGATAAAATGATATCTTTACCTTTTCCTCTGACATGGTCTCGTCAAATATACCTTCCAAAGATTTCTTGACAGGTTCAGAACCATCAGTAAACACCTACAAACAACAGAATGTGCTTAGCTTCACAATACCGGATTGAGTGATTTACAAAAGCTGCCCAGAATGTTTCTTCCCTTGGCAAGAATTGGCAACTAAAAAATTATTTGTTATGAAAATAAATAATAGAGTTGCAACATTATTATTGCATAAGTGATATTGTTAACCAGACATTTAAATCCAACCATTTGTGGACCTTTTTCATTTAATCAGCGGTTCTTTTATTAGGGGATCCAAATCATGCAGATTTAAGAATGTGGCTTACTATTTTAATTGCAACCGTTCGTTATTACATTGGTGAAGGTTCTGGTGCAGCTGATTTACACTAATACCAATTAATCACATATACAAAGAATGGCAAATACCACTATGTAGGTATCCAGAAAGCGACACAGGTGTAGGTTGAGAAAAATCAGACATATACATTGATCAAGGCTTCTACAGACAAACACAGGCATACATTCAAATTGGAGTGTCCAGGGGTAAGCAAAATGTGTAATGTCATATTTTAATGGTGCTCCACAACATCTGATCGAATTTAAAAGAGAACGGTCCCTTCACAGGAATTTTAATGCAACGTTAACCTATTCACTATATCGAACAAACATGTATTTGTGAAAGCTGAACATTGAAATTAAATGTAGAAATTCAAGACCTCTTTATCATTTAACTGTGCTCCTTCACCTTGGCTCCCTGTCAAACTTTTCCCATTGCACCTGGCAGTCAGCATAGGGAACACATACAGATAAGATGAGGAAAACCACGTTTCCCTTTCTCCTAATTCGCAATGTGAGCCCTGGCTATGGCTAGATTGCACATCACGGATACAATTGGAAACTATTTAAAGGAACAATAAAACATTAGTAATATAAATGTTTTCCTTTTGCTGTAGTGCCCTAGTTACTGCTTAAGTGACCAGCACCTACCTGCAGGAAGGGGAAAAAATAGGTAGTTCACTTACCTTTTCTCCCTTGCAGTGCTGGCGTTTCGCCAATTTGGAAAACTTGAGAAAGCACTGGGAGGCTAGTGGGTATATGCGGCAAAACACCATGCTGAGCCAATCAAATGGTCTCTCTGAGGCCATTTGATTACTCCATTATTTCTCAGAAGTGCCTCAAGTGGCCAAGAATGTGAAAGTGGGCAGTATGACAGCCACTTAAGCCAGGTTAACTTGCAGATGTGGAAGCAATGTTTTCAGAATAGGGGCACATGGCACCCAGACCACTTCATTAAAAAGGTAATGGGCTGGGGCGGAGCCAAGCAACAGAGCCGTGCAGACGCACTTCATGAGAGCTCCCGGCCATCAGAAGGAAATTATACCACATTTGGGTAACAAAAACCCCCAACATCTACCCCAGAGGTGCCCCCTGACCGAGAACAAGAATGGGACGAAAGGCAAAAAAACTAAAGCCTGACAAACCGAGTTTGAATCAGAATATTGGCGACCTCCTGCGCCGAGCTAACAGCGCGGTTAGGCCCAAGATGGCCGCCTACCACGAGAACTTCTCAGATACATCAGACGACTTCTACCTGGAAGGGGAGGAAGAAGAAATGGCAGCAGCACAGCACACTAAAACGGTTCCCAAGGTACCCGACTCCCCTCCGGTCACCACCGAAGTCCTCACAACACTGCTAACGACCCTCCAGAATACCATACTAGCGGACACAGCCAAGATCCGCGAAGACATAAGAGGCCTGTCGGGCAGGTTGGGCACCCTGGAAGGAACCACCGGGGAACACTCTAAACAAATCTCCTCACTACAACAGGAGATAGACAAACTACAGCAACAGCACAAATCATTTGACCAGCGCCTGGCCACGATGGAAGACACAAGGCGCAAAAATAACCTGAAAATAAGGGGCATCAAAGAAGACGTACCGGCCGATGAGTTGCCTCACCTCCTGCGGCGACTATTTACAGAGCTACTGCCCCTGAGACAAGGCAGAGCGGTAGGCCTGGAAGACTTCTTCCGAACTCCTAAATCGCCCAAAGCACCAAAAGGGGCCCCCAGGGACCTTGTGGTCCGTTTCATGTCCGGAAGAGACAGACTTGCGATAATGACAGCTGTCAGAAACCACACGCCCTATGTCTTTGAAAGTATGCCTCTCACCTTCTTTGCAGACCTAACAGGCTACACCCTGGCGTGGAGAAGAACCTTGGCACCATTTACTGCCCTACTTCGACAACAAAGGATAACATACCGCTGGCAAACGGCGCACAGACTACAGGTACTAAAGGATAATGCCACACTGGAAGTCAAAGACCTCAAGGAAGCCGCAGGGTTGATAGAGACACTGGGTCTCCCGCTGGACTCCCTGACCACAAATGGACAGAACGGGGCAGCACAGGCATCCCATCAATGGAATCCTGCTACAGCGCAAACGTTTGCACCCAGGGGACAACAATTGACCTCCAACACAGCAAACGACACCTGAGCACCCAGGCGAACCGGCAACCACACCGGAATGAAAGAAGAATACCCACACCAAGTTAGTAATAGTTCCTGGACAAAGTTTAATACCACCTGAACACACCGACAACCGGAAAGAGACTCTACCCCAGGAACCAACGTCTATAGACGAACTGTAAATACCGGCTGACGTTAACCAGGCGGATCTCCACTGCTCCCCAACAGTCTCCACGGGCACTTAAGCGCCGGCATCAGATGACACCAGACTGTAAGATGAACTTTCCCCTCCTAACATGCCCCATCTTGTTAGTAGTCAGTCCTCCTGACATAGCAGTCTAGCCTGAGAACTGTCGTTGTACCCTATGACTCGCTGAAAGATTGATCTGTTAAAATGTGTTTGTTTTCTCTCTAACCACACTATGTGCTACCAATCCCAGCGACACAGCTACCTTGCCTCCTGACTGAATCGGTTAAGCTACCTTGAAAGGACTGGCACCGGGCTGGACTTCCCCACCTAACGGTCTGAGCAGCTGCTCTTGCCTTAAACGCCATGCACCGTATTTTGAGTTTTATGTCCTTTTCTTTTATAAATTGTCTTTCATTTCTGCATATGTGACCCACGTATGCTTACTAATGCACCACTAGGTTATGCTACCTTAGTTAATCATTGCCTAACGTGGTTTAGCGCTGAATTTTAACCGATTTACTCTCTTGCATGTTTACTTTAATTTACAGCACTACCAAGCGACGTTAATATTGTTTTTTAATATTGCCCATCTAGCGACGTCCATCTTGTTTTTTAATTTTGCCCATCTAGCGACGTTAATATTGTTTAACTTGTTTCACATTTGTCTCTACTTTTAATAGAGTGCATAACTGCATACACACTGTATATGAAACCTTATTGTCTGATTATCGTTCAAAATTGAGCAGTACTACCACATTTTCATTAACGTTACTTAACTAACCGACACACCACGAAGTTTTTTGCATGTTTATTACATTATTTACAACAACATGTATCCAAAATTGGTTTATATAGCAATCAAAAAAAAAAAAATGTGCATTATACTGCCACGCCATGTCCTGTTACTTTGTTGTTCATTGTTAAAGCGTGAATCTATGCTCTTGGGGCATGACGAACGCATTTGTAACTGCTTTATCTACATGCACTTCAAAAATAAAGAATTTCAAAAAAAAAAAAAGGTAATGGGCTGTGTAGTCCAGCTGATGAGCCTACAACAAATCGCGAGAGACACCGCGATTCAATCATTAAGATGAAGTGGTCTGGGTGCCTATAGAGTCCCTTTAACACTACGTTAAAATAAAATGGAGTATCGCATCAGCAAAAGGTAAAGTTATATTTCAATGTTTTATTCAGTGGGTCATTTTCTGACAAGTGACTGTGTCCCTCATCGGGGCACTAGATACTTGTATTTGTTCTCCATGGAACAGCACAGGAATAATTTATATTTAGAAAGTTTTTTTTAAATGATCCCACTTAAGTAAAGAACATTGAATGTATGTGTGGCCACAGAACAACTGCTGTGCATCAAGCGAGCTACACAAAGAGATACACAAATAACGTTCATTTATTTTGAGTAAAATGTTCACAGACCATTCTTTAGGTAGAACACAGGACACGTATGCAGACGCTCTCAAAGACGTTCTGGTACCTGGTTAATGCTGGGCCGTCCTTGTTTTTTCTTGGACGATGTGTCTAGGCCCCAGAGTGAAGAGAACCTGCTCCTCCTCTTGCTGGCCGATCGGGACATTGCTTGTGTTCTTCTCCGGACGCCGGACTCTCCAGTACGAGCTGCCACCTGTGTTCAAACAGAACATTGAATTAAACAGGAATCCTCAACTGGTGTTCACACAAGAAACCATGTCAAGTGAGGGAGACAGAGCTTGGAACAGAATTGAAAACATAGAAACATTCATTACTAACACAAAGCAAAATTCATTAACATTCTTTAACATTGGTAATATAAGAGATCCTTTGTGTCAGTTAGGCGAAAAGAAAGGATAGGGTGTTAACCTTGAGTTTCAATGCCCTTCACCCCAAAATATTTTCAAACAAATGAGAACTACACAGTTTCCTGGTAATATTCCTGACACCAGATTCTCGCAACACTTATGCTACCTGAATTAAATAACGCTACACATAGCTAATTGGTCCCCCTGAGACCATTTATTTCGCTCCCACCTGCCCCAGTTCCAGGTGTGCAAATGCTACATGACAGAATTATTCTGTCATGAGACATCTGGAACCAGAAAACTGTGATAGAATAACCCTGATATTGGGATGGGATGGAGTAAAGACTATTTGATGAGGTCAGAAGGGATCTATACAGTTGCTGATGTTAAATAAATAGGACATCCCATACATAATCCTTTAAGGTCCTGATTCTAATGTCTGCATGGACTATTAGAAGGTGAAGGCTGCCCATGCCCATTACACTGTCCCGGTGTTCGAAACAGAATAAGCAAAACCCTCAACTTGCACTGAGCTTATTTTCTGTTTTTACAGAAACACTGCAAAAAGAAAGTTAAGCTATGTTGTTTATGTCAAGTGCTAATCACTCACAGATGTTGGCACTATATAGTTTTCCTCTACATTTTATTGCATCTCTTGTGAATGGCCTGGGATTTTAAATACAGCTTTTCAAAACATGGGCCGGCATAAAAAAAAAAAGTTAAATAAAATGTGGGGGGCAGAGTCTGGTCGCCGACTGTAAAGGACGTGATCTGAGACAGCTCTGCAGAGTTCGGCTCTTCTACCAATGCTCACCTCAACGTGAGCGCCAAGTGAGGCCAAGAGTTCACCAGGCTAAGTCCGGGAAAGTATCATCAAGGCAATACATCTCTAATCTGTCCTCCCAGACAAAACTGAAATTTGACAATGAAGGTCTCAAGATGGAGAAGGCACTGACTCCGATGACCAATCGGACCATGCGGCCTGTGCTTAGAAAGTCGGGAGGACTGAAGTACCCAGCTGGGCATTTCGCCCACATTCTGGCAGACTTGGAATGAAATAATAGATGACATACCTGGGGATCCAGATCCCTAAAAATATACAATCCATTGTTGCGTTGAATGGACTCAAATACAGCGAAGCCTTACAAATTGGAAACATTTCTCTCTCCTAGTTGTTAGTAGGATTGCACCAATTAAGAAGTAAATTCCCCGACAATTATTATATCTATTGCTCGCTATCCTTCGATGAATGAATGCGTCACAAAAACGATATTAACTGCATGCCTCCACGGTATGCATCATGCGTAATGAAAATAGCCCATACAATATAACTCGATGGTAACATTCCAGAATCTAAGGACTCTGAGAACAGACATTCCAGAAACAGATTTATTCAGAGTATACCCAGTTGGCAAAAAAATGCCAACAAAATAAACAAATATATGTTTTTTCCTTCTACTATAGCAAATTACATACCGGTATATACTTTTTAAAGGCCTAGATTTCTTTGATTGAGATAATCTCCTTTAAAATTATCCCACCCACAACCTGTTCTTTATGCATGGCAAAAGGCTGGAAAAGATTATATATATATATATTTATATATAAACCGGCACACCCACCTTGCAGAACTGGAAATTAATCTATTTCAACTATGTTTTAACGTGTTCCCACACATTAACCGTGTCTACTCTGAATCTGATATGAAATAAATGATGCAAACATACGAGAAGAAAAAAATTGCTTATGAAGACAGCGCCCCAGTTCCCAGAGACATTGTGATGGAAATGAATGAGAAAATAAGACTTGGATAAAAATGTCCCTGTATAAATGACAATTTCACAAAGCCATGTGTAGGTATGTGTGGAGACGGAAATACCAATAATTAACAGTACGCCATCGAAAGAACATTTCCTCTGCAGAAAACTAACTGAACACAAACATCGAAAGCAAAAAATGTTTTAGGGCATAACATATGTTTGGTGTTTTATCAAGGTTATTGCATGGGTACATATGGAATGAGAAGGAGCAAGGAGAATTGATACAGAGGCAGCACTAAATGTCACTCCATCATTTGGAAGAGGTGTCAGACGAAGTAGCTTAAAACAGGCCACTTGTTAATATCTAAACAACAGCGTCTGCCAGTGAAATCAGAGGGGGTCACATAAACGGGCAAAATGTTAAGAACACAGACGGCAATTGGCGGTTTCAATCCTAACCACCCCCACCAGCACCACAGACAAACATTAATAAAATAAAAATATCATATAAACAAGAATAGAATTTTCGGCCACAGGCAGCAGCACTTGGAACTTTCAGAGCTCGTCCCCATGGAAGAGTCATTGGTCAAATGTTCATAAACATGCAGAACAATGTCCAATGAAAACGTCAAAGCCATGGCAGCACATTCAGCCGTACATTTCTCCAGGTATGCGGTTTCCCCTTTAAGTTGCTTGAAATGTACTAGACATTTAGGGAGGTGAAAGCCAAAAGCTGCCGTTGCCGAGGATTCCATGATAATGACTTTCATGTGTCTGTAACAGAAGGCAGATTGCCTGTGGGAGTTAATCTGGCAATTTAACTGCCCTTGTACTGGAACACCTGCTGTTTCTGGCAAGGATTACCGACTACTAAAAGGAAGAAGATATCCGAAAACCACACTTAAGTCAGGCTGAATGGAGACACGCACAGATCTTTAGAAAAGGAGGGAAAAAATGCAAGCGTGCAAAACAAAAGAAACAAACAACCGATATATATTTAAAAATAGTAGATAGATACAGTAGATTTACCTAATAGAAAGCATTGAACCAATTACTAATATCTCATCTATTTCACTTTAACAATAAAGTCTCTAATTGTATATCATGATAAAGGCCTCATGAACACCATGCATTGGTCGGTAACTTTAATTTTGATAGCCCAGGGACTTCTGCATGACGCATCCTCCATACCGACTTAAAACCTCACAAACAAGGTGAATGGACAGTACGGAGAGAAGATCAAATGTCCAAGCACAACCACGGTATGTACAAATAAAATGGCAGAATTGCCCACACTGCAGGCATGTTGAAATGTATAACCGATATATATTAAATTCAACAACGCGTATGAATGCTATGAAAAAAAAAGTTTTTCAAAAAACGTTTCCATTTGTAAGTGTGTCCTTGCATAATTTGAAGAAGAAAAAAAAAAGAAATAAGAGCAAAACACTAATTACGTTTTCTCATGTAAGGATCACTGTCGCATAATTAAAAGTATTCAGAGAAGCTAAGCAATTATATTAGATGAAAATAATTATGGCCATTCATATGCTATTTATATAATGATGCGCTGTAAAAATTAACCAAAAGATGTTCTCATAGTTGCCAGCAATTTAAAATGAAAGAAGTGGTGTGGGTGCAGTGTACATTGTCATTTTAAAGGGACACTATAGTCACCCAGACCACTTCAGCTCAATGAAGTGGTCTGGGTGCAGTGTCCCTCAGGTTTTAACCCTCCAGATGTAAACATAGCAGTTTCAGAGAGTTGTGCTGCGCCAACAGAGCCTTGGCACTCGAAAAAGAAACTGCTATGTTTACATAGCAGGGTTAATCCAACCTCTAGTGGCTGTCTTCCTGGCAGCCGTGAGAAAATTTGCATCCAGCGTGCAGAACGTCCATAGGAAAGCATTGAGAAATGCTTTCCTATGGACTGTTAGAATGCGCGCAGCTTTTGCCGCACATGCGCATTCCGCTCCACTCAGGAGCGGACGTCAGCGGGGGAGGAGAGGTCACCAGCACCCGGCGCTGGATTAGGGTAAGTGGCTGAAGGGGTTTTAACCCCATCAGCGCCACGGGAGTGGGTCCCCGAGGGTGAGGGTCTCCCAAGGATGACAGTGTCAGGAAAACGGGTTTGTTTTCCTGACACTATAGTGATCCTTTAACTCTACAATTTAAACCATTGCAATAATTTTTAGAAACTGTAATATTTACATTAAAGGGTTAACTCCACCTCTAGTGGCTGTCAGTATGACGGCCACTAGAGGTGCTTCCGCTGCACTGACATAGTAAAAATCTATTATAACACATGGAAGTAATTGGTTCAATGCTTTCTATTAGGTAAATTTGAATGTGCGTGCAACGCTCACTGTGTATGCGCATTAGGTCCCCATTCTTCTCGTATGAAGAGTACTCGACTTAACCACACCGGAAGAAGCACGGTAGGCAGAGAGGTGAGCAGCGCCGACGGAGCCTTGGCACTCGAAAAAGTTAAAAAGTTATGTTTTTAATAAGGGGGCAATGGGGATGGACGTTATGAATCGGAGTAGGGACAGGGACACTATAGCATTAAGAATGCAAACCTATATTCAAGTCTTTCTTCCAGTGTAGCAAAAACAACATGTAATACTTTGTAAAGTTTTAGTTTAAAAGTTTTAAGTCCATTTATTCTGATCTCTTGATTAAATAACTGAAAATAATAAAGGCCAACTGTCTCCAGAATATTCAGGAAACACAGCAATTAAAATATAAAGCTTAATGGCCTTGACATTCTTGTTCCATCGTTTAAATTCCACCCATATACTATGCAGCACAAAGTAGGCATTACATATCCAACAAACATGACAAATGTTATTACCAGGGCATGAAAGGAGGACACGGAAAAGATCCCCAAGCGTCCCATTGCGACTTTCGTTGGCCGGCTTGCAAAAGCAAGAAGTCTTTTGGGGTTTGGCAGCTCCCCTCCTTGAAGGCTGGCCAGATAGCAGCGATACCTGAACAGGTCCATCTGAAATTGCTCAAGATTTTGCTCCCAGACAAAGATCTGTAGGAAGAGGATACATTAGAAATAAAATGTTTAAAAATCTGTTCTGCACCAGAGTCATTAAATTGTGTGACATTTAGCACTCGTTTAGATTTCAATATATCGAATGCATTGTGATGGCGAACGGCAACGTTTTGCAGAAATTAAGTGACTGATCAGAAAGTGATGGCGATTCACTTATGTACATACTTCTATGTATTTACGCTCACTGATATGTAACCTTCTGGACATGTTCTGTTTAGCTGAATGAAACTTTGTTAAGAGAACAGAACCACTCAAACCCTCTTTTTAGAAGATGCCGCACATTCTTTAAAAAGGTCAACTATTTCATGAAACGTTTTAAGGTGCGGTCACAGAAAAGTGACAATTTAATTTCGCTTTCATGAGTGACTGCTCAGTACAGAACTAGCCTGTTATGTTCCATCCCCATTTAAAGTTCCTTCGGCATAAGCTTTGCCACAGGGAAGCGCATGATGTGACTGCGTGGCCTGCTCTCATAAAATCCCCTCTTACTCTAAAACTACTTAGAAAACAAATGGTTAAAACAATGTATTATTATTTTAAGAAGTTAAAGGGACACTCAAAGCACCATCACAGCTACAGCTTACTGTGGGGATTACGATTCTTGGAAGCTACAGCAGTAAGCTGTGCAGGGAGGACTGTGGAGGGGGTATTTGGTGCAACTGAACGTTCCAAAACATCACTGCTTCGAGCAAGCACAGTGTGTGTGTAAACCTTGCGTTCTCACATCATTTAAACAGCTAAAGGGACAAGTCACTTGAAAACCGTTTCACAAGCGCTATACACACTACAATAAGCTGTAGTTGGAGTGTCTTTTCAAGGTGGAAATTATACAAATAGAGCAATTTAAATCTAGCCACAATCAAAGCACTTCATGGTTTCATGCCCCAGTATAAATTCATAAAAAATATTACCAAATGTCACGGTTTCAGTGCACGCCCTTTAACATTGTTAAACCATTTGCTATTTCTAGTAAAACTTTCCAGCTGCTTTAAAATCATGGTTTTGAAGTGTTGAACATTGTGTGTGCTAAAAGGGACACTAAAGTCACCAATAGTGCTTTAGTGTATAGATCATGTTCCTCTAGTCTCACTACTCAATTCTCTGCCATTTAGGAGTTAAATCCCTCTTGTTTCTGTTTATGCAGCCCTAGCCACACCTCCCCTGGCTGTGACTCACACAGCCTTCATGGAACAAATGGTTTCATTTCAAGCAGATGTTAACTTTCTTTAGCAGTTTTTAAATCTCCTGATCTGTAAATTAGACTTTAATCACACACAGGAGGCACTTGCAGGGTCTAAAAGGCTACCAATAGAGCAGATGATAATACATTCTAGATTAAACAGATTGTGCAATAATGGAACCTAGAATATTTAGGTTCCTTTAGGAAGGCTGTGTAAGTCACATGCAGGGAGGTGTGACTAGGGTTCATAAACAAAGTGATTTAACTCCTAAATGGCATAGAATTGAGCAGTGAGACTGCAGGGACATTATCTATACACCAAAACTGCTTCATTAAGCTAAAGTTGTTTTTTTGCCTATAGTATAAATTTAATCTTCAAAAGACAGTCAAATAATCGTGGCATGACTATCTTGTTGCATTATGATAAGCAGTACTACACACTACTTTGTCACCCAGCAACACCATCTGACCAAAGGAGAATTCTCAGGATCAGGTGAGCCCTCTAAAGTCTAAATAATCTATTTTAAGCTGGATAACCGGTTTCTTTAAATTACCTGATCCAGAATTGTTTTCTTTTTCTTTGCGTCTGTAACAGATGAAAGTTGCATTTCCCCCATTTTCTTCATCTTCTCATCCATATCGATCTTCTGTTCCAGTTTCTTGATCTCGGATTTTAATAGTTTGACAGTGTCCTCTTTATGGTGCTGTCTCGCCACTGTGGTGGCGCAGGCGGAATGGATGGCTGTGATCCAATTCTCCAATTCTGTTTGGCTGTTTGTCTGCATGCAAACACAGGTCTGATTAGCACTTAAATCCTCTATTCCAAATACACTTAATATACAAACTTACCAAAAGTAAAATGTTCTATTATGAAAAACAGAATGTTCCTTTTTTGGATCTGTTCGGGGAGACTCTGGGTATACAACCACCTACTTCTATACTACGCATTACTGGCCCGCATACAAACTGTTCATGTAACAAATGTGCTTACAAAATGTATGGTATTTTTATAATAGCAAAGGGATTGGAGATGCCATAAGAGTAACTTAGAGGTATACAAATAATTAATAATTAATTTGGAATTTTCTGGAAAACGAGAATAATCAGAACAAGCAGAGATAAAGTGTTGGATATAGGGAGCTCATGGCTTAAATCAGGAAATCCTATTTTCTAGAAAGGGTTGTAGATGCATGGACTAACCCACCTGTGGAGATGGCAGAGACTAACATAGTGGGAGAGGTTAAGACAGGTGGTGAATATGCAAACTGCTGTCTGGAGCAGAGAACAAAATCAAGACTAACAGATTTAAGGTAGAACACTATAAAAAAAAAGTGAATCAAACTTTGAATATTTTATTGTGTTACAGACCACGTCCAATTGACGTGTCATAACAAATCAGTGTAGATTAGGGATTAAGAATTCCATGTAACCTAATGGGAATGAATGTCAAATAAGGTCCACTTGGGGCATTCCAAGAATGAAGAGTCCTTACAATGTTCTAATGAGGTTTGAGTGTCATACAGCCAACTAAAGCACGAACGTCCTTCTCCAAACATTTGCACATGTCTCAGAGGAATGCTTTCAAGGGTTCAATCGTTTAAAATGTGGAGTTTTAGCTTATGTGGTTTCACAAAATAATTTCCTCTGCATTTTGAAGAGTAATACATTTTGACTTGGAGAAACTCAACTGAGTATCCTTCTAACTCTCGTATATGCCCCCCAGAGAAAATAGGACTTCACTCGGAAATTCCAGAATACCTCAAGAGTTACTGAACCCCATGTACAAATACAAAATATACCTCAAATCTGGTATTTAAGCTGAAAGTAGATTCCTTCTAAGAAATTACAGTATATCCAGTTCCACTGGAACTTTGTTCTGAAAGTAAACTCTTTAATACAATACATGTGCGGAGTTCAGCATCAAGAAGCAGGTTTCCCATGTGTTTAACATGGACTGAATATTTGGTTTTAAAATGGACACCGAACGGCTACCATTTGAGACTACCAGAGATGCCAACTGTCAGAAAATTATGTTAAGAAAGGAATTAAAAATCATAACTAAACAAACCAAATTTCTTTTAAAGGGACACTCCACTGACAAAAAACAAAAAATATACCCCAAATGCAAACATGCAAGAACCCCCCCATCCCCCTCCACCCCAGCTATTTCATGCTATATGAACTGACCCAAAAGTGCGATAGAATAATCCATTTACTTATTACACTAAAAAGGTGTAATTTGTATACTCTGGATTACTGGTTCAATTATATTTGGTGTACACTTCTGTTCTGTGGGAAATCAAATGTAAAACAAGACTTCTTTCCACTCTGCAAATTAAATGCCTTTTTAGATGTTACAATGCATGAGGTTAGTTCTATTCTCTAGGCTAGGGCTATTAGGTTTGCTGAAGAATCAAACCTAGTTTGTGCACATCAAATGATCGTCAGGGAGGAATCTGCGTGTCCAATATGCAAGCTCACATGCCCAACCTCAACGTACAGAACAAAGACTTCCTAAATTAATTAGCTTGGTTATTTGGTGCGGTATTGGTCTTTCAAAAGGAACTTTAAAAGGGGAACCAGTACAAAAAATGGCTTTAATTTTCCATTTCAAAAGTGGATCTGTTACCGAAAAATATCTTTATATGACAGTAAAGTGTCAACTTTACTGTAACGGTTAGGGAGGAAACTTTCATTTGTATAATAGGCTCGCTGAATTGTTAGATACAGAATTATTTACTTACAGGAAAGAAGGAAATTTATATATATATTTTTTTTTTTTGCTTTTGTGTGTTCTTGCTCTGAATAGTGCCAATTGATTAGGAGGGGTAGGACAACGGGTGGCAGAGTAGTGTACTTGTACTTATTACTGTCACATAACTATGTAAAATATTTTCACGAATCTTGTTTGGAAGCTGTTCGTTTACATATGTAACTGCAATGGATCACTTCACTGAAATCACTAATTATGGGATCCAGCTTATACACGTACATAAAAATACATGGTATTGCTTTTTTTGTAGCTTACTTATCACGTATTTTTGAGAGACCATCCTCAGCCTCCTATTGACATTTTACCAATGATTACAAACATAAAAATCAAGCACAGACAAAATGTGTTCTTTCTGGGTATTTTTAGACCAATGGAAGCAGTTTTTCTTAAAATGATCCACAATCCGGTTCAGAAAATGCGAAACGATATTTCTTCCCTCAACTAAATCTATTGACTGTATTTTATGGTAAGTTTTCGGTCTTAAAAAAATCTACGGTTTTATTTATAGATTTACTTACAGCGGATTTGTTTGGAAAAAGACAAAAGAAGACGACAAAAATTATTAAATAAAAGAATAGAATAACTGAGCCGTTAAAACGTGTAACATGGGGGTGTGAAAACAAAGTATTACCATACTGACTAAACAATGGAAAAATCTACATTGCTGGGAATCAATGTGACTCATTTAAGTCATGTTGGCTTTAGTTTCTTACTAAAAGGAAAAAAATGGGCAGCTTGGGGACCTTTTGTTGACTAAGATCAATGAATCAGCATCATGGCGGATATATGCCAATCACATTGATAAAGACTGGAACTCCCATTCAGGTTTAACCGTTTAAATTCTTGCCAAGTGTGCGGATAAAAGAGAACCTTGTGAACGTCTTACATTTCCCCTTCTCTTCCCTTTCTAACACACATAAATACATTAGTCTCACAGAACGCTCATTAGTTCCTGACTGCAACCCTTTGGAATGGCGATTGCTCCTCTGGCATTCAATTGGTTAATGTATAATAAAAAATAATTAGGAATATAACAAAAAGTATAATTAAATAGTAATAAAAACTCCACATATTACAGCACGAGCAGCATTCTGAATAAGGTAACGGACGTACAGATATTATGTGTATTTCAAGGAATAAGCCCATCAACCAGTGTAGTTACTTCAAATATGCTTAAGAAAAATATTGTTCATCGATTTAAAGCATTGATTTAATCTGAGGAAAATAATTAAACTAGAGGACTCAATCATCATCAGATTAGTGCATACACAATTACTCTCAGAATGTTGATCTAACAAAACCTAATTTTTTCATTCTTTGAGAACAGGCCAGGTTTGTCCAACATTGATAAACATTTGCTCAGTCACCTCCTAGAACAGGGGCAGGCAATCTTCAGCACTCCAGAAGTGGTGAACTATATCCCCGCTGATGCTTTGCCAGCATTATGGCTTCAAGAGTATTATGGGAGATGTAGTCCACAGCATATGGAGTGCACCTTTCCCTAGAATAATATGAACCTCACAAAACATCTGCTAAAGTTTACCTGAGAACATACACCCCCGTCCCCGCCCCCCTCCCCCCTCCTAGGATCTGCCTATAATACACAGGAATCTTAAAATTTACCCCATTCAGTGTACCTGAGAGACACATGAAACAACAATATTTAGGTATCAGGAATAAATGAGACAGAACAGACCTGAAACAGGAAGGCATCTCCAAGAGAATTACTGAGGCAGAATACAAAGTCTTTTTTCGGGTGTTCCGGAACCGCCTGCACAATACTATTTTCCACCCACACCGCATGCTTGGGGATACTGTTATTGTCTATTCCAGATCGTCCATCACTCTCATAAAAGAACAACGTACACCCTGCAAAGAAGGCAAGGTACAAGTGTTAAGCAATGAAGCACATGTTTGGAATTATTTACCCATCAGTTTCAGGAGGATTTCGTTTGCCTGTAGCCAAAGGTTACAGAGGTGCAGAGTGACTCATGCCAATGGGAAATAACCACTGACTGTGCTCCGATCATTTTATATCCATATATAAGTGATGATGGGAACTTGGAACTACTGCGTGCATATTTTAGTATAAACGATAACAAAATGCTTTTTGAATGAGCTGGTGTATGTTGGATACTCAACCCTTATCTTTCCTAAAACTCTCGATTTTAATTTCTGTTCTCATGAGCAAAGAATTCTCTCTTTTCATACAATGTGAAGAAGTACAAACTAATTTAGAATGCAATGTAGCATTGTTGCAGGGCTACCCTGACACAGCCCCGAGAAGTCCTTGATATTGATTTTTTGGTCAAAGTACTCAAAAATGTTTTGAAAGAAACGGTGTGGTGGGGGGAGTGGGGTGGGGTGTTCATAAGAACCAGGAGCTGCAGTGGTTATAGTGCTCAGAAAACCTCTTTAAAGTGCACTGATCAATACTAACATGAACCGATGCATCAGCATTATTTAGATTCTATATCTCAAATGAATTGATAAATACACTTTCAGCTCCATTACTGGATTCATTAAAAAATAAATTAAAAAAAACGTAAATGTAAAACACATGTTAATGGCCTTTCTAACTCACTGGCAGTCAGCTTTTTAGAGAAGTATAAAAGGGGAAGTGTTGGTTCATGAAGCATGCATGCTGTGCACCCACCCTGCCCTCACCAGGGAAAGAGGAAACTTAACCCTATGCATCAGATTTCGGAGAGATCACTAGAATTAGACAAAACAGAGCACCGCTGCTCCCTGCTAAAGTTTTAATAACCTCTTCCTTGCTGAAAAGGGCTGCTGCCAATCTAACCGTGATCAGTTAGCAATTATTTATACAAAACCAGTGTGATGAGCCCCAGACTGGACTGGTAATATTGTGTAGTCTGTAATGAAGGGGTTAAACATGGTGTGCACAGTAACCAGGCAAACTAGAACAGAAATCTCAACATCTCCTTTGGCTCTGTGCTCCACTTCCAACCACAAGCCAGGAAGGATGCAGGATTACGGTATTTAAAACCAGCCATCCCTTATGTACGTATGACACAGCCCCTCTACAGGTACAGTGAGAATCCATAGATTAAGAATAAATTAAATTACACAATAGATTAAGAATAAATTAAATTACACAGTCTGCACAGTGGGATGCTCTTTTAACTGCATTCTATTTATCTGCCAAGAGTTGTGTGGAATTGATAAGGGAAATGCATATTTTTTATTTATTTATTTTTTTAACTCAAATGGGAGAATTTTGACAATTTGGCTATTTTGACCTAGAATCATCAATCCCCTCTTCATGACTCCCAGTTTAGTGAACACATTGTGTATTTCGACGGCAGTGGCTCCTAGCCCAGGCTTCAAGGTGAGCCAACATTGCAGGATTTAGACATTTTCCAGGTTTTTTCCAATGGGGATACTGACAGAACCTGGACCACTGGTGTGTCTTGAAGCATGAGTAACAATCAACAAATTCCCAAGAACTCCCAAATCAACTATGACCCTTAAAAACTGGATTTGAATAGTTACACATGGTATTTTACTATGTATGTAGTGTTCTTGTAAGGGGTACTGCAGAGGAACAGCATCTATGTGTTTGTACATCATATCTCCCAAGTGGTCCTATTTAACCCCTTAAGGACACATGACATGTGTGACATGTCATGATTCCCTTTTATTTCAGAAGTTTGGTCCTTAAAGGGTTAAGAGGAACAGTCCCTATTTTGGACCCAAATAACTCTGTCACTCTTCTAGGAGCTCCATATTGTCGGTGTCTCAGTGTATAACAGAGCTCCATAGCAATAATACGCACAGTAATGGGTCTTTAAAAAATGTATTAGATATCAGTCTTTGTAAAAGGGACAACTTTTTCTTGTTTGATATTACATTTTAGTTGCATACATTTTTAGTAAGTCAGCTAGCATTTTTTAGAACAGCCCAGCCCCACTCCTAAAATTAATGTTGGGAGGTATGGAACATGACATTATGCAAATCACACCTTTAAGGGACACCCAGTAATGTTTCCACTTCCTGCGCGTAGCAGACTCTACTTTCTTATTCTTCTTGTGGACGAGGAAATTCTTGACGGCCAATGCCCCAGCCTTGCGCACAGTTCCTTGGGTCGCGGTCAGTAGAATGTCAGACTGACCAGGAGAACTTAAAGTGCCGCTGCTTTGTTCATCACTCAGAGCAGAATTTGCCTCTTCTAGATTATCCCGGCTCGCGCTGCTCATCTCCAGCTCCCGGCGGAAATTCTCATACACTCCTTGGCGGAGTGCATCGCCGGAGCTGCTGCCGCTGTCGCTCCCGATGAATGCTCGACTAGCGGTGGGAGAGTAGCTGGATGTAGTGGCATTTGATCTTCTCGACATAATGTCTGTGTCAGTAGCTGCTGCATCAATACCGCTATCTGCAAACTCACTTCCTTCCCCACCAGTGTTGACATCCTAGGAGAGAAAACATATTGCTTAAAAATCTTTATACATTTCTTCATTTCGATCAAAGTGCGTATAACCATAGCAATACTTAAACAGAGCACACACAAAGCAAAGTCATCACATTTCCTGTTTCATAAAGATCTAAATAGAAGATTAATTTACGTTGTTGATGGAACACCTTTTTCTATGTCAAATGAAAAATCGCACAAAAATGTACTGCAGCCCTTTTAGTATAAACAGGTAGACATACAGCTTCATTATGTACAGCAACTTACAAACTGCATTAAAATCCCTAAAGGTGCATTCTTCGTAAGAAATTTCAGTAAAAGGCAAAATATGGGCATCACATAATCCCAGGAAAATTAATTCTTGAAAGATGCTTTTTGGCAAGATAATATGTTATATAACAGAGTGCACCGGCATGTTAAAGAAAGAATAATATAAGCAGATTTGTCATTTATCAGTTCCTCGCTAATTTTATCATAAGAACCCATACAAAAACACCAATACTAATTATATGTATGCAGCTAAGACAACAGAGACTTTCAATCAATGTCCATCCCTTCACATGGCCAGATACAAGAATTACTTTGCCCTCAAAAATGTTAAATTCAGACTTCACGTTATTGCAATAAATGTTACCAAGAGGAATAAAATTAAACAATTACATAAACTATGATACTAGATAAGTTTGCAAACACAAAAATATTACAAATGATATCAAGTGAGCATTAATTATGGATTCTCTTCTGAATTATGGATTCTCTTCCTCAAAACCTTTAGTGCCTTCAGTGAGCAAAGATGTCATCCACAGTAATACGCCAATATTCAATATTTCTTGATCAACAATTATCCAGTAGTTAAACATGTAACATAGTCTGGCTGTACGTCCCAGTCTGCAAACCTTCTATTATATCTATTTTAAAAAATTAATTAAAACAATAAAATAAATAAATAGATAGAATAAGGACGCCTCTCGTCTGAACCCAGGTTTTTAGGCTGTGAACTATCCACGAGCTGGCTGAACACCAATATTCCAGCCAGCTGCACGGCTGAAATCATAGGCCCCAGGAAACCTGCAGAAAATACTTCTAGTCCCTTGGCTAATCAATCACTACTACTACTTTTCAGCACTAAACTAAAAAAAAAAAAATTTATATTTTTTTTGATGAAGCACCACCTGTGTAGTATTGTTTTTAGAGGAGCTTTTTTTTTTTTTTTTTTTTTTTTTTTTTTTAACTGATCTTTCAACAAATACAAAATATTAACAAGGAATGAAGTATCCAGTGTCCAGACAGTCAGAGACCTGTTGACTAGAATGATATTAAATGCAGGAGCTGGAGAAATCATTTTGAAAAGAAACAGAAGGAAGCTCCATCGGAACCATTATGGAAAAAAATTGGAAAAGTAGAAAAAGAAGAGAACATGGACTCAGGTCATAGAGAGATTTGCGGAGCTCGAAGGAGTAGTTTATCCTGTGTATGGATGGGCGTAATGTTGAGAGCTATGTACACGCCCGAAAGATCATAGCTCAAACATTTCACCAGGGAAAATTAATCTCTCCTGGTGAACAAAGTGATAATAAAGATTTTACTTCTACCATACACACTACAGTCCCCAGCTCAACTACATATGGACAGAGGAGGGTAGGTTTGCATTTAGAGCCCCACGAGGATTCTGGATAAAGTATAAATGGAATGTTGCGTTCAATTTCAGGTAAAGTGTGTTGGTTGGTAAACACAAGCTATGGCCAGGGCATTCCAATTGAGGCCTTCTAATTACTTAGACTAGTGGCCAAGAATGCAGGAGGATTTTGGAGAATAGCTAGAAGTTCCAAGCCAACTGAGCACCATGAAATAGGTTCACAGCATAAAAATTCAACTCTTAGCTACACTTCGATAGAAAAACTACTGCAGGGTCTGTTTAAAGTACAATAGAAAAGTTCATTGACTAACCATCACAGCCTTTGCTTAGACAGATTAGTGGTGAATTATGTGATGATGGTACCAGTGCTATCCTGAGCATGTATCCTATTAGTAAATATACACTTGAAAATAGAGGAAAAGCTACCCCAACATGGGATGCCCTGCCTGATAGTGAATCAGACTTCACAGTAAATGTTCTAGGCTTGAAGGGACACACTATAGTCACCTGAACAACTACAGCTTAATGTTGTTTTTCTGGTGTCTACAGTCTGTCCCTGCAGGCATTTTAATTTAAACACTGCCTGACAGTGTTTACATTACTGCCTAGAAACACCTGTAGGTGCAGTCACTCAGACGGCCACTAAAGGTGCTACCTGGGTCGGTGCTGCACAAGGTAGAAGAAGGTATGTAAGACACCCTTTTTCACGGGAGGGTCAGACAGCTAAATGGTGTTTTTCACAAATATAGTGTCAGGAATACATGTTGGTATAAAGTGTTCCCTTAACTACAAATGATCAAAGGAGAAACAGAAATAACTAAAAGTTGTGGATAATTTGCTAGCTGCAGCCCTGAAGTAACTGCACAACCAGTGTCTAAAAGAGACTATTTGTCTGTTTAAATTAAATAGAACAGGGACAGGGAGAGCTAGGGATAAGCCTAATGTAATCAAAGGTATTTTACATGGTTATCCTCAGCACTAGGTAGATGCTGCTCCTATCACTGCTAGCCAACTCTGCAAATAAATAAGTAAAACATGAATGCCTATAGGATTAATTATCGTTTTCTCAAGAATTAACCCTGTTCTGGTGAACTACAGATGATGATCTGGTGTTATACACTAAATCCCAAATTATACTATATTAAATTCTGAAAGTCAAAATTCAAGCAAAACTGCTTCTCTGAACACATTAAAGATTTTTCTCAAAATTCGCTATTTTGGTCTAAATTTTAACAAGATTTTAATTTGGTATAATTCTGGGTTCAGTGAATAAGCCTCCAAGAAATGTATTTTGGCCATTCCTGAAATCAAAAGTTATACGTTACATATGAATATAAAATAAAACATTTAAAAAAAAAAAAAAAAAAAGAATACTCTGTTCGTAGCTTTGAATGAGACTCTACAATGCCTGCGGCAAGACAACTGGCAGAGCTTTTCCTCGGTTACTAGGAGTTAGCCATAATCCATTTATTATTCTTCACACCCTGGGTCTCAGATACAGCGAGCAGTTTGCATTCTCTGAATAGATTGCTGTTACAGCTGGTACTTCTGATGTTAAGTGTTAAGTGTTAAACGACTCCGGGTACAGCAAGCCGCGGAGAGGAGATACATTCCGTCACCCATATAACATAGATTTATGGCAAAGGCTGATGAGAAATACAGGGTCAAAAAAGGACAAGCCGTGATTAAATGCCACTTGCCTTCCCACAGGCAGCACTGGTTTAGCATGTAAAATAAACCAAAAATTGCCTGCATGTGTGCATGGGGCAATCGGCGGCATAGAATTTTATTTGTAAAGATTATCCGGCCATGGTGAATGGGATAAGAAATTCAGGGGTGTATATATAGCGCAGGCCTCTGTTGGTGGATAGCCCTGACATTTAAAGTTGATCCCCCCCCCCCCCCCAGAATATGCCAATATATTGGGTTCCATGGTAGAAAGAGGATCGAGGCACTCCAAATATCTTCAATTGTATTTATAGAGTCCATAGCTAAGTACAACATAGCTATCAAAACATAATCCAGAGTAATCCCATTTTAAGGATTTTGGGTGATGGGGAGTTGCTTCATTTTTCACTAGCATAAAAATATTGCAAGGACTTAAAATGAGTCCAGTTATTTTGTAAATAGCCTCGTAAAAATTCAGAGTTTTTAGAAAATGGAAGTGGGATTCTACTAGAGTACAGTTAAAAAACAAAAATAAAACTAATTCAACCTTCCTACAAAACTAGGTTGTATATCAGTGTCATAGATCAGAAAAATACACACACACATGTATAAATGTGAACATAGAATGTCCTACAAGCAGTTCGCATTGTGCTTCCGAACAAGTGGAAATGTTGCAGTATTGTTTGCAGGGCATTGTTTGTGGCTGAGAACCATCAATGCATGAACACCTTGTAAGTGATTGGAAATGCAGCGGGATTGCCATGTCCGTGAACGAAAGACATGAAAAAGTAGTCTGGGAGCATAGAGAGGGTCAGTTTAGAAGCAAATACATTGCTTAGAGTAACCACAGATTTATTTGGAATGCGGTTAACAACCACAGGAAGACTCGTGTGTCAGCGTCCGAGACAGGACTCTGCTGGCAGCCTGCCCTGTAACCAAGCGTGTTCCTCTCTTAACGCTATCTTCTGCCAACTAGCGTCTGTGGGAAAGTCAGCCACGTGGACTTGCTAGCATTATACTGTTGACTTGTGTGTCTCGCTTATCTTCTCCTAACAATTCAGCGTTGATACAAACAGGACTGTTGAGTCCTGTCGCAAGATTTTAGTGGTCACTCGCTAAACAGTGAATTCACGTGAGTCAAGATCATTGGAAACTCGAGAGAATCTGAATCCATTTTAGCAACATTCTCGGCCTAAATGTTGCAATATGATGGTCAGCTCATAAAGGCTGACTATTACATTAATGAAATCCTCTATTTAGGCAAAATTGGGGAAGGGGGCTGGATGATCAAGAGAGCCTAACTACAAACACCTTTTTTTGGCTCGAAAAAAAAAAAGGCAGCGAAAAGGTTTGATCAGGAACTTAAATTTACTCTGTATTTCTCTGTAACTAAGTACTAAAATGAACAGAATTATGACTCCCTGGCACTCAAGCTGTTAAAAGTGTAAGCTGATTTCAGGAGGTGGACCTGATCAACCCAAGTGCGGTCAGTGAGGGCGAACTATGGAAAAATGTTCAATATGTTAGCACGGTTGCAATACAGTTGGGAATGAACTCCAAAGGGTCATCATGTACGTATGGGTCAGGCTAGTTCCAGTAAACACTCCCTTTAATGCAGTCAGCTGTCCTCCATAAGAAATACAATGATTTTAGATGTTCTTGAAATGTTTACGGGAAGCACAGCGTACACATGTCCCTTTAATTCATTCACAGGTGACAGCACATATTTAGAAAGAAGCAGGCAGTTTTTAGCAGGGAAAACAAAAAATGGGAACAGAGGAATGCAAATTACTTCGGTCACATTTAGGTAACCTGTATCAAGCCCAATTGCATAAGACTATACAAAATAAGGCATGGGAGGGTATTTACTACAAGTCCTGCCCAAGTGGAATCTATGCATTCACAGTGTAAAATTAATCAACTAGTAAAAAAAGTGCAGGTCCTTTGGGATTCTAGCCTTGAGCAGTTGATTTCGCACAACATCCATTTTTTGACGGACAGTACTTTCAAGTCCTGTCACACAGAACGCAGTATTTATAAGGGCCACCCTCGATGCTAGTATAAGGTTGAATAAAGTTTTGTTGTTTTTGTAACTCTTTGACAGCTGCGGGGGCAGGGGGGTGTTTGGGGCCGAGAGTGGGACACTATATTTTTAGGAATACAGCTTTGCAATGTGAACACTATAGTGTTGCCATAATCACAATATTCAGGGAGTACATGATCAGGTTATTTACTAAATAGAGAACGGTCTTGAATTCAAAGTGAATTTTAAACTTATACCCGAAGCCAGTGCGCATAGTTGACTTGGAGAATTATTCCCCTTCTGCCTCAAACTTGAAATTCACTTTGAAGTCTCATTAAATTTCCAACAATTCTCACGCTAGTAAAAACTTGTAAGAGTTTTTAGTATTTGTATTCGAGATTTCAAGCAATACACACAATAAATTCTCTCTGATCCCAGCACTGGACAAGGACCACATGTAGGGAGCATCAAACAACTTAAATTTTACACCCAAGTGCGACATAAATGACACACATGGGGGGCCGCTCCATACAAGCTGTTTACACAGTGCAATAAGACAGACTGAGCACAAAGTTCAGGGCTCCCTAACTAAGTTCAGACCACCTCGATGTTTGAGCCATTTGTCTTAAAGGTAGGGGAGGTTTTTTTTTTTACATGAAAAATGCTTATGCATTTTTTTGCAGTACATGCAATATTTGGAGGGACCGAATCTTTAAACACCAAAAATGTTAACTTAATTTGCTAAATCTTTTTTATTCTTTTTAAACTTATTGTAGATTTAATTATTAAATGTTACGCTTTGTGTACCTTACCAAAATGGACTCTTTAAAATTATCTTACTGCTTTACTCTAAACAATGGAAATAGTGAAATCATTCTCACTCCATGCCACGCTATATGCCATAAATCAAAGCTCTGAAAAGGTGCTTTTATAAGACTTTTTTAATTAAATTTTTAATCTTTCTTATATGCTGAGGGAGGGAAAACACTATGTGTGATCACGTATCAATTAAGTAGACAATATAATTTAAAACTGACGAGCTAGAGAGTAGTTTGTTTTATACATTTATTTTTGATGGTGTTCTTATGCATTTAAAAATCAGCCAGCCAACAAATATTGGGAGTGGAGAAATAAAAAGCAAACTGAAAAAAAGCACACACACGAACACGCACACACGAACACACACACACGAACACACACACACTCTCTCTCGGGCTGATTAGTTATCAAATTTTGTTCAGCTCTACCAGTTTACATGTATCACTAAGATGTTACTGCAGATGAATAAGGATTCAGATACACCCAAACATATGCCAAAGTCTTATTTCAAAAACAAAAGATACCGTATATTATCTAATTATATAATATATATATTCCTTTAAAAAAGTCTTAAAAGCTAGATTTATAAATCGTTTAATGTATTGGGACATCTGTGAAGTAACACATCACCCATCGTTTGCTTACATTTTAAAACACATGTACTGAAGTAACTGCACAGACAGAGCAATACAGTAACTGCGACAAAGCGAGAGATCTTGCTTAAACAAGGAGATTAAAGTACACTGCTTACCTGAGTTGTCTTTGCTCTTCTGCCATGCATGCTATTGCTATGGCTCAGCTTTAAGTTTGTGGCGCCTTCGGACAGGCAGTGGGACTTTCTGCAGGGAAGCGTGTTGTAATTATTGTATGATGGGGCTTCTTCCGGAGAAGCAGGTACCATTTTGTGTTTATCAGACTCTGGTGAGTGCGAGACTAAATTTCGACAATAAATCATAAATTTATTCCTAGGGACTCCATTGATTGACAGGTGAGGGTTCTTCTGAGGGTACAAGACCGTTAAAGAATTGGCACGTTGGCAGGGGTCCAGCTGCTTGGGACAATCACCTTCCTCAGTCCTCCTCATTTCCTCACAATCCTTCTCTTCAGTGGAGCATAAGATTTCCTCTGTGCTAGTTAAGTGTTCTTGGCTTAGATCAGAGAGCGAGAACTCCAAGCTATCCTCTCGCCATATGTCTGCAGACTTGGACCTCTTTTTCTTAAAACTTGCAGCCTCCAAGAGGTTTGGCCCATTTGTCGAATAATGTTGAGTTTCACCATTTCCATCTGGAAAATATGAAGCCTCCTCTCCGAAGAGTCTGCTTTCCTCAGAGTCCTGCATGCTTTGTACTGATGCTGCTGTTAAGACAGTGCTGCTGTTTAAACTCGGGGTCACTGAAGAATCTGTGTGGTAGGAGACGGGCCTTAAACCCACATCAACCCAAACATGGCTGTCAAAATCATCCAGGTTTGCATCTTGGGCGTAAGGCTCCATGCCATTTTCTGCTAAAGACTGAGGGATGCTGGGAGTGCTGCTGGAACGCGTGCTAACTTCGGAATTTCGGTGCACAGGCTTACCGGAAGAAGCATGGCGCGTGCGACGTGAATTCTTATTAGATATGCGAAGTGAGCGTGATGTGTGTTTTCGCCCCAGACTTGGATGGTCTTTTCCATATAAAGCTTGCTCTACATTTTGACTTTCTGCGTTTCCCATTTTTTACCTTTCTAAAAGAAAAAAAAAAAAAAAAGAAATGCTATAAACATATATATTTCTATACAGAAAAACAGATATACTCCAAATTTACGTGCAAGGCAAACAAGCCCCAGGCCACATTACTTTGTTTTACATTCACACAAAATTCAGAGACGGGGTTCTTCACTAAAAATTAAATAGTCGTGAACTCACCATGGAATTACATATTCTTAGGTCAAAGGAGCTGGATTTAAAAGTTTTACAAGTTAGCTTGGTTTCCGACTGAGCTATTTAGTCCTTACATTTGCAACTCTCTGGGGAATTCTTGACCGTTCAGGATTTTGTTAACAAGCCTGAATGTTTCTGTTCTCATCAGGCTACAAACACGGTTCCTGGCCAAGCACTTGGTACCAAAAAGTAATCTGACCATTATTGCCGGAACAAAACAGATGTTTAAATAATCATCAATTCACTGTAATATGATTAATGCAACAAAGTGAGCACCGGCGAGGTATCTGTGCCAAGTAGAAACAGGCGTGCAATATAAGAATTTTATCAGAGAGAATGTGAAATCATTTTAGAAAATAGAATGTTGCAAATGAGATTTGTGTTTAAAGTCCATTAAAGTTATTCAATATAAGGATTTAAATAAGACTAGAACTGCTGTGCCCTTTACTACAAAAATAGGTTCTTTACTACACAACTGCTTCTTTCTGTGATTGAATTAAGCAATTTTTTACATTATTAATTTTTTTTTTGTTTGTTTGTTTTTTACACATTAAAAATTGCAATCTGTTAGAAATGGCAAGAAGAAAAGTTATGACCTTAAACACATAAAAAAAACTGAAAGGCCAAGACACAAATTGCTATAAATAAAATACTTGTAAAATGCTTTGTTTGTGTTGGTGATGTGAGACCATAAACTTGGGTAATAGGTTTTCTGTGATGCTGTGTCAGACTGAAAGCTAGCTTGGCATCATGGGAAATTCAATGCACAAATAACCACATTGCACATAAAGCCTTTTAGTGATGGAAATCAATTGGATTAAAAAAAATAAAGAAATACATTTAAAAAGAACAAAAAAAACAAAGGACCACTACAGTCGCCCAGAACACTTCATTGAAGGTGCAGTGGTCTTGTATATTAAATCCCTCAAGGCAAAACATTGCTGTTGTGCAGAAACTGGAAAATGATTTCCTATTCGAAGCATTGGAAGGGCATGCTCCTGTATGCACTATGAATTCCCTTTTTTAACCCCTTAAGGACCAAACTTCTAGAAAAAAAGGGAATCATGACATGTCACACATGTCGTGTGTCCTTAAGGGGTTAATTGTGACCTCTGTTCGCACCCTTTGCTAGAAAAAAAAAAAGTTAAATAAAACTTTACTCCCTTTACTTACCTTGTTTCCAGTGCTAGGACACTTCTGTTGCAGCCCCCTACTCTGCCTCCATCAGCATTGCCTAGTGATGTCTTCTGCGACTACATCCAATACAATGAGATCTGCATTTGCGGTTAAACACAGCGCTACTCCAATCAAATGCTCTCTAAAAGCAGCACTTTGAGTGAAGAACAAAGTTTAACCCTTTAATGTAAATAATGCTGAATCTACAAAAGTGAACATTAAAGGGTTAAAACAACAGGGCCAACGCACCCGAGCCAATTCATTGAGAGGACGTGGTCTGGCTGCCTTTTGTGGCCCTTTGTATGTATGCCTCAGCCTACTCTCCATTTCTGCTCCAAAAAAGTAAAATAGTCTCTTTTTTGGGAAAATTATTTTCTCTTATGAGTGGACCAGTAGCCTCGGGTAACTGCCTGCCTCAAAACATTATGAAAATGAACAAAGATGGCAAGTAGCAAGGAATGTTTATAATATCATAACTATGGCACCCCTGTACAGAGTTTATTGTAGTAATTGGTACACAGAGACGGCAAATCCTAGCCTGCACACTCCACAGGAGGTGAAAGCACTATTTAGGCTACAGCTGGTATGTACAGCACCATTATTTTAAATAGCAAGCATGTCTGAAATACGTGGCATTTAATGTAACTTCATTTATTGCCATTTTAACTCTTTGACCACCAAACCTAGTCCTCACAGTAATGAAATGTTTACATATAGCAAAAACAAATCAATAAAAAGATTAAAAATAAAAATAAAAGAGGTGTTCTAACATCAAATGGTCCTCTCAACATAAGAATCACCTACCTGCAACAAGAGGAAAATGTGCTTGGCATCAGTCAGCATTCATCTCCCGGGATGCCAGACTTTTCATTTTTCATTTCGTTTGAATGGCGTGCACTAGAAATGACACAGAAAGTGTGTTTAGCATCACAAAACGAAAAGCAAACATAATATAACCACGAATTACAAACACGAGCAATCAGGTGTCAAAATGGTGAAAATCATATCTATTGTAATTTTCATTAATGAACAAATTAATGGAACTTTTTTTTCTTGCTATGAGCAGAGTATACAGCAATTGACACATTTAACCCAGCGAGTGCCACAAAGTGTCAATGGCCGATGGTTAATATTGCCTACCAACAATACAGTCAGTGCATTCTTGTTACAGATACACTGCAGAGTGGGACTAAAGCCTCCATTACAGCATACCCACAATTAAGAAAAACAACTGTACGCATAGATATCTCAGAATTATTGTCGGTTTCTGAAATAGCAGCAAGGGATTATGCAGAGCCCGTAGGAGGGGTATTATTACAAAACAGCAGATCCCAAATATAGACAAATAATAACAGCAAGGCTGACACGTGGATTAAACACATGGATACAAGCTGTGAATGAGCCCCTAAATACTTCTACACCAGGATTGGACAAATTGTAGAACCACGGTCGATGAACTACAAATCCCATGAAGCTTTGACAGCCTTCAATACAGCAAAGCATGATAGGAGTTACAGTTCAAATCTAGCTGGGAGATCTTGATTTACGATACACCTTACACTTACATCATCCACACTGGCACTAGCACATTGGTTTTTTTTTTTAGCCTATATCAAGGTTAAAACGGCACCCACTGAGTGATACCATAGAGGTAACCATCCCATAGCATCGCGTACAGTCCAGCGCAGAGTTAAGTGGCCCATTTCACCTTGCACATATATACTGACGTACACACACTGACCTGAATGATTCTGTCCGCAACCTGCTGCATTGCCCAAAGCAGGAGCAGATAGCAGTGCACAGGGACTATATACAGCTAAATACAGGGGCCCTTTGTGGCTGGATTCAGAATTACAGTAAGAAATGAATAAATAACATGAAAGGCTGTGGCTGCTGGCTGTAATTTTCCATTTCAGATCACCCCAATGGGAAGGAGGTCAGTCATCAAACCTCGGACTACATGTATTCATCAGCAGCCCTTCAAAAACAAGAAGGATGCCTCATTCTGCAACTTGAACCAAGGACACACATCCTTTAAATGATTTCTAAAGCCACAGATATACACAATTTCTTTTAAAATAATTGTTTGTTTTTAAAAAAAAATACATAACAGAGCACCTGATAACGAAGCTAAGCAATTTCAGCTTCCATGACGAGAGAGAGAGAAAGTGAGTGAGTGTGAGTGTGTTTCTACAGATTATTGTGGTCTACTCTTCAGAGGGAAAGCTAATGCACCTAATAAGTCGTGATATAGTTGCACATGAGAATTTATAGAATCTCAATAACAAATTATACAAAGTGAATGCACTGTGGAATGAAGACTGTCACACTGCACAGAGATATCAGCTGTCCACACACAGTGTTTCCTTCTGGAGTCTCGGGACTCCCTCGCAATGTCACATTGCCTCATCTATTACCAGAAACAGGGACTTAATTAAGAAGACCTGGAAATACTTCGTTTTCTGCACTAAGAACCGTGCCCCATGGCACTCAGCCTTACATTCTGCTTTCTTCACAACAAAAGTTTTAAAGCAGGGCTGTTACATGTCTGAAAATTACACATTTGCTTCCAACTATTTTCCCAATGTCAAATATATGTTTTTACAAGTCTGAAGGATTAAAGGGACACTATAGTCACCCAGACAACTTCAGCTCAATGAAGTGGTCTGGGTGCCAGGTCCCTCCTGTTTTAACCCTTGACATGTAAACATAGCAGTTTCAGAGAAACTGCTATGTTTACATTAGGGGTTAATCCAGCCTCTAGTGGCTGTCTTCCGGAAAGCCACTAGAGGCGCATCTGCGACGCTGGAGGCATATTATGCCTCCATCGCACAGAGCGTCCATAGGAAAGCATTGAGAAATGCTTTCCTATGGCACTTGCCGCTCCGCAGACGTCGGCAGAGGGAGCTGACATTGGCGGAGGAGGAGAGGTCACCAGTGCCGAGGGAGTCCGGCGTTGGAATAAGGTAAGTGGCTGAAGGGGTTTTAACCCCTTCAGCGCCACGGGAGGGGGACCCTGAGGGTGGGGGCACCGTCAGGGCACTATAGTGTCAGGAAAACTCCTTTGTTTTCCTGACACTATAGTGATCCTTTAAAATAAAGTGTACAAGTAAACAATGGGGTACTGACATGTATTTGATTGATGGGTGCTGCCATATTTGTTTGCTGTCAAACTGGTCGCTACTTCCCTCTTTTCGTTACTGTTTGATCCCAGTAGCAACATCCTGTAATGTTCTCATTTACCATTAAAGCCCACCCCGGCAGTGGCTTGGAATAGACATAAACAATACACCAGTTACCCTTAGAACACCTTGCAAAAACATCCAGAAATATATCCTATCTCATGGATGGACTTGCCCCATAAAATAACAGTATTTTTATTTGTTGCTATTCAAATTTACAGCAACCTATAAATGCTGTCATTTTATTATATTGAATAAAAATTTAAGATCTGGGAAGAGCTGCAACCCAATTTTACAGAAAGGTAATGCAGCTTCTCATCAGGAAAGGGCATATAAGGAACAGAGACAAGGGAGGGAAGGTTTGGGATGCTGACAAAGGGCCTAGTTAGAGCGTGTCACAAATTTGACAAAGAAAAGGAGATATAGCATTATTATTATTATTGGCATTTAGATAACGCCAACTTATTCCACATCACTTTACAATATTATAAAGTGTGAAATTTAACAATCACAAAATGTTACAGGAACAATGGGTTGAGAAGGGCCCTACTCAAATAAGCTTACAGTCTAGAATAGTCATTTAAATACTGTGCCCTCTTTGTGAAGTCAAAAATCTCTGAAATGTTAAAAGATGCAGAAAGACGTGCATGAAACGAAAAGAGTAAACCAAAGCGGATGCCAAGATGGTGGCGCTCTGTTCCAGAATCGTGGTAAATAAAATGGTGTGGATTTTTCTATATACATATATCTTTCTTCTATATCCTATATCTACATCGTTAATTATATATTGTATTACAAATCCTGGGAAGTGACTGTTCCCTTTTAAAGTGGCTCCATCACCTTCAGGAGGCTTTGCAGAATTAGTAAAGACCCCCGATGGGGACTTAACAAGGGGAAAGTACGTTTTACTTACCTGAAGATGTCCCTCATGGCCACCGCCATAGTCTTCCTGCTGGCCCTCTTCAGCTCCTTGCATTAAATCTGTGCATGTGCGCGAGTACACTAAGGTATATGGAGTATCCCGCAAAACTGCAAGAACCTCTATAGACATCGTCTTGGGTTGAACAAAACAATGCCTTATGCCCCCCACCTTTGCTAGAAACAGCCAGGGGTAATGACAAAACTTGACAAAGGTATCTCTGCCTTCTCTCAAGCAGAGGAAAATACATAATGCAATGTAGTCCCCACTTTGCCTTATATATTTTAAGAGAAAAAGATAGAAAAAAAAAAAGGAATATATTGAAACAAGGTAAGTTTAGAGTGGCAGAGACGCTAAGTTGTTTAACCAAGTACTTTATCTAAAGCTCCTTTTTTTTGCATATATACACAATGTTATGAATAAATAAGATGTTGACAGAGTTATGAATCATCATAATTTTTATCGAGGTTATCTTTATTGTAGTAGGTATTATTGAGACTTCATTTTACACTAATATAACCTATATTACAACCATTGTATGGGAAAGCAATTTTTCTTTCGTTTCTATGGTGATGAATACAAATTTAGCACAATTTTGAATTGTAAGTTTGCATTGACAAATATGATTATTGAAAGTAAAACTACAGAGTGTTATGAATCATCCTATTCGGTGAGTTAGCTGGGGAAAGCTATAACGTAACACATTATTGCAGAATGTTCATAAAAGTAAAAATAAGGGATTTATATCCAAATATGGCATTTACATAAACACTAATATTTTCCAAACTACATTAGGATCAGGTGATGTGCAGCAAATAGTCCACAAACACAATATCCTTTAGTCTCTTCCCATTTCATTTATATAGAAAACTAGTGTCATGGGTTCATTCGTTAAATTCACCAAATAGTAAATAAGGAACCACACACAAATACAGGGAACTAAATCTGATGAATGTGGTACAAAACAGAGAGAAAAATGAATCACACACACATACTATGATTAAACTGTAACGAATTTGGCTGGGGGTTTAGATGATTGGCAAAAGCATAGTCCCTGCTCAGAACTGGTTAATTTCACGATAGATAGGTCGATAGATAGATAGATGGATATAACGTGTTTTACACCCCACCTCCTATAGACTGTAAGCTCGTTTGAGCAGGGTCCTCTTCAACCTATTGTTCCTGTAAGTTTTCTTGTAATTGTCCTATTTATAGTTACACCCCCCCTCTCACAAAATTGTAAAGCGCTACGGAATCTGTTGGCGCTATACAAATGGCGATAAATAGATAGATAGAATACTTTTCTTTCCTCAAAATGCTATATGTAAGTAGGTCATTTTAGGCACTTTTAGAAACATCTACATTCAGACCGCAGTAAAAATGCAGGTTTCAAAATCATGTACGTACTTGGAAAAGAAAGTGTTTGAATGTTCAGAACAGCAGATTGCACGTGTAAAAATAGATTAGTGGTGGGATGGTTGTTCTGACAAGTCACCTCTACCCACAGCAGGCAGGGAGCTGCAACAAGAACAAATGCCAAGCTCAAATCTGAAATCTGATGGGTACCTTCTATGTCTGAGGCTTTTGTCATGGTTGGGGGGGTATACGTGGGCGAGGAGAAGGACATTGTTTAAAAAGGAAAAAATACTATCAATTACAATTCAGGTCTGGACCATAAAGATCATGGGATCTTCGTATTGGTTACAAACTGAAATGAGTCATCGGATGGCAGTTTTTTTGTTTGTTTTTTAGCTGTTTTTAGCACATTGAATGAGAGAGCACTAAATATTGCAGGCCTATGTAATTTTTTCAAAGCTTTCTACTTGACCTTTGAACTTCCAGCAATGGATTTAAAGGGATATAATCTTGTTTCCTGGAACACTACGCAAACATGGAATAATATTGCTACATTTCAGACGCAATTAAATTACTCGGTAGCCCATATTATATGTTGTGTATTTATTTTGTTTTACATGTGAGGTGTACAAGGCACAGTCTGGCATAGGATGCATTTCACCTTGACCTTAATTAGATAAGAATGGATATGTTTAGAGATAGATTTTCATATTAGTTTGGGACAAAATGTTAATATCTCCCCGTGAAGACATATCTCCAAGAAGAAAATGAACAGTTGTGCAATTGATTTATTTTCTTTGTGGTTTTGTTTTAATCACTTATTAACCCTCAAACAGTAAGGTAGGAAATGGAAACCTTTAGATGTAAGGTAGAATGCTTCCTTATCAGAGCTATTCCTGCTCCGCCGATTCCTGCCCCTGTCTTGTTCCGTTAATGTTATTCAGATCCTGTTCAATCCATAGCCCTGATTCACACAATGAGCATCATGGAATTGTTATCTGGACAGTGTAATGCTCTGCAAGGATGAGAGACAAACTGACCAGGTCTCACAAACGCTAGACGTCCAGAATTTACAAATAGCTGAGCACCATTGGGTAGTCAATAAACCATGGGCTCACTGTTCATAAAAGACAGATAAATTAACTATAATTGAATTCTTGCTACGACTCGGGAGTTCTAACAATCTCTATGCAAGTCTGTGGTGGAATCTCGGTAAAAATAAATTTAGTAGGCCGAGATTACCACGTGGCATGTGTACGTGCATATGCTGACGTATCGATCAGTTGGTTGCACGAGGCAAGATACGATCAGTAGTGTACGGAGCATGTGCAAGAATACAGGATATAGTATTCCCCTCCTCCATTGTGCTGGACAAGCCATGCCGTCAAACAGGAAGTTAATTCTTATTTGTGTTGATTGGTTAAGAGAATGTGCGGGTGGAGCTTAATATGGGAGGAGTTATATGCCTATATAAGGAGCCTGCACTATTGTCCGGGGCTCAGAACTTGTGGTATTTTGGTGACGCTAGTCCCTCTGAGTCCCGATCGGTGATCCAATAAAGAATCTCTTCCTTCCTGAAGAAACCTGTGTCCATCTCTCTGTGCTTGGCTTCCGTCAGTTTCTCCGGTATCATTTGGTGCATTGGCCGGGAAGCTCATCGTTCAACGGTAGCTGAGAGGCAGAGGCGTGAGACGGTCTATCTTTGCCCACGTTCTCTACGGCTGCACCCCTGAACTTCTGCGTGGACCTCCCTTCGTCTCGGCGCCACTGGGCCGTTGTCCAGGAGATCATCGGCCTCTACGTGAGAAGTGCTGGGGTGTCCCCGTCGATGAGTGTGAACTCAGGTTCAGGAACGAGGAGGTAAGACAACTGCTGTTTTAGACGGCAGGACCCACTAGGGGTATACCGATTGTGCGGTAGGCCCAAAGGGGTTTTGAATCTGTGTATCTGCCCCCTCTGTCGGAGGGAAGGAGCGAAGGCGCACCGCTCGATCGAACGCTCTTTAGTCAGACCGTTTGATTCTGTTAGTCAGGCGGGGCTCTGGTGTAAATAGCCCTAGCCGGACACCGGTGTCTTGTCTAGACTAGCGTTCTAGGGTGTACATTTTGTTCGCTAGGTCGGAGAGACCGGGAGACTAAGCGGCGTCTGTGTAAATTCGGTTCGCTAGTTCTCATCCTATCTGGGCTAAGTGGGAAGGCGTGTAAATTTGGAACCCACTAGACTTTTGATAGTGCGACTAAGAGGCGTCTGTGTAAATTCGGTCCTCTAGCTCGCTATATATGTGGTGATTGGGCAGTGTGGCTAACCAAAACGGGTGTATATAGTTTTAGGTAGTCCATTCAAGGTACTGGCCAATAGTTTAGTTGGGAATTGTAAATGTGTTAACGATTGTTTTAGTAAAGTGTATATCTTGTTAGATAGCGCGAGCTCAGCCGTCTAGCGAGAGTGTTAATAGTGTGTTGCTGTATTATAGTGCACGGTACCATAACCCTGTATATTTACTGACACTGTATATAAGTACTAATCATTGTCGTCAATTGCATGTTTTAACACCATAACCACTAATAATTGTATTGTGACCTTAACTTGTGCTTTGACCTATGCTAACCGTACTGTAACCGCTATTTGTAAAAGACGATGTTACTGGGGTGTGTTATAGACGGGTAATTCGTATATAGAGAATTATAGTGTGGGTGACTGTATAGTTACGCCAAAGGGCATAATATTGATTATATAGTGACTGGTGTAACAGCTGTGTGTGTACGGGAATTCCCTGAGTGTTTATTGTTATTGTGTACGTTTCACTTGGTAACTGTACCACGTGGTGCTGTTGCCAGAGGAAACGGGTGTGACTGTTGAATAGTACGCGTGTATAGTATTCGTTGTCGACGACGTTCCATTGTTAAGTATGGGTGCGTCGCAGTCAACGATTCCGGATCCCTTAGGTTGTATGGTGAAGAATTTTAAAAAGGGATTCAAAACTTGTGATTTTGGGGTTAAGATGTCTCCTGTACGTTTAGTTACTTTGTGCACTAGGGAGTGGCCTACTTTGGTTGCGGCATGGCCGCCACGTGGCAGTTTGGATCCAACTCTGGTACAGCGCTTACACGTGGCTGTATCAGGTAGGCCTGAACTTTACGGCCAGTTTCCTTATATTGACTGTTGGAGACAGGCCGTAAATGACTCGCCAAAATGGCTCCAGACATGCCACGAGGAGCAGTGTCGCCTCATGGTAGCTAGGACTTGTTCGTCCACTAGGACCGGTGTTAGGCCCATTTTGGACACGCCCCCTGAGTCCGAGATCCCTTTGCCGCCCCCTTACTTACCGTTAAGAGGAAGTGACGCAAACGCAGGAAGTCCTGCACCCCTCCCCTCATTACCCTCATCCACTTCCGCTTCCTCCTCCAGTACAGGATCCACCCCCCCTCGTACTAAATCTCCCCTTCCGGAACCAGAACCCACCCCCATTAGAAACGAATATCCTGATTTGGCGCCACTTCAGACTTCCGGTCAAGCTTCATCTAGCTCGACTCGAAGTGTTTTATTTACAACCTTTTCCCAAAACCAACCTCCCACATCCCCATACCCTATCTCTCCCCGACCGGAACCCATGACTGACGCCTCTCTACGTAGCCCCATCCAAACCCGACAGTTGACTGGTGCCCAACAATTAAAGCACTATCAGATGCCTCTTCGTCTGAATCCCGGGTCAGCTTATATCGATGCCGCAGGTCAAATGGCACATGCTGACCCAGTCTTCGTATATGTCCCATTTACCACAACCGATCTTTTAAACTGGAAGACCCATAATTCCTCGTATACTGAGAAACCACAAGCTATGACTGATCTGTTCACCTCAATAGTACAGACGCATAATCCGACATGGGCTGATTGCCAGCAGTTACTAATGACTTTATTTAACAATGAGGAAAGGACAAGAATAAATCAAGCAGCCATAAAAGCACTAGAGGATAGAGCCCGTGCTTTGAACCAAGCCAATCCAGCAGCATGGGCCGCAACACATTATCCCAACACTGATCCCGATTGGAACGTAAATGGTGCTGACATGGTTCAACTCAGAGCCTATAGAGACGCTATAATTGCTGGCATGAAAGCAGGAGGAAAGAAAGCCATTAACATGTCGAAAACAGTTGAGGTGATCCAGAAAAGTGACGAAGCGCCCAGTGTCTTTTATGACCGATTATTGGAGGCATACCGCTTGTATACCCCCTTTAATCCGGAAGACGCAGACAATTCCCGAATGGTTAACTCCGCCTTTGTCAGCCAAGCTTACGGAGATATTAAGCGCAAGCTACAAAAGTTAGAAGGGTTTGCAGGTATGTCCATCACCCAACTAATGGAGGTAGCAAATAAGGTTTATATGAATAGGGATACAGAAAGTAAGAAAGAGGAAGAGCGCAAGATGCGTAAAAAGGCTGATATGCTAGCGGTAGCGATCGCAGGCGTAGATAGACGGGGTCCAGATAGAGGCGATAGAAGATGGAGTAAGGAGCCTTTGAGTAGGAATCAATGTGCGTATTGCAAGGAAGAAGGGCATTGGAGGAACGAATGTCCACAAAGAGAGCAGTACGAGAGAGACCAACCCAGGGCAGGCTACGGAAACTTTAGAGGTAGAGCGAGAGGTAGAGGAGGCCCCGGAGGGAGTAATGGTTATAGAGGGAGTAATGGGAACAGAGGAAGTGTTAGGGAAGACAGGTATATTCCAGCAGCGCAAAGGTCCCGCGATAGAGAAGGTAGGGACTTTGTAGGATTGGCTGACACGGTCATGGAGGACTATTGATACCGACCGGGCTCCATCCCCCTTGGTCGAGCGGAGCCTATGGTCGATGTATCAATAGGGGGAAAAAGGAGTGCGTTCATGATCGACACTGGTGCTGAACATTCAGTGGTGACTAATCTAGTTGCTCCTCCATCTGGAAGGACTATTACTGTGATAGGAGCAACTGGAAGAAGTGCTGAAAAACCGGTTCTTAAAAGTCGACTCTGTACATTGGGAGGCCACGTAGTAAAACACCAATTCCTTTATATGCCTGAATGTCCAGTCCAATTGCTGGGACGTGATATGCTATCAAAATTACAAGCGCAGATTACGTTCCTACCAAATGGAACAACATCCTTAAAGTTTAATGGACCTTCAGGTATTATGACTTTATCCGTACCAAAGGAAGAAGAGTGGCGACTTTATACAGTGTTGACTAGCCAAAACCCTAGGAGTGATGAGACATTGTTTAACATACCAGGAGTTTGGGCAGAGAACAACCCACCAGGACTGGCCCGCAATATTCCACCTATAAAAATTGAACTGAAACTTGGGGTTTATCCAGTGAGCCTAAGACAATACCACATCCCGCAGAAGGCTAAGAAGAACATTCAATCCTATCTGGATAAGTTCATACGGTATGGTATCCTAAAATTCTGTACTTCCCCCTGGAACACCCCATTGCTGCCTGTTCAAAAGCCCGGTACAGATGAGTATCGACCTGTGCAGGACTTGAGAGCAGTCAATGATGCGGTTGTTAGTATACATCCAGTTGTACCCAATCCATATAACCTGCTTGCTTTAATTCCGGGCGGGGCTACTTACTTCACAGTCTTAGACCTCAAAGATGCCTTCTTTTGCCTCCGAATTGCCGCAGAAAGTCAATGTATTTTCGCTTTCCAATGGGAGAACGCTGTAACGGGCTCAAAACGCCAAATGACTTGGACAAGACTGCCCCAAGGGTTTAAAAATTCACCTACCCTATTTGGTTCAGCTCTAAGTCAAGATCTACTGGATTTCGAGTCCATCCCAGGAGAGTGTGTATTGTTACAGTATGTAGATGACTTGTTGATAGCAGCAGTTACAAAAGAAAAATGTCAGCAAGCAACGCACGATCTACTGCACATTCTCTGGAAGGCAGGATACAAGGTGTCTAGAAAGAAGGCTCAGTTGTGTTTGCCAACCGTCAAGTATCTGGGATTCCATATCTCTGAAGGTCAAAGGATTATGGGGCCAGAGAGAAAAGAAGCTGTCTGCCAAATACCAATACCCAAGAATAGAAGACAAGTGCGAGAATTCTTGGGGGCAGCAGGCTTCTGTAGGATATGGATTCCCAGCTATGCGATACTGGCAAAACCTCTGTACGCAGCCATCAAAGGTACAGAGCACGACCCCTTCTTATGGACCCAAGAACAGCAAACGGCATTTGAAGATGTGAAGAAGGCTTTGATGAGTGCCCCAGCATTAGGTCTACCTGATCACACACGACCATTCTACCTATATGTACATGAGCAAAGAAGAATGGCTGTGGGAGTATTGACACAGTACTTGGGATCATGGCAAAGACCTGTTGCCTACATGTCTAAGCAACTGGATGCAGTGGCCAGCGGACTTCCACCTTGTCTAAGAGCCGTAGCTGCAGCCGCCCTGCTAGTAGCTGAAGCCGATAAACTCACTCTGGGTCAAGAACTTTATGTACGAGTCCCACATGCAGTACAGACGTTGTTGGATTACAAAGGAAATCATTGGTTTAGTAACAGCCGTATGACCAAGTATCAAGCAATGTTGTGTGAAAACCCAAGAGTGCATTTAGAGACTGTAAACACCTTAAATCCAGCTACCCTTTTGCCACAACCTACTGAAAGTCAACATGATTGTTTGGAAGTAATGGATGAAGTATTTTCAAGTAGACCAGATCTTCGTGATTTTCCCATCCAGAACCCCGATGTTCAATATTACACCGACGGCAGTAGTTATGTGAAAGAAGGGATCCGCTATGCAGGATATGCAGTAACAACAATAGACAAGGTGATAGAAGCTCGGCCACTGGCAAAAGGAACATCAGCACAAAAGGCAGAATTGATAGCACTAACACGAGCGTTACAATTGGCTGAAGGTTTAAGAGTAAATATCTATACGGACTCTAAGTATGCGTTTTTAACCACTCATGCCCACGGAGCTTTGTATAAAGAAAGAGGACTACTGAATTCAGAAGGCAAAGAAATCAAGTACGCAGCTGAAATCCTACAACTATTGGAAGCAGTGTGGGAGCCGAAAGAAGTCGGTATTATACATTGTCGAGCGCATCTGAGAGGAGATGGTGATGTAACCAAAGGAAATCGGATGGCAGATAGTGCAGCTAAGCGTGCTGCTGAATCAGGAAGACAGGAGTATGTGGGGCATATAGCTGCTCTAATACCAACCCCACTGTCTCAATGGACTCCAGTTTATACAACTCAAGAAGAGGAGTGGTTAAAGACTGAACCGGGAAAGTATTTGGAGAACAAGTGGTATCAGCTAGAAGATGGAAGAATAGTCATACCAGCATCACTAGCAGTAGAAATTGTCCAGAACTATCATAACGGGACACATTCTGGGAGAGACAGTACAGAAGAATCTCTCAGGAAACATTTCTACATACCAAGATTGTCCAACTTGACTCAGGCCATTGTACGTAGATGTGTAACGTGTGCTAAAAATAATGCAAGATAAGGACCAGTAAAGCCACCAGGAGTCCAGTTTATGGGGGGACTCCCCATGTCCGATCTACAAATAGACTTTACAGTGATGCCTAAATCGGGTGGACATCGTTACCTGTTGGTAATTGTGTGCACCTATTCAGGCTGGGTAGAAGCATGTCCTACTCGTACAGAGAAAGCAGGAGAAGTTGTGAGATTCCTGCTACGAGAAATAATACCCCGATATGGACTACCCTGTTCTATAGGATCGGACAATGGTCCAGCTTTTGTTCACCAGTGCCTACAACAACTGACTCATATGCTTGGTATAAAGTGGAGGCTTCATACTGCATATAGACCCCAGAGTTCTGGTAAGGTAGAGAGAATGAATAGAACTATTAAGAACCAGTTGGCTAAAATGTGTCAGGAAACCCAACTTAAGTGGAACGTTCTCTTACCCATAGCTCTATTGCGAATCCGCAGTACCCCTACCAGAAGGATGGGCCTCTCTCCTTTTGAAATTATGTATGGGCGACCACCTCCCGTACTTGGTAACTTAAGGGGGGATTTGAGTCAGTTGGGAGAAGGAATTACCCGGCAGCAGGTTGTAGAGTTGGGTAAGACTATGGAGGAGGTACAGAAATGGGTACAAGATAGATTACCTGTGAATATTTATCCCCCTGTTCATAGTTATCATCCAGGAGACCAAGTGTGGATTAAAGAGTGGAATAATGTACCGTTAGGGCCCAAGTGGAGAGGTCCTTATGTTGTTCTTTTGTCTACCCCTACAGCGATTAAAGTGGCCGAAGTGACTCCGTGGATACATCACTCCAGGGTTAAACCAGCAGCAGTCGATTCTTGGCAAGTTACAGCAGATCCAGAGAATCCCTGCAAGATCCGGTTGAAACGCACTACTCAGTCGGAGTAACGAGGAATCGTGTGGATTACAAATTTTATTGTTACAGGTGTGAGTGAGAAGGCCATAATAAAGCCTGTCCGCTTACCAACACATAGTGTATAAGCCAGGAAAGTCTCGAAGGGACACCTGTGAAGACGAGCAGAACTCCATTCCCTGCAGCCCTCACATCCTGGAAGCTGAGGTTCCATCGCACGGACGAAGACTGAGGATGACGGCGAAAGATGTGCTTTTGATTGTGTTTATTTACATGTGTTTTTATATTCAGGAAGGTAGAGGTACCGACACTCCTAGCTGTGAGGTATGCATTAAGACTACGAGAACAGGTAACCATATTTCCCAAACCCTAATTTGGCATTCACAGTACGAATGTAAAGGAGAGGTATCAAGATGTAGATACCTAAATATAGACTATAGTGTGTGCCATTTAGGAGTAGGAGAACCTAAGTGCTTCAGTCCAGAGTATCAACCTCGTACAATTTGGTTGACTCTCAGGAATGGAGATCCTCAGGGGACCCTAATTAATAAGACGGTGTTAGAATCCGTATATTCTTCGGGTGTTCTGCTATTTGATGCATGTAAGGCGATATCAAGTGGTAGAAAGCCGTGGAATGTATGTGGGGATCTTAGATGGGAGAGGACGTATGGATCTAACGATAAATATATTTGTCCCAGTAGTAAAAATAAATATGTGAGTCCTAGATGCCCAAATAAAGACTATAACTTTTGCCCATATTGGTCTTGTGTGGGGTGGGCGACTTGGGGACAGACAGTAGATAAAGACATGATAGTGACTAAGTTGCCGACTAGCCCTTATTGTAAGTCTATGGAATGCAACCCAGTCCATATACTTATTAATAACCCCGACAAGTTCCTAGATAAGTATGGAAATTTATTTGGGTTTCAGATATACGGGACGGGTTTAGATCCTGGGACATTATTGTTTATAGGAATAGAGACTGATACGGTATCCTCCCAGACTCATCAAGTATACCATTCCTTTTATGAAGAGATGAGTATAGATAATAAGATCCCCCATAACGCTAAAAACCTGTTCATAGATTTAGCCGAAAGTATTGCCGGTAGTCTTAATGTTACCAACTGCTATGTGTGTGGAGGTACTAACATGGGAGACCAATGGCCTTGGGAAGCAAAGGAGGTAATGTCCGGTTCTGAGGCAGTTGACCAACTAATATCTACACAAGCCGATTATCATTTGAGTGTTAGAGGTAAATCTGAGTGGAGATTAAAGACCTCCATCATAGGTTATGTTTGCATAGCAAGGAAAGGAATAATGTATAATACTTCTGTAGGAGAATTAACTTGTCTAGGGCAAAAAGCTTATGATGATGATACTAAAAATACAACTTGGTGGTCGGCTTCAAATGTCTCAGAACCATCTAACCCGTTTGCTAGATATGCCAGTTTAAAGGATGTGTGGTTTGATTTATCCATCACATCTACCTGGAGAGCCCCAGCAAATTTGTACTGGATCTGTGGTAAGAAAGCCTATTCGGAGTTGCCACAGGACTGGGAAGGGGCATGTGTGTTGGGTATGCTCAAACCATCCTTCTTCTTGTTACCGATTGAAACAGGTGAGACTTTAGGTGTTAAAGTGTATGATGTGAATCATAGGAAGAAAAGGGGACCCTTAGAGATAGGCACCTGGGAAGATAATGAATGGCCTCCCCAGCGTATCATAGATTATTATGGGCCAGCCACGTGGGCAGAAGATGGTACCTTTGGTTATAGAACCCCTATTTATATGCTCAACCGCATTATAAGATTACAGGCGGTGGTTGAGATTATCACTAATGAAACATCACAAGCGCTCAATCTCCTAGTGAAACATAATACCAGGATGAGGACAGCAGTATACCAGAATAGATTAGCCTTGGATTACCTTTTGGCAGTAGAGGGAGGTGTATGTGGGAAGTTTAACCTAAGCAATTGCTGTCTTCAAATAGATGACGAAGGGCAAGCAATAGCTGAGCTTACTAGCCATATGGTTAAACTAGCGCATGTGCCTACTCAGGTATGGAAAGGGTATAATCCAAGTAGTTGGTTTGGTAGCTGGTATGAGTGGTTTGGAGGGCTTAAGGCAGTGGTAGGTGGAGTCCTACTGATTTTAATGTTGTGTCTACTCCTGCCGTGTCTTATACCCTTAGTAGTTAGGTCTGTGCAAAGCCTGATAGAAAATATAGCAGAGAGGAAGGCTGCTGCACAGATAATGGCGATTTATAAGTATAAGGCTTTAGATCAAGGAGAACCAATGCAGGAAGATGAATGTTGAAGATTCACATCATAAGATAAGTCTGGTCTGGTTCAAGGTAACTTGCGGTGTAAGCCAAACTAAGGTTATGTGATGCCTCAAGTAATTGTAAAATATCAAGAGGCATCAAAGGGGGGAATGTGGTGGAATCTCGGTAAAAATAAATTTAGTAGGCCGAGATTACCACGTGGCATGTGTACGTGCATATGCTGACGTATCGATCAGTTGGTTGCACGAGGCAAGATACGATCAGTAGTGTACGGAGCATGTGCAAGAATACAGGATATAGTATTCCCCTCCTCCATTGTGCTGGACAAGCCATGCGGTCAAACAGGAAGTTAATTCTTATTTGTGTTGATTGGTTAAGAGAATGTGCGGGTGGAGCTTAATATGGGAGGAGTTATATGCCTATATAAGGAGCCTGCACTATTGTCCGGGGCTCAGAACTTGTGGTATTTTGGTGACGCTAGTCCCTCTGAGTCCCGATCGGTGATCCAATAAAGAATCTCTTCCTTCCTGAAGAAACCTGTGTCCATCTCTCTGTGCTTGGCTTCCGTCAGTTTCTCCGGTATCAAGTCTACTGATCACCATTGACTTTTTTCCATTTGTATCAAAACAAAACCAGAATCTGGTACACTGCTGTAATAAAACAGGCCAGGGGTTTGCAAGATTGTACATATTAGCACTTAAATAGGACTTCCATTTAAAGTGACACTTACAGTGAAAACAACTTTGCAACAATCTAACAGACATGCGCACGTTTGTATATCACGGCTTTCCGTACAATCAACAAGTTGTAAGAAGGAAATTTACAAAAGCACACATTCTGATTGCAATACAACAAACCTGTTCTCACCAGGATTTTATCCCTTTAACTGTTCGGTAATAATACAGAATGATTGCAGTACAATATGTGAGTAAGAACATGTGAACAGATTAACATATTTAAAATGTATCATACAGTGCTGCAGTATTCTGAAACCTCCGACTACAAAGCAGAACTGTTGGGCTCTGTACTGGTTAGTCAATTCCTTTAGATAATCTGCATTATGAATTCTGTATGGGAGCGATTTCAAATCTCCCCAAGGCCTTTACATAGAATAAAAATATAAAAATAAAAACGGTTTATTAAATCTAGACATGCTTCAGCAAAGGAAACCGCATACTAAAAAAAAAATAATGAATGTGTGTAAAAAATAAATTAAAAAAAATAAAGATTAAAATTACTTTTCCCTTTGAGTAACATATATGTCAACAAACAATACCCATGGATAAATAAACCGAGCCCTGTTTACAAATGGATGGGAAGAGATAGAAATGCAATCATTGACATCAATCTGAAGAACTAAATAGAAGATGATTGAAATACATGTTTGTCTTAAAGGGACACCCTGGGCACGAATACAACTTCAATACATTTGATAGAATTTGGCCTCATTAACATGCTGTACCATAAGCCTTAGCCATGCCCCATAACTCCAGAATGACTTCTTTATCAAAATGTATACACACACACACACACACACACACACACACACAGTTTTAGCCCCAATTGCACTGAATGATCCACTTTTATATCACAACCTGGCTGCAGACAGTCAGCGAAACTGCAAACAGGTAGCGATATCATTACTATATGCCTCCCTGGGTGCCCTCTCCTTCTAATGCAGGTTGCTTTGTTGTTCAGATCATGTGTTCATAACTTTTATAAGGAAGTATTTTTTCTGGATTGAGGGGGCGTGGATAAAGAGGCAGGCTTTATTTATTTTATGCAAAAACTATAAAGATTTGAGCATGCACAAAATATGCAGCATATTATATATATATATTTTATATATATATATATATATATATATATATATATATATATATATATATATATATATATATATATATATATATATATATATATATATATATATATATATATATATAAAACATATGCCAGCAACACATATATAATTATTTTTTAATGCAAAGCCCTCTGACACATTAGCCCCACATCCCAGTTACCAATTTACCAGTTAAGGAATCATTGAACTGTAAGTTTCCCATCAAGCCCTGCTCTAAGGTCACTCAGTTATACTCTATAGTGGGATGAGCAGAGCAAGTATGTGCATAGCAGTTAGAAGTGGTCATGGGATTTCCCCCAAAACGCTCAAAATACAGACGTTCTAAAACTCTCTTGTTTAAAAAAAAATTATAATTAGATGAATAGTAATAATAATAATAATAATATTAATAGAAGAAAGTATTAAAATTAATGATCTATTTCTACAATTATCTTCAACAAGGGTTTCCTTACTTCAATTACTAAATAATATTATTTGTCCATAACAAAGATGGTGGCCTGCATAAATTTCATGAAAGGGCAGTGGCACTCCTAATGGAGCCTGGGGTCGATATTTAGGAGACTAGGAAGCCAGACAAGAATGTGATTTCTTTCAATGGGAATGGGAGGGGATGCAGAAAACAAACAGAAATCACAGCTTGAGAGAAAATAAAGAAAGCCCCATGAAGGCAGCAACATGATAACCGTGCACATTGGAGTTCTAACTTACAGACAAAGGAATCAGAGAACACAGGCAGAGGAATCCACGGCAGCCGAATGACGGACTGTTCTGAGCATCGGAGAGAAATAGCACCAGCCGCTGGACTAGCTGGGCACAGTCACCTTCACCTTGGGTATTAACTAAAATTCCCCAAAATATGTCATCATCTAGGTCAGTTTTTTGTTTTTTCTCTTTTTACAAGGATCCAAATTTTACATTGCAATAGCTTGCCAACCCATCAACCCATTCTCCAGTTGTAAAGGTAGTTCAGTGAACAATGTCACCCGCAATATAATATACAACATGATTAATTCTCCAGAGCACTCAATTCAATATTTTCTCGCCAGTCTCAGTTTAAGCTAGTGCTATCTAGTAAACAATTTATTTTGGGCAGCTGCCTTATGGAAATAATGTGTCTGCTTTAATGGTGACCTGGTGAATCAGCGCGATATTGGGTTCTAACTCAAGGCAAACTGACCAATGTGGAAATTAAAAAGAGGTGGAACCACCGTGAACGTTTCCTATAAGTTTCCGGTGTATGATTAAACAGACTGTAGTACATTTAAGTTGTGTTTTGACAGTTGTGGAATTAAAAGGAATTGATCCAAGGACAAGGCTCCCAGCCTCCTTCAATTAGAGTCTTACCTCACATTGTTACAAACCAACACTGTAATCTGATTAGATACTGCAGAGAACTGATCACCAACCCATTGAACTTTGGGTTTGTATTTAAACCGTGCATTCTGGTACAGCATGACATTACCTCTTTATTATAGGTAGTCGTATAGCCAATATATACATGAACAAGCACTATCCCAGATTGTTCTAAATAAAAATATTTGTAATGCTTGACCAGATACATACAGTATACAGGTGGTCCTCGTTTTGAGACCTACCTGTTTTACGATGGCTCGCACTTGCAACCAGCTTGCTCACGGGGTGGTAAGTGCGAGCCGTTGTGGAAATTAGAAGAACGCAGCAAAGCAGGAAATCCCTCTATTTTCGGAGATATTTCCCCGAGCATAGATTAGAGGGATTCCCTGCTCTTGTGCATTCTTCTATGTTCAGGGAAATGTCCCTGAACACAGACATGCGCACCAGAGCAGTGAATCCCTTAATCTATGTTCGGGGCAGAGCAGTGAATCCCTTAATCTATGTTCGGGGAACTTTCCCCAAACATAGAGGAACGCAGCAGAGCAGGGAATCCCTTAACTCCTCGCTTACCAAACAATTCGTTCTACGATCGGGTCGTGGGAACGAAACCCGGTCGGTAAGTGAGGAGTTCCTGTAGACAATATGATCTAGGTCCTGACATTAGCTGCTACACATGCTTATGTTTAAACATTTTTAAAACTTTAGGAGATCTCTTACTTGCACCAGATTGACATGCTGGGTCTCCCCTTGCATTGTCGCTCCCCTATAGTTGCATGGTGTATTTAGGTTTTTATTGCGGTTTTATTGCAATAGCCCATTCATCCAACACATTTCTCTAAATTTCGGACACAGATTAAATTCCGGCCAATAGTATATTTAATGCTTTTACATACTATTTGTGCTATAACACACTATCCATGTCTGTAACCTTGGCTTAGAATTAACGTAGGGAAGGGCTCAGTTTAAGAAAGATCTTCGTCATGGCTTCCTCATAGAGGTCAATTGTTTCCCAAGCTGCTGCATTGCCCTCTCTTGATTTAGTTTTACAAGAACCTGGTCGTTTCATTTTGGAGGAGGAAGGGAATGCACACAACTGTGCTCGTGGCTGGTCACCGATTGGCCAGGAGGTTTCTGGGGGAGGGGCCCATGAGAGATGTTTTTAGTGCAGTCATATATAGACAGAAACATTGGAAGTATTCTGAATGTGTTCGTTCTATACATTGTAGCTCAAGAGAGACTTGTTGATGAAGAGGACTCTACTCCTTGAGACTTGGGAGCCCACTCAATTTAAGACCTGTGTTAATTTTGACAGCAAATGTCACTTTAGTTTTAGTCATAGTATTCTGACTAAAAAGCCAATTTAGTTTTAGTTGTATTTCAGTCATTTGAATTGTTTTAGTTTTAGTCGACTAAAATTTGACAAATGGTTAGTCGACAAAATTAACAGTGCTTAAAACCCTGTCGCCTAACTGAGAAGAATATGTCCCCTACTATATGAGAACATTATAGTATGCACGGTTGCTAGTCTGTACCAGTGCAATAAAAAAGGTCACATGCTGGGAGAGTGCCTATTATGGACTAATAATGCATCATGTTTATAAGAGCATCATGTGTAGCGCAGCAGGAAAGTATTTGTATAAGTGTATATGAGAATAAAGACGTTTTTACATATCGAAAAAAATCTAGAGGTCATTATTGCAGTAGCAACATTATTGCCAAGTACACCTGCACTCCTCAACTGTAAGTACAGCATCATGTAAACTGATTCACATTTCAAAAAACTCATTCTTAAATCAGTATCATCCAGGCACACCTACCAGTCCAGGATTTAGGGATTACCTAGTTGTGTCTAAGGTTTTTTTTTTCTTCTGAAAACACCTTGATACATCTGGGTAATCCCTAAATCCTGGACTGGTAGGCGTGCCTTGAGACCTAGTTTGGAAACCACTGCGGTAAGGTCTCAGTCCTGGGCAGTATGGAATATTGTCCTATTTTAACTTTATTTTTTTTGCTGTTGCTTTACGAGGACTAGTCCTGTGCTGGAGGTAAATGATTATTATTATTGCCATTTATATAGCGCCAACAGATTCAGTAGCGCTTTACAATATTATGAGAGGGGGGATTTAACTATAAATAGGACAATTACAAGAAAACTTACAGGAACGATAGGTTGAAGAGGAACCTGCTCAAACGAGCTTACAGTCTATAGACGTTTGAGCAGGGTCCTCTTCAACCCATCGTTCCTGTAAGTTTTCTTGTAATTGTCCTATTTATAGTTAAATCCCCCCTCTCATAATATTGTTAAGGGCTATGGAATCTTTTGGCGCTATATAAATGGCAATAATAAGAAAAGTAATTTACCCCCAGCACAGGACTAGTCCTCATAAAGCAATAGCAAAAACTAAAGTTAAAATAGGACAATATTCCATACTGCCCATGACTGAGACCTTACTGCTGTGGTTTTCAAACCAGGCCTCAAGGCACGCCTACCTGTGTAATCCCTAAATCCTGGACTGGTAGGCGTGGATGATTGGTTTGGAAATCACTGCCTTAACGATTTAAGAGTACATTTCTTTGAAATGTGAATCAGTTTACATCTTCCAGCTTCTATGGACTTTAAGCACAGACTATATTAACATAGTTTAAAGTGACCAGCTTCTACCTGTACACCAATAAATGCCGCCTCTACATTTCATCTAACGTGTAATGTTTTTTTAAATCACCTGGATCACACTTGACCTGGGTACAAAGACAGAAGAACAAGGTAAGTAATTCGGAATTTAGCCGAGTAAAGAAGGCCGTTATCTCGATTTGGAGCCATTCCATTAGGTTACACTGACTTACAGAGCCCCATTTTCCAGACAGGTTCATCATTTCGCCTTGTGTTCTAACCAATGAAACCCAGCTGGGATCATCGGTTATCAGAAAGAGAAGAATTTCTTCAATGTGACCATAGCATAGCTGGACTTGTAATATGTCAGAATCCAGACAGCCTCATAGTAATAACTATATACTTAAAATTATACTTAAAGGAACACTATAGTCACCTAAATTACTTTTAGTGTATAGATCATTCCCCTGCAATTTCACTGCTCAATTTACTGTCATTTAGGAGTTAAATCACTTTGTTTCTGTTTATGCAGCCCTAGCCACACCTCCCCTGGCTATGATTGACAGAGCCTGCATGAAAAAAAAAAAAAATGGTTTCACTTTCAAACAGATGTAATTTACCTTAAATAATTGTATCTCAATCTCTAAATTGAACTTTAATCACATACAGGAGGCTCTTGCAGGGTCTAGCAAGCTATTAACATAGCAGGGGATAAATAAATCTTAATTAAACAGAACTTGCAATAAAGAAAGCCTAAATAGGGCTCTCTTTACAGGAAGTGTTTATGGAAGGCTGTGCAAGTCACATGCAGGGAGGTGTGACTAGGGTTCATAAACAAAGGGATTTAACTCCTAAATGGCAGAGGATTGAGCAGTGAGGCTGCAGGGGCATGTTCTATACACCAGAACTGCTTCATTAAGCTAAAGTTGTTCAGGTGACTATAGTGTCCCTTTAATCTAAAATATTCTGTTTAGTTATTCACTAAAGCAAGATTTCAAAGTGAACTTCAAGCTTAAGGCCAAAATTATTATTATTATTACTGCTGTTAAAGTAGCAGGATTGGAAAAAATCTCTAATTCAGCTATGCTTCCAGTTCAGCTACTTTATCCTAAAATTTAAAATAATCTTTGAATTCTCACTTTAGTGAAAAACCCTGCTAATCTAACTTTTTCACCTGGTTGATCACTTACTTTAAAGGGACACTATAGGCACCCAAACCACTTCATCTCACCGAAGTGGCCTAGGAGCAGTGTCCCTGCCCCTCTTAGCCCTGCAATGTAAAACATTGCCATTTTAAAGAAACTACAACGTTTACATTGGAGTGCCAAGACTGCCTCTAACTGCTATCTACCAGACAGCCACTGGGGGCGCTTCCTATAGTATCAAAGAGTTTAACTCCGTGAAATGACGCTGGACGTCCTCTTGCTTTGCATGGGGACATCCAGCATCCTCTAAATTCCCTTGGGAAAGCATTACGTCTCCCTCACCATTTGGCTGATGGCGGCTGGAATCAGGTAAGTGACTGAACGGGATCATGGGTTCCTTTAATTGCAAAATGCAACTGAATTACCACTAAACACAACTACCGTATGAAACAAATCTCTTAATATTGTAAATAACCACTCCTCTCATCAACAAATTTTGTAAACAATGTGCATAAATGTTAAAACAAAAACAGATATATAAAAATTGCAACTTTCTTTTATATTCCTCCTTTCCCCCTCCCCATTCAACCTATGTATTAACATATGGTTTGCTCAAAGGCTAAAATTAGGTATTAAAAAGTCTTAGACCAAGTTGTTTAACTTAAAAACACATAATACAAAATATGTCAGTTTTTGCAAATTAATAAAAAAACAGCAAAAAAACAAAAAACATCTCTAGACAAAAATAAAAAAAGCTAAGTTGTATAAGCGTTTTAAAATGACAGTGTATAGTAAATCACTGTGATGTTGATAGACAGAATAGAATTGAAAAGAAAGGCTTTGAAGGAGTTAACCGCTCTGTTAGAAGCTGGAATACGCTAATTAGGTGAGCAATCAAATAATACCAAGTTAGCTTTTAATTCCAAACCAGCAGGACACTATTCAAGAAATCTTTGATCCTACAAAAGGTCCGCATATTGGCAAGCACAAGACACAGTGTGAATTAGTTACAGTTTTTGTTAACCTAAGACTGTTAAAGGAATTAAACCTCCTGAGTTTAGTTCAAAAGGCTTGCTGGAAGGAAAATGCAGCAACAATAGAACATAAGACGGATGATTGTAATGAAAAGACTTGAAAAAGATACATAGGTAATTCATTAATAAACACAAATAAGGGAAAATCTGGATTGAAATCAGGATGATTTCTGAAACAGAGTATTTGGGTCTAGTTAGTATACTGTAGCCTTTTGGGTCTAGTTAGTATACTGTGGACCAAAGAATGGGTGATTATCCTTGGTTCGAGTGTATTCATTACTTTCACATGGGTTGCCTGGTCTAAAAACGATATGTTTTATAAAAATGTAAAAGGAGAAGAGTCGTTGATGGAATGTGCCTGCTGGATCCACAGGTTACCATAGTAATTTCCCAATTTTAGGTACTTTAGGATTTTTCAGAACATGGAACTTTGATAATTATCCTTGACCGTCGCCATTAGTAAAACCGTGGGCATATTTTGGGACAGCGGAGAGGGTCCACATTTTGCATATCCCTGATTTGCTTTGAATAGAAGTGTTGACATTACACTAGCTCGGTTAGGTATTTCCATTTTGGGCAGGTGAGCGTTATACATATGCAAAGTCCTGCAACTGCCAACGTCTTCCTGCACTTAGGAGGAGAGGTTTGCAGGCCTTTTGAAAAGATGTGGTACAGAAGCAACAACTAATGGACCTCAAGGGATCAGCCCAAACTACATTAAGACAGCTATGAAATAAGGTTTTTCTTTATTGGATTTGCAGTGGGAAATTGTTACAGCCCCTCACAGTTCTATCTCAGCACAATAAAATGATTAAATCAGGCACATTAATGCCAATGGTTAGTATTCACTTCTCTGACTTAGGCAACTGCTGTCCAATGAAAAGCCGATTAGAGCGACACTCCAAACCCCTAACACACGTCAGCTTACTGAAGTGCTTTATGTGTGAACACTGGCTGTTAGACAACATGTCTAGTCACTTCCTGGTTTGTTTAGTTCAGTGAAGTTAAATTCAAGAAGGCAGTTGCCCAGTGGACCTAACTTGCAAAGACTTCTCATTGAGCTGCTTTGGGAAGTTTGTGATTGGACAGCCACAGAAAGTCTGGGCTGGGTTAGAAGGGGAGGGCAAGACAAGAGATCTGCAGGTTTTGCAAGCTGATTTTTTACATATAACCCCAATGAAAAATACATAATTAATGCATGCATGCTTTCATTGGAAGTATATCTACTAAAACAGTGATTTATTTATTTTTGAGAATTGGAGTGTCCCTTTAAGTTGTCTCTTGCCATCTATTTGATTAACACACTGCTTTGTCACAGATACTTGATGCTGTGGAATATGGCCTACCCCAGGTATCTTAACCCTTAAAAAAAAACATTCAATAGTTTAAATCCATAAAGAAAATTACTTTCACTTTACCATGACTTGTACCCTCCTTCTATCCAATACCACCTCTTACCCCGGCCTTAAAAGCTTCCTTTAAGATGCATCCATCGTGCATAATTCCTATCCACAGTATATATGGTCTCCACTCTAGTCCCTCTGGACATTAGCAAACCTGTAGTCAAGGAATATCCCATAATCTCCTAAATAAGAATGATAAGACCTTTCCATTAATTGCAGATAGCTATGGAAATTTACTTAAAAAAAAAAAAAAAAAAAAGCCGCTTTAAAAATAATTCCTCACCTTGAGTTTTTTTTCTTAAAGTGGAAATCTAGTCACTCAATCCTAAATAAAAGTAAAAACCGCCCACCTTTTAATGATCACATTCTAGATAAACTCAAAGCACTTGGCTCATTCATCACTTGCTTGAGGCAAATCTCGGCACCGTTTCTTAGAAAATCTTTCTCATGCACAGAAAGGGCTTTAGAATCCTCACATGACTGACACCCTCCCGAATACCCTAAGCAGTAACAGACATTGAGATTATTTTACTGGTTTACTACTGTAGTATACATCACTGATTTTCACTTGGAACGATCATCTCGCCGGTCTGGAGAAGCTTAGTAACTCATACTCTCTTTAATTTTCCGATGTATTGGGATACTAAGCCTTGCATCACTACAGAAAGCACAGAGGTGCTTTCCATTTACAGACCTCTCCGATCTAAGTAGACCGGACAAGTGAAAACAAAATCAGTTTATCAATAATAAGATAACCGATTATTCTTCACAAGTTACAAAAAGTAAAGACGTCATTTATTTTTCTGTCTATGCCTAAAGGTTTTTTAAAAAGCCTCTTCTAATGCTGGGTCAGTCACCTTGACTGCCCTTTTTGATCTATAGGGTCCCTACTGGCTAAAAGGAACTTGGAGCTCACTTGCTTAAGGGGCTTCCCAGCACCTAAGTTCAACAGAGGTTAAAAAAAAAAAAAAAAAGTGCCGGGACAGGAAGCTTTAGGGTTAAATTGACAAGCCAGCCAGTGCCAAATCCACTGTTATCAAAAAGCTCTCACATAAAGTTTAAAGCAGTTATGGCTGAATTTGGCACTGGATATATTGAGGACCTACATGCAAGATGGTTACGCATCCTGGTAATAATATTCCCTCAGTGTTCCAATACCTACAGAGGAATTGACCTGTTAAAAAGCTGTAATATTCTACGATGCCCTGATAAAAATGATACTGTTCTGGATTAGAAGATCCTGATGAGCTGCTGACGAAGTTCTGTGTCCTGCAAGCATTGGACCTTTAAAGCCCAGATTGTCACTTTTATTTACCCTTAAAGAGTTAATCATCCCAAGCTTTTGTCCTTGTGACACAGCATTAAAGAGGTTAACTCCAGTTCACTCCGTGTACTATTAAAATAGAGAGGGGGGGGGGATTGTTCAAAAAGAATTATGCTACAAAAAAAGCATCATTAAATGCTGTAATTTATCGTAATTACCTATGATAATGTGACAAGGGAACAGAAGAGGTGCACCTGTTGTTTATCCTGTCGAAAAAGTTCAGCACCTCCTTCCTCTGTCCAGTAGCTTGGGGCTAGCTAATTTTTCTGTCAAACCAGTCTTATTAATTGAAATCTTGCCCACTCGTTGTATTCCGGAGATAGAGACTGTAAGTCCCCGGAGAATGCAGCTGGGGATTAAAGAAGGGAACGAGTGGGAGGCAAACCGAGAGCACAATTTCGGCATCGTGATGCTCAGAGCAAAAGGCCGATAGCAGTGATTAAAAAGCCACGGGTTTGGCGGGGAACACTGCGCGATTGTGCTATTAGCATGACAGGTGTGTGGGTGACAACAGCAAAAACAAAATTCCTATTACACCACGAGGGGGTCCAACCAAACTGTAATCAAGAGGGCTTTACAGCTCACTGTTATTATGCATGGCACTTCGAGAACAGAGAGGAAATTACGTAAGAGGAGGGAATTGTTTGTATAATGACGATCTGCCTTTAAGAGTGGCGAAACACCACTTTTTCCTGTACGGACATAGGAATCCTTCCCATGTATACTACACCCATTAGAGTTCTAAGAAACAAATACCTACCTTACATTTAGGATTGATTTTATCATTAGTGGGTGTGGGGCAATACCTCATTACAATACAATTCACCTTCAGCTGTGCCAAACAACTGCTTTAATCCAATGAGTCACATGGGCATTTGTGCCCACCATGGAAGAGGTTCACTTCAGTTTTATTTACAGGTATAACGAACTGGTCAGCTGACAGGGGTGCTAGACAAATACACAAAAATCAAGTGTATATTGTGTGCTGGGCTTTGGCATTTAAAATATATTTGACAGTAAGAAGAAACGAGTACAGAGTGAATACAGAAGTACTGTGTGCTGACAACATGCTTAATGCACACAGAAGATTTAAAGCTTTTTTTCTCTCTCTCTCCCCCAAAATATTAAATCTAAGTACCCAGCGGCCACATCTTCTGGATTATTCACTAAAGTGATGGTCAGGAATTCAGAGTGAATTTTTAAGACGAAAGTTTGTGAATTGGAAACATAATCCCCATTGTGCAGCGCTACGGAATCTGATGGCGCTATATAAATAATAAAATAATAATAGCGGATATGGAGAATTTTTCCACCTCAGCTATTTTAGTGTTACATTTTAAATTCACTTGGAATTCTTGACAATTACCACTTTACTGAATTACCCTGTATGTATGATTGATGGATAACTTTGGCAATCCAAATATATTTTCGATCAGCACGGTGCTTGGTCAGCTTTAAGAAAATAATAAAAAAAATAAACAAATAAAAGATTATAGAAAGTTATTAAAACAGGGGGAAAAAATGGATAAAGACAGAAATCTAAAATGAAATTGGAGTTTAAATGGAGAGTTACACTGTGAGACTTGTAAGGCAGAATCTCAGACTCTTTAAACCGAAAGAAATACCAATTCAGAAGTGAACTCACCTGGGAATCAAACCATGGGTCTCATAACTACACAGCAGTTCTACCATGGGAAAACGTGAACTGTAGCTGCCTTCTGATCCGTGATTAATGCAGAAAGAAACGATAACCACTATGTGGCTTTTGAAATGGAGAAATACTTAAAAGGCTATAATTAGAGAGTGATTCATTTTAAAATGAGGAATTATATACATGTAGATTTCCCTGTAATAAACAACTAACTCGGAGCTGTGGATGAGTCCTACACACACACACTTGTAATTTACCAACCACTACTGCCCCATTAGGAGTTAAATGGTATACTAATTAAGAGGGTGCTTTTTAATTAGACTGTTGAATTTATACATTAATATGTGAATCACGCAAATGTTAAACTCATAATTTAATTTAGAACCAGTTAAGCGGCGCTCAGACTTCACTATTTTTGCTGGCGGATTAAAGCAAGGAAATATTTAACCTATGATATGACATAAATATTCAAATGACTTTTAGGTGCTTAGCATGAAAAGAAAAGTAAAAAAATTAAAACGGTAGAGTAGCTTTTCATTTATAGTAATTTTCCTAATATAGCTAATATAACGGTCAGTTTACCGTTTATAGAATCTTGTTGACTGTTTACTATGACAATCTTTCTCACGAGATGTAATGTGGGAGATCAGTTCTGCATTGTAGCAGTTCCTAAAGCCTGACTCTGGCTGAACAAGGGTAATGGGCACACCGTAAGGCTTGGCACTTAATGGATCACTATAGTGTCAAGAACACAAACCTGTATTCCTGACCCTATAGTGTTAAAAACCACCATCTAGCCCCCCTGGACCCGTCATGCCTTCCTAAATATAGCAAAATCTTACTTGTATTCAAGCCTGACACTGTAGCTCTGCATGCTGTTTGCCTCAGAATAGCAAGCTGTCTGCTGACATCAGTGGCGGCCTGATCCAATCACAGTGCTTCTCCATAGGGATTGGCTGAGACTGACAAGGAGGCAGATCAGGGGCAGAGCCAGCACGATTCAAACACAGCCCTGGCCAATCAGCATCTCCTCATAGAGATACATTGAATCAATGAATCTCAATGAGGAATGTTCAGTGTCTGCATGCAGAGGGAGGAGATACTGAATGTTTGGATGCATTTTAGGCAGGAAGGATCTCTAACAGCTATCTGAGGAGTGGCTAGTGAAATTATCATTAGGTTATAATTTAAACACTGCATTTTCTCTGAAAAGACAGTGTTTAAAGCAAAAAGCCTGAAGGTAATGATTCTACTCACCAGAACAAATTCAATAAGCTGTAGTTGTTCTGGTGACTATAGTGTCCTTAAGCCAATCTTCAATGACCATAAAAGAATTAAAAAAAATGGAAAATGGTTCTAGATATTTCTACTACAATAACCTTATTTAAAGACTTGGAAAGTCATATTGAGCCGAACTGCAATTTGTCCGAGTTTGGGTCGACGGTGATCGGCTGAATTCCTAAACATCAATCGGGATGATATTTATTACAATCCCAAACCAAACAAGCTGCGCAGTGCCAAATATGTGATTCTAAACTCCGCCTAAAATATAAAAAAAATTATTGATCAGGGAAAAAAAAAAAAGGATCGATGCCTAAGATAAAAGCTATAGTTAGTTCAAAATTGCTGCAGCAATAAATTGCGTCAATTTTATCCCGTTCGTACACATGATGCGTGGACACCACACAACCAACGGCATAGGAAGTCTTTGTTCTCTGCAACAAGTCTGTCAAAACTGATCTGGGATGTATATAAATAGATAGCAGCGGCTTTGTGGCGGTTGTTAGTTTATTGAGAAGTTCCACACGACTAACGTGACAGAGGAACTGCAGCCTGAGGATAAAACTCATACACATATACCAGCTGGAGAAGTGGATTATGGCATACGATTAGACACCATAGACCAGAATGAGAGACTCCTGATTGGTAGAACCTTCTCCTGGTCTGGGATCGGATGGGATGTCTCCAACTGCAAGGTGCCTTAATAGCTTTTTATATATTTTTCTTTTTAATTTATGTATTGCATATTTTTTCATTTCATAGAGAATTCCAGAGACACACCCAAAACAAGTTACTTTCTTTACTTTCTTCATCCATTTGTTAGAAGATATAACCTAGAACAATGTTCCTTTAGAACGGCTCTGGAGTAGAGGGATAAAACTTCAAATAGCTTCTGTATTCCTTTCAACAGTTTTTTTGGTGATATTAAAGGGATTCAACTAGTAAATGTCACCTTTATTTTCAAAACGCCCAGACAAAGACTAATCCTCCTGGGGAGTGTCATTCCGGTCCGAGAAGCATCGGTTCTGTCTACAGGAACAATATTTGGGGATTTATTGCACTTCTTAGATGTGACATATTATGCTTTCATTTCTTTTCCACAGGAGCCTAATGTGGAAAATGTGTATATTTCGTGTGAAATGACAGGTCTGGATTCAGTCCAAGATAAACAGGAGCTCCTGAACTTAAACCGGGACATTTCAAAGAAGAGATTGGATTATTGGCATAGACCGTGCAAAATATACACGGACAGAAACATGCATCATCCCGGCTGTTAAAATGTATATATACGGGTCTAGTCATTAAAGGAAAACTGATCACATTCTATTTTCAGTTAAACTACGGACATGGAGATAGATTGTTCTTGTGAGCAGCAAATTACAAATGGCAACTTTTCATGTAAAAAACAACATCTCTGCTTTTCAGTGACATCTCTACGCAAATCGCAGTTTGGTTTTAAAGCAGTTCAGTAATGCTTTGTTTTTTAGATTAAATACGACCATCATAATTTGGATAAAGTTTCTGTTTATTTTATTTTCTCAAAATGTGTCGGGTTTTAAAGTTATTCATAATGAAGAGAAAAAAAAAGGAATCGTTTTTATCCTGTGACCCTTCATTCTGAAGGCTCAAACGCAATGTATACATCCCATGGTTACACACACGGCCTTTTTCTCATGATGGGGCTGTCAAAACAGAACCTCTTACAGTGAAACAGATTTAATGTATACATTATGTCAGCCAAACAGCTAGAAAATGTACAGTATTAAAGCCCTTTTACTTTGCATACATTTCAATTGATGGGTTCTATGGCTTTAAAAATAAATACAAATGCTGGTAAATGGAAAAGGATGCAAGATGCCTTCTTTACACATTTCTATCGCCTATCATAGAGGCATCCACTATTTTAAAGTAACAATATAACAGCCATTTATAGATAGACCATTCTGTCAGCACTCTGACATTATTGTATACTCCACTGAAGCCACCTACGGTATATTATCTTGGTGGCAATATACTTAAACCTGGAGTTTTATAGACATACCGTTACAATTCAGGTCTGTTTGAAGGTACCACTGATGAACTAAGCTGTAACTACTTCCGCTGAGTGGCCAGCATGATCTGTGCAAGAAGCCCACTGCATTCAGGTTAGAGGCGAATTAATTTCAAGTGCGGCAGTGTGGACAATGACTCAATACATACTACATCATTCTGCTCAAAAGTGCCCGAAAATTAACCAGCAATAACATGGCCCTAACCATAACCATGGCGGTCACACCAAAAAACATTTAAAAACAGTGATCAATGTCTTACTCCCTCTGCACCCAGTACCTGTTTCAAAGATGAGGTGAGATTGGTTAAATCTAGTGCAGTGCTGGTTAACCAGAAACAAAGTATCTTTGCAGACTCCTTACCACCTGGCATGTCTCCCCATACACCAGGACACACCATTAAATGATAATCATCTGTTTTCCCTTGTAATCAGTGCCATTATGCAAACTTAGCTTTTATGTTTAATAATTAGGGCCTGTCCGTGCATTATATACTGTTTGCTGAACACCCATAGGAAGACGTGCAGAGACAAGCAGCAAGTAACCTGCTCTGCCAGTCTTCAATGCGTCTCACGTCTATTGGTATGAAAAGCAATGAGCGGAGACCTTTTTACTGCTCGTAATAAAAGCAGATCTTTGTGCAGATCATTTTTATAATCTCTTACGTATTAGAATATTTTTTATTTATTTAGGTTCCCTGCTACCTCTAGGAGAGAGTCGGAAGATCCTGCTGTGGGTTTCTATTACCTCTCCTGAGCTAAACAATGCAGTGCACTGCCAGCTCATTGGCTGAGAGTGTCAAATTATCTTTCTCAGCCAAGTAGCTGAGCACCGACAGACATAGATCATGAAGAAAACTTCCCACTCCACTGGAGGCCGGGGGTGATGAGTGGACCCCGGGGAAGTAGAGAAAGGGAAAAAAAAAAACATTCTAAAAGAGTTTGACTACCGGTACTTACAATGGGGAGGTAGAAGGGTGCTGGGGGAAGAGACGTCAGGGCACTATTGGCAGTGCAGGGCTCAAAATTCCTACCCACCACTAGCAAGAGAAAATTTAGCTCCTATTGCCACCATAACCACTACAGTGTGCTGTATTGTGTATTGGGATTGGAGGGTTCCTTTAGTATTAGTTTTCCATATCCATATTAACAAATCTGTATTGTGAGTTACGAAAAATAAGGTTTCAAAACATAAGTTTCTTCCATTAATGTTTTGATTTCTTCTTCTAACCAACTTTATCTAACCTCACCCCAGGAGGCTGCTTTGTGATAGAATAGTTGTGTTAAATGTTCTTATCTCCTCCTATTAAGACAGGTTTGAAGCGTGTCCATTTAAAATCCAAGAGTAGCCAGAGAACAATTTTACCGAAGTCCTAACTTACATAATACAGACAGATGCCATCATCTTATTAAAAAAGTTTGTGTCCAGCATTTCTTCATCTGCTGGACTATGGCGCCTATTGCTTTAAGCCAAAATTCAATGGCAGTGGAGAGAGCAAGATGTAAATAGATAGGTACTGGGGGGCTGCACGCTTGGGCAGAACATTTGAGACTTTCCCCTTGATCTACTTCATCATGAAATTATATCCAACGCCCACTTACATTTTCTTGGTGTTTGTAGACTTTATACAGTGATACGATCTCCACGAGGTTCAACACAACTGACTGAATCACAAGTATCCCCATCTACCGGGAAATGTGTTCACTAAACGGTGAATGGTGATGAAATGAATTTAGACAAAACAAAATTGGCAACACTGTCCAACTCTGCGTTATGGCACGGCTAGGCTATTTTAGGTCAGATTTTCTCATTTTGTTTTCAATCTATTGTTTAAACGAGCAAACTATTGGTAAAAAATAACTTCGCAAATGCGCACCGATACATTTTCAAATAAGTATTTCAACTGTACAAGCACGGCTTTTGATTCACACAAATATTTACAAGAGTAACAGTTTTAATTTTAGCTTTATATAAATCTGCCACCAAATTCTCAACAGAAAAAATAAAAACAAATGTTCAATTAACAACTCTGCTGTCCGGTCATTTATTTCTCGTAAATCGTAGACGTGCCACGTGTATGATGTGCCACGCATTGTGGATCTATTCTGCACATTCTTTGCATCCCATTTCCTAGAATTATATAGACAACTTTTTTGTCTCCTGAAATGAAGTACTTGTCCCTTACTACGTACGGGTCACAGAGTTCTAGAAAAGAAAACATTATGCTGCTGCAGACTGTGTAAAACCCCAATTTGAGGCCAACCCTGTACGTGACACCGAAGTTAATCAGCACTGTGATTTTCTAAAGGGTGTTGTTCGGCTGCAAGTCGGGACGTCAGTTTGACTGACACCCTGTATGTCACAATGAACAGAGGCATTCTGCAATCCTATTGTAGCTCCAGTACTTACTGCACACGAGAAACCCAGAGAAAAACATTAGAATGAACTGACTGAGGCACACGCAAAACACTTAAAGAGACAAAAAAGCACCATAAGTACTTAAGTTTATGGTAGTGGTTATGAAGCGATTAGTCCTGGGTCTAACGCCTTTGTTTTTTTTATTAAATCGTTTACAAGAAAAAGACAAAAGAAAATTGGTCTCTGCTGTCATCGCCTGCACTACGGAGATGCTGTTAAGTTTTAATATTTTAATATCTGTATAAATTTAGACAGGAATAACAGGATGTGCGCTCTGGGGTAAGCTGAACTGTTGGGGGCATGTATTTAGAGTGTGGATTTGTAATTCTGCATTATCTCATATGGAGGAGGGGGGGGTGTGGAACTTAAAGTCTAGGGTTTTTGTGAAACCACAAAAAAAAAAATGGTTAAACTGCATTCAAGACTTCTTTTTATCATTATTGCCATTTATATAGCGCCAACAGATTCCGTAGCGCTTTACAATATTATGAGCGGGGGATTTAACTATAAATAGGACAATTACAAATAAACTTACGGGAACAATAGGTTGAAGAGGACCCTGCTCAATCGAGCTTATTTTTGCACCATATCCACTGAAATAAGCTGCAATGTATATGGTATTTAGAATGTCTCGAGACGAGTGCCTCTTTGAATTGAGAGATAAAAAAATTTCTTAGCAAATATTTATCATACAAACAGCGTGTACAACAGCCTGCCAACCATAAACAAAAGGAACACGACCGTTAATTTTTCTACTTTTTTTCAAATTCTCTAAAATTCAATTCATTCAACTCAATGTAAAATAAACACTAGCAGTTATTTTAATGTCATCTGATACAGTGAAGTAGACAGATGTTTTCAGAATCGAATAATAGATCTAACAAAGTATTGTTTGATTTTTGTAGACGCTGCAAATATATAAATAAAAAAAGCACTTTAACAATAGTAATATTCCCTTCTCTCCATCATGCAAACCGTAAAGAACTAAATGCTTACAAGGAATCTAGAGTGTTAGGAACACAAAGTGGTATTTAGTGCCGTCCCCACGACATGAAGTCTTAAAAACCTTTATTTATTTACCAGATTCCAGCGCTAATGTCTTCGACGCTAGTCTGTTAGTCCACCCATTGTACAGCGCTTCGGAATGTGATGGCGCTATATAAATAATAATAATAAATGGTTGGGAGCAACCAATTAACATTAAGTGGTATTTGCATACAAAATGTTTTTTTGTTTTTTAGTGCTTATTATATTTAAATCCACAGACTTCATGAACAAGCAGTGGTATACCATTCAACTAAATGTCAATAGAAAATGGTGTTATTATTAACACGACCTAAAAATAAGCATGACACCCCAAGAGACAAACCAGTAGAGAGACAAAATTTAGATTTTATATTTTTTTTTTTTACCAATTCATAAAAGAAAATGGCAAATTAAGATTTACTAATACAATCATTACAACACGTTTTTTTCCCCCCAATACATTATCACCAAAACACAATATGGACGCTGCTTAATGTGAGCTGGTCTCGTGCTTCGCTAAGGATATTATCTGTCAATCCTGGTATTTTACAAGTGTCTGGGCTGCGCAAGACTGAACATTCTACTTCCTGTCTGAATATTCACATCTCACAAATTCTAAGAGGACTTCACAGGAATCTAGGCTCGATACTGAACAAACACTTAATGATTTTACAAGTCCTACAGTAAAGTGCTGGGTGTTGTGGAACAGCCTCCCTGAGCTTCCCTCTCTCTTCAAAAAAAAAACTGATACAATTCTGGTAATTGTCAATTTATTTCTGGATTTGCGCCAGGCAAGGATTCAGTTTTATTTAAAATTTACTGTGCACCCCATATATAATGGATATATCTATTAACTTTCAAGGGTTCGTCCACTAAATACTGAACTAGTGACAAAGGAAACGTGTACATTTGTTGCCTAAAATGTGCCTCTAGCTGCGGTCAACTACAAAACCACATTATGTATTTAACGGTTAAAAAAAAAAAAAAAAAAGCTTAAAAAGGGCCCTTATTCTAAACATATAAAGAAACAAATCAAAATCTTCCAAAGGAAATTCGTTCTCTTGTCCATTAACCACTAGCACACGAAAAATACACATTATGATCAGTTCGTAGAATTAAAGGGTAAATGGCATTTAAATTCCAATAACAGAATTAGTACACACACTACAATCATACCTGCCAATGTCTCCGATGGGTAGTAAGGAACACTTTAACTTTAGCTGTGGGAGTGGAGGTGTGGCCATGGGCTGAACATTTCCTGTGATTTACTTAATAATTTATGAAACTAAAATATAATTTAGAGCAAGAACAATGTATCTTATTACACAGACCGATTTCTAAATAGAATACATTTATTGTAGTTTAACCCCTTAAGGACACATGACATGTCTGACACGTCATAATTCCATTTTATTCCAGAAGTTTGGTCCTTAAGGGGTTAAAGACACATTACTTGGAGTATTATTGCCGTGGAGCTCTGTTATACAATACTATAAGGCTCCAGGAAAAGAGGAAGAGGAATTTGTGTCCAAAATAGGAACTGTACCTCCTAAATAGGGACACAATCTCATGGGTAATCAACAGTAACGGGGAGATATATTTTACCCCTCAAGGACAAGGTGTTAGGCAAATACAATTATATCATGGTGGTATAGCAAGTTATCTTCATGAAATGGTTAAAAAAAAATCATAGTCTATTGTAAATGTAAGTTCTGCAACAAAGCTTTTTAACCTACAAAACAAAAAGGTGTAAATTAGCTCCCCCCTCCCTCAAAAAAACCCTGCAAAATTAAAAATAGAAATAATAGATTATCTGTTGCAAATTTCACACCATTATCCTGCTTTAGCGTTCCTGTAAAGACATACGAATATATATATATCAGTGTGAGTTGTAACACCGATGCAAGGCAAACCTTGCTACAAATTAAATAGCAGAGGGAAAAGAAAAAGCTGAATGTTCATGAAAATGTTTTTATCTCCTTTTTATGAAGATGGGCATACATTTCAAAAAGCTATTAAGCATTTGGGTTTAATAGCTGCTCTAATTACCCACTTCAGCTGTCTGGCAGCTGTCCGCAGTTCGGCAAAACAAAACCACTGCGGCAGTGTTCCTTTTCACACACCCAAATGCCAATTTTACTTGTATGTTTTTCGCATCTACCCTTAGAAATTGAGTTTTTTGTGTACGTGGGGAGATTGTTTTTTTGTTGTTGTTGTGCTTTTAGTTTTGCTTCAAGAAGCTACCCCTCTCTGCGAGTACCATCCAACTGCTCTGTTCCCCTATGCCTGCCAAAAAAAAAAAAAAAAAAAATACCGCTGTACATGATATCATGACTTTGCAACAAAATGTCAAGCTTTGCTGTATTTGCAAATAGAGGAACTTCAGAGGCAGTGTTTACATTGCTGCCTAGTAACACCTATAGTGACAGTCACTCAGACAGCCACTAGAGGTGCTTCCTATTTCAGTTCTGCATTGTGTGCAGCACATGCGTTCAGCCACTCCACGTTCTGCAGAGGGATACTGAAGGCACCAGAGAGTGATGCATTGATTCAAGGCATCTCAATAAGGAGGGGCTGACAGCGTTTTTCCACTCCTGTGCAGAAGCCCCCCTGAGTACGTTCCTATGTGAAAGCACTGGATTTGTGGAAATCATCAAGATTGATCCAGGCCATGGCGAGAAAAATAGGGGGCGAAAGGTAAGCTAAGATATGGAAAACAAAGTTTTAAGTTAAAGTTTAAGTTCTAGCACTTCAACAATGGTGATTGCCACTCTACTAAAGCATGACATGGACGTGATGTACCGAACTTTATCTCAACTTTCACTCACCATATTCTTAATATTTCACCAACAGATTGTACAGAGTCTCCAGAATTGAAAATGTGGACAGCGGACATGCCGCTCATGTGTGTGTCATTCACCACATAAATCGGCAAAACAGGTTCTTCTCTATAAGAATCACTGGACACACAAAGCAGTGCATAATTTTATATGCTGATGCAAGATTTTAAAACGATTTAATTATTGAGTCACTTTAGTCAGACAATGGTCTGACAGCCATGAGTTGGTATGGAAACTGCAAAATGTAAACAGTGACATTTCTCATAAACAGGACTGTATTCATTTTTAATGCCACAGCGGCAGCATTTATGCCCAGAAGGTGTAAAAAAACTATTTAAAAATAAAAAAAAATAGAAAATCTATGAGCTCTCTAAATGAAACTGCAGATTACCAGGATCAGATATCATATCTAGCTAGCAGACCACTGGGTTGTCACATTGCCTCTTTAATTGCAGATGATTACAATTAATTAAAAAGAGGGATGATGAAAGACTAATACGTTGTGCCCTTTGACCTGGGAATATTAATCATGTCCAGATTTATACAGAGCTTTATTCACGAAACATGTAATGGTAGAGAACACAGAAACTAAAAGATGCAGGCCAAAATAGCCAAAGAGGAAGAATATTCGGACCCAGCTATTTCCCCAGTTCAACTGCAGCCAAAAAAAAAATAATTCTTCACAATTTCCAGTCTGTGTATAATGAGGACTCTTGCACCATGCTTCAATAAATATTTTTTCCACTAGAATTGCCTTTTTTAAAAAAGCATAGTGAGGCCATAAATGAATGAAATGTGGTAAAACTATCTAGGACCCCCTTTTTTTGGTCACAAAATTAAAAAAGTGCCACTAAGCAGCATTTTACATCCACATGCTCAGGAATAAGATAATAAAACAATCGCTTAGGGGAGTGTCTTGGAAACCACTTATTTCATTTTTTTTTTTATTACACTAATTAACGAACAACCTATCAACACGCATATTCCATACAGCCTGTGAACTTTTTGGCTAGCTAATCTGAACGTATGTGTATAGGCCTCTAAACTTTTTCTCTAACTTCCAATTAGAATGCGCCTTCAAATGAACATCTGAAGTCTATTACTGTAGGTTCCGAATAGTTATTTACTGGGACTCTGACAGGGTTGGAAAGGGATCTTGATTATTATATGTCTCTTACACAATGGTAACAAGTTATTTACTCCCACACCCTGACACAGAATGGGAAAGAGATGGGAGATGGGTACTTAACATACTGCATCTGCAATAGATAAGAGAATGCTAATAGCTGTGTTTACATACTCATACTGTAGGTATCTGTACTGCTATCTACAATTCAGACTTCAGAACCGATTTTAACTCCTCAGGAACCAATGACCGTCTATTCCATAAGGTGGTTTGCAAGAATCCTATTCCAAAATGGAATGGTCCATTAATTTAATTAAAAGATGGCTGTAGAGAGATGCCAGATATAATAAAAACAGAATATTTTATGCAGGTAAGTGGTAGGACTTAAAGGAACACTCTGGTCACCACAACAACTTCATATAAATTAAGTTGTTATGATGCCAGGTGGACCCCGGGCGCTTTCTTGCCTTAAGGTGTTAAACCGGACGGAGTGTTCCTTTAACCCCTTAACCCCTTAAGGACCAAACTTCTGGAATAAAAGGGAATCATGACGTGTCACACACGTCATGTGTCCTTAAGGGGTTAAGGACAAATGACATGTGTGACATGTCATGATTCCCTTTTATTCCAGAAGTTTGGTCTTTAACCCCTTAAGGACACACGACATGTGTGACATGTCATGATTCCCTTTTATTCCAGAAGTTTGGTCCTTAAGGGGTTAAGGGGTTAAAGGGTTAAGCTTTGATACTCCATTATACTCTTTGAGCAGTGAATGTTCAGTGGATTCTCAGTAAGAATTAGAGAATGCATAATTTCTATAATTTGGTGAAGATGAATGATTTAACCAATAAACGTGAATTAAAGTTTTGTTTGGTATAAGGTCAATGAGATTGAAATACTTAAAAAAAATTAAAAAGTTTGAGGAGGTGTATAATTATAATATAATAATGAGAATTATACTGGTGTAACTCCTATAAATGTCCACCAATGGGACGAAAAAACGACGAGAACCGTAGCTCAACAACTGTAGTGCATTTCAGGACTTTATCTGAATTCAGACGTAGAAAAATAAGATTAAGCAATCTGAATGAACCCACTGCACAAATGTATGAATTTCTCTTCTGTCTGCATTTCACATGGAATAACGAAGCCTCGTTACGGTTTGTAGATGCTGTGAGGGTACGAGTGTCTATGAAATGTCTTTCAGGCACAGCGAGAGCTCCTTCACCGGGGGTCAGACACTCTGCATGCAGCAACATGTCTCCCCATCCAGCCTGCCTTCCTAATGGGGTTTTTGCTTAGATGATATGAGCCAGCACTGTTCTTACCTGTACATAGAGAGCATCCACGGGAACCAGCTAAAAGCACTGCATCAAACACAGGCTGCCTGATCGCTGTCGGATTTAGTCAATCAAGAAGGAAAAATGTGGTGTAGGTTTGGTGCCCCAGAGCAGGATATTAATCTTGCACAAGAAGAAGAATAGCAAATGACGTCTGGCAATGTTTGTTTCAATGTTCCACTTTCATTTGTTACTTTTCGATTAGGAAACATTTTACAGGTGAGATGTATGCGTGTTACACCTTGCTTTTCCTGCCGTGCCAGTGTCAAACAGACCTTAATGAGACAAAGCAGAGACTCTTTGTCTGACGTGTGTGATGTAAAATGTGTTTCTACGGATCCAAGTCATCGCAAAATACAAAATGAACTGCATGTTTTATTGTCAATGTTTTTAAGTTTGGCAGTCTTACCTGCAGCACTGATAGAACTGCTTTCGAACCGCATACTGGAGACATAACATATATATCGGGGTGACAAATAATAGCTCCTGTTTTAGAAGCAGAGGGCCCATAGTGCTTTGCCAGTGTTTAAGCTGTAAGCTCTACATCTGGATTTTTTTTTCAACTTTGCTACCTTTGATTTGAATGCATATATATATTTGTATTCCTCTTCTTAATTCCCACAAGTTTATTATTAAAAAAAATATATATATATATATTTTTTTTTTTTATTTTTTTTTTTTAAAACCCAGTTCTCTAAACTTGTGGGAATTAAAAAGAGGATTACAAATATATATATATATATACACACACTGGAATAGACATACACATTAACACACTTTTTTTGTGCAGACAGGACGGTTTTCTGTACAGATACACAATTAGACCACCTGGTGACAGTCTGCTTGGAGATACACATGTTATCACCAACATCAGCTTGTCAGTCCCTATGTTCTGTTTGTTTATCCAGGAGCAGATACACAAGATACAGGTAACCGGAAACAATCCTACAGTGTATTACAATAGTGAATGAAAGTACGAGCCAGAGCGTGATTTACACATACCTTCCAACTCGTACTACATCCATACAGAGGAATAAAGCGACCAGCCCAATTTAAACTGGACGGGGCATGGATTTACACATGCCAACCTAATTCTACTACAAATATATAGGATTATAAAACTGCCAGTCCTATTTAATTGGATATTACTTAGATTTACAAATATATAGAGGAATGAAACGTACTTGATATACATTTGATATAGCTTGGGTTAACACGTCATCCAACAACAGAATCTAAATTTATATTTTAAGTATACGCACTTTCAACAGTTAATATTTCCAGGAAATAATTAAAAGAAATATCAGGCAATAATCATCCACTGCCAATATATTTTTGAGGGATGGGAGGCATAAGGATTCGGCCTCTCATACTTAGAACAAGCCTTTCCCAATAAGTGACCGCTTCTTGTCCACCAGGAAATACTATTGCAATGTTTAATGGGATGAATAATGCAGAAGAAGGAACACACACAGTAAGCCCGGGTGTCCGATACAGTAAGGTAAGTTTTAAAACAAAAGCAAATCGGTTCGACAGATTACCAAGGATTGGTGCCCCAGAACTTATAGCACCATAACCACTGCAGAGTGCTTTTATAAGCTGAATTAGCAGGCTATCCATCAGGGGTACCCATAAGTTAGATCCCAGTTGTTGTAGAACTACAGCCCCCATGATGCTCGGCTTGCTTTTGGAATGACAAAGCATCATGGAAGCTGTAGTTTTAAAACATCTGGAGATCTACCTTTTTTGGCAACCCTGCGATACATTGTGTTGCATACTCTTCTGGCACGCAGCTAGTCTAATGACTGTAAAAGGCAGCATAAGAAAGGGAAATTATAGAGAACATCGTACAATTTACAAAAAACTAAAATTGGTTCAGAAAACGAGCAAAGGGAGAGAGGAGGTGTGAAAAGGAAAGCAAAATGTCCCAAAAAAAACAGCTCTTTGGATTCTTCAGTATATTATTTTGCAAGACACAAGCCTTTCTCGCACAGGAGGAAGAGATAGAAGTGATAAGAATGCAGGTATACATTGTGATCTCACAGTCCTGCTTTAAGGATTCAAGTCTCTCACCATGATTACTCAAAACATGTCCCGGGGCAAGGATACTTCTTTAAGGAAGAATGCTTTACGGTGAGAGAGTTACTGCCAGGTGTCCCCTAATCCAATAAATAATACAAAGGCCTACAGCATATCCGGACAACCCATCACCTGCGCATGAAAAATGCAGGACAGAACCATCACATCAATAAAGCTTGAAAAATGAACGACTATTTGGTATCCTGGCAGAATAGACAGACTGGAGGTACATGTTTACCCCCTAGCAATGGGAAGGTTAAATGTGACTTTTTATATGGTTAAAGGCACATTTTCATTATAAAGCACATATTAGCACTAAGGGGAAAAAAAACATTTAAAAGATTGAAAGTGGCACTGTTTATATTTTCGATTGATATTTTATTTTATGGTTAGTGTGATAGACAGATACAGAGATCCGGAATGTGGAGGAAAATAATATAAATCTATGAGATACATGGGGCTTAAAGGAACCCTAGTCAACTAGACCACTTCACTTCAATAACCTGGTCTGGGTGCAACGTCCCTGTCCTTTAATTATGCAATGTAAAACAAGTCCACCTCTAGTGGCGGTCAGTATGAGTAGAGGCGCTTCTGCTGCAGGGACAGAGTAAAACTTGTTTTACGTTGTGCGGAAGCCCCATAGGAAAGTATTGATTAAAGCTCTCCTTTTGGATAATTTAAATGTGCGCGCAGCATTCGACACGCATGTGCATTATGTCCCAAATGCTCCTCTACTAGGAGAATTGGACTGGACATTTGTATTTCTAATGCTATAGTGTCCCTTTAAGGAAAATAAAACTGGAAATAAAAAAAAAGTGCTAAACATACAGTATAATGAAAAAAAAATAACATATATTGAATAAGAACTGCTCTTAATAAATACAGCTTGTCGATTGACCAACTTATTTGTCACAAACAATAATACTACGAATGCTTACCACCCCCCCCCCCCCCCACCCCCCCCCCAGTTGGCAAAACACGTTGTGTTGTTTTAATTTTTGTTTTTAAAGCATTAAAGTATATTTGGCCTTTACTACTAGTTTTGTTTGTCCATTTATTATGCTTTTAGTTGCTTTTATTATTTTTTAACTTCTTTTGTTCCTGGCACTTAAAAAGAAAACTTTGGATACTACTCCTTGGAGAATCTACTAAACATCATATCCCTGGTGGGGATTGTACCACCCAAGCGCTACCATCTGAGCAGGATCTACTGCTCCACTACATGCAAGTATAATATTCTTACAACCATCAATATATTGATTACAGTGAGCACTATTGTTTGCCATTTGTATCTTTTATATATATCAAACTACATATTGAGGGACCAGCCCCCAGATCTACATATCCATCAGTGGGGATTGTACCGCTGCATGCTGCTAAACTCATAGCTGGTCTTATAGCTCTCTCAAATGTGAGTGATATACCATATACATTATTGTTTTATGCTTTGCACCTAGTTCCATACGCTCTGCACCATCACTTGTTATTTTCTGCTTTAATTTCATATACTCCCACCATTTGAAGTCTGGATGGTTACTAGTTGAGAACAAACTCCAGCAATTGTGGACTAATTGGACTTTATATTGGTGCAACCTAAATTTTGTATATATTGTTTTCTCTCTATCTTTCAGTAAGGGGTTGAGGGTGACCCTTACTATTCGAGTTTGCTGCCTGCTATCATATTTATACTCCGGTGACACTAGCACTTATGCTATCTGTATATTTTTTGCAAAAAAAGCCAATGCATATTTATTGGGGGGGGAGGGGAAGAATTAAACAAATGTATCAATTTTCGAAAACTAGATCTTCATATATAGTGTAGCACAGTTTATCGATCTGTGTGAAACCACAAATTTGCCTAAATATTTTACACAAACTTGCAAACGTATACTGCGCAACTTAAAGGCCAATTAACAGTAGACTGTTACTGTCACACCCTATGTCAACATACCTGAAATATCTCTCATATTTAATGATCACTTTAAAAAGTGGCTCTTGCAAACCTTAAAGGGACACTGTAGGCACTGCAACTGCTTTATCTCATTGAAGTGATTATAGTGCCTGGAGTCCCCTGGGGCCGTCCTTCCATTCAGTGATACACTGTTATAATGCTAAAAGAGTCTCGAGCAGCATACCCGCTCTGTGCTGCTTGAGCAAACGAGGAAGCATATGCTGAGCAGTAATGGGTGACTGTGATTTGCTGCATGTCAGCTGACCGCTTTCATCCTATCACAGTGTCCATTGTTGGTATGTATTGGTATGTCTAAAAGGAAGTGTGTCATTTCTGCATTAGACATATATCCAGTAGGGGCCGGGAGGTGGGTGGCTAGGGATCCTTGTTTAATGTTAAGCTGCTCAAAAACTGTTTAACACAGAATGGAGGGACAGTGCCAGAGGACTCCAGGCACTATAACAAGTTCAGCGAGGGCACAGATCTCCTCAAGGCAAAACCATTACTGCATCTAAATCACCAGAAAATATGTTGTGCAACCATTTCCTCTCCAACACCCAAAGAGTTAAAAACACATCAAATTAGTGTATGCACTTGGAAACTCTTGAACACATTCCCCTCTTCCCCTTTTCTAGGAACAAAGCTATCCAAAACCAACTTGAGTCCTGATAGGTGGAAGTGCCTTTCGTGTGCACTATCTCCAGCGGCCAAGTAAGGTTACAACATGCTGTTCTGCTAAAACCTTTGATTTAGTCGGAATCATTAGCTCCTTGCAAGCTTTGAAGGTCGAGATATCAACATAGAAGAAAGAAGTGTTATCAAAGAGCAAACGAACCACATTTTGTCAGACTGTTTTCTGAAGAGCACATCACTGCCTCATTATGCAGGACCGACCATTGAGTTGGAGAATCCTATCTATTGTGTTCTGCGATACCAATGATTTTTGGTTGATACGGCCAACATATTGCTTTCTGATTAAAGAGAGTTTGGTGATAAATCACAATCTTATCTCGTAGCAACAGACTCTCCACACTGAACAATGTAGCTTAATGAGGGAGTCAAGTCCAAACCAAGTGTTAGATCAAATATTTCCATTCCTAGTGTGACATGATAGGGCAACAAAAAGAATGAATCTTGAGGCTTCTTTCATGGTTTAAATAACTATGACTTCCACGGGTCCAGATGACAGACCACAAAGGATTACTTTAATTCCACAACTCAGAAATAGCAATAGTATCTAAAATTAACTGGCTTAACCTGCAAGAACTTGGGGAAGGAAAATTAATTTAGGAATCATAGAAAGGCAATAAATGTTGAACACAAAAACAAATATAAACTAACAAATTACTACCATATACCAACAATTTATTGATATAAAACAATAAACACCATTAAAAAAAATAGGTTGACAACTTATTCTTACCAAGAAAGAAACGGATTGTAATTTATTTTGTTATTAAATTAGCCAGAGGACCACAGCCCAATAAGATCTCCTGTCTAGCCAGAGTCCATCTAGTTGATCTATAACCATATTATAAAATGTTATTGATTATCAGGTCTGTTTCATATTTATAAACCTACAGATTTATGGTCCTTGCTGGCCAAAACAGACATGTTAATCCAGGCCACATGCATGCAGTAAGGTGGGTTACCGAGGTATTGCTGCTCTTCCAAATCTAAGGTCCCATTCATAATTGGCGATTGAGGATTTTGAAAAATTGTTTCCATTTTTGAATTTTTATTTGTAATATTTTAAAAATTGAAAATGAGTAATTGAGCTAATTATACGGCTGAAGAGTGGGTTGCCATGTTTACACTATGCACAGAGTGTCGACCCCCCCCCTCCCCCACCACCCAAAAAAAAAATATTTTTTTTCTTTTATAATACAATGCCATAGATAATGTAGGATTTATTTTAATGAGGATATATTTGGTGAAGAGTTTCCCCAAGCTCTCTACTTTGTGTCACAGTCTGATAAGCAGGAACCCACGCCACACTATATTATATAATATTCATTGCTCGTCAGCAACCAACCAATATACTTGGTTGGCACTATGCACAGGAAGTGAAAGAAGAATTTCGGGGCAGCTCGTTAAAAAGTTGTGATAACCTTGGTTGGTTTATACACAGTAAGTCAAGTTTTTCATAGTAGTGTGGGCTTGTTAAGGCATCGTTATATCAGACACGTCCCTTTAAAACTTTCTAAAATTTACAGTTACTTCTGTGTTGTTCAGATATACAGAAAATATCAGAGCTTTAAAAAGTAACAAATAAAAGTCACAAAATCTGTTGCGGATTCCATATGAACAACAGGACAAAACTTCACTGCCGTGCCTGTCAATCGGAAGATTTACACACTTCCTACAGTTGATCCCCTTCAGGTTTTTTGGGAAGCCAGGCATTTAACAGATGATACAGACCATGGACTGAGCAAGGGTTGGGGGAAGGGGCAGGGTGGGAGAATGTAATGACAAAAGAAGGGACACATTTTCCTAAAGAGGTTGCCTAAATGTAAGAGGTCAATTGCAGAGACACAAATGCCTACCATGAATTCTACATATGTGCAATTACTTGCGGAATGCCTTTTACATAATTGATTCAGCAACTCCCTTATTTGCAAGAGAAGAAAAACAATGCAATGCTCGCCCCAAAGGCACTGACAGTGTTAAAGGCATGTACCAACAGTAACATTCTGTAACCACGTAGATAGCTCCCCTAGATACTGTAACAACACAGACAGAGATCCAAATCCGCAATATTTTATAAGATGCTGCAAAAATGCAGGATTTTAAAACCTACACAAAACACAAATCTGCTTTAAAAAAAAACAAAAAAAAAACACACAAAAATAAATATTTAGCCCCATTGAAAAAAACATAATTTGTATCAGTTCGCTATCTCACACAATAAATCATTTTGCGAAACACATTGTGATATTGGATTAAACAGTGACGGTCCGCACAGGGTCTACTCTACAGAAACAGAAATGCTAACAAACAAGGAAAATCTACAGATATTTCCTCGTTTGAAAGAGGCCACTGGATCATACAGAGCAGAACATCTAAAGCCGGATTGCCCAGTTGTATCGATTATAAACTACAACTCCCATAATCCTCAGACCATGTTACCAATCTAAACCGGAAATAATATTCTGACCACCTGGACTGGAACTACAAGTGATTTATGATTCAAGAGTCATTTTTTTTTACTTTCTAGTGCACATCAATATCAAAGTAGATAGACCTATACACAGTATTCAAAATAAATATATTTACCGTAGTTATCTTACAGGAGAGCACTTTATAATACAGCGAGGTTAAGCTGTGAATTGCTCTGCTCTGTCACCTAGCACTCAGGTGGTTAAACACTTAAATGCTAGTTTCAGAAAATCATACATCCATGTACACACACCGTTTATATTCCAACCACAGGGATGCAAAGAATAGTCTTACAACAGAAATAAAAGCTGTGATTTACACAGAAGACGCAAGAAATGCAAGCATTTAAATCTGAATATGTGACGGCAAATATAGTGATTTATCACAGCCATCGCTGCTATTAACCATTTTAGTGTCCGCACTTTGCAAAGCATTGCTCAATTAAAAAGTGTTAAAGCAAAATAAATCAAATGGTATGAACATTTCTTAAGAACCCTTTTCTTCTCACAAAACATTAAAATGTAATTAAGTAAAATGGAATGGATACGATAAAACAATCTGTAAAAGTTGTGAGTCCCCCCCCAAACTATTTCAGGTACAAAAAAAACAAAACAAAAAGTACGATGCAGAATAATACTAATGCACAATACCAAATCTCAGCAGATATCAAAGTGTGACTGTAGAAAGGCAAGCTAATGATCACACACACAACTTAAAGGATACAACACTCCTAACAAACACAGCTATAAAAAAGGTAAAAAAAAACCAGGAGAGAAAAGGCAAGCTTACCCATTGTTAGAGACCCATGCACACGTTTCCCAAACCTCACTTCCACATGCTCCAAACACAAATGAAAAGGCTTTTCACAACTCAATAGATTTCTTGGCTGACAGAGTTGTGGGTGGATCTGCAAGTTTCATATGAAGATGAGACAGGCCATTTGGGCGTCTTATGTGCTTCCCCCATGGCCCCCCTTCCCTTTTTTTTTATCTGTTTAACTCTTCCTTTGGTATTTAGCCCTATACATGACAATACTGGCTTGTGGGAAGCTGTGGTTTTCAAACTGTAATGGTGTTGACCTCCTGCTGGCTCCATCTAATTGCCTGTGGGCATCTCAGCATAGTGACACAAATTGTGAATGGGAGAAATAGACAGTCTCCAGCAAAATATAGGCATTGTGTAAGGCACAGCTCTTATTTACTGGGACATATTACCAGCGGCATCTTTAAAAGTCCAGTACAGTTCCAGAACCAGAACCTTTTCCCCCCAGTAGAGGCAAATCCAGGAATCAGCATTACCCCATATTGAGCATATATGGTTTTATACTAAATCGTTTCTTTAAAGCTTAAAGGGGCACTGTCCTTTTCCAGGTCAAAACAGTGTGTTTACGTATCACTTTACTTAAATACGTATTTAAATTGTAAAAAAAAAATAAAAAAATTAAAGCAGAGTATTTTATTAAAAAATATATAATATTTATGAAATATTCATACAGACTGTTGGAATTTGAATAGTATATTGTCGTGAGGAAAAAGTTTGATATTGACAAAAAAGATGGTGCTTTGCCATCAACATTCGCCAAATCTGTGGAGCCATCCCAATCGAAGGCAGTGGGAATCACTCACTGTCTCTCTATGGAAGCGCAAGCTTCCTGCAGTATCCTCCATAGACCGCAGTGTTGTACTGCGTTGGTTCGAGGTACAACACTAAAGCGGCTGCCGGCAGATGATGCACTGGGAGCTAAAAATGGTTCCCAGAAAAAAGATGGGCCACGCCACCTAAAAGGAACAGTACAAAGTTAGGAATACAAATGTGTATGCCTACTGTGAGAGTGTTCTAGTCACCGTTTAGGTGATTGGGCCCCAAAGCAAGCATTAAAAAGGTGATAATACTTACCTTTTCTCCCTTGCAGCGCCGGTCTACAGCATACTCCTCTGCCCCATTTCAGAACGATCCAAGCCAATCCAATGCTTTCACATAGGAAAGCACCGAGAGGCTAGTGTGCATGCGCAGTCAGTGTGGTAGCCTCTAGGGGCATGCTAACCCTGCAATTTAAACAGGTTTTCTGCGGCAAGGGGGACATGGCAACCAGACCACTTAATTAAGATGAAGTGGTCTGAGTGCCTGTTGCGTTTCTTTTAGAGAAATGTCATCTTGGGTCATCTTTGCAAAATGTACAAAGTACCCGCAAAGTGACATCAGTTTTAAATGAGGAAAAACCAACTGTCAAGCATTGTTATAAGCTCTTTGCTTTTGTCAGTCAGAATAGAATAATAATATACAGAGGAGGATAAACTGAACCAAGTTCTAAAAACTTCTTCTCGTGATTTGCATTGTGTGTCCTGGCTGTGCATAGACTAATTCCATCTATTATATCTTGAATTTAAAAAAAATAAAATTAAAAAATAAAAAATAAATAAATAAAGGCCATAATATGAAAAAGGTTACCACAACTTCCAGACAGCCACTAGATGTGCTTCCTGCAGTTTCGTCCTCACGTTTTGCATGACGTCTAGCGTCAAAAACTCCATAGAAAAGCATTGAGTCAATGCTTTCCTAAGGGAAATGCCTAAGGGCACGCGGTCCTCGCTGCGCAGTGCATCAAGTTACCGGATCGCACCGACATAGGAGTAAGAGATGCCAGAGCCATAAGCACTGGAATCAGGTAAGTAATTACAATTATTTTTAACCCTCTGATGTTTGGGGGAGGGGGGAATAGGGGCACTAAAGTGTTCGGTATACAGGTTTGCATTGCTAACACTATAGTGTTCCTTTAATAATAAATTATTTAACCAATCACTGTTTTTAAAAGTACGTCTTGGGGTCTTGATATTGTTATCACCCAAGTTCACAGTACTCTTTATTGCCATCAGAAGGATAACAGGTTAAGTTGGCCAGGAACTGAAGCAGTTTGGGTGCTTTAGTCTTCTCGTTTTAACCCCTTAATGGAAAACATTGTCTTTTTAAAACACATTGAAGGGTTTAACACCTCTAGAGGCAGTCTGAACCAAGTCAAACTATGCTCTTCAATCAAACGCTGCTCACAGAACCATTTGACGAGAGGAGTGCAGAATTTTGCTGCGCATGCGTATCTCGTCCCCAACAGTACTCTATATGTGAAGCATTGGATTGGATGAGAACACAGACTCAGCAGGCTTGCTGACAAAGACAGAGCAGGTGGCTGCAGAGGAGGTCTCTTCGCATTGGAAATGCGGTAATCAATCTTGATTTATATAACATGCTTATATCAGTGGGGGTGGACAGTGATCACACTGATGGAAGGGAAACGAATAGTGCCGAAAAAATAAATCTAAAAAAAATATTTTCAGGACTAATTTGATATTTATAGAGCACCAACATAGTCCGCAGCGCAGGACATTGGATATACCAACAAATGCCTATAACGCGTATTTTCCCACTTACCTAATACAGTAATAATACGGAAATTAGACAACAAAGCTGATGAGGAGGTGCACAAAAGATATATTGGATAATTCAGTTAAATGTCTCTCTCTGAACGAGATAACAGTGATATATCCGGAACCAATCTGTCACTTTCACTTTTTTTGACATTATCCCGAGCCTCCCCCATTCTACATCTGTTTATTCGGATTGTTTGAGGAAAATTAGAAAGAAAGGAATTACTACTGCCAGTAAAATTTGACTTTAACAATCTACCTACAGGTAGTACATGTGTGGTTCTTTATGACCCCATTCTTCTTTTCATTCTGTATAAAGAACAAATGTGAAGTGTAATAGAAAACAAAATCAGATTTTCAGGAACCGTTCTCTAAATTCATGGATTATAAACTCATTTTGATGGTGAATAAACGGTGTATACTGTATGTTCCACAATAAAGTGAGAACCTTTTAGATCTGATTATTTGCATTTTGATAAAAATGGTTATTTTTTTGCTCCTTTCCCATCCCCTATGTTGTGTGCACTGTGGATTTATTTGAACAAGCAAGCAATAGCCGTCTAAGATTGCCAACGGAAGTGCCGACTTTCCAGCAAATTTGTACGTCACTATCAGAATTAAAGGGACTCTATAGTCACCATATAAAAGCAAGAAAGACAGGTCCCCCAGCCTTCCTTCTTGCTTTTATATGAACTTTCATTCATTAAAAAAAAAAAAATCGGTGTTTTTATATTAAAAACTTACCTCCGTTCCAGCGCCGAGCTCCCCGCTAGGCCGCGCCCCCTTTTTCGTCAAAATGACGAAATCGCGGGGCCCAATGGGACGGCTTCGCGCTGGACCAATCGCGTTCTTCATAGAGCGGCATTGAATGCCGCCCTATGAAGAACCTGAGCGCTTTACCGCGCATGTGCGCGGAATGCGCGTTCGCGAGCTGAGCTGTCTGACTGACAGCTCAGCTCGCTTTCTAAAATTATCAATAATAATTTAGGGCCCCCACCCGCCCTGTGCGGCGGGTGGGGGCCCTAAAATTATCAATGAGGGGGGGGGACCTACTGTCCCCCCCCCGGCCCCCACCCCTGTGCGGCGGGTGGGGGCCCTAAAATTATCAATGAGGGGGGGACCTACTGTCCCCCCCCGGCCCCCACCCCTGTGCGGCGGGTGGGGGCCCTAAAATTATCAATGAGGGGGGGGACCTACTGTCCCCCCCCCGGCCCCCACCCCTGTGCGGCGGGTGGGGGCCCTAGAATTATCAATGAGGGGGGGACCTACTGTCCCCCCCCGGCCCCCACCCCTGTGCGGCGGGTGGGGGCCCTAAAATTATCAATGAGGGGGGGACCTACTGTCCCCCCCCGGCCCCCACCCCTGTGCGGCGGGTGGGGGCCCTAAAATTATCAATGAGGGGGGGACCTACTGTCCCCCCCCGGCCCCCACCCCTGAGCGGCGGGTGGGGGCCCTACAATTATCAATGAGGGGGGGGACCTACTGCCCCCCCCCCGGCCCCCACCCCTGAGCGGCGGGTGGGGGCCCTAAAATTATCAATAAGGGGGGGGGACCTACTGTCCCCCCCCCCGGCCCCCACCCCTGAGCGGCGGGTGGGGGCCCTAAAATTATCAATAAGGGGGGGGGACCTACTGTCCCCCCCCCCCGGCCCCCACCCCTGAGCGGCGGGTGGGGGCCCTAAAATTATCAATAAGGGGGGGGGACCTATTGTCCCCCCCCCGGCCCCCACCCCTGAGCGGTGGGTGGGGGCCCTAAATACAAAGGGGGGGGGGGACCCTAGTTAACCCTCCCCCCACCAAAAAAAAATATCTCCCTACCTACCCCCCTCACCCTAAAAATAATGAGGGGGGACCATTAACTAAAAACCTGTAAAAAAATGAGATAAAATCAACTTACCATTCGATGTTTTCTTTCTTCTAAAATCTTCTTTCTTCAGCCCCCAAAAAGGCCAAATAAAAATCCATAATAACCGACGCAATTAAAAAAAAAAAAAAAAAAACCGAGCGCAAAAAAAAATAATCCATCTTCACCCAAGGAGGGCTCCGCGCAGACTGAGCTCCGCAGGGCGGGGGAAGGCTTATAAAGCCTTGCCCCGCCCTGCAATTAGGCTAAGAACACTCTGATTGGTGGGTTTAAGCCAATCAGAGTGCTCTTTGTCATTTTACAAGCGTGGGAAAGTTCTTTGGAATTTTCCCACGCTTGTAAAATGACACAGAGCACTGTGATTGGATGGATTTCAAGCCATCCAATCACAGTGCTCTGTGTCATTTTACAAGCGTGGGAAAGTTCTTTGGAATTTTCCCACGCTTGTAAAATGACAAAGAGCACTGTGATTGGATGGATTTCAAGCCATCCAATCACCGTGCTCTGTGTCATTTTACAAGCGTGGGAAAGTTCTTTGGAATTTTCCCACGCTTGTAAAATGACACAGAGCAATGTGATTGGATGGCTTGAAATCCATCCAATCACAGTGCTCTGTGTCATTTTACAAGCGTGGGAAAATTCCAAAGAACTTTCCCACGCTTGTAAAATGACAAAGAGCACTGTGATTGGATGGATTTCAAGCCATCCAATCACATTGCTCTGTGTCATTTTACAAGCGTGGGAAAATTCCAAAGAACTTTCCCACGCTTGTAAAATGACAAAGAGCACTCTGATTGGCTTAAACCCACCAATCAGAGTGTTCTTAGCCTAATTGCAGGGCGGGGCAAGGCTTTATAAGCCTTCCCCCGCCCTGCGGAGCTCAGTCTGCGCGGAGCCCTCCATGGGTGAAGATGGATTATTTTTTTTGCGCTCGGGTTTTTTTTTTTTTTTTTTTTTATTGCGTCGGTTATTATGGATTTTTATTTGGCCTTTTTTGGGGCTGAAGAAAGAAGATTTTAGAAGAAAGAAAACATCGAATGGTAAGTTGTTTTTATCTTATTTTTTTTTTTCTTTACAGGTTTTTAGTTAAAGGGTCCCCCCTCATTATTTTTAGGGTGAGGGGGTAGGTAGGGAGATAAGTTTTTTTTTTTTTGGGGGGGGGGGGGGAGAGGGTTAACTAGGGTCCCCACCCCCTTTGTATTTAGGGCCCCCACCCACCGCTCAGGGGTGGGGGCCGGGGGGGGACAATAGGTCCCCCCCTATTGATAATTTTAGGGCCCCCACCCACCGCTCAGGGGTGGGGGCCGGGGGGGGGCAGTAGGTCCCCCCCCTTATTGTGAATTTTAGGGCCCCCACCCGCCGCACAGGGGTGGGGGCCGGGGGGGGACAGTAGGTCCCCCCCCTATTGTGAATTTTAGGGCCCCCACCCACCGCTCAGGGGTGGGGGCCGGGGGGGGGGGCAGTAGGTCCCCCCCCTTATTGTGAATTTTAGGGCCCCCACCCACCGCTCAGGGGTGGGGGCCGGGGGGGGGGCAGTAGGCCCCCCCCTTATTGTGAATTTTAGGGCCCCCACCCGCCGCACAGGGGTGGGGGTGGGGGCCGGGGGGGGGCAGTATGTCCCCCCCTTATTTTTTATTTTAAGGCCCCCACCCACCGCACAGGGGTGGGGGCCGGGGGGGGACAATAGGTCCCCCCTTATTGATAATTTTAGTGCCCCCACCCGCCGCACAGGGGTGGGGGCCGGGGGGGCAGTATGTGCCACCCTTATTTTTAGGGCCCCCACTCACCGCTCAGGGGTGGGGGCCGGGGGGGGGGGGGGGAGGAGAGTAGGTCCGTCCCCCCCCTCCCTTCAACCACTATTGTGGCCAGACAGCATCCCTGTGGGTTCGGGCTTCAGCTGTCAGCTGAAGCCACGCCCACAGCAGTGCTGACAGGCTGTCAGCACACAAAGCGCGTTCACAGTGCTTTGTGTGCTGATAGCCCGTCTGATGCATTCACCCAGAATGCATCGGACGAGAGGCCTTTTTAGGGCCTCTGAACTCGGAAGTCCCTCTGGTGGCCGTCTGATTGACTGCAACAAGAGGTGTTCCAAGCTTCCAATGTAAACACTGCATTTTCTCAGAAAATACAGTGCTTACAAGAAAAAGGCTCCGGGTAGCTGTAGCACTCACCTAAACAACCTCATTAAGCTGAAGTTGTTCAGGTGACTATAGTGTCCCTTTAAGAAATCTATACGGTTGGGGAAATCCCAATCTCACCCTTCAGCAGAGAGGAACTCCAGCAAATCTGATCTGGATATGTATACCTCATTGGGATGGATCGGAATGATGTGAGTGGGTATTTAAAGGCCATCAGAGGAAAACAGAATTAAATGTGTCTTTTTCTCTGTTTTATTATATTTAACTGAATACATTGTTGTCGGCAGTATAACACATAACACTGTTACCAAATTGAAGCGGATCTGCATATTTATATGTTTACAAAACATTCGGGAATTTCACATGATGTGGAGCTGCTGACTTGAGCCCTGCTGAGACCACAAAGTAGCTGATAAATGTTAAGCCAATCAGGGCACTCTTTCAAAACTCAATGTAAGAAATTTGCATTTCCCATAAACCTTTGCCTAGTGTGGGGTTTGTGGGGAATGTAGTTTATCACTGGTAGGAGTTTTACTCACAAAAAGTTATAACTGAAATTCTACAAGCTGCAGCTGGCATTTTGTTTCATTAAAGGAACATTTCATAAAGTTGTTATGGAGCCAGAATGCCCTGGGTGCCATTTTACCTTAAGGGGTTAAACCATTTATGAACAGCTTAAGTTGTGAAGAAGGCGCCTGTCCGCTCTGCTCCCTTGTTCTTCAATAAAGCCTTGGACATCACCGGAAACCAGAGGGGCAGAACGGACAGGCACCACCTTTACAACTTGTGGTAAGTTATTCGGAAACTGTTCAAGCCTTTTAGGGACGATTTATTCAGTACCTGATGTCAGGAGTGTTCCTTTAACACGAGCTATAGGAGCAGAAGATCACAGACTCCTTTATAAAAACCTATGAAGAAGCCTTTCAGACGATATGGAAGCTTATATGAACAGCAGGACAATACCACAGACAATCCGATATATATTTCAGTGAAAGTGTGTTGAAGCTTTACCTTCAGAAAGTTTTGCAAATCACGTTAGTTATAAGAAAAAAAACGGTGCATAAAGACAAGGACAAGAGAGCTCCAGCCGAACACAGGGACCTTAAATTGTCACTTTAAGAACGCGATTTAACCATTGATTGTTTAAAGGTATTTAAATACTGCCAAGCGCAGAACGTATGCTTAACCTTACACGCCAGCTGTCACTTATCTACTACTAACTGCAAACAAGCACATTGAATGGTAATTCTCTCCTTGAGACTAGGGCAAACAATCTACATAGATAGGCAAAATTACACCGGTCAGCTATTTTGGGGAAAGGGTAAGAGTGAAAAAGAAAGGGTGTGCATAAGGTCACTGCCAAAAGGGGGCTCACACTCAAAGATACAAGTCAAGTCCCCAAAGGTTCATTCTCAAGCCAGTCTTTTATTGTTCCTACTTATTAATGACCTAACGAGACAAAGTTTCAGTTGTGCACATGTATAAAGACAACATCTTAACCTATCAAGAAAAAACAACCACATTACATGTGAGACAGTTACCGGTTCAATGATCATAGGTCAAAAGGGGATCATGAAAAATTAAATATTTTTCTTTAAAGCAGCAATGTCACTAGGGGGTGGGCAGGTAACTTATCTGAACCTGTCCCTCGCAAGTACCGCGATCTTGATACCTCTGCTCTTTTTCAACTAGTGCCAGGAGCAGACGTTAGTGCTGTACTCTCGCGCATGCATTGAAGTCTATGAAGGATCCGGTGAGACTGCAGGATCCTCCATAGAGAGACAATTCCCTGCAGCCGCCACTGATGACATAGGCTCAGTCTTGTTTCAGGAAGTGTCAGGTGGAGGAGAAATACAGTAGTCCCTTACTTTGGCTCTGTAATCACTTGACTGGGTTGGAATTTCAGTCAAATTTTGAAACAGTCATAATGAGTATTTCTTTAAGATCATAGCGTTATTAAATACTCATTTTTAATATAGGGGTGACAGTGACACTTTAATTACCAAAATAGTTGCAATGATAATGGAAACAAAGTCAAAATACCTTAACCCCTTAAGGACACATGACATGTGTGACATGTCATGATTCCCTTTTATTCCAGAAGTTTGGTCCTTAAGGGGTTAAAGGAACATGCCAAGAACCTGTCCCACATTCACAAATCTGCCAGGCTGTTCAATGTGCCACGCAGATTTCCATATGCAGGAAGGGACCTTGCAATAGCACCATGTACATAGAGATTCAGTGACACAAAGTGTATGGTCTGCCCTGGGGGTTGTCAGTCAGCCTGGACAATCACTTTGGGGAACTCCCACCCCTCTGGCCAGCCTGGTCCTCTTCCTGCCCTCCTCCATACCAGGTGTGGGGAAACAATGTTGGCAGGTATAAAAAAAAATAGGTGGGTACATGAAGGAGGAGGTTTTTGACAAATGGGCAAAGCTGGCTTGTGTGTTTTCCTTAAACAAACCTTGCCATTCTAGGAGAGACACCTACCCACTCATTACTAGTTTAGGTAGGAGACATGTAAAGGAAAGAGCTGGTAACATCTCACTTATAGCTGCTCAATATTACTCTTTCCCAGCTAATCACCCTGAATTATCTAATAGCCATTCTCCTATTATGACTACTGACTCTCCATAGTAGCCAATTCAAGCTAGTAATTCATTACTCACCCTCCATGGTAGTCCAGCTAACGAGCCTATATTCTTTTTTTTTTTTTTTCAAAAAAAAATTTTATTATTCAATTTTGCACTTTACAATAAATGAATAAATGAGTCAATACATTGCAGAACAAGTACCATATTACAGTGTTCTGGGGTGAAATGACATTTATGTACAACTGCATATTTAAAGAATGATAAACCTTTTAAACACCACTGTTACAATATTGATAACGGTAAGTATATCGTTGTTCTAAGAGGTGACAACTGCCCGGAAGGAGCTTCGGCGATCTCGCCCGTAGTTATTACTGTGGACTAAGTATCGTGGAGAGGGGATAGTGCCGAGTCTTTGATATATTTATCCCATGGTGCCCAGGTGTACGTGAATACATCATACGTGCCCGCTATAGAATGAGAGAGTTCCACCATCTGTCTGATGGAGTCTACCTTGTTGATCCATTCCCTAATGGATGGAGGTGTGTTTTGCTTCCATTTGAGAGGAATTAGGGCATTAGCTGCCGTAAGCAGGTGGTGGAGCAGGAGGCGTGTGGATTTTGGTAGGGGGGTGGGATATAGCATGAAAAGGAGGACCTCGGGGGTTTGCGGAACTGCATATTTCGTTATAAGCGTCATTATGGTGGTTAGTTTGCTCCAGTATGTTTGAATTATGGGGCAGAACCACCAGATGTGGCCCGGAGACCCTATATTCGTTTTGCATCTCCAACATAGGTTGGTTGTGTTCGGGAAGAAGTTTCGTAACCTGGTTGGCGTAAAATGCCATCTCGAAATGCGCTTATAATTGCTCTCTTGGGCAATAGTGTTAGTAGTGGACTTAAAGGTGTTTTTAAATATCATTTCCCAGTCGTCAGATGTTAATGTAAATTTTAGTTCCTTTTCCCAGGACTTTGTGAAATCTGGGAGTTGGGCATGAAGGGTCATCTGAAGTATTTTATAGAACACGGTGATGTGTTTCTTTTTCATTGTCCCTAAGAGGGCCCTGTGCTCAAATGTGGACAGTGGTCTAGTACCTTGTGAGAGTGATTGGTGCGTTTGTAGGAAATGTGAGAGCTGAGCATAATTGTAGCATTGCATAGGTGTGTGTGTGGGCGTTTGGATTAGGTTTGATAATGGGACTATTCCCTCCGCATCGATTACGTCTTTTAGACATAGTTGGTCTTGTTGGGTCCCATAGTTTCGGTAGGCGTGTTTTGAGAGGCCCGGTTCAAAATATGGGTTGTTAGTTATTGGGTATAGTGGGGAGGGGTAGGGGGCAATGTTTTCAAATTTTTTGATATTGTTCCAATATTTCAGCGTGGGGGTTACTGTAGGGTGGTCTGAGTGGTTTTGTCTAATCAATGTCAGACCTGTTTCATGCCAGGGTATTGTGCTAATGGGAACTTTTAGGCTTGCCGCTTCTAATTGTACCCATTGTTTCTGGTTACCGGCATTAGTCCAGTCATAAATTCTGGAGAGGACCACCGCCTTGTGGTAAGTCTCTATGTCTGGTACTCCTAGGCCTCCGTGTGACTTTTGTCTCGTCAGTTGTGAATATTGGGTTCTCGGGCGTTTACCAGCCCATAGGAAGGTGGAGAGGATGTGTTTCGCCGTTTTAAAGAAAGCGGCTGGTATTTTTATAGGCAGTGTTTGTAGTGCATAGAGGAATTTTGGTAGGATGGCCATTTTTAGTATGTGTACTCTGCATAGCCAACTGAATTGGGGTTTGTTCCAATTTTTTAAATCCCGATCTATGTTGGCTAACAGTGGGGGAAAGTTGAGTTCGTATGTTTTGCTAAGTGTATTTGTGAGTTGTATTCCTAGGTACCTTACTGAGGTCTGTGGCCAGTGGAAGGGGTATGTCTGTTTAAGTCGGGACCCTAGCTCTTCTGGGATGTTTAAGGGCAGGATCTCACTTTTGCTACTGTTCATTTTATAGTTGGACACTAGGTTATACTGGTCGATTTCCCGTAGCAGGTGAGGCAACGAGGTCTCGGGGTTCCGTATCGTGTATAAAAGGTCGTCTGCAAAAGCAGAGACCTTATACTCCCTGTCCGCTATTTGAATACCTTGAATATTCGGGTTGTCTCTGATTCCCTGGAGGAAGGGTTCTAGTGTTAGGATGAACAGAAGGGGGGAAAGGGGACATCCTTGTCGCGTCCCATTGGAGATGTGAACTGTGTCTGTGAGTTGGCCATTAACCCTTATTTTAGCCCCCGGTCTGGAGTAAATGGCTGAGAGCCAAGCTAGCCAGTTGGGCCCGAAGCCCATTGCCTGCATTGTAGACTTTAACAGGGCCCAGTCCACCCTGTCGAACGCCTTTTCGGCGTCAATCGTGAGGATAAGGCTCGGGTCCTTTTCCATCTGTGCATGGTATATGAGATTCAATACTTTGGTGGTATTAGTCTTGGCCTCTCGGCCTGGCACGAACCCTGATTGGTCTGGGTGGACTAGGCCCTGCAGATAGGGCTTGAGACGGACCGCCAATATCTTTGTAAAGATTTTTAGGTCCACGTTAATTAGGGAGATGGGCCTATAGCTGCCACATTCTTTTGGGTCTTTGCCTGGTTTGGGTATGAGTGTGATATGGGCTTCAAGTGTTTCTTGCGGTAGGGTGTGTCCTTGGTTTAAGGAATTAAAGGCCTGTAGAAACGGTTTGTTCAGGGTTGCGGAGAACGTTTTATAGTATTTGGCCGAGAAGCCATCAGGCCCCGGACTTTTTCCTAACGGCAACTGTTTTGTGATTAGTGAAAATTCCTCGGGTGTAATTGGGGAGTCTAGTATTTGTCTGGCGTTGGGTGGAATCGTTTGTGCTAGTCTTTGGGTGAGAAAGTTTTGGATGTCCTCTGGGTCTGGTGGCTGGGGCCTGAGATTGTATAGGTTAGTATAGTAGGAGTGGAATTCTTTCATTATGTCTGGCAATAGGTGAGTCACAGTCCCTGTAGAGTTTTTGATGTGGGTTATGTATGAATGTTGCCTCTCTTTTTGTAGCGCCCTGGCTAGCATGCGGCCACATTTTCCGCTCTGGGTGTAGTATTTATGTTTGGAGTAAAAGAGTGATTTCTGGACCTTTGCGTTCAGTAGTGTCTGGAGAGAGGAGCGCTTGTCTACTAGTTCTTTGTAGGTATCTAGGCGTAAGTGGTGTTTGTGGGTGCGTTCTAGGTTTCTGATGTCTGTCGTGAGGGATGTAATCTGAGCCTCCCTCGCTTTCTTTTGTCGGGAAGCTAGGGCGATTATGTGTCCCCTTATTACAGCTTTGTGGGCCTCCCAGATAACCGTGGGCGATACTGCCGGGGTGCAGTTTTCTTCAAAATACTTAGTAAGTGTCTCCCGTAGTGAGGCTACGTGGGTTGGGTCGTTGAGTAAAGTATCATTAAGTTTCCATTGTGATCTTGATGGGATCAAGTTTGGTATCTGGATTGTCATGGAGAGGGGGCCATGGTCTGACCATGTTATAGGGCCGTATTCACAGGATTGTATGAGGTGCAGGTGTCTATGCTGGAGAAATAGCATGTCTAGTCTCGAGTAGGTTTGTTTAACCGCTGAGAAAAAGGAATAGTCTCGGGAGGTGGGGTGTGTCACACGCCAGCAGTCGAAGAGATGATGCTCGTCTAGGAGCTGGACAATTCTGGACCTGGAGGTTGCATTGTATTTGGTGTATTTGGAGGTTGTGTCCAAGTCCGAGTCTATTGAGATGTTGAAATCTCCCCCTAAAATAAGGATCCCTTCCGTGACTTTGTCTACTGCTGTAAGGTATTTGCGGGTGTGTGTGCATTGTTTGTTGTTGGGGAGGTATAGGTTGGCGAGAGTCACTACTGTGTTCCCTATCTTTCCCTTGACTACCAGAAGCCTACCATCTGCGATCGATTGGTGTGACATGTACGTGAAGGGTATATGTGCATTGATAAGGATGGCTACCCCTTTTGATTTGGAACCTTCATAGTTGCTAAAGTAACCTGTCGGGTAGTGTTTATTGCGTAGGGTTGGGGCTGAGTCTGCTTTGAAATGTGTTTCTTGTAGAAACGCTATGTCTGTTCTAAGATCGTGAAGTTCCCTGAGAGCTATAGATCTTTTGAGAGGGGAGTTAAGTCCTCTCGCATTTAGGGTCGTTATACGGATTGTAGCCATGGTGGGTTAGTCCGGGAGGGGGAAAGACTCCCTGCGTCCAAGAGTGTGTAGTATTGGGGTTGTGTAAGTGCTGTATGTCCAGGTAGTAGTGTGTGTGAAGAGATGACTCTAAGAAAGTTACAGTGGGTGCAAATATCAACGTAACAATAAGAAGAAATAAACCGGATTGAATCCAAACTATATACAAATACGTAGGATATACTCTGGAGCTAGCGAATGAGAGTGCTTTAATCTTATGAATGGGTAAGCCCTTTTAGCCGGTGGCTTTCTCCTAGCGTGTTGAGTGAACACGGGGAGACAGGTAAGGCACCGCTTGGGCTTGTATTGCTGCTACAGAGGATTCCACAGTCTATCTGTGGTGGGGGGGGGTGGAAGTCTAGGGTGGCGTATGCGAGGTAGGGGTGGTGGCGGGTAATCCACCTGAGTTGTTATGATTGGGTATGTGTGTCGGGCGTAGTAGTGCTATAAGGAAGTGGGACCACTTTACGCGCTGCGAGCGGGCATCTTGGGCCCGTAGGGAATTTTAGAGCAGTTCATCCATACAGAGTTGGATATGGTTTCACACTATAATAGCACTCTCACTCGCTCTCTCTTGGTTGTAGTATCCCCTGGTCCCCACCCCGCCCCCATTTACCCTCAGCCCACCAGTACCTCTTCAATACATTTTACAATACCAAGATAGAAAGGTGGGGATGGAAAAAGAGCATGTCGCGGGGGAGAGGACCTGGGGTCGCCCCCGAGGGTCCCTCCCGCCCCCCGACGCCCCAGAGGGTCAGAGCAAGCGGGGGAAGCGGTTCAGAGGGGGGGGGGGTGATAGGTTAGCCAGAGGGAGGGAGGGTAGGAGAGTGAATACAGATGCAGAGTTGATCAATAACCTGTTAAAGTGATTTAACACAATCGGGAGACTCTTAGGTACATATGCATTCTCGGCTCTCCGCTCAGGCATATGCTGAGAGGGGGGGGAGGCATTGCCGTTTACAAATTGTGTGTTACTTATCCCATTCTAGCGGTGAGAGTCACTGGATTGGTTTGGTAGGTCATTTTGATGTTGCACAGTCTTGTCTTTCGGTGTGGTGGTCGGAAATCCTCTACCTTTTCACTTGTCGTCTCCGTGGCATAGGGTAATTACCCTCCCCAGCGGCAAAGTCCCCTTGTGAGTCTCTTGACAAATCTAGGTGCTGGAGTCCTTGTTACCGATGGGGGGAGGTACGGGGGACCTCCTATAGTGCGAAACCAAAGTCTGAGTCCCTTTTTGCGGATTGTCTGGATCGGTCCTAAACAAGATGATGGTCCGTAGGCAAAAAATAGGTAAAGTCTCATTGGTCTTTAACGTGGTTTTCCGACCTTCTCTGGCGAGATCTGGTCAGATTCGGTGAGGTTCTGTTTGTTGCTTTTGTGAGTTCCGCTGAGGAAGGTGGATGTCATTACGACGCTTCTTTGGTGGTGTTTGCCATCTCGATCTCTGAGGGCGGGGGTAGTTATGAGGTGCTTGGATCGGGCCGTACCAATCGGGAATCTGCACTTCGGGTAAGTTTAGAGTTGACGTAAATATGGCGATATCCTCTGCCGTGGTCACGGTAGCGGTGGTTCCGTTATGTGTGGCAGTTAATGAGAGGGGGAATCCCCATCTGTATTTGATGTTTCTGGCACGTAGTAAATCTGTCAGGGGTCTAAGAAGCCTTCTTGCTTGTAGTGTCATCCATGAAAGGTCGGGGTAGATTTGTATTTGGGCCCCCAGAAAGAGCAGTGGTTGGGATGTTTTTCGTAGTTCTCGAAGTATTTCTTCTTTTGTCCCAAAATAATGTAGACGGCAAATTATGTCTCTTGGGGCGTCTGAGGCTGGGCCTCGTGGTCTCAGTGCTCTGTGAGCTCTGTCGAACAGAATGTGCTCCGCTGGATCTTTGTGGAGTATATAATTGAATAGCTCTTGTAACAATTTAGGAAGGTTTTCCCCTTCAACTTCTGGTATGCCTTTTAGCCGCAAATTGTTGCGCCTTCCCCTATTGTCAATATCATCTATAGCTCTGTACATCATGGCCATCTGTGTATTTTGAGCTTCCAGGGCCTGATGAACTTGTTGAACTTGAGTGAGTGTGTGGTCTTGGTTGTCTTCAAGCGCTTCTAATCTTTCTTCTACCCCTTTAACTTCGGCCGCCATATTGTCTAGTTTATTTTGAAAGGAGGATTCCATTTTCTGAATCAGAGCATGGATATCTTGCTTTGTTGGCAGATTGTTCAGTATAGCTCTCAGATCTGCATCTATGTGTGTGGAAGTTGTGTCCGAGCTGGCTGGGCTTAGTGGGGGTGAGGATGGAGAGTGCTCGTTTAATACTTCCGCCGCCATTTTGGGGCCTACTTCATCAGCGTTTTTCGCCGGATTATCTTTAAAAAATTTGGTGAGAGCGCCCGTTTTTGCTATGGACTGCTTCTGGGAGGTTTGAGCTGTGTTGGTACCTTTTCTGGGGTGTCCCATATTGCGTTGTTCGCCCGATGTTTGTGGATTACCCGCGGTCCCTGTCAGAGCTCAGCTACAGCACGTCCAGCTCGGCTCGCGGTTGGCTCCGCCCCCGAGCCTATATTCTTTTATCACCACTACTGAACGTTTCAGCTAGTAAGCCATCCGCTCTCTATTTACACTCTTCAGCCTCTAGGCTAGCTAGACATTCTGCAGCTAAGGAAGCGTTGGCCGTAGGAGCGAAACACATCCTGTTTTCCATTATTTATTTCTGTTCCCCCACTCTTCTTGCAGTATGTAGACTTCATTTTAACTTTTTTTTTTTTTTTTACACTATATTTGTATACTTTTAATGTGGTCTGTGTTACTGCCATGTATGCATATATCAATGAATAAGTCAGCACTTTTCATGGAACGGTTTGACATTTTCCTGGATACAATACGAGTGCGGTTATTGCCTTCATCTTATCTGCTGCTTCAAGTAAAGAGTAAGAAAGCCAGCACCGCTGGTATCCATGTGTGCAATCTAGACCGAGTGAGCACTTTTATTTTTAGCACTGGTTGCATTATTTTTTTGTTATATTTTATTTATTTTTGAGGGGGGCAGGGGGGTAGGGGCACGTAGATTATTTTTGTTTTCTTTAACATTTTGTTCAGTTCTGCTTTTTTTTCGGTTTTGATAAACACAAATAATATTGGCTATTTCATAAATAATAAATAAATCACAGTAGATTTTGAGACAAATAAAATAGAACTCCTGTCCCTTCATATACAGTAAGAGGCTTTTTTTTTTTTTACACAATGTTTCATTTGTCTTTTGCCTCCTATTGTATCCATGTTTAGCGAGTTTCTCCTCGCCTGGGAGGGGGAAAGCCAGAACTTAAACTTAAAGGAACACGATAGTGCCAGGAATACAATTGCAATGTAAAGCATTAGTAGATACGGCAATGTTACGATTGCATTGTTAACACATCAATGGAGGTTGTCTTCCTGGCTGCCACTAGAGGTATTTTGCCTACGAGAACAAAGTCAGACTCCATTCTCAGGATAAAAATGCTCCTAGAGAGCATTTGATTGGAGCAGCACGGTAATTACAGGACATGCGCACTAGCCTCCAAATGCTTTCCTATGGGCAAACATTAAATTGGCTGAGATCATCAGCAAGGTTTGCTTATCATCAGAATGAGCTCAGTCAAGATGGTTAGACCGTCAGCACAGGTCCCATGTGAAAAAAGGCTATGAATTGAGTAAAATGCGGACACCTAAAGAGTTAGTAGGACGCTATGGCATCAGGAACATAACATTTATTAATCTTAATGTTATAGTGTTCCTATAACAACCATAAAAAGTATTCGGGGAGAATGTGTCCTTACCCCATTCTTACATCATACAATTCATATGTATGTGCCCAAATTTACAGAGATTTCAGAGTTATAAAGTAATAATGGACAGTGGCATTCCTAGTTACCTGAAAAGTGTTGATATAGGATTTCACAAGCAAAATATAAAAACAAAAACAAAAAATCTTTAAAGGTTCACTCTATGTACCATCACCACTTGACTAGGTTCAGAGGTTCTGCATGCTAGCATTGTCACCATAGACATATTTGTGCAGCCTTGCAAGAACTTGCCTGTCCCTGCTGGACTTTAACTCCAATCATGTTCATTGTGTTTCAGGATAAATCTGGTGGATGTTAAAGCCTGCTGTAGTGGTTATGGTGCCAGAAGTGCTTTGGCGCTGTCCCACTCACTGGCTGAGAGTGTTAGCCGAGTGCTGTTCTGCATCAGTCGCACACGGAACGCTGGTGGGTACAAAAGGGAAGCATTTGATTGGACAATGCCGAGCACTAACAAAGTAGCAAATGTTGGGCAAAAAGGGTAGTAGATCTTCATTAGCTGTAGAGGCCAGTTCTGCAGCTAATTAGAGTTTAATTTACTGTGTGCATTAAAAACATAGATGCATTTTTGACACAGAGAGATGTTTACCTTAGACGGAAAAGGTGAAACAAATGAACCAACGTAGTAAACCACTATGGATAAATAAAATGCATTTGAAGAAAAAAACAAAAAACATCTCCTATAGGTAATTCCGTATCAATCTATTAGATGTGTGTATTTAATATACACAATGACACATGTGTATGGTACCTGGAATGTATAAACAAAATAAAATACACTGGCATGCAATGTGTTAGAAGAGGATACATTAAAACATATATATTTATTTTATAGCAAGGTTATCTTTTGCATTGCTGCCAAATACCGCAGGAGAGGATATTAAGAACGCACAGATATTCCCAGACAAAACGTGAACATGGCACAGAGTCTACAAATCTGTGCGTAAACACCGTGAAACATTTTCAGGGAATACCCAGGGGTGCTAGCGAAAAGCAAGACATGAAAGTTGTACATGTTTCGAACCATGAAATACACTCACAATTATTCTCAGAAAATGGAATGCCAGTGGTACAGGCATCAACATGCCACGTGTCAACTCTGCCAGCCCGCAGAGAATTAGAATGCACACTATGACAGACTACTCCATCTTCTGTTCCCCAGCATGCACAGCCAGATTACGGCCACCTCCTAGAGACCTGGGCTCTGTTCCTTGAATGTTGTGTGTGGTTGCTGAGTGTAGTATGTGCGGAGGAGGCTGAGAGTTGTATGTGGAGGGGTTGAGTTTGCTGGTTAAATTGTGTGTGTGGAGAAGTTTGAGTCTTGTGTGGGTATGTGTGGACGGGAGTCAATGTGGCTGAGTGTTGTGGAGGCTTTGCCGTGTCTGGAGGTTGGGCTGTGGTTCTCTGAATCATTAATTAAGAAGTACTGGGTACTGCAAAGGAAGCACTTTAATTGATCTGTAGCTGATAGAGATGCAGGTTGCAACGTTCCAGAGATGGAGTTAGCGGGCTAACTTTTGATCTCCTGAAGGCTCAGGGACTGTCTCCTCACAAACAGAGCTGGAGTCTTAGTTTTGGCCCCTGGCGACTGCCTGAGCCACCACCTAGATTAATGCTGCTCTGCCCGCCTCAACATCACACAATCAGACTGACACTTACATGTCTGTAAAGCAAATAAGAAATCATAGGTATATGCAGTAAATGCATTAATTTAATAGGACTTTTATTTCCTTTTTCAAAATGGTCTTCAAGCATTGTCTATACAATACAGGAGAGATACCCAGCTGTAGACCTACAACAGATAAAAGGTCCTACTTTTGTCTACCTCGGATACAAAGCATTAAAACTGGTCAACTCAACCCTGTAATGCCCCTTTAAATGAGCAGCCAGTGGGGTTTTGAGAGAAATAAAATCTCTTCTATGGTTCGACCACAGAATATATATATTGTTTTCTCACAGACATGGATAAAAACTAATTGCATGATGTCCAACGGTAGCCATGGTTCACACTCTTGGGCATCATGGGAGGTGTAATTTTGTACTGTTGGGGGAGAGGGACACAGAGAACACTAGTAAGCGAACTCATGTGGCTACGCCTCACTGTGTAGTATTATAATGTAAATAAGCACATTTATCAATTTGGCTACCACGATATAGCATTGAAAAGAAAAATGGGTGATTAGAACAAAACTATCCTATTATGCATGAGAGAATTCCTTTAATGGAACCAGTAAGCAATTCATAGTTTGATTAATTGCACATGTTTATAGAAAAATATGGGTGGACCAGTTAATTTCCTACAGGAAAACCTTACTTGTGGTTTCTGCCCTGACAGAATTGCAGTGATTAATTGCAATATTAATTTATTCCAGCCCTCTGGAAATATATATAAGGTTGTCAAATTCGGAAGACAATGCAAGAAGAAAGGTGGTCTACACGGAAAAAAAAAAGAATTAAAAAAAAAAAAAGAAGGCGCAACATGACAAGAAGAAGCTTTGCAGGACCCATTCTCCAAACAATAAATATCGAATTGTTATAAAGTTTAGGAATTCTAACTTGCTCGGGTCTCTAAACTTGCTTGAGATAGAACAGTCCAGAAACGCAGCTAGACAGATTAAATTGGGACTTATCAACACAAACTCAATGAGACAGAATTCAAAGTTGACAGGTCTGCTTTAGGAATTTCTTGGGATCAGTAAAAACTTCCGACCATAGAACAAACGTGCTATGTGTAATGATATTCTTGCAAATTGCAAATGCTCCATCGAAATGAAAGAACTGGAGGGTGATTTCTATTGGAGGTGGGCTACCAAAATATTCATGGGTCATACCATTTCAGAAAAAGTTTTAATAAAACATGCAACTACCTGTTGATACAAGTATTCCCGATTCTATTATTCAAACAAATCATTAGTGGCTTAATTCACTTATTTTTACCTAACTATTGCTAAATATAAATCAGTGTTCTATACCAGACTATGGAAAATGGCCAATCATCAAGGCCGGTGCCACCGCTAGGCGAACTAGGCATTCGCCGCCTCTGTCTTGGGCCCCAGTGCTGGGTGAGCAGCTCTCGAGTCCTCGCCCATCGCCCATCGCCAGACCGATCCTCCAGGCGCCTGAAAGCGGCGCCCCTGATGCAGTGCTTTTAAGAAATGGCAAAGCAGGCACCTGCTTACCTTGAATGCAGGTGCCGGCTCTGCGGTGAAATGCCAGAGGAGAGGGGGACAGGAGGTAGGCGGCAGCGCGAGCGGGGCTGTTCTTACAGCTTCTCACTCTCGCGCCCTCTGTGATGCCAGGAGCCGGAATATGCATGTATTAGGCAGAGTGTGTGTGTATGGATGTATGCATTAAGCAATATGTGTATATGGATGCATGTATTGGGCAGTATGTGTGTATGGATGTATGCATTGGGCATTATGTGTGTATGGATATACGCATTAAGCAGTATGTGTGTATGGATGTACGCATTAAGCAGTATGTGTGTATGGATACTGTATTAGGCAGCCTGAGTATTTGGATGTAGGTATTAAGCAATATGTGTGTATGGATGTAGGTATTAGACAGTATGTGTGTATGGATGTAGGCAGGGCCAGGGCCAATTCCAGTGACCGGCAGGAGGGAAGTGCTCCCTCCTGCCTGGTCACCTCCTGGATCCCCGGAGCGGCGCTGAAGTGGATTAGGAGGCGGCGAGGGAGCTCTGATCTCTCTGACCGGCTCCCTCGCGCGCCTTTTGCTGATGCCGCGGGAGCCGGAATATGGATATGGGGGTGAGGGGGCTATAGGGCACTATAGTGCTTTGAATATAACTGTATTCCTAGCACTATAGTTTCCCTTTAAGTTGTTGTGACAATTAACTGAACTTTGATGTTGGTTTTGTAGCACACAGAAAACCCTTGATGCAAGTACAGTACCCATAACGCCTTGGGGCACTTCTGATCCTTAAGCATTGAAAGAGTGTACAGATGCAAAGATACAGTCACCAAAGCTTTGCTTTTTCTATAGTACATCCGAGCAAAGTGAAATTCTAATACAAGCAATCTGACCAGCAAAATGGGGCTACTGACCCTCTCTGCAGAGCCAGCAGGTCATATTTGCACAGAAGATGTGCTTTCACAAATGATACTGGTGGATAGTTGGCATCAGTAACCACTACCTTCACCTACTCTATGAAACTGAATGGTATATTTTCCACGGGTTGCTAGGCAACCAAAAGATTGTTCTGTTATGTCACACAAAAAAAAAAAAACAAGAACAAAATGTGCTCTTTTTGTATCCGAGGAGTGTGTCTATTTCAGGAACTCACAGCTAGGTTTCCCCCCCACATCTCGAAACGTTTAACCTGTTAGGTACTTCAGTCCTTTTAATACAGGAAACATGGCTTTCGGTAAAAGAAACATGTCTTTTTCTATACAGGTAAGCATCAAAAAGCTAAGTAGCCAACATCAAACTGTTAGAAAGAAAATAGCCCCATTATCTTTAAAGAAACATTATGGCAATAAGAATACAGGTTTGTATTCCTAACTGTATAGTATCCCGCCCCCAGATCTATATAGGTCCCCCATTTGCAATATAAAATGTACAACGTTTTACTTACCTTTTTCCAATGCTGAGGCTCCTTTATCAATGTTCATCTCTCCGCCCCCACAAAATCACGGAGGAGGCATGGCCTCCTCCACAATGGTCCCATTCAATGCTCCTCATTAAGATACGAATGCGCATGCACACAGCGTGCCGCATGCACATTAATTCTTCCCCATACGAAAGCAAATTGCAGTTAAAAATAAACTAAAAAAAACGACAATGTTTTACATTGCCAGGCTAAAAGGACAGGGCACTGCACCCAGACCACTTCATTGAGGTGAAGTGGTCTGAGTTTGCGACCATAAAGGGAGGACATTAGAGTCATTCAATCTTTGAAGAAAAAACGCCAGGATTTAAGGAATAGTAACAATTGGGGAAAGTCAGAAAGATGAGCAAAGATCTAACCGTGGACCAATCAGCATGCACATCAACATTTCATTGGTTTCCATGGTGATTGCACAAGTGGGGCTGGAAGGACAACAGGTATGTGTGCAAACATTCACACACTAACACGGAATTTGAGGCGGGGGGGGGGAGGGGGTGAAACAATCTTGCACACAACAGATTGATGCTGCTCTACAGATTCCCAATTATCAATGAGTTCTGATTCTTTAATACACAGAGCAGTGACACACTGGTTTGCATGTTCAAGAAGACTACATAATTCTTCAATCATTTGGCCTGTCATGGATGACAAGAAAAAGATCACAATATTTTTATCTTCTCTATTCAGCCTTAAGGGTTAGGCTATGACACGACTGACAGTAAAGACACCCTTTGAAACCTGCATTTCTTACTGGGAACAGGAGGGTTAGATGATTACATAAAATAAATATATTACTCACAACATGCTCACTGAAGCAGTTTTGGCTCTATTCAAGGAGTTTCACAATACACCTATTTAAAGGGACACTACTAGCACCCAGACCACTTCATCTCATTAAAGTGGGTGCACTGCTCCTGTATCCTTAGCCCTGCAGCTGCAAACATTGCAGTTTATGAGAAATTTTCTTTTTGGATCCTCACAATATGTGCTTGAGGACATCCAGCGTCTTCTTAAACCCCCACAGGAAAACATCAAGTCAATGCTTTGCTATGCGGAAGGCCTAATGCGCACGTGGTGCTCGCCATGCATGCGCAAGAGGTCCTCCCACTAACTGATGACAGCGGATGAGTAGCCCTACCCAACCCCGAAGGACTTAAGCGTTGGAATCAGGCAAGTGAAAAAAGGGTTATTTAATGACAATACTTTCCACTATGGGGGGCAGGAGGGGGGAAGCCTCATAAATTTTTGTATTCCGAACACTAAAGTTTTCCTTTAATTCTGCACAAAATAATGAGTGTTAATCGTAAGAATTGGTGCCTTATTGCTATGTTGTTATGTAACAATGTGTCCTCAGTCCACCATGGAGCGGAATTACTGGGCCAGAGATTACAAGGTGCAAGCATAGATTGTCCTCTATCTCCAATTTACATTTTTCCTAAAACAATAGATGGTATGTTGGGAGTAATACTGTATCTTTACTTCATGGCCCCATAAAGAAAGAAAAAAAGAATAAAAAATGTAACAGAAGAAAACAGGGAAAAGGTACATTTGTCACGAATGCTGTTCATTGCCAAAGCATACAAGGATATCTCTGTGTAAAAGTAAATATATATTGCTGGCAGATATTCAGGTGATTTCAGTAAATGTAAATAATGGATTAGTGTTCGAAACATCAGGAAGGTGGTCCAATTAAAGGGACAACTACAGCTCACAGTTAAAGGAACACTATAACGTTCGTAATACAAAACTGTACACCTGTCCTGACTGTAGGCGTCCCCGCCCCAAGGCATAAAAGGATTAAAAAACCCTTTTAACACTCACCCTAATTCTAGCACAGGGATCCCTCAGCGCTGGATCTGTCTCCATCTCCGGCAACGTCATGCTGAATTGAAGATGCTCAACGTCCTCTAGCAAAGTGTGAGGACGTCCAACATCATTTCACAGAGTCATGCTCCGTCAGAAGCCAGAATAAGCCACGTTGTCTTAAACTGCAAGGCTTTCACTCGCATAGTTTAAGGGACAGAAACACTTCACCCAAAGCATGTTAAGGAGATTAAGTGGTCTGGGTGCTTACAGTGTCCCTTTTAAGCATAGCAGTCATGCAATCAATACACTATGGGCACCGCATTTATTTGAGGGGGGGGGGGGGGGGGGAGGGGGGAGTGTATGACAAAAGGCAGGGCTCTCCCTGGAACCCAGAGACTTCCCACTTCTTCACCACAAATTTACAATGTGACACTTACACTTCGTTGTTATCAATGTCAATCTGCCCATTGTGGCCGGTAGTGATAGCCGAGAGATTGGCCAACTTGCATCTCACCACAGCATACATGGAGCTGAAGTAGTTACATTGCTTCAACTCACTTTTTAAACAATACAGCACTTTTTGGGTTTACCAATATGAACCACAAGCAGGACACTTGCTTGTGTTATGTTATAGTCTTATGATTGTAAAAACCTGTTGCTGTAAAAATCTTTGCAATATTTTAGACAACATCCCGGTCTAAGTTGCACGATGATATTCCCAGCTAGATAACAAAATAAATTAAATAAATTAAAAATAATTCAATTAAGACACACTTGGCAATTGAGCATATATAAAACCGGAATTTTTATTTTACTGTGGCACATTATCTGCTGTGTACGGATTTTAAGGTGCCTTGTGGGAATTGCAGTCTGTCGTGATTTTAGTGATGTGGGCCCACAGGAGCATAAGTACAATGTGTAGCATTAAAGACACAAACTTTCATTTTAATTACTGCCCAACAACAATCCAGTGTTGTGGGTTTTTATGTTATTTTTCCTTATAGGCAAACAGAGTCCTGCGGGCCTTTCAATATTAAATTAGCAATTCTAAAACTCCCTCACTTGCAAGTCTGCCGCCCACTTCAATCAGAAAACTGGAATAGGAGACCCAAGAAATTGCAGCCTGGAACAGGAGACCAGTGAATTGCAGACACTCCTCACTTACCGACCGGGTTCCGTTCCTACGACCCGGTCGTAGAACAAATTAGCCAGTGAGGAGTTAAGGGATTCCCTGCTCTGGTGCGTTTGTCTATGTTCGGGGAAACTTCCCCGAACATAGACAGGCACACCAGAGCAGGGAATCCCTCTAATCTTTGCTCGGGGAAATTTCACGGAAACATAGATTAGAGGGATTCCCTGCTCTCGTGCGTTCGTCTATGTTCGGGGTAGTTTCCCCCGAACATAAGCACACGCACCAGAGCAGTGAGTCCCCACAACAGCTCACACTTACAACTGGTCGTAAGTGAGAGCCGTCATAAAACAGGTAGGTCGCTAAATGAGGACCACCTGTATTGTAACAAACTGCAGTATCATGAGTTACATCCCATGACAATGCAGGAGGTAAGAAACTGCAACATTCTAAACATCTTTAAACAAACTTTTTTTTTTTTTTTTTTTTTTAATAAAGAAAATAATGTATTGCTGTTTCTGTGGTTGGTTTATTTAACCCTCAAAGTACCAAAATGTTGGACTTTTATATCATAATCTGGCCCTAAAGGCCCTATGTAACATTCACAACAATGGGAAGCATTAACTTGAGACAAGAGGACAGAACCAAGTGATGTACCAGCCCGGCTGAAATGGGTCTGCGCTAGCAACTCCCATTCCGTCCAGTCTATACACAGAATGCTTCTAACCTGAGTACTCAGCAAAATAAGAGCACGTTAAAGGAACACGCCAGACCCCCTAAAGCACTTAAACTTGCTGAGATGCTTTGTGTGTGAAAAGTGTGTTCTCTTTCAATATTACAAAAATTGCAGATTTTAATAGAAATTGATTCTTTTATGGATTAACCAGGTTACACTCCTACTCCCTGGGCTGTCATCCAGACAACCGTTCATGTTACGTCCTGGTTTGGTTAGCTCTGAGGAACTAAACTTAAGAGGCAGCAATTGCTCAGAGCACCTGCATTGCAAAGACTGTGATTGGACAGCTACAGAATGTCTGGGCGGGGTTAGAAGGGGAGGGATTGCAAAAGCTGCAGTGAAGAGATATGCAGCTTTTGCAAGCTGTTCTAGATATACCACTCCTCCCCCTACCCCCCAAAAAAAAAAAGTATAATAATTCAATGCATAAATACTTTCTTTGGGATTCTATCTACTAAACAGTGATTTACATTTTTTGGGAGTGGAGTATCCCTTTAATCATACCCATGCTCGGTGATTGCTGGGAACAATTCCCTGATCTACCCAGGAACAGGACAACAGAGGGGGAAAAAATAAAAAAACGCATGCAAGACTGCATTGCTGAATCCAAAACTGTTGGAGGCTTGCTTACGGCAGCATGGATGGTTCTGCAGCCTGCAGTAATGAATTGATTGGGTTCCTTATGGACATAACAGATCACCATTGATTAAAGAGTTAAACATAACGAAAGACTCAAACCAATAAAACATGAAGGGACCTAGAGAGAGAGACTCTTAAAAGCAGATTAATAAACAAGACAAGAACTACTGCACGATTTGCTGACAACAACTCTGGATGAATTATGATGAAACAGACTGAGGGAGAATAGAACTTACTCATCAGTCTGGTCTGCATTCATGTTTTGGATGGGAATTAGAAAGTCTATTTTCTCACGCCCTTCCTGATGGCTTTATTCTTAATATCAGCGCTGCTCTAAATAAGAAGAGAACAGTAATGTTTAATACAATTTTTGTTATAAAACTTGTTTCTTTTTTTCCTCTGAAAAGGCAGTGTTTACATTAAAAAGCGTGCCGGGACATTCTATAGACACCAGAACAACTACATTAAGCTGTAGTTGTTTTTGTGACTATAGTGTCCCTTTAGTGATCTGAGCTGTAACCACTATTAAAGGAACACTATAGGTGCCAGAACAACTACAGCTTAATCTAGTTCTGGTGTCTATAGAATGTCCCGGCACGCTTTTTAATGTAAACACTGCCTTTTCAGAGGAAAAAAAAGAAACAAGTTTTATAACAAAATGTTTATTAAACATTAAACAAAGCACTTCAGAGAAAAGGCAGTGTTTACATTATGCCTATAAACACCTCCAGTGAGTCACTCAAATGGCCACTAGAGTTACTTCCTGGGTTATCACTGCACTATGTGCAGCACTGACTTTCAACATCTCCACGCTTTGAATGGATGTGCTGACAGAACATGGGCAGGGACAGCCATGACCGGATGAGCCCAGCGCTGGAAAAAGATGAGTTTTTAACCCGGAGGTTAGTATCAGTTAATGGTATAGTCATAGATTGTAAACCATGCATATGAATAGAAATCTAGGTTGAAATAAAAGACTAAAAGGCCAGGGGCGGGACCTGAACAGCATGGCGACTGTAAGCATTTTCTTTGAGCTGAAGCTTTAAGACTTATATTGAACCCAGAATTCGACTCCCAGCATACCTGTGTTGGAAGCCCACCGGAGCACGTTGAGGTCACTAACACAACTTGTTCTCTCTGCAATCCTCGGTGGTGCGAGTGAGGCCTAGTGAGCCCATTGGACAGGTGAGACACCCACTTGACTGTACCATGTGGCACTGAGAGTCCGACAGTTAACCCCTGCCGACCTTTGGGTCGGCAGGGGTTAACACAGTCCACACTGGCTGGCCTGCTACACAAGCGTGAAAAATAGGTCAATATACACACACACACACACACACACATTTGGATAAACAAAGCATTAAGTGAGTGCGTATTTTTTGTTTGCAAGGAAATGGAACAGTTCTAGAACTGGAAAAACACTGCGGGAAAGAAAACACACAATGGATTGGAAGAGGTGGGCAGATTAGTTATTTAAAATGAAAATAAACTATATAGGCAGCATGGTGTGTGGAAATGGTGTGGATGGGAGTGTACATTGCTATTGGAATGTAACATAACATACTATAACCCTTTATACACTGCACAGTACAGACTAAATAATACAATTAAATAAAGGAGAACTAATACAATGCTGCTGCTTGCACAAGTCAGAATTAAAGGAACACTCCAATGCTTAAAAACAATATTTGGTTTAACATTCAAGGTTCCATAACCCCTTCAAACACCAGGCACCACAACATAAAAATAAGGGTTACTTTCCTTTTTATACAGAAGCAAATCCTTTCTTCTCACTACTGTTTCACACCATCTACAGGAGGATGACAGTGAGGAGATTCTCCCCTTTCTACTCCAGCCAAAAATGGCACACGGGTAATGACATGTGTCAATCCCAGGCGCCAGGTTGCCATGGCGACTAGGATTTTGGTCCTGGCGCCTGGGATTTGTTGGCCCATTCAGCCCCTAGGGTAGTCGGCCGCCTAAGAGTGAAGGTGGGCAGCCAGCCAATCATCATCTCCTCATTGAATTAATGCATTTCTATGGAAAACATTCAGCGCCTCCTGTGCAGCACTGACCCAGGATGCACGCTAGAGGCCGCCTGAGTGACTTTCACTAGAAGTGCTACTAGGCAACAATGTAAATACTGCCTTTTCTCTGAAAAGGCAGGGTTTACATTAAAAAGTGTGGAGGGACAGGTTATAGACACGAGAACAACTACATTAAGCTGTAGTGGTGCTGGTGACTAGTGTCCCTTTAAGAATTTTATTTTTGATATTGAAAAACCTGGCTCCTAACTTTTTTTGCTGGCTCCTAGATTCAAAGCAATTTTGTCAAGCCCTGTGTCAACCGCCCAATAGAATTCTTCTCAAAGGGACCGATTTGACTATTGCATTCCTATGGAAGCTGGAAGATCATTTACGCGAGAGAATAATATGTTGCCCTGTGTGTCAAAATGACGAATAAAAGGGCGTTCCTAAATTAAATCATAAGTTCAAGTGCTGACAATGCGGCCGTCCTAATCAGTCTGAAGTTTCGATAGAGGCAATTTTTAAAGTATGGCAAAGCATCATGGGAGCTGTAGTTTTTGTCTGTAAGTTAGTGTCTGTAACAGAGTCTGAAACATGGCTCCTTAGTAAAAGTGAAATTATACCAAAACCAACATCCATTATTTAAAATGTTTTCATTAACTGTAATTAAAACTTTTAAAAAATGAGAAGTGAACATTTGCTTAACGTTGCATCACTGAGACAACGGTCTCATTCAAAAGCTTTAGCTTTGAATGAGATAGGGGTCTTACTCTGCATCGTGAAAGAATTAGGTAAATATGATTTTTTTCATATTTACCTGCTTTTTTCTTTTGCTTTCGACACCCACTCCGGGGAGGACATCGATCTAATTATTCAGTGTCTTATCCCTAAGAATGCTGGAAAAAAGCATTGGGCATGCCTGACAGATTAACACATGCGCAGTTGGAAGGGCTCGTCGCCTTGCAACATCCTGACGAGGGAGGTGCGGGGGTCAGTGTGATCATTGTGATTCATGAAGAGCAGGCTCAGGTGTTGGGTTTCTATATTCTGTGCAATAAGGTCTGGTTTCTGTCATTAATGGCCAGGTCTGAATCAGGTCTGAAGAGGGAGAGGGGTTAAGAAACTCCCCTAGCTGAGAGGTGTGCCCTATAAGTTAGTCTAAGTTTATAAACATTTATTGGATATCTTTCAAAGTATTATATTTTGGTTTGTATATTTGCGTAAACGTGTTTGTTTGCTGGTGTAAACAATTGTCAGATAATTGTCATTTTTTTACTAGTGACACATCAAAATTGAACACTTGCACCAGCTCACTGTGGGTAAGTGCACAAAATGCATCTGGGTCACGCTGCCTTTGCTTTTTTTTTGGGGGGGGGGGGGGATGAGGGATGAGGGGGCTCTGTCCCTTTTTACATTTTAAGAGAACCAGCACAGCATTTGATTTTCCTTACAGACATATGGTCACGATGTGAGCAGACACCTGGACAACTTGCGAACACTAAATCACTGCACAAACTAAAAATAAATTTAGAAAATTACTGACATTTATAAATATAAATAAATAAAACTTTACTTGTATTAATCAACATCATAACACACATTATATGAGGGGACAGTGTGAACTGTGCTATAACATGGGAGACTGTAAAATCTTTTATAAATTGTGATTTTAAGAAGCGATATTGTGGCACAAAATTATTATGACCTAAAACATGAATGATAAAACCTATCCTCACAAAGGTTACAGGATAGTTCATTTTGGGGCATATTCCCCTTCTTTTAACATTCTTGTTTATTTTTAAAGCAATAGTATTTTTCTTTAACTGCAATAAACATTGTAAGCATTGCACTAGTGACCCAAGTCGGATTTATGATGTTTACACAGCCATTTCTCTTCAATGGCTTGACATATGGCTATTGCTTGAATAACAGTCATTACAAGCTTAACTAAGTAAGCAGCACCTTAGGAGATAACTGCTGCCACATTTTGGGATTGTTTTGCAATAATCCGGCTTTATTGTACTTACTTTGCTTTTAGGTGAGAGCAAGAGCTTTAAAGTGACCAGTAATAAAGGGGGCCGGGGGTGCATTTTGCACTTGGGGTTATCTCAAGACAATTTTAGTAAATAACTACTAGACGAGACTATAGAGAATACAGTATAATTCTAGTATTCATGGAAAGATTCACTTAAAATGTAGCTGCATCAGATGATAGGTCCCCACAGTGGCCGAACGTGGAACTGTACAAAGACAAATGATGGAATCAGTGTCTGAAATCTTCTGCCTTTCTTACGAATCCCGAACGAATCCCGAACGTACTAATGTTGCAGTAGACGTTTCCAAGTCTAGACCTTGTAAAAACTGCACGGTATACATTTTTATTTATTTTTTTAACCATTCCGTTAGTTTAACCCTGATGGCACTTTAACAAGGAGACAAATATAAGTTCTAATTAAATCCCACGGAAATGGAGACAGTAGCCCAGTTTTACAAACCATATCGTAAGTGGATACATATGTTGTAAAGTGCTATAAAGATGCCAATTAACATGAAAAGTGAAAGGTTCTATAGTCTTAAAATCAAAGTAACAAGTGCAATTAGATGTTCTATTTCAAGAAGGAAAAAAATGAAGTATGTCGGCTGGAGGATGCGAGCCATGATCATTACATATGACAGAATTACTATTCCTTGTGCAATAGTGTCATATCTGCAATTCACCCTGTAAGTTACAGGGCATTCCCCAATGCACCCATTTAGCATACAGCATCTATACATTAGTTGAAGGGACACTATAGTCACCAGAAAACCTACAGCTTATTGCATTTGTTCTGGTGGGTAGAATCTTTCCCTTCAGGCTTTTTGCAGTAAACACGGTCTTCCCAGAGAAAATGTAATCTTTACATTACAGCCTAGGGATACCTCCACTGGCCACTCCTCAGATGGCTTCTAGAGGTGCTTACTGGGGCAGTGTTGCACACTGTGCAGCACTGACATTCAGTGTCTCCACCCTCTGCATGAAGACACAGAGCTATCCTCAGAGATTCAATGCATCTCTATGAGGAGATGCGGATTGGCCAGGGTAGCATTTGACGTTGGCTCTGCCCCTGATCTACCTCACCGACAGTCTCAGCCAATCCAATGGAAAAAGCATTGATTGGCTTTGTTTAACACTTCTGAAGATATCAGCAAAGCAGGCAGATCAGAGGCAGAGCCAGCAGCAGCAGACTGGAATAAAGGCAAGATTGTACTATATTTATTTAAGCAAGGGAGGAGGCAAGAACAGGGGGGCTAAATAGTATTTTTTTTTAACATTTTAGGGTCAGAAATACAAGTTTGTGTTCCTGACCCTATAGTGTTCCTTTAAATCAAGAGTTTGCAAAACTGCATGTGCAAATACCATGGTGGGTATTTTAACCCCTTAACCCCTTAAGGACCAAACTTCTGGAATAAAAGGGAATCATGACGTGTCAGGCACGTCATGTGTCCTTAAGGGGTTAAGGACACATGACATGTGTGACATGTCATGATTCCCTTTTATTCCAGAAGTTTGGTCCTTAAGGGGTTAAACAAATAGAAGGTGATAACGGACAAATCCCATCATACATATTAAGCAAGGTCAGTTAAGTTACCGTACCCTTCCGTAAGCATAAGCGTTAACTAGATGTGGATATATTTAATATTAAATAATCTGTAAATATATTCTAAAACATTGGCAGTGAAAAGCATCAGGTCATCGGCAGGCATTGCACGTCATCAACAAATAGTTAATCCTTTTACTGGGCTAGGGAAAAAAGCAAGGAATGGATGGGTTACTACAACCACATATGCTTTTAGAAGTGGTCACAGAGGAAGCAATCTGTAGGTGCAGTGTTTCAGCTTTCAACACTGCACATCCAGAGATATATACACTTTTGTGCCAGGTGTTCGTTGCACTGCCAGCACACATGACACAGGCAGCCTAGAACTCTGTTCTGGACTGCCTAATGTCAATTCTGTGCATATTTTAGGTCTATTGCCAGGGCGCACTGCAGTCTAATAAAAGAGTTAATCTAATTATTTTGTTTGCTTCCACTTACATTACACTGCTGAGCACTCTCTGTGCTGCTGTCCCTGCACACCTTTTATTGAAGCAGGTACTCTAAACTGTGACCCTTGATGGGTCCCTGCGTCTGAATTTGGCCAGGTAGCCCAGAACACTGGCAGGCTGTCCCTGTCTGCGGGTAACCATTTCTTACAAAGCTGTACATTTACAGATGATACGACAAGCACAATAAATACAGCAACAGTTTTGTGCGTCTAACTATTTTTACATTCACAAAAGAATCACTGTATCAGAAATGCAAAGGAATAGTGAAAGTGAATCTTTGTAAATTCGTAGCAAATGTACTTACATGTCAAGTGAAGTCACATGGAGAGCGCAATTCAAAATCTGAAAGTACAAAATCAATTTATTAAAATACATTCACACCGTGCAGATTTAACGGTTATCCAGTTAAATAATTACAGACTGTTTTATACAACACTGTATGATTGCAAAGTAACTTTTTATTATTCATTTAATAATCTTAAACTTTCTAGATATGTTCTGTGTTGCTTCTGTTGGTCTATAAGTCAGTAAGAATGGAGGATTTGCCAAAATCAATCATGTTAAAATGTAGCGCCATGTGAGAGGTACAGGAAATCAGTTTAATGAGTCACTCAAACAACCAAAGGTCCTCTGCGTGACTGCAAAACCGATGGTGCAGAAAGTACCCTTGAAAGTGAATTAAAAGGACTGTCTCCAGGATATGGCTGGTATCACTTTACAAAGTCGGTCCTCTCGCCTTTGTGATGAGTTCCTGGGCATAAACTACTTATCCCATAAACTCCTGCAGGACAAGGGATTATGGTATAAAAGAAGGTCCCATAGACGAGAACGAGGGGCTCCTAATTGAATGGGTCTTTCTCTGGCTAATTAAATTTTAAAAAAGGGAAACAAATGTTATAATTAAGGCAAGCTCCACTTCCTCTGTCAAGTATAAATTACCCCAGAATACCAACTTCATCAGTCTCAGGATGATCACCTTTCTTGTTTTCCAATTACCTAGGAGTGGACATGCGCGCGATTAGAGAAGAGGGAGGGAGAAAGGACAGTTTAAGTAAAGTGGGAGTATTACAAGTATGGTCATGTGAAATAAACCCAAGGACGATGGATTAATTCTGCTCGGCAAAAAGGGACAGCCACCAATTCTGCCACACGCGAAACTGGATAAATTAACAAGGAAGGGAATTTTATGATGTTTCAAGGTAAGAGGTTGTGTTTTGAGTGCTGAGGAATCCCCGTTTTTTTTTTTTGTCTCTCAAGTGCACTAAAATAGTTTGACAAAAACACAAAAACAGAGGAAATGCACTCTGCTTCCTGGCATCAACATTAAGCTGTAGTACTAATACAAAAAGAAAAGTCCTGCGCTCACTCCCATCACTCCAATGACAACCGGAGGGAATTCCCGCCTGCCAACGTCAAGGCAGACCCCCCTAAGCGGGTCCTACACTGACCCTTCACCTTGCTTCCTTGAGCTTCTGGCAAGTTATCTCTAATGAGACAGAAAGGAGTAATAAGTATATAGGGGTGTATTTAAAAATATCCCTTTCTGTCTCATAACTCATTATAGATATCTTTGCCAGAAGCTCAAGGAAGCAAGGTGAAGGGTCAGTGTAGGACCCGCTTAGGGGGGTCTGCCTTGACGTTGGCAGGCGGGCATTCCCTCCAGTGGCCATTGGAGCAACTAAATGACCTCCATTAAGCTGTAGTGGTTAGAGCGCTCGGAGTGTCCTTTTAACAGAGATTTCGGCTTTTAGCGGTCCCTATCTGGCCTTAACTAAATTGTATTTGATGGAATGGATATACTCAGGTCAAAGGAAAAGAACTAGGTTTCCTTTAGACACAACTGTCAGGGGAAATCTACTTAGAACAGCAGCAGCGGAGTTACAGTGTATACATTGTGGTCACAAACTGAAGACAGATAGAGAGATAAACCATTTCATTATTGTGTATATTATTTATTTTCTTAGTCATTATCAATACCCTGCTACCACAGTGTAAAAGACTATAAATATGATAAACAGGGATGACTTTGACTAGAGTCAAGCCACCCTTGCCCTATGTGACATATTTGCAACCCAGGCACTACGCACACAGCCACTACATCCATTCGTAGAGAACATATCCGAGGAGGAGAAAGTAGAACTCTTTTAGTACATCTCTTCATCTATAAAAATTTACCGGAGACCGTTTCAGTACACTATACAGATTAAATTTACACCTTTCTAAAGATGAACTTATCATGCAAACAAAATTGTGGCTTTCACATCCCCTTTCGAGTGCCTTCAGTTTGTTAATTTAGTGTTCAATCAGAGTTATGGAGTGATGTGCCAAATTTAAAAAGCCACAAAATTTTATTTTAGAACTTCGAATTGTCATGGAAACGGGAAGTGGGACACTTGTTAAAATTACAGGACCATTTTGGGCAAACCAGGGTGTTCGGTCTGCCTAAACCAACACTACAAAGTAACATTTACCAAGACCAATATAGCAACACATATCTTTACTGAAGCGTCACTCGGTGCTACATAGAATGAAAATAAAAATGCCAATCTACCCTCTTTCATTGCAAAGCCCATCATTACGGCCCACAAAGAGTTACACCAGTATTTATTCTTCCCTAAACCACAACAAAAAAAGAGAAAAAGAAGTTAAGAAAACTGCTTGCACAGCTGCTACAATACAGGTTACAAGGTTTCAACATTAAAAATTAATGGTACAACCAAACGGAGAAGTGCTAAGCAGATCCGAACATGCCGAGGCATGCTTCATTCATAACCTAGACAAAGTTCCCGAGAGAACACAGGAGACAGAACCGATGAGAAAATGACATGTTCATTGGGCTGATCTGCTTTGTGCTTGTGCATTAATCTCGTTTGCTTAGTGTTTGATGTCATACTTGTTTTTCGTGTTCCTACAAGTTAACATCCCTACCTTTATTTTACTGTCCACTGCCACCTGATCTCTTTTTTTTCCTGACAGTGCATTAAAAAAATAATGTAACGTTTCTTAAAGGGACACTATAGTCAACATATAAAAGCAAGAAAGACAGGTTTCCCCCAGCTTTCTTTCTTGCTTTTATATGAACTTGCCATAAAAAATAAAAAATCCGAGTAAGTTTTAATAATAATAATAATTATTAAAAAAAAAAAAAAAAAAAAAAAAAAAAAAAAAAAACTTACCTCCGTTCCAGCGACCAATAGGACGCTTCTCCTTGAGAAGCGTCATCGCGACGTGGTGCGCATGCGCGGTTTCGCGCTGCACCAATCGCATTCTTCATAGAGCGGCATTGAATGCCGCCCTATGAAGAAACTCAGCGAAGAACCGCGCATGTGTGCGGAATGCGCATTCGCGAGCTGAGCTGTCTGACTGACAGCTCAGCTCGCTTTCTATACCCGCCACACTCCTCAGCCAAACTGTGTTTTGCATGTTTGCATAGAAACACTATATATAGAGATCTCTCTATAGTGTTTCTATGCAAACACACAAGTAGTAAAAAATTAAAGACATACACACACTCTCCATCGCCATCATCCATTCCCATCCATATCCATCCATTCCTATCATCCATATCCATCTATATCCATCCATCCCCACCCTCCATATCGTCCATATCCATGTCCGTCATCCATATCCATCCAGTCACCCACTCACCCTCAGTCACCCACTCACCCTCACTAAATACGTTTACTTACAGTTTGAATCCTCCCCTCCTCCTCGGTCTCCGGTCTTCAGCTTGTCCGTTCAAGTCACTCCCACACATACAGGATGCTTTGAATGTAAACACTGTATTTTCTCATGAGAAAGGCTGCAGGGAGCTATAGTTCCACCTGAACAACCTCATTAAGCTGAAGTTGTTCAGGTGACTATATTGTCCCTTTAAATTTAATTTTCAGTTCACTTTCATTTCAGATTATGCATTTTAAAATCCTATTGATATAGGCACACATAGCGAGACTTAAAGGAACACACCAAGTGAAAAGTTCTCAATGTTTTAACAATTAAAGCAGTTCTACCCACTATAATAACATGCAATTATGCGTTTTTCATTGGGGATATATCTAAAACTAGCTTGTATATGCCTTTGCAAGCCCTCCCCTTCTACCCCGCCCAGACTTTCTGTGGCTGTCCAATCACAGACTGCTTAATGCAGCTCAATGAGCTAAACTATCAGCAAGCAGAAGGACCAGTGATCTGATTGACAGCCAGGGGCAGGTAACAATGTTAATTTATAAAAGTGCCAATTTCTATGGTAATCTGGTAAAAAAAAATTTTATTGTACAAAAAGGACACACTTCATTCACCTAGAAAGCACTTCAGCAAGCAAACAAACTTAAAGTGACAAAAGTTAGTAAGTGTACTTTATCAGTCAATTATTACAGTAAGAAGCTTTGCAATTACAGATAAAGCCGTTAAAAGTTGCAAAACACACACTTAAGGGGACACTATAGTCACCAGAACAACTACAGCTTAATGCAGTTTTTCTGGTGAGTATAATCATTGCCTTCAGGCATTTTAATGCAAACACTGCCTTTTCAGAGAAAAGGCAGTTTTTACATTGCCCCCAGGGACACCTCCAAGTGGCCACTCCTCAGATGGCACCTGGTGATGCTTCCTGGCTCCGTGCTACACAGTAGGCAACAATGCTGTTCAGCGTCCCTACGCACTGCATGGGGACGCTGAATTTTCCTCATAAAGATGCATTGATTCAACGTATCTCTATGAGTAGGTGTGGATTGGCCAAAACTATGTTTGGCTCCACCCCTTGCCGATTTAAGCCAATCCCCATGGGAAAGCATTGGATTGGCTGAAAATCGGCAATTTGGATGATGTCACCAAGGGGGCGGGGCCAGCGCCGGCAGACCCACACAGCGCTGGAAATAAGGTGACATCAGAAATGGTAGCCTGATCCAATCACAGTGCTTTCCCATAGGATTGGCTGAGACTGTCAAGGAGGTAGATCAGGGGCAGAGCCAGCACAAGTCAAACACAGCCCCGGCCAATCAGCATCTCCTCAGAGTGATTCAATGCATCTCTATGAGGAAAGTTCAGTGTCTGTATGCAGAGGGTGGAGACACTGAATGGCAGTCACATTGTGCAGCACTGCCCCAGGAAGCACATCTAGTAGCCATCTGAGGAGTGGCCAGGGGAGTTATCCCTAGGCTATAATGTAAACATTGCCTTTTCTCTGCCAAGACCGTGTCTACTGCAAAATGCCTGAAAGACTGACTATATAATAAGCTGTAGTTGTTCTTGTTTCCATTTAAGAAAATTAAAAATAAAAAAGTGTGACTATTATAAACCAACAGCTAGTTTTAGGTTACCCTGCGTACATTTGCAGCAAGTATCCATCTTCCAGCCATTAGTCAAGAGCTTAGATAGCTGGTCTTGGTTGTTAAAGGGCTCGGTGTGAATCTTTCGAGAGTCTCTCCTCTCCCCCCCTCCCCCCCCCCCAGTAACCCTCAGACCATCATAAGATTTCAAGAAACAAACATGTATTCTTAATTATATAGTGTTCTTCTACATATGTAGACGACCACCCACCTACACAAGCTTCACATACCTTACATCCCATGGTGTGCTGGTCTCAGAGCTGGCGCAAGCCCCCCATGGCTGAGATCAAGATTGTTGATCTCAGCCCATCCAATGCTTGCCGATAACATTGGAAGGATAATGAATGTACACGGCAAAAGAAATGCAGCACTCCACCAATGAAACGCTCTCTGGGAGAACCAGATGAGCTATAACCAAGTTTAACCCTTATATAGCTGCGGAGGTGCCTCTACTGGCTGTCTTCTTCACATCCACTAGAGGAATGTTAATTTGAAATTAAAAAAACACTGCCCTTCCTGCAAAACTAATGTTTTCAGTTAAGGAGTTACACAGATGTGGGCATGAAGTGGTATGGGTACCTACAAATGTCCTTTTAAAGTGAAAAGAATAATAAATTACATATTGAAAAGGTCTAATATTATTATTAGCATTTATAGAACGACAACTTATTCTGCAGCGTTTCACAATATTATAAAAAGGGGGAAATTAACAATAAATGAGACAATTACAAAATATTACAGGAACAATCGGTTAATGAGGACCCTCCTCAAAGTAACAGTCTAGAGCAGTGGTTCCCAAACTTTTAGGTTCAAGGCGCCCTTAATATTTTAACATTTTTCCAAGGCGCCCCAAGTCAAAAAAATGTTTAGGTTGTATACATGTACAGCGCAGCGGCAGATACTGGGCCCCTGTTCGGCAGAAATACTTGCCGTTCAAGCGCAGATCCAGAACCTAATCTTGGGAGGGGTACTAATAGATTATTTAAAGAAACAATACAGGCACACTAACCATTACACCACGTTGTAGTGGTTTTGGTGCCAGTAGTACGGTAATGCCCTGCCCTCCCGCGAGAGGAGAACCAGGCCGAGCTGCATGTTAGAGCTCCCCGGGTCCTCTCTCCCTCCCCTGCAAAGCACTAGCGGGCTGGAGAGGGAGATCACTGATCTCCCCTTCAGTCCTGCAGAGCCAGCAGGAGAGAGGGAGGCACAGTTCCCGTTGCGGTCATCATAGCACCGAAAAATAACTTGCAGCTTCCGTGAGTGCCCGCCGCGGCGCCCTGGCACACAGGTTGGGAACCGCTGGTCTAGAGATAATCTCCCTCACACTATGCATGGTCTTTAAAAGTGAATGAACGTGATCAGTTAACTGGCTTCTACACAGAGCACAAGGAGACAGATTCTCTGACCTCTCCAGAAGCACCCAGATTCAGTTTATTACAGAATACTGGTGCAAAGCACTGGCTGCCCAGCACAGTATGATCGAGTAGTCTCCGATGGCTAGACAGATGGGCTGCATTCATTTGATAAGAGAAGTGAGAGTGTGACAAGCCACACCTCCCTATAATCCCTGCCACACTACCGTGTCTCTATAATAAAGATTGTAGCCTTGTGTACTTGAAGAGGTACAAATGGGATGCATTTCACATGTAAACAGTTCGATGACTGTGCCTGTACTAACATTGACAGAGAAAGGCCGTAAGCCATTAAAAAGGTATCCAAGGGAAGATCAGAAATGTACTACTCACGGAAAAATAAGCAATCAACGATAGTGAGCCTGAACGAATAGAGACACAAAGAGGAGGCTTTTATATGCACAACAATACAATTATACTGGAATCCATAACTGGATCTCGCTTCACTAACAATAAATGGAGCAACATACTCAATACTTTAGTTTAAAGCATAACTAGAGGACTCATTTTGGACTTCTGTTAAGCTAAGTACCCCCATAATTCCTAAATATATATAATTCATTTAGGAAAATGATTTTTTTTTTAAAAGTTAAAATAAATTAATCTAACTGCGAGATGGATGGGAGGTTGCCATAGTAATAAAAATGGTTTGGGGCTATAAATCTATAATTGATAGGTCTAAAAAAAGAAATATCACTACTTAAGTCAGAACTTGCATAGAGACAGAGAGCTAGTCTTACACCATCAACCCATTTCCTCTCCTCCTCCCCCCAATTATAAACACATCGGTTAACATAATTTTCGATTTACAAATGAAAATCCATTGAAAATAATGCCTCGGTTAACAATTTTTTTCGCAATACAAAGCGAGTTTCCCCAGGATGCATTGCGCCTGGGAGGTTTATAGCGCCGCCACCGTGCATGCTGGAGTCTACGGGTAACACGTGGCATAGAGTGTGGAGGTGTTGGAGCGGATTTTGCATCGAGCTTTGGAGCCATTGGTCAATTGGATCATTCAAGATAAAATTGGTGCCAATTGGTTTTCAATGCATGCCTATGGGAAACCGCTTTTCGGTTTACAAATTTGTCGCAATAAGAAACGTCCCAGAGAACGCATTAAATTCGTAAACCGAGCTTCCCTCTGTACTCTTTGCTATAGCTTTGTGTTTTAAAGGGATACGGTTTTCTCCAGTATTTTTGATGCTATGCTTATTTATGCCGAATGCTTAACAAATATGTTTTTATATTCTGCAAAACGTTTGTTTTCCCCTTCTACCGTACAACTGTGCGCCTCCATCTTGACTCAATGTTATAAGCACTATCCTTTTTGGTCACTGAACAGAAGTGGAGAAAGAGAGACAGAAACTCTTCAACCTATCGTTCCTGTAAGTTTTCTTGTAATTGTCCTATTTATAGCTAAATCCGCACTCTTATAATATTGTAAAGCGCTACGGAATCTGTTGGCGCTATATTAAAGCCAACAGTGCCAGGAATGCAGGTCCCTTCTCCCTCCCACCACCCATCCCCGGTTGCTGAAGGGGTGAAAACCCCTTCAGTGACTTACCTGAGACCCCCCCCCCCCCTGGTGGTTTCGGGTCACTCCTCCCCTTCATCACGTCAGCCGTGCATGCACATTAGGGCTTTCCTATGGGGAACTGAGCGACACTGGAGGTCCTCACACAGCATGAGGATGTCCAGCGACGCTCTAGCACAGGTTTTCTGTGCTATGAAGCAGGAAGTGCCCTGTAGTGGCTGTCTAGTAGACAGCCACTAGAGGAGGAGTTAACCCTGCAAGGTAATTATTGCAGTTTATGAACTGCAATAATTACAGTTGCAGGGTTAAGGCTAGTGGGAGTTGGCATTAATTGCCATTAAAGGGACATTCCAGGCACCCAGACCACTTCTGCCCATTGGATTGCCTTAACGACGAGTGACGGACCTCGTCCGTCACCCGTTAAAATTAACCCCAGATCGCCGCAATCGCGGCGATCGTGGGGTTAATGGTGCTCCGGTCTGCCTCTGCATTAGAGGCATACCGGGAGCACCGGATCGGGCCGTCAGAGTACATGTGCCCGCTCTGACAGCATGCCAGAGCGGGCACATGTGCTCTCTATACTCACCTCCGCCTCCCTGCACTTCCTGGTTCTGTGTGAAGTGCAGGGAGCCGGATCTTCAGTGATCCTGCCCCCTGGTGACAAAACAATAAAGTTAAATTAAAATCCCACCCCCCTTTACCCCCCCTTTACCCATTTTAATATAAAATTAACCCCTTCCCTGCCAATTGATCACTGACTACAGTGATCAATTGGCAGGGATTACATTTTACTATGATCTGATTTTTTTTTTAACCCCTGAGGGTTAATTATAATTTTTTTTAACCCTCAGGGGTTAAATTTATTTTATTAATTAATTTAAAAAATTTAAAGTTATAAATTTAGCTAGCTGGGGAGGGTGGAAGTTAGTGGGGAATTGGGGGATTTAGTATTAGGCTAACTAGGGGTTAACGTTAAAAAAAAGTTTAAAAATAAGCTTTAAAAAGTTAAAAAAAAGTTTCAAAAAAGTTTTAATAACGTTTAAGTAAAAAATGTAAAAAAATAAACCCTTTACCCAGTCCAAATAAAAATTAACCCCTTCCCTGCCAGTCGATCACTGCCTACAGTGATCAAAATACAGATCACAGTATTATACTGTGATCTAATTTTTTTTTAACCCCTGACGATTAACTTTTATTTATTTTTTAACCCTCAGGGGTTAAATTTATTTAATTAACTAATTTAAATATTGTATAATTAAATATTTTGCTAGCTGGGGTGGGTGGGAGTTATGAGAAAATGGGGAATTTACTGTTAGTGCTGCTTACTGCTAGTTAGGGGTTAACGTAAAAAAAAAGCTTAGAAAAATGTTAAATCTGTAAAAAAAAGTTTTACGAAAGTTTAGGAAACTTTAAAAAAATTAATAAGCAAAACAAAAGTTTAAAAAATAGTTTTAAAAAGTAAAAAAAGTTTTAAAAAGTAAAAAAATACATTTAATAACGCTCATTACCACTACACCTGGTACAAGCTAGCGGAAAAATGATCCCACGCTAAGGTTCAAAATATGCCTTTTAAAATACCCTGGGATGTCTTCTTTAAGAAATGGTATGGCTTTATGGGGTATTTGGTTTATATAGCCTGGTAAAATACTCTACAATGGGACATGGGCACAGCGTAAAAATGTAAAGTTTGAAAAAAAATGGAATGGCTGTGTCCCAAATGTGCCCCTCCGATGTCCACATATACCTGGCAAAGGTACATACGGGGGTATTTTTGTACTCAGCAGACATAGCTGAGCAACATATGAAGTATTATACAGTGGTAGTACACATATGGTTTGCAAAATATACTGTGCAAACTCACTTTGTGTGTCAAAAAGGCAGAAAAAAACGCTTATTACCACTACACCTGGTACACGCTAGCGGAAAAATGATCCCACGCTAAGGTTCAAAATATGCATTTTGAAATACCCTGGGGTGTCTACTTTAAGAAATGGTAGGCCTTTGTGGGGTAGTTTGAATTTAAAACCTGCGAAGATGCTTGGAAATTGCACTTAGGCCCGGCGTCAAAATTCAAAGTTCGGTAAAAACTGATATGGCTTGGTCTCCTATATGGCACTGTAGCTTCACGAAATAGTGCCATAGACATACAATGGGGGTGTCCTTTTACTCAGAAGACTTAGCTGAGCATAATTTGGGGGGTTTGAGCTTAGTGGCACATATGAAATATACAAAATGCCCAGCAAAAATGCAATCCGTATGTAAAAAATGCACAAAATTATTTTTTACCACATACTTTGGCATGTAATGGTAAAAAAATGGGGGCATGTTAAGGCACAATATGCACCTTATGACATACCCTGGGGTGTCTACTTTTACAAATGGTAGGCCTTTGTGGGGTTTTTTTGAACAGTCAAACTGTTATAATACCCCAAATGGAAGCATAGGCTCATTAAACCCGTCTCTCAAAATTCTACTGTGAATACTGAAAAGGACAGGTCTCCTATATGGCACTGTAGCTTCACGAAATAGTGCCAAAGACATACAATGGGGGTACCGTTGTACTCAGCAGAAGTAACTGAACACATAATAAAACTTTGTACAGGAATAGCACACACCAACTTTACAAAATACACATGAGAAGTTCTTTGTTATAAGTTTGTGTGCGAAAACCCCCAAAAAACACAATTTTACTCCAATATTTAGCAGAGGTTGGCGGTAAAATGGCTACGTAGAAAGTGTCAAAACAACCTTAGGTAAATAGCCTGTGGTGTCTACTTTATATAAATATATACTTTTGTGTGGCAATTTTGTTTTCTTTTATGGCTATTAGGCTTACAAGACAAACATACCAAATTCTAAAATCGCTCCACATAAAAAGTGTATTTTACTCCTTGTGCTTTGTGACCTGTAACTACCAAAAAAAACTGAAAATCCCAGACACATTATATATTCTGTAATTCAGAACAACTAAATGAATTTATTTTTAATTACTTTCCTTAACCTGCACTAATTATGTACACATTATTATTGCAAAAACTGTAAAAAAAACACACAAAAATTCATTTTTTTGCATATTTCTGTATTTTTTTAATAATAAATAAGCATTTATATATATATGTGTTACATCAAATTAAAGCCCTTTCTGTCCTTTAAAAAACGGTATATAATATGTGTCGGTGCAATGAATAAGTAAAAAGCAAATTGCAGTTGAACGCAAATAGCAAAAAATGCAAAAAATGCCGTTGTCATTAAGTGAAAGACAAGCTTCTGAAGCTCTGTCCTTAAGGGGTTAATGGCAATAATAATAAAAATAATAATAAAGGAGTTATATCAAAGTGTTGCCGACAGTTTGGGCTTTTTATTTTTTGTGCAATTTATAAATTTTGCCTTTTTTCACACCATCCATTTTAAGTTTCCGGTTATATTTTTATTAATGTACGCTATTTTTACAGCAAAGTAGCAGATCAATCTGTCACTTTTTGTGCCAGAAAAATGGCTTTCACTTCTCCTTGGTGCCACCAAATTTAAAGGAACACTATAGGGTCAGGAACACAAACATGTATTCCTGACCCTATAGTGTTAAAGCCACCATCTAGCCCCCCTACCCCTTCTCTCTCTCCTCTCTCCTCTCCTCCACCACATGCCCCACTAAATATAGTAAAATCTTACTTTTAATAAGTACAAACATCTTCGAGATCAAAAAAGACAAACCGTATTAAATCTCTCCCATGGCCGTGCTTTCTTATACTCTAATGCAATGTGACCCTGTTTTTGTCTAGAAAAAGAAAAAAAATTATATCTGAAAATCTATAAATATCAGGTTTTACGTAATATTCTGTGTTTTATTCAATTGTTTAATTTTCAGAGATGTGACTGCTTCCCTTTAACTAAATTATGTTTAGACACTAAACAAGAAATGCTAATTTATATCTGCTCTTTTACATTTTTATAATAATTCCCCAGTACTGCTTCTCTTGAAGTGGTCACAAATCCTTTTCAAAAAGGAACTTACTTTAAATCCTAACAAATAAAAATGCAAACCCATTTCTGAAAAAATAAAAACTGTTTGGAGGAGTCATTACTTGCACAAAAACCCAGTAATAAAAAGAGCCACCATTTGGATCCAGAAACAACGACCATAATTATCAGTTTTGGACTTCACACACTTGGAGATAAGATTTAAAGTATATTTACTGAGCACAACCTAGACCAGGGATAGGCAACCTTCGGCTCTCCAGATGTTGTGGACTACATCCCCCATAATGCTCTTACACACATAATGCTGGCAAAGCATCATGGGAGGTGTAGTCCAAAACATCTGTAGAGCCGAAGGTTGCCTATGCCTGACCTAGACCTATAGCTCCCAACTGGCCCGGATCTCGCATGGACAGTCTCATCTGATGATCCATACTGCACTGTCCTGGGGGCTCATTTTAAGCAGAAGCCCCTCCACCACCATATATACAAACTTGTTTTTATTAAATGTACTTGTTGGGCTGCACAGGTGCAATGCAAGCTGCGTCTGTCTATACAAGAACAATTGCACCACAACTCTGCACATGGGAATCTCTCCTTGGCTGGCTTCTTGGCTTGTCTGTCAACCTCAAACATGTCCTGTGCGTTTCCTACGCAGAGCCTCTTTTCTCACCATAACATACCCCTTTCCTAAGTTGTTCGACCCTTTCACATACCGGTTTGCCACATTAGGTAGTACGGTTAGAACATCATTACCTGCCAATATTGGGTATAATGATATTGTGTCATGTTTTTGCAACTTGTGATCAAATGCTGCAACTGAATCTCCATTACCTTTTGCCTTGCAATTTATTGGTGGTTTGTAAATCAGTGGAAAGCATCATGTTCTCCATATTTTACAAATATGTGAATGGATAAATAGATAGATTAGATAAATCAAGGGATTTTTCTCTTAAACAAAATCTTTACTGCTTTATGTACCCAATAAGAAGAACATCAAAATACATCAGTGTTTTGGTCTCGGAAGGGACTTACACACATACATTCCAAAATTCTCCAGTGCACACACTCTATATAAAAAAATAATAATAATTAAATAATTATGTTTAAACATTATAGCAATCTCTACTTCAGTAAGACTACAGTGTAAAGGAAAAATAATACGAGAATTCTGGCACTCTGCCTGTAAACTCAAACAGCCTATTAATAACCAAGATTAGATAATGGCTGAAAATATTGTGTTCACATGGTAACAAAGAACTACCTGCAGGGATTTACCTATATATAACTGAGCAAACATAAACTGGCGTTTTATTCCTTCGTGAAGGTGAAGAGACAAGTTCCAGAATCTAGAAAAAGCCACAATGTTTCCGTGTGAAAAGGAGAAGCAATTATGTTCAAAACATCAAAAGCAACATGGACATAAAAAAGAGATAATTACAAACTACTGAGCCAAACTACAGCTTTTTCCAATGATTATGTTTAAAAATAAAATTATTATTTTTTTGTAAAAGTCATAGAAAAAAGCAGTATGTTAAAAGGAACAATCCATGCACCATAACCACTACAGATCGCTCTCGGCTGTAGTGGAGGTGGGAAGCGGCACCCAGAAGCTCCCAAGTAAGTTACCAAACTGGTCGAAAACGGTTTGATTCCTTTCAAAGAGGGGCTTCATGGTACTCCAGGCAAGATACCCAATCCAAGAGAGAACGTCAAGTCAGCAAAATCTACAAATGACAAGCACATGTACCAGTGTCACACGTCCTCTGAGTGACGCACTGTTCCTTCCTTCCGCACTGTTCCATCTTAAAACAGACCCCAGCTGCTGCAGTGTGAAGGAGGCTATATAGCAAACCCCATCGACAAGGACAATCCAGTATCATTCAAGCACTTTAACAATGCACTGTTTACATATGTTATTCTACAAACTGTGGTACAATTATATTTACAGCTTTAAGTTTATAAAAACAGGGATATTTAATAAATCATTTTACTATGATTAAAAACACAAACATAAAATACAATAAACACACCTCGCAATCCATCCCTGAATACAAGAGATCGATCTTACGCCACTTACTGAATGCTGCCAAATCCCTGATTCCCGTCTATTGGAAAAGGTCGGAAGTCCCCACTACGGAGGAATGGCTCCATAGAGTTGGGGATATACAAGCGGCGGAGGCGCTGCGGGCGTCCCTGGCGGGGATTTCGACAAGACACGCGGAGACGTGGCGATCCTGGTTCTCATATCAGGTGGGTAGATCACGCACATAAGAAGCGGAGGGCTGGTCAGTGGATCCCAGACCCTTCCTATTAATGGCCATAACCTCCCCCTGGTAGATCTGTAGATCTTTTACAGAACACGCGCACAATGAACGAACGTCAACACGGCGTCACATAACCCCACGAACGGTTAACACATTGAACCCCAACGTAAACTACAGGACGCAGCACACCGACGGGCGACCAGGGGACCAACACTTTCAAAGGAAGACCCGACACAACACACTAGACCAGACTCCCGACATTCCTATAGCGGGAGATAGTAGCCCGAGAGCGGACTAGACTGCCTTACCTTGTATACTCAACACAAGCCGCTACAACACGACTGGACAAATCCACGTGGACACCACGTACCAACTACTCGCCCACTCCGGAAATGCGGAAACCAGGGAAGGACTCTTCTAGGCCTACGTAACCTTTCTCCCCCTTTCCACAACAATTACCTCCCCCCATTTAACCTATCCATGACATAGGAACACAAGATCCACACTTGATGACTTGATGTATACAAACACACAGAAGGTCGTGATAAGAACATGGGATGTAACCAACGGATACACACAGGGTTACAGCCCGAACCCGACCACTGGGAAAACACCCTCATACCATATAAATACACACCGCATATACACCAGTCATGTCTTATACCTTTATCATTACGCATTACCTTAGAGTCGCACATGCTACATATCGCAATAATCTGACGGATACTATAGACTGATGGTTAATATGTGCTATAATTTGCCACAATGTTTTACATGGAGGACTGCGAGCCTCATTTTCTGTGTCTCCTTTTTTATTGAACTTTCCTCAATAAAATCAGATTTACAAAAAAAAAAAAAAAAAAACAACAATAAACGGGAAAAATAAATAATATAATCATTCAAGATAAAGAAAGGATTTAAAAAAAAAAAAAGCTTTTAAAATCATATTCCTCCATTTTTAAAGGGACACTATAGTCACCCTAACAACTACATCTTAAAGAGACACTAGAGTCAACAAAACAATTTAAGCTTAATGAAGCAGTCTGCATAGATCATGCCCCTGCAGTCTCACTGCTCAATTGTCAGCCAGGCATGATCTATTCTATACACAAAAACCGCTTCATTAAGCAAAGTTGTTTTGATGACCATAGTGTCCCTTAATGTAGTTATTCTGGCGAGTAGTCAGCCCTGCAGGCCTTTTGCTGTAAACACTGCCTTTTCAGGGAAATGGCAATGTTTACATTGCTCCCTAGGGAGACCTCCAGTGGCAGTCACTCAAACGGCCACAAGAGGTGCTTCCTGGGTCAGTGCTGTAGCATTGAACTTTCCCCTTAGAGATGGGATGAGTCCATGATTCTCTATGAGGAGATGCTGAATGGCGCAGCGTGGCGTTTTGCTGCACATGTGCAATAGCCTCCCAATGCTTTCCGATTAGCGGAGATCATCAATTCTGATGATCTCAGCCAAGAAGTCGGATAAGGAGCAGGGTCAGCGACAGAAGACTCGCACAGCACTGGAATTAAAGTACATTTCCTACTTATTTAAGAGGGACCAGTAACCTAAACAGTGTTTTTAACACTATGGGGTCAGGAATATGAAGAAAATGTTTATTCTTGTATTTAACAAAGTACAAATAAGATAAATATACAACATGGCTATTCTGTAATATAATCAGCTGATGCTGTTGACCAATGAACAAGTCCTGCGGCTCTCAGTCATCAGCAGTGACGGTGCAGAGCAGCGCACATTGGACTCTATATAAGATAAGGCCAGGGACTAATGAAAGTATTTAGAAAACTGGGCAGACTAGATGGGCCGAATGGTTCTTATCTGCCGTCACATTCTATGTTTCTATGTTTCTATGTCTATGTTTCTATGACTCCAGGTAAGAAGTCAAACCATTTTACCTCGTTACAGGGTTGGGGGGTGTCACAGCACTCCTGGCAACATGACTACAATGAGCTGTAGCTGTTAGAATGCTTGGAGTGTGACTACAAAAGACCACTAAACGCACACCTTATCTCAGTGACTTGGGTGCTGTGGTCCTGTAGGTTAAACCTACAATGCAATTATTGTATTTATTTTTTTAATTAATTTTATTTTTTTGAGACTCAAAAGGTTTACATTGCAGGGTTAAACACACCTCCAGTGGCTGTTCCACTGACAGCCACAGGAGGCGCTTCCTGCTGCAGTAACAGAGTAAAACTGGTCACTGCTGCCCCTATAGGAAAGCATTTACTCAATGAGGCCACGGGAGGAGGAGAGGTAAACTGCACAGATGGAAAAAGGCAAGTAAAATACCAAGGTCCACCAGTTTATAAATAAAATTGTAAAAAAAAAAATAGTGGGATCGTGGGTGCAATATAAAAAGTACATTTTGTACTAAATTGAGAGTAAATTAATAAAATGACATATGTACAAATCTGACTGATATTGTATATTGATTAGCTCCTTAAACTGCTGGAAAATGTTACAGGCTGGCACAAAGAATGTATTGCTAAACGAAAAGATCAAAGAAAATTATAAATAATTTACTGACTACAGTAATCTTACCTAATACAACACTGGCTAAGAGGGATAAAAGGCAATCAATAATTAAAACTAAATCAGGTCCATCAAATTAAAATGTAATATTAAAACAATTTTATTTAAATCTATAATTAGGTTACTTGAATGGGAACGGTTTGATATAAACTGTAGCAGTAAGCAAAAAAAAAAAAGAATTGAACATTCGCACATGGTGTGAACATTTCAATGTATTACAGCCCCGATCTCACCCCACAAACACACACACACACACACACACACTGCATCATCTTGACACAAACACACACAAAAGTACAATTATTTATATAGTGCCAACATATTCAGCAGCGTTGTACAATAGTAAACAAGACTAACATTGAATTCTAACAAAACATCTACGGAATATGGGCACTGTAAGTGAAGAGGTCTCTGCCCAAACATACGGAGAATCTACACATTGCACCCACTATACACACCGCATCCCATATTCATAGACACACACTGAATTCCCTATACATATACCCTGTATTTCCTAAACACAGATTACATGTCTTACAATCACCTCTAAATCAGTCCTAAATGGTGGTGGAGTAGGGGCGGGCCTTTTAGGCGGACTCTGTCTGGGACAGTCCTGTGGGCGGACTCGGGCCAGGCTTTGTGCTGTGTAATGGGTCCTAAAATTTCTGATGTTAGCCCCGCTTATTGTAAGTGAATGAATTAGATAATCTTTTAAAACAATTATATGAACAAAAAGTGTAAGATGTGATGTGTATATTTTAAATATGTTTAGAAATGCCACAGACTTTCACAGTACCACATACACAAGTTATACAGTGACTTTCGGTAGTATCTGATTCTGAATGGGACAAGTTTTTGTTTGGGGGGGGGGGGGGGGGGGGTTGGGAGCAGGAGTTGTAACTTTTCCCCCCCAGAGTCACACAACATCATGCTCATTAAGAAGTGTAAGGCAGTTGGAACACGAACCAAAGTGATAGCGGTACTAAAATACAATTAAATAAAAAAATAAAAATAAAAAAAAAACACTTAAATAATTACTGCTTGTTTTATATAAATCAGAATGTTCTACAGTATACCAAAATGGAAAAGGGTGTATACTTGTTCTGCTTGTTTTTAGTTATTGTGTAGATTAAAATATATATATACACACACACACACACACACAGAGACAATTTTAGCATAGATTAAAAATATATATATTTTTTTACATCACTTTGATTCCCATGCAGCATGTACGTTCAATTTTACTTTTTATTTCTGTCCACTCAGCAACTTGGTTTGTACCCATTTGGGAGGAGATTTTAAGACATAGAAATTCAACCTTGGTTGCGTTTAAAGACGTTATACCGCAAAATTATCTTACAGGAGCTATAATGTTCTGCTTGGAAAATGTGGAATTTCAGTTTTAAGGAACATGAAAGGACAGGAGGAGGTTTCCAGTTAAGTGGTCTCAGAGGGACCTAAGAAAGCAATGTTTGTAACTGAATGATTATAGGTACTGGAGAAAAGGAATGCTGGGCTGGAATATTCAACCCCAAAAAACAGAACTAAAAACGGAATTACTTGCTCAGCAGCACGATACTGTACTTACCTGGGATCATCTGTGTGATACAGCAATTACACTGGAATCATTCGCACAAACATATCAAACTGACCCACCTGTACGGACAGTCCACTGAACGGACACAGGTTCTAAGTGAGCTTGTGTCAATTCAGCAGCCCTATAAAGGTCAACATTTGGCCACAGTGGGAGGGTTAAAGGGGGGACAGTGACTTCCCAGGATTTGTAATATTATACTTGCTTATCCCTATAATTGACAAATATGTATATGATGTAAAATTACAAAGAAACTTCTTCATCCTGAAACTGTGAGCCTTATATTTGAATGTACGTGTAAATTAAAGGGACACTATAGACACCAAAACAACTTTAGCTTAACAAAGCAGTTTTGGTGTATAGACCATGCCCCTGCAGCCTCACTGCTCAATTCTCTGACATTTAGGAGTTCAATCACTTTGTTTATGTAGCCCTAGTCACACCTCCCTGCATGTGACTTACACAGTCTTCATAAACACTTCCTGTAAAAAGTCAGCTTATGTTTACACTTCCTTCATTGCACAGTGTTTTAATTAATGTTTTATCTCCTGCACATTTAATAGCCTGCTAGACCCTGCAGGAGGCTCCTGTGTGTGATTTCAATTTAGAGAGCAGTAGAAAAAAGAAAAAAAAACTTCTAAAGTCAACATCTGATTGAAAACAAAATAATTTTTTTTTCATGCAGGCTGTTTTGAGTCACAGCTAGGCGAAGTATGGCTACAGTTTCATAAACCGAAACAAAAGTGATTTAAATTGTAAATGGCAGAGAATTGAAGAGTTGCAACTTCAGAGGCATGATCTATACACCAAAAGTGCTTAATTAAGGTAAATGTTAAAGGGACACTATAGTCACTAAAACAACAACGATATTATATATACAGAGAGACATGAGTATTGCACCATTCGAATGGAATTTATAGCGTAATAAAGAAAAAAAACGAGAAAAAAAAAAAAAGGCTTTAATAAGCTTGTGAATTTTGAATACTCTATTGTATTAGTATATTTGCATATGACTATTAATGATTAAGGCACATTAACACTTGTGCTTGCAAACCCATCCTTTTCTGTGTTCTGTTCAAACTGAAAGGAACACCATAGCATTCGGAATACAAAGTTGTATTCCTTACACTAAAATGTTTCTCAGCACCTCCCGTTCCCAACTGCATCGCGGAAAAAGGGTTTAAATAACCCTTCCTTTGACTCACCCGATTCCAGCACCGAGGTCTCTCGGCCTTGGCACTGTCTCCTCCGACATCTGCACCAAATAAGCATGCCACTAGTGCATTAGGCCTTCTACAAAGGAAAACTATTGACTTTTTAAGACTCTGAAGACGCCCAGCGCCGTTTCACGGAGTCAAACTACGTGAAACAGCAGGAAGCGTCTCTAGTGGCTGTCTAAAAGACAGCCAGAAGAGGTAGTCTTAGTGCTGCAATGTAAACATCACAGGATCTCTAAAACTGTAAGGTTTTACATTGTAGGACTAAGGGGAACAGGGACACTGCACCCAGACCGCTTGTTTGAGATGAAGACTGTAGTGTCCCTTGAACAGTCGTTTGGCGGATTTTCTTTTATTCTTAATCAAGCTTCTAGTACCCACAGTGTTAATGGAGCGGTACCTACTCAATAATAACAGGGAAATACAATAATGGTAGGTTCCAAAGCACCAGAAGGAGACAGCGTCTGCAGTAACTGTGAACCGCTGGGACCACATTAAATTAAAACTTCTCACCACATTAAAAAGTGCATCTGGTATCCGGAATGATATTTACAAATTACATTTTTAGAGCTTTTAGAAAACATTTTACACAATCGGCTCCAAAAGCCACAAGTTAGACTTTAAATTAAATAATGTCATGAATTAAAAGCTTTTATTGTTGCAAATGTAACAGTTTGAGAAATGTTACATGTTTTTTTTTTCACCCTCATTCATGTTTAGTGACAAGAATGTGATGAAAAAAAAACAAAAACGAACAAAATAAATGCAAGAAAATCATTTTTGGAGGTGAGGAACTTTTCATGTGTCTCTATTTTCTTTCAAAATTTACGTTAAAGGGACACTCCAGGCACCCAGACCACTTCTGCCCATTGGAGTGGTCTGGGTGCCAACTCCCACTACCCTTAACCCTGCAAGTGTAATTATTGCAGTTTTTTTATATAGGAAGCGCTAATGTGCATGCGCGGCAATGCGCATTAGGTCTCCTCGGCCGGTGGGCGGGATCAGTTTCGCCCACCGGCCGACGGAGTCAGAAGGAGGAAGCAGCAACGAGGGACATCGTCGCTGCCTCAGGTATGTTACTGAAGGGGTTTTCACCCCTTCAGCAACTGGGGATTGGGGGGTGGGAGGGAGAGGGGATTGTTTTCCTGGCACTGGAGTTTCCCCTTCAAAGATTTAGCATTTGACATAACAGTCTAGTTCAGTCCTTCACAGCCAGGGCAAACACGGCATTGGTGGAGGTGAAACAAACACTGATTCGGTTTCTACTTCTTCATCTACTATGTTTAATTAGAGAAAAGATCAAAAGTACATAACAAAGATTGACAAGGGGCCAAAATGGAGGCACGCCAGTCAAGGCAGAATTAAATGCAGAGGTGTGGATTTGTACATTTCATTTTTTATTTCAGACCTCACAAATACAGATTTATTACATATAGTGCAAAATAGTAAAAATGTTGGGAAGGGACTTCCCCCTTTTAAGAGGGGGAAGCACAACTTAATATTTTCTAAGGATTCAAAAGGGATGTCGATTCATTTCCATAATTTCCAGGGCACTGCATATTTTTATTTTTTTATATATAAGAGAGCTCAGAGGCATGGATATGGTTCCATTTGGATTGTGTGCAGATTGCTGACCCCATCTGCTGACAGAGAACGCGTTGGGAGTACATTAGTGGAATCATCAGTACTGTACAATGCTGCACTTTGGCTCCAAGTGCCTGGATGGCGACTTAAATTTGCTTAACTGAGCATTTACAAAAATAATTGGATAACACCTGGGCAAGCCTCTAAAAATGGGACACAAAAATCCCTATTTAATGTGAAATTCGTGTAGGTTTAAAATATCTACAGCTTATTTGTTCTATGTGGATGCTCGGGTTTTTAAATGTAAATTTGTTAATAGATGTGCATCAATTTCTTGTGTGTACAGTACATACAAGATATAGGCATGGAAATTAGAAATATAGAGGGTGTGAGACAAAAAGAGAGGGGGAGAAAGAGAGCGACACAGAGAGCAAGATAGAGGGGAAAATAAAAGGGGTACAGAGAGAGAAACAGATTTTTCCAAAAGTCAAAGATGACTTTAAATGTGAAGTAACACACTGGGTGCCAGCCAGCTGCACAGCATTCTGGAAGCATGGTAAAAATGCTATATTCGCCAAATTATTGTACTTAACGTAAAGGAACACTATAGTGTCAGGAAAACACTGACACTATATAATCCTTGGGGAACTCCCTCCCTCAGGGTCCCCCACCCGCTGGGCTGACCTCTCCTCCCCCGTTGACGTCAGCTCCCGAGTGGAGCGGAATGCGCATGTGCGGCAAGAGCCGCGCGCGCATTCTAACAGTCCATAGGAAAGCATTTCTCAATGCTTTCCTTTGGACATTCTGCATGCTGGATGCAAATTTTGCATCCAGAGTCAGAGAAGTGCCTCTAGAGCAGGCATAGGCAACCTTCGGCTCTGCAGATGTTTTGGACTACACCTCCCATGATGCTTTGCCAGCATTATGTGTGTAAGAGCATTATGGGGGATGTAGTCCACAACATCTGGAGAGCCGAAGGTTGCCTATCCCTGCTCTAGAGGCTGTCAGGAAGACAGCCACTAGAGGTTGGATTAACCCTTCTATGTAAACATAGCAGTTTCTCTGAAACTGCTATGTTTACATGTGAAGGGTTAAAACCTGAGGGACATTGCACCCAGACCACTTCATTGAGCTGAAGAGGTCTGGGTGCCTACTAGTTCAGGAAACCAGTACTTTGAGACTTTATAGAATTCTAAAGAAACACTCTGGCACTATAACAACTTCATCAAAATTAATGATGCCAGAAGGTCACTGGCACACATTAAAGGGCTAAACCATTTTAGAATCGCTGTTAGCTGATGCCCTCGGCCAATCAGTGACTCTACATTCATAATACTGGCTTTAAAAAGGAAAGTTTATATGTGACTCCTAACATCACTCTTAGAATGCACAGCTAAGCCAAGCCAAAAAGTGCCTTTTGTCAACTTTTGTCCCTACTTTGTCTTATGGTATCTCCGAATTGCGTTAGAATTTCAGTGAAATTCCAGTGCAGTCTTCGGTATTTCATAATGAATAGATCTGTATTACATAATGAAAATGAGACAGATCAGCTTAAGCAGGATTTTCATGACCTGTGCAAAAGTGTGACACCTACCGTCATTGACCTTAGACCCTTAAGAGTGCACAGGTGAGCAGGGGATTTAGCTGTAAAAATACATCTACCTTTGTCATTTCGATCAAGTGACTGAGTTTAATTAACTAACCAGTGATGTATAGTCTTGGGAACACAGATTTCAGCCCACTGATACCAGGTATGTGATTTAGTTGTGCTTCAGTCTCCGAAACGGGCTTTGCTCATTAATTTTTCCCATTGTGGCACTGGTTACACTGCTTGCGAACAACCCTTTAAAATCTTTATGGTACGGTAATCCCAGTGGTGCACAAAAGGTTAATTTACAGTAGCTACATAACCCTCATTACTTCAACCACAGAATAATAAACACAGATCAGCAGTAACATCTCAAAGGTATTACACAGAAAGTCAACATGTGTATCCTAATTAAGTGAGTTATTTGGGTAAACGGGCTTGTGCTCATTTAACTTCTCAAATGCCAGACAAAATAAAGTCACACTGAAGAAACTTGTGGATGATTACTGGTTCTGAAAATATAACCTCTGTATAAGGATGCTTTTCATATTGTATAAGTTAATCAATTATCTACATAAAAAAGATTTAAATGAGGAGTTAAATCAGGCTTTAGAATCAGAATAGTCAGCAAGAATCGATTTAAATCATGATTTTTACAATGTAAAGACTCATTCTTGCTGGTAGTTGTAATCTTTAATATTTGCAAGCAGATTAGGATTTTTATATTTAGAATAATTACCTGTCAAATTAGTCGAACAGCTATATCAGAATGCATTTTAGTTTAATAGGTTAAAATCATTTATATTTGTAGGACTACTTAAATTGCTTTATTTAACAGATTTATGCGTATTTATTTTTCACTGTGTTCAATTACTGGAGCCAATAAAAAAATAAAAAATAAATTTGCTTATTTCAACTAATTTCTTTTTGGCAACTGTATAGTAATGCAGAGCCATGCAGTAGCAATAACGAATAGATATTTATTATTGCACATGCATGACAATATCTCAAGGCAGTGGTAAAATAAAAACAGTAGCCAGGGGGAACAGAGCTTGGCAGCCAAGCGGGCCAAACGTGCATTGTCTGTGCTCCCTTGACCAAAACCGGAGATTTCTCCCGGGATGCTTGGTTTTCCTGCGGTCAGTGATCATCCTGATAAGGGGTTGTCTGTGTATCCGGGAATACTACGTCATCACCGTGACGTATATCCGGGGATACTACGTCACTACCATCACCAGAACGTTCTTACCAAGACTTGCAGTCTTTAAAAGCGAGGGCTGGGCCGGACCGCCGAGCCGAGCGGTCGCAGGGAAGAGCAGCTCCTGCATACCATGGCCTTTACACGTACTAAATCGTGAATTCCACGGACCCAAGTGACCGACCACCATGACCGGCAACACGGGCGGGCTACCCGAGCCGGGGAGAGGCTTGCTCCCGGAGTTCTAGTCCCCCGGGGGAGGTTTCCCTGCAACGGCCAAAGGGATCCAGCCTGGCGGTGAGTGGAGTGGACGGCCGCCGCTCCACTATCCTGCCCCACGGAGCCCGCCATGCCCGCGACATAACGGCGGGTCCGGCCCCAAACCCCCCCCCTCCGGACCGGGGGGGTGATCCCGGTCCACGCCTTAAACTACAGCCGGAGACATTACCGGACCAACATGCAGGCCCAGAGCCAAGATGGCGGAGGCCACGTGTACGATGGCCGACCTGCAGAACCCGAGCGGGAAAATGGCTACCCCCTGACATGGCACTTAAAGCTACAACTTGCACCATAAAGAGGCACCCAAGCCCAGAGAATCGCCGGGCGCAAAGCCCTGAAGACCCTGCTCGATATCCTGCTCACGTGGATGGGGCTGCCCATGAGACCGCTCGCCCTTCTTCTGGGCTGGGCGCTCAACAAGAGGGACCCCCCTGCAGCCTGCCATACACCCTGGGAGAAGATACCGGAACCCAGGGCCCACGATCCTGCTGAAGGGATCCATGGCACAAGGGCACGAGCGCCTACAAAGGCCTCAGGCCGAAGGCTGGTGGCATCCGGACGCAGTACCGCCACAACACCGGTGAAATCTGGGGAAGAGTGACGTCCACACTGAGCCGCAACAGTACCCGGTGGAGTATGAAGACGAGCAGAGGGAAACTATCATGTAACCTGGACTTGGGCCAGAAACCTGTGCAACAACCGGACGCAACATTAAATTCCTCCACGTTAAAGCCGTAAAGTACGGAGCTGCAAAGCAAGGAGCCGCGAAGCTGCCCACTACAGTAGGCGAGGGGAGCTGAATCCTGGTCCAGAGGTGCCCCAGGTACAAACACCGCAGGGCAAGAACCAGCCACTACAGAGGGCTTAGCTTAGAGAGACTGCCTTTGTATCCCATGAGCGAGTGTGTCCCAATGGGGACAGCCAGCAGTCACCTGTATACCCTGACGACCCCCATCCTGATGGACTTATACTTGCCTTTCTGCTTTAAAATTGCATACGGTAAACCACCTGTCCACTTTAGAAATCTGAGACTGGCATGCTTAACAATGCAGTGCTCCCCATCTATGTCTCTCCTCTGATTTTTCTTGCCTGTCAGACCCCTCTTGATGCCCAACTAAAATGAGAATCTACATAGTAGTAGACATGGTATAAATGTACTCAATGGCTCTATTACAGGATTATAGCACATTTTGGATAAACAGCCTGTTTAAATCACATGTACATTATTACTAGCTCATGTAACCACACTAGCCTGCTTCTGATTTTAGCATGTTATAATCACTTTTGCAAGCAGCATATCACTTACTGTGTTCGCGAGTTTCTAATATTTGAGTTAAACTTCCATAACAGGGAAATATTGAACCTGCATATTTATTTTCTGCGAAGTTTGCGCACTCACTCCCTTACAACTAGCTAATGTTAAGCGAATTAAACTGCATACTGACTAATCCTGACTACAAAAGCAATGTTAAACCATAATATATAAAAAAGAGGTACAAATTTTAAGGAAATGTTAGTTACCATTGTTAGTGAATCCTATACTGTATCCTAAATGCACATTTCCCTCTTTCTATTCTGTATCCCATCTAATATACCTCAATAAAATACAGATTGACAAAAAATAAAATAAAAGCGAGGGCTGTGGAGGGAAGCCTGCTCTCCTAGCTCTTCACCAGATGGAGTGAAGCGGACGCACTCGCGCTACATGTGCCTAGCTCGACACAATCAACAAGACACATTGAGCATCTACTAACCAGCTTAGATAAGCTCTTTGAAAGCTTCTGTGCAAAAATAGAAGTCCACAGAACACTAGCACTATCTAAGATCCGGGAGGGAGAGTAGAGATCGGAGAGAGGTGAGCAGGCGACTTGTGGGTGCAGCTCCTCCACCAGCACCAACTCTGGAACATCTTGGATAAACTCCCATTGCACCTATCACGGAGGCTGAAGAACCACCGCTGCTGGCAGCAATGAACCACCAGGTGCTTCTGCCGTTCCCCCCCGAATGGGATGGACTTGATCTCAGGAAAAAGGACTGAAGTCCATGGATTTGTAATGCCGGCCTTCATTGTGGCTCGGGCTGGAGGGATGCCATGTTTGGCTCCTGTTATGAAGTGCCTCTCGAAAAGCCTCCACGCACTCCCGACCCTGGGCACAGGCAGACTTTGGACTTGTCTGCCTGAGCTAACTACCAGTCATACTCCAATGACTCAATCATACCTGCTAACATAGCTTTGTGTTTTTCTGTTCTATTTTTTCAGTCTCTATAGTGATTCTACTTTTAATTTCTGCTATGATTTTCCTTATGCAGCTATACTCCAGGGAGTTTAGTTTCAGGGGCTGCATCTTTATGATACTCTACCTTAAACACAATCTACCACCCAGTGGTTTTACTTGTGATAGATCTCATCCATTGAAGTGGTCTTCGTGCACTATCCCTGTCCCACTTGGTCCTGCAATGTATATCATTGCAATTTTAGAGAAACTGCAATGATTACAGTGCAGGACTAAGATTGCCACTAGAGGCACTTCCTGGATCCTAACTGACAGCAGGTCGCCTAAATGACGCTGGAGGTCCCCACACTCCACATGAGAACATCCAGCATCAGTGAAATCCCCATAGGAAAACATTGAAGTAATGTTTTCCAATGGGGAGAGCCTAAGGCTAGCACAGCTATCCGCACATGCGCATTAGCCCCCTGTCACATTGGATTATCACTGCTCAATTCTCTGCCATTTAGGAGTGAAATCACTTTGTTTATAAAACTCTAGTCACACCTCCCTGCATGTGACCCTACAAGTCTCCCTAAAAACTTCCTGCAAAGAGATCTAATGTTTACACTTCCATTATTGCATAGTCTGTTTAATATATAATTTATCTGATTAATAGCCTTCTAGACTCTGCAGGAGCCTCCTGTGTGTTGACTAAAGTTAATTTTAAAGAACAGGTAATAAAAACGTCTAAAGTAAGTTAACTGATTGAAAATGAAACCGTTTTTCACTGCCAGTGGAGGTGTGGCTATGGTCAAATAAACAGAAACCAAAGTAAGTAAACTACCAAATGGCAGAGAATTGAGCAGTGAGAATGCAGGGGCATCATCTATACACCAAAACTGCTTTAATGAGCGAAAGTGGTTTTAAGGTCTATAGTGTTCCTTTAAAAATATTCCCAAACTTGGTCTTTTTACACTCTGCTGTCATTTTGCTCCTCAAGGGACCACATAAAGACTATGTGCACAAAACAAAAAGTTTGCAAGCTGCTCAGAATGTTTAACTTTCATTTACACTGCTTGCCCCTCCCTCCTCACACATGGAGCCTGGTACCAAATAATCTTGAAATCTACCAATGAAGGTAATATCTGCTGAACAACAATAGGATTTAGGTCTTTCCCTGAACTTTGTTTATTTTATACCTTTTTTACTATAAAAAAAAAAAGTGAATGCTATGCTTGGATACCTTGGAGTAATTGAACTAGTTTACCAAAATGTAAATATTGCATGACTATACAGCCTTGTGCTACATAACCAAGCTCGATTTCATCCTGAATAACCTTTGAACTATAATGTATGTTAAATAGAAAACTATCTTTAGATAAGATTTTTTTCTGCCATACATTCTCTGTGAGGACTACAGACATCAGTTTACCAAAGAGTGGGGATTACGGTATACCACTCTATGCTAATCACTGGGAGCCACTAGAAGGCTCCTTTAAATGTGAGTATAAAATGTATTTACATACCCAACATGTATTACCAGATATACTACACTAGATTAGTGTCTATTCCAGGGGTAGGCAACCTACGGCACTCAAGGTGTCTTTGTATGGCACTCAAGGCTGCTAGAGCCAAACAGGCTATGGCCTATCAGGAGTCCTAGTGAAACTTCAGATATCTGCTAATACGAAAAGGTGGTGAAGGACAATCCTCAATTTATGCATTGCAGCACGTAGAGGAAGTCATCTCAGATCACTTCCTCCCAGCACTTGTGAATGGGAATCGACACTGTAGTAGAGCAGCCCGCTGTTGCAGCTCCTGCCCTGTACCTGTCTAGCCTGGTCCCCACTGGAACCCACCCACACTGCTAGATATACACAGAAATGCAGAATAACCCTGCCCTCATACAAATAATACGAACAGCCCCCACACAAACATACACACAATCCGCACAAAATCTACACCACTAACAATCCACATAGAAGCACACAATGCCACATGCAGTCTCTCACATGCAATACCCCAGACAGCCCCACACATACACACTACCAAACACACAATGTGACATATTCATCCAAACACACAATTCCACAAGCAGTCCCCAATACACAGCCCACATTCATAGGTATCATACACGATACCACAAACTACTCATGCATATATACAATATAATAGCTCAGATACGCACAAATACAACGATACAAAGCAACCACAGTATCAATAACACAAGCAGAATACGGCAGCATACACACCTCAATTTAAAATAACAGGACCGGCGTGCTACGGGATATCACAATCCTATATAGTGCTGCTAAAAGGTTGCCTACCCCTGGTCTATTATTTAAACCTCCCAGATCAACTTTTATTGGTCCTAAGGATACAGCACCTATCCTCAGGTGGTGATTACATCGCCCAGGCGCACAGATCTAGACCAAAATGATACACTGCAAGTATCTCTTTATATTTATCATCAGTACCCGACATACTACTACACTATATAATCCTCCAATGTCCCTTCCTCTCGTTGCATTTTGCCTACAGCCGAGGATACCCCAAGGTGCTATGCCCCTCTTTAAATGTCTAAATCTTACTTTTAACCGGAAAAGAGAGATGCAGGTTTGGGCTACTCGAACTGCCTTTATCATGCCACCTACACACCTCAAGCACTAGAAAACTACCATTCACTATTCTCTCATAGGTTGTTATGGCGTTTGAAATGTCCGTTAAAGGCTGGATGAGCTTCATGAGCAATGTAGTTCAGAAACACCTGGGATGCCAAGGCGAGTCATTCATTTTTAAAACCATGTAGTTCCTTCCGTTTTTTTTATCTAGCTACTGCAATGTCTATTATGGCAAAACAAAGAAAGTTTATTTAAAACAGTGGACTATAATATGAAGCGGGTTTGCTTAATATTTTGATTTAACCTTTACAAACCCACAAACACACACGTGCATTTACATGTGCGCATACAAAGTGCTCTGGTACAGCACAAAGAACAAAACCCAACCACACAGTAAATGCCAACAATTCTCCTGACACCTATTCGATCTCCCTGACTGCCCGACAAAGAATGGAAAAATGAGGACCCAACACAAGAAGTGACAACACAAATAAAAATCCCTCGTGAGATGGTATATTTTCAGCTATAAGTCCGACAAAGCTGAATGCACTGCCATATAGGAATCATAACAGCAATATGGAATAGGTTGAGGTTTTAATATCAAATCACAGCTCAGTACGATACAGAGTATGCTTTCGACTGTAGCACAAAACACAGATCTGTGACTTTCTAGACATGATACAATCACTGCCACAGTGTCCTTTCTCGGTTAGTGTCAGTTAGTATGCAATCCTTCTAAAACAAAACAAAATAAACTAAGATATTCCAGAAGGCGCAGATATTTCTCTGAACTTTTTCTGTAGTTTGGAATCACAATATACGTCACGGTGACGAGAAACGTGCACAAATCGAGGGTAATAAGTTGTGTAATATTAGAGCAAAGCATGGAACATCCATCCCACTGGTTTCTATGGCGATTGCCCCATTTTAGAACGTCATCCTAGAATTGCTCTTCATACATGTTCCAAACAGTTGGATTCATGCATTACTTCACTGCAGCACATGCACAATCTCTGCTGTCGGTGACTTACCTTGCACTCCTGATCTCATGGCCACCCTTCCAGCCAATACCAAGGACAGAGAAAGTGGTGTGAGTTTCCATATACTGACAGACTCCTCGCAGACCCCAGTCCCAGATTATTATTATTTAAAGTTTTTTTTTCCCCCCCAAAGCTCCCTATGTGAAAGGATCCTGTTCACTTCCTTGGAGCTTAGTAAACAGATCTCATAGAAACTAATGCACAGCTCTCCTCCCCTCCGCTCCTGGGCAATAGCAAGACAGGTATCACTTTTCACTGAGCACAGAGGGGGAGGGTGTGTTTCTCAAAGACAAAAGGCAGCTTACAGTAAAGAAGTGAGCATGTGGGAAACGACTCGCCATGTTCCTGAATGGCCCACAGTGAAAACATTTTAAACGGGCCGTTTCTTCCCAAATTCCATTACAAGGTCTGCAAAGATGCACAGTATTACACTGCAGGGGTAGGCAACCTTCAGCACTTCAGACGCTGTGGACTACATCTCCCATAATGCACATACAGCCGTAATGCTTTAACTCTAAATCCAGTCACACCGCCCCTTGCATACATTTTCACATCACAGAATTAATATTGGTATTTTGCAGTTATGATATTTAACAGAAACTCAAAAACAGAAAGTCTGCATTTTAAAGGAGACATTGCTAGTTAAAAAACTATTTATTGTGCTTTTAATTTGAACCACTGACATTCCAATGCTTGGTAAAGCAACCTTTTGCTGAAATGTATGTATTATTTCCACCCAAATACATATTTTAAATAAATAATTTTTTTATTTTTTTTTTTAAAGTAGCCCCTCTCCCTCCTCCCCTCAGCCGTAACTAGAGAAGTGCAGAGATTTCTCAGCCAGTCCTGTTCTGCCTGTTATCTGTTCAGGCGATGCCAATATACCATAAACCCTTGCGAAGCTGCAGTTTTGCTCTCAAACCATTTAATTCATATTTCTTCACCACCAAAATACTGTACTTCAGTGTGTGCCTTTTGGCATGGAAAGCCTCTGAGACGCCACACCAAGACACTGTTCACAGTAGGCACGTGGCCCTATACCAAGCAAAGGGTGTCATGGCCACAAATAGTGAGTAAACAGGCACTCCAAGCGTAATCACAGCGCAGTATTGTAGTGTTTATGGTGCCCAACATGCCAGGGGTGCAAAACACTGCTTATGTTAACCAGCCAATGCTAGAAGCGGTAATATTGACTTATACAGTACTTGTAATATAATTCTACATACGGGAATAGTTGTTGAAGTTAGCGAAACCATAAACCGAGGAGTGGGGATCAAAGATTTTGTATACAGACTCTACAGCCCTAGCCTTAATAGTCAAAACACCTTAAAACTGCTTGACAAAAACCTAAAGGGTCTGCTCCCATAACCTTCTAGCACCACAACCACCGACATAAGCTATGGTGGTTATGGTGCATGGAGTGTCCAGTTAACTCCGCCCTCCGTAAAGAAAAAAAACTTTTTAAATAGAATTGATCCTTTGTTGGATCCTTAAAATCGATTTCACAAAAAGACAAAGCACTTTGTAACAGGAGCCAGAGAACCTTATACGACTTCTCCTTTTCAGACAGCTGCTGCTCATTGATTGGGACGCACATTCACACTGTTCCCAAACCATCAGTGTTAGATTAATTAACTGGCTTTCCCTGGCTGCATGTGAATTTTATTAATATCCCGACAGAACTCTTCACGTGAATTTCAACAGAAAAATGCCATTGATAACAATATAGTATTTCTATTGCTGTTTAAAGTAATTTGTGTGTATACAGAGCTCCGGCAGCTAGTCTGTCATCCACAGGAAGATTGCTCTTTCAGGTAATATGAGAAGAATCTGGTTATTCTCCATTCCAGAACACAAAGTTAAAAAAAAAAAACAACTTCGCTTCATTCTCATATATCATATCATACATTATCACTTAAGGAAGACAGACATTCGCTACCTCCAATAAAGCAACAACGATCTCCAGGTACTTTCCTGTACCTTACAAAAAGGCAATAAAAATTTGATTACTTAATATTCTTATTTAGGACTGGCCCCTGAATAGAAAGATTAACTCATACAATTCACATCGAATACAAGAATAGGTATGGTTCTCTCTCCTGCACAGTCAAAGTAGCTAGTGACAGAGTGATAATAAATCACCTCTGCGGGTATTTCAAAATAACCAAATAAATTACTTTGTGTAATTAACCCATTTGTGACAGGTGACATGTCAGAATAATCAATGTAAAATGTGATTATCCAATATCAAGGTTAGGCTGGCAAAAAAAACACGAAGACACACAGACACACACTGCAGTGTTTCTGCATTGTAGTGATCACTTAAATACCATATTAGAGCAACAATGGGGATCGTACACATACACATTCCTGGAAGGTGGTGGCTGTGTACCTGGACTCATGCAACCAGTTGTCATCTTTCTGCTGATGTCATTATTGCAGGAAGGCATTTCATTAACCCCTTAAGGACACATGACATGTGTAACATGTCATGATTCCCTTTTATTCCAGAAGTTTGGTCCTTAAGGGGTTAATCACAATGTCGAATTAGTGAGCCGTGTGGATGTGACATCAAACAATTGCATGTGCTCACCTATTCGCTTTATCCAATGCAAAAAAGATACCAGCGATGACCTGAGAAATAATCGTAATGAAGAAGAGGACTTTCCATGTGTATTTATCCCAGTAAATATGAATGTTCATGCAGGGGAAACTTGTAGAGCAGGCAGACACAGACTGCGTTAGTTAGTGCACCTTCTACAATATCTGTAATACTTTGTCAACTAGAGAAGTTAAAAGGTTATACATTCCTGTTGATATTCCCTAAAATGGAAGTTTATGCTTCCGTGTCCTTTTTTTTATGATCCAAGTAATAAAAGTGAGATAAAGGTAGAAGTTGAACTTCCTCACAGTAACCTGGCAAGCTGATCCAAGTCACACGTGTCTTAGAGACCCTATGTTCCGGTCAAAAAAAACTCTCAAATACAGATTGACGCTATACTATGTGGTGTCTGCAACCTCCTAGCACCATAACCACAGCATGAAACATAGAATGTGACGGAAGATAAGAACCATTCGGCCCATCTAGTCTGCCCAATTTTCTAAATACTTACATTAGTCCCTTAGTCCCTGGCCTTATCTTATAGTTAGGATAGCCTTATGCTTATCCCACGCATGATTAAACTCCCTCACTGTGTTAACCTCTACCACTTCAGCTGGGAGGCTATTCCATGCATCCACTACCCTCTCCGTAAAGTAATACTTCCTGATATTATTTTTAAACCTTTGTCCCTCTAAATTAAGACTATGTCCTCGTGTTGTGGTAGTTTTTCCTTATTTTAAATATAGTCTCCTCCTTTATTGTGCTGATTTCCTTTATATATTTAAATGTTTCTATCATATCCCCCCTGTCTCGTCTTTCCTCCAAGCTATACATGTTAAGATCCTTTAACCTTTCCTGGTAAGTTTTATCCTGCAATCCATGAACCAGTTTAGTAGCCCTTCTCTGAACTCTCTCTAAGGTATCAATATCCTTCTGAAGATAGGGTCTCCAGTATTGCGTACAGTACTCCAGCTGAGATCTCACCAGTGTTCTCTACAATGGCATGAGCACTTCCCTCTTTCTACTGCTAATAACCTCTCCCTATACAACCAAGCATTCTGCTAGCATTTCCTGCTGCTCTATTACATTGTCTGCCTACCTATAAGTCATCAGAAAAAAATCACCCCTAAATCCCTTTCCTCAGATGTTGGTTAGGACTCTATCAAATATTCTGTACTCTGCCCTTGGGTTTTTACGTCCAAGATGCATTATCTTGCACTTATCCACATTAAATGTCAGTTGCGGGGGGCGTGGCTACCGGGCGCATGGAGTAGTCGCACATAGTGAGAGCTCCGCGACCACCGAGCTTACAGCTACACAGTAAGAGCCGAAACAGCTTAACAGAACCTATCTACCGGGTGTTACACCCTCCCCGATACCCATGGCACCGTCCAAGCAGCTCAAGTTAACGGATCCGATCCGTACGAGCAAGAAAGAGCACCCGCGGCAAAAACAAGATGGCGCCGACCCAGACATACACTTACATGAGGCAGACAACATCATAGAAGAGGAGACTGTCCAGCTATCTCAAGGTGATGCCCCAGTCACTAACCATAGCCTGCATATCATGTTACAAGCACTGAAGGAGTCCCTGGGAACTGACTTCAGACAGATAACAAAAGAAATCCGTGAAGAAATTCAGGACTTAGGTGAACGTACAAACCGATTGGAAAATAAAATGGAGGAGCTGTGTTCAGCACATAATGATGTGGTAGACCAGCTACACAAACTGGAAGAAGAACAACTCAATATGGTAAAAGTAGCTGACATGGAAGACAGGGCAAGGAGGAATAACCTCAGGTTCAGGGGCATCGCGGACTCAATATCCGCGGAGCCGCTACCACAATACTTGAAGAACATGTGCGCCGCCATTGCACCGCAGCTAGAGGCCTCAGCATGGGCGCTAGACAGAGTCCACAGACTCCCCAGGCCAGCTAGATTCCCGGCAGATACACCTAAGGACGTGATAGCCCGCTTCCATTACTATACATCAAAAGAAACTATCCTCACTTCTACAAGAAAAATGGAACATCTGCCAGACCCCTTTCAAGACATCAGCATCTACGCCGACCTGTCTGCGGCAACCATGGCAAAACGCAGAGAGTTCATCAATGTCACCAAAACACTGCGAAATCATCAAATACCGTACATACCGTATATGTACATACCGTATATATACCGTATCCAACCAAATTGCTGATATGGTACAAAGGCAGAACTGAAGCGATCTTGGAAGCAGAAGTCGGTATGGCGAAACTTAAAGAATGGGGCCTACACCACAACATGGGCCGCAGCTCCCCGCAGAAAACGCAACCGAAAAAGATGAGGACCGAATGGACCATGATAGGCTCCCCTATGAAATCGAACTCGCAAAATGCGGACTGAATCATTAGGTTCACCACAACTCGCCGGACCCGCTGAATCCACTTAAGTATCACCTCTTATGTTTGCTTGATGTTGCCCTAAATGAACAATGCCAATGTTAGGCAACTGTGTTACTGGATTTCATGCTGCACATATGTCCACACTTGCTGGTACTATCGTTGCTTGTTTTATCTAACATTACGGTGTCTAACGCTACCACTAAGGTACCGAAACAAAAATTGAGGTGATTAACAGCCGCTCTGACATCTATGCCACGCACCCTACTGCAGGCCCTAATAACTAACCTCACATAGCTAAAATGTGTATAACACGACTTATGACAGTATCGTACTGTACCATGCTTTTAGCACTATGTACAGAAATACGCGCGCATAAACATTCACAAAGCCCTTAAAGCAAATACTCCTCAGCAGTGGTAATACCAACTGTCCCAACTGGACACAGGTCCAGCCCTAATTACAGATAACGGTATGCGCACAAAACCCTTGAGATGGCCTACACTCCATCTGTATCCGCAAATAACTGTTAACAGCCGTATAAGGCTTTAATGCATATACAATTGGGCGTAACATAGATGCCAGGTTCTTTTATAAATAAATCCCAGCTATATAGGCAGCATGTCATGCAAGGTATAGCCGGTTACTAAGCAGCTTGACCTATGCAGGAATATTGTGTAAAGCTACTTATTTATTTTTTATTGTTATTGGTGTTTTTTAGCATTAATTTGTTTTTTTTTTCTTATTATTAATGTTTTACCATATGCTTCTGCTAGTTATAACAAATGTTATGTATGATTCACACGTACACATACCACATTAAATTCCCTCACAAAATAATAGTGGGGGATGTAACACAACAAAGTCACCCAATCCCCAGTTGACGACTATACAATACCTCAGGGTATGCAACATTTACTAGTGGTCGGTGGACTATCCACGAGATGACACATGGTTACTTATCTCAGAGGGTACGCCACACCTTTATAAAACTAAGGAGGCTCGATAGCACCGCTTCTTCACACATACTTGTCGGTGGTCACTCTCACACCACCCCCCATTGCCCACATGATGAGAGGAGATATCTTCCATCTGAGGCACAATCTACCCCTGCACTGTATGCAGGTTAGTTTCAGTTTCCCCCTCCCGAATTTCACCCCTGTCCCCACCCCCCAGCTCTTACGTCATATGTATCGCTTAAACGTTATGGGTAACACTATGTCTCACCCCCGTGACACATTTGCAACATATATGCATAACTTGCAACCCCAGCCTAAATGCCAAAGCTATACCGGTACCAATGTAATGAGTGGAGCAGGGTTCATGATACACTATGTACGCCCTCATAAAGTACAACAAACAAACTTAAACAACACCAGGGACAAGGAGATGGTGAACCGTATACAAGCTAACCCTAACCACACCCACTATGACAGACACAACATTTAAAATATTCTCCTTGAATGTGAAAGGATTAAATAGCCCTCATAAGCAACGTCTGGCAGTCCAATCCATGCATACGTCAAAGGCTGTTGTATGCCTCCAGGAAACCCATTTTTGTATCCGCAACCCTCCCCGTCTCAGCTCACCTCACTACCCTCAAGCATTCCATGCATACTCCCCCCACAAATCTAGGGGAGTAGCTGTTTTCTTCCACCGAGATTGGGTATTCCAGGAAACCAAATCTTATGCAGACCCATCAGGTAGACTCCTGATCTTGGTTGGAAGCCTTAACGGTATGCAGGTTACCATTGCATCCATATATGTACCAAACAAAGCCCAAATTTCCTTCATTCGTAAAGCCATGAAACACAGACTCCATGAAACAAGGTCACACAATAATATGCGGGGACTTTAACTGCACCCTAGATCCAGACCTAGATATTAAAAGGGAACATAACAAACGTCCCACTTCATGTGCTGTCTCCAATTGCACTGAATTTAGCAAAATCCTATTCGCTAATAATCTTTACGATACCTGGAGAACTGCGTATCCTAAAGAAAAAGACTACACATATCTATCACAAGTGCACAATACTTATACGAGGATCAATATGTGCCTGGTGGATAAGGCCACTTTGGCTAATGTTGACGGGGTGCAGATCGGTCAGCGTGCATGGTCGGATCATGCGCCATTGTGCATCACCTTCCGAACCCTGTACCAAGCGAGGGGCAGAGGGAAATGGAGACTCAATGAGAGCCTACTCGACAACCAGCAGGTTCTTGATACGATCACAAGGGAAGCAACAAACTACTTTTTAAATAACGAGACTGACCTCATCCCTATTCAAACCGTATGGACAGCCCATAAAGCAGTCATGCGAGGAATATTCATTAGAGAAGGGTCGACACAAAAAAAAACGTGTCACTGGAACCAGTCATACACTTCAATTAAACCTAAGAGCTTTAGAGGCCTTAAATAAAACAAACCCAACCAAAAGTGTCACTGCACAAATAGCCGACATCCAGAAAAAACTACAAGCCCTAGACCTAGTGACCACGGAATGGTGGCTACGAACTCTAAAACTTAAACACTACACATATGGTAATAAAGCGGGCAGAGTGCTAGCTAACAGACTTAAAACTAAACAGTTACAATCCAAAATCCCATACATAGATTCCCCTACCAAAGGTAAACTATACAACCCCCTAGATATTGTGAATGAGCTCTCTTTGTACTATAATAAATTATATAATCTGAAAACCGATCCCAACACTCCGCAACCAAATGCCACACACATAGAAGCTTTCTTGAACAATGCACCCTTGCCCCGACTAACGCAGCAAGCAAGTGCACAATTGGATGACCCATTCACTGAAGAAGAAATACGACAGGCCATAAAATCCTTGCCCAAACACAAAGCCCCGGGGACGGGTTATCTAACTATTACTACCATAAAGCGGCGGATATACTTATACCCCATTTAACCAATCTCTTTAACGCTATTAAACAATCTGGAGACCTCCCTCAGGAGATGCAAGAAGCCCATGTGGTCACCCAACCCAAACCAGGTAAACCACCTACGCAATGTGAAAATCTCAGACCCATCTCTCTTTTAAATGCAGATATCAAACTCTATGCTAAGCTTTGGGCAACCAGACTGAAGGCACATCTGCCAGCCCTGATTTCAGAGGAGCAGGCAGGATTTGTCCCCGGTAGACAGGCGGGTGACAACACTAGGCACTTCATTAACCTGATTAACTGGGCTAAAGTTAGCCGACAAGCTGGCATAGTGCTGGCTCTAGACGCCGAAAAGGCGTTCGATCGCCTGGGCTGGGACTATATGTGCACTACACTACTAAAAATGGGCCTCACGGAACAGACCCTAAAGGGTATAATGGCCCTATATAAATCCCCGTCAGCAAAAGTATTCAACTCAGGCTTCCTCTCTGAATCATTTCATATTAGCAATGGCACGCGCCAAGGCTGCCCGTTATCCCCTCTTCTGTTTATACTCTGCTTAGAGCCGCTCATCCTACACATCAAACACCACCAAGAAATAGAGGGCATCAACACCCCAGTAGGAACACAGAAATTAGCGCTCTTTGCTGACGATGTGCTCCTGTTCCTCAAAAATCCGACAAAATCTATCCCGTCCCTGATGGAGCTCCTCATGCTATATGGACGCGTATCATACAATAAAAATAACCCCAAAAAAACACAGGCACTTTCAATAGGTATACCTGCACACACAATCCAACATCTCAAATCGCAGCACCCCTTTGATTGGAGGAAAACTTCTCTAAAATACTTGGGGATAAACCTGACCAAATCGACCTCACAATTAGTTCGAGAAAACCATACCCCGCTTATAGGTAAATTGCGAGAAAAACTGGATAGCTGGCAAAACCTAGAGATCTCATGGCTAGGTAGGATAAATACCATTAAGATGATGGCGCTTCCCCATGTCTTATACCTGTTCCGAACTGTGCCCATTGCTTTAGGAGACAAACTGTTACGCGCATTTCAAACTCTATTTAATACATACATTTGGAAAAGGAAACCTCCGAGAATAGCTAACAGGCTTACATGGCTTCCACCTACCAAAGGGGGGTTGGGAATGCCAAACATTAGAGCTTATTATAGAGCAGCAGCCTTGACCCACGGCCTCGATATACTTTCCCGCCCTATACCACCTATATGGGTACATTTGGAAAATGCATGTTTACGCAAATACACATTAAACTCATTGCTGACTTCGTTTACAAAATGGGATAACAAAAATGGTAGACCTCTGATGTGCACGAGATTCCTAATAGACAGCTGGAGGAAATGGGCGAGAAACCTCACAGGCACACATAACATCCTATACTTTGCCCCCATTCAAACGATCTCGGAGCTCTCAGAGAGTTTACACTTAGACCCATGGATCCAAAAAGGTCTCACATCAATAACGCAGCTATACACAGAAAATGGTATTAAACTTTTCCCGGACCTTCAACAGGAATTTAAGCTATCCCCCAGAGATTTATATACCTATCTTAGGCTCAAACATATCCTTCACTCGTTACAAATTAAACAGGATGATGTTTCCCATCTTACGCAATTCGGACTATGCTGTATAGGCAAGCGACCATATGTGAAACACCTATCCCTCTGCTATAGAGCACTAAATGACACAGACCCTCTAAACACACACAAGTACATGGAACAATGGGAAAAAGACATGCACATTAGTGTTCCCGCTCCGACCTGGCTACAAGCCATGCAAACAACAAAAAAATCATCCCATAGTTTGTCTCACTGGGAAGCATATAATAAATTGTTGATGCGATGGTACTTCGTACCATCCAGGTTAACGACCATGTACCCATCTATTCCACACACCTGTTGGAGATGCGAACTACACAAGGGCAACATTCTACACATATTCTGGGAATGCCCACGTCTGGAGAAGTTTTGGCACACAATACAAAAAGCAGTAAAGCTAATAGCGTCCCATGCAATACCATTTACGCCAGAATGTTACCTGCTACACTTAGCCCCGGAGCTGTTCTCTGACGAGAACAATCATGTCCTGATAAATATACTGACAGCGGCGAAAACTAGCATAGCCGCACATTGGCGAACCAAGAACGCCCCATCCATCAAGGAGGTGTGGAATAGACTCGAGACTATTGCAGAGTTTGAGCAAATGGCATATAGATTGAGTGGTCAACCGCATACATACGCTAAAAAATGGGCGAAATGGCAAACCCATAGTGCAGACATTACACGATTATCGTGTCCTGACGAAATCGGAACAGTAAATACACATAAACAGGTATCCAGTAAGACCCAATAACCCAGCAACGCGCTGGCACCACCCATCCTGCAATCAGACAACAACTTCTACACACATGGCAAGTTCCATGTCACGTGGGAGAGTGCCAGGGTACATGCTTATATACAACCTTAACTCAGTATATGCATAAAGTGTCACCATAACAGTGGAGGGACGCAAGGTCATGCACTAAGCAACACCAATGTACATATGATGTTCACTTACCATTACCATTCCAGTAATATAATACATGCACAAGTGCCTTTGTATGATGCCTATGTATCGCATATACTTCTGCTGTACCATCTATGTACGCTTTTGCATGCATATGAACGTGTTTCCCCCCCCCCCCCCCCCCCCCCTTTTTCCTTTCTGTATCCCAATCCTATTTTTCTTCTGAAAATCAATAAAAAGTATACATGGGAAAAAAAATGCCAGTTGCCACAACTCTGACATTTTTCTAGTTTACCTAAATAATTTGCCATTTGGCTTATCCCTCCTGGAACATCAACCCTGTTACATATCTTAGTATCATCAGCAAAAAGACCTTACCATCAAGACCTTCTGCAATATTACTAATAAAAACATTAAAGAGAATGGGTCCAAGTACAGATCCCTGAGGTACCCCACTGGTGACAAGCCCAAGCTTCAAATATACTCCATTGACTACAACCCTCCACTGCCTTAGCCATTCAACAATATTGGAATCCAGTTGTTATAGTGCTTCGAGTGATCCTTTAAGTAAATTGAATAATAAATAAATAGATAAATCATAACAATGAGAGTTAACATTGTATTGCTACTCATTCTATTAAAAAAAAAAAAAAGTTCACTTTTGACATTTCAGTAGTATTTACCCTTCAAATTCTAGTTGATGATATCTCGTTTGTTTTGACAACAATAAGATATGAAAGACTATCACTACGATGGTTACACCAGCTTTTTTTCATAACTCAGTTACACAGTATTTCTTTCTTTGATGTGTTTCTGTTAGCAGATAAAACGTACAGAAAAAGGTATTCGTAAGAAAGAAAAAAAATAAACATGTCAATAAATAACACATATATATCTCTTGAGGGAGAACATTTATATCTATTAACTTTAGAGAATCCTAACAATATAGAAATTCCAAAACATTATTTGAAGAAGTTCCATCGTTGCCTGATCACAGACATGAAAGTTTTCATTTAAAATTTCTAAGAGGATTAGCGAAAATTAAATCCTAGAGGGAGACACTTGGCCTTTAACCAGCACGTATCACATGATGTCTCACTTTCACCAAATGATTTTGTGACATTAGGGAAGACGAGTGAGTAATTAATTCCGTATGATACAAGAAGAACCCATAGTAGGGATTAGGAGTCTGGACAATGCCAGTCATAAGAATGTCCCAGTTAAAACACTATGATAGCTATGTGTTGGGGGAGAGGATAAGTATTTAGCGATATTTTTATTTATTTTTTAAATCTATATATGTTTTTCTTTTGAACTTACTAGTGATTTATGTGGGCCTCAATTTTAATATTTATTTTGGATGAGCTTTTCAAACGATCGAATATTTTTGGATAAACTTTTAAAAATGACTTAATAGTTCAAATAATATGTTAATATGTAGAAAGAGATAATTTTAGAAGTGTATCCAAATATTAAATCACTTTGAAATCTTATCCAAAAATATTAAAATTGAGGCCACAACAGGGGTGGGGTGATGTTTATCTTCTAGTAAAGCTACTTTTCGGCTGTAGAATTATACTAAGTTGGTATTTAAAACAAAAAAAAGATATATATAAACATTTAACTAGAACGTGTAAAATGATCTATCTTTTAACCAGATTAAAAAAAACAATTAGGAACATGTTTAACTTTTTTTCCCCTTTTCACACATGCTGTAGTTGCTGTGATGTCTAGGAAACGTCCTGTGTTTAGCGCGTCACTGTCCAAGAGTCATGGAGAATTTACGCACTACTCGGGGATGTGGTTTGGAGAGGAGGAAGGTTTTTAAGGAAAATCACAAAAATTTAGAGTATGGCCAATGCTGTATAATGCATGAAGAGATTTTATGGTTTAAAAAGTAAACATTAGAAGTGGCTTTGTCACCTTCTGAGATCTTGGCATATTTTGCAAAGACCTCAGATTGTGACGGCTTTGTTTGAATTACGGTGATTACAGAGTGGCAGAGGAAGGTAATTTTTACTTCCCTGAACCTGTCCCATGCGGCTGCCGCCATCTGCTTTGTGCAAGATCCTCTAGTGACACATGAGGGGGAAAGGGCTCTGTCTATGGAGAATCCCGCTATCTCGCGAGACTACAGCGCTGAAGTAAGCTTCTGCTTGATGAAGAGCCAGACGTTTACTTTAACGCTGTACTCTCGCGAGATAACAGGATTCTCCATAGACTGAGCCTTTTTACCCTGTTGAGTCATTAGGGACAGCGGAGGGCTTGGCAAACCTTGACAGAGATAGCTCAGCTACTTTGTCTTGTGATATCTTTTGTCTGTGTTGGAATCTCAGTGAAATTCCAACACAATCTTTATGAACATTTTATAAAGATTTTCTCCTTATGAAATGCTCATTTTCTTTGTTTTTGTTTTGTTTTTTATTTGGGGGTTGGAGGCGAGAGGAATAACAGAGCGGTGATCCAATCAATGTCTAATCCAATCACAGTGCTGAAGTCTAAATGAGCAGCAAAATCACTGATTAAATGGAATTTCCCGGTCTCCTGAGACTACAATCCTTCGAGGAGATGTATAGCTACAGACATATCCCAGCACTGGAAGCAAAGAAACGTGGACGCAATGAGCAATTACTGTAGATGGCAAACTTCTACCTTCAAATTGCCAAAGGAGTCTAAAGTAAACATTTTATTTTGATTCTTTATAATTTTTTATTTTAAATCATGTTAATTTTGCACGTTATGGAGACCCATTGAAGATAGGGAGACAATCCCGGGTTATGAAACTTTACACTAAACTGTAACCCTTTATGAGCCAGAGCACTCAAAGGGTTACTGATGCTATTAATAGACTCATTCATGACCAGTACTCGGCTCATTGAGCTTTATAAGTATCCAGTATGGTTCTAAGCTAGGACGCCCTCAAAACGAGAAAAACTCTGAGCATTCCTATTTCTAATTCTGGCAAAGGAACAAAAGAAAGCACTTATTAGATTGACATCTGTGAAACACTAAATTTTAATTTTAAATTAAATTGGGAAAACTTGCTTATTTTGCAAACATTATTTTGCATACATTTTGGTTTTCATTACCGTTACAATTCTAGCAAGTTAAATCTTTACAATTACTTTCCATAAGTATTTTGCCTTTATTGATCTTTAAAATGTTCCCTTATTCCTACTGTCACTTTTTCCCCCCACCCCCCAAAACTCCCCCCCATTCCCTTCAATAAAATACTTTCATCTTCACCAAAAGTAGTCTTCATGAAAACATTGCTCTCCTCTGCTGAATTCTTGCTGACCCCTCTAAAGTGCAAGTTAAAGAGATTACATTAATCCTTCTTCCTACAGAGGAGAAATGTAAAGGCATGTGACTTCTTTAAAATTTAAAATTGAGGTTACCCACGCCAAACCGAAAACACGACAAATACAGTACATTTGCCTCAATCATTATGCCTTGGGTCTGACTTCCACTTTATTAAGAGTTTAAATGAAAGATTATGTTAATTCAAACCCACAGAGAAATCACACAGTAATTCAGGATAGGAAAGTGTGTGAGAGTTAACAGGCAGACATATCTCCAACCTGGCATATTTTGAGAACTCTGTTTTGTTATCTCAGAACTGGAGAAACAAGAAAAAAAAAAAAAAATATATATATATATATATATATATATATATATATATATATATATATTTGTAAAATCTATAAATGCTCAGTACCAGAGCGTCATTCAATACTCTCACCCCGTATAAGGTCACAATAGGGCTCCGCTGTCCATGCAAGTAGGCTTTTGCAGTATTGAACATGTACGTCCCTGGTAGGACTAACATGCTTTTTGTACTGGGGCATCTAGTAATACACACTGAAGAATTAAATCTAGATGGGCTTGACCAGAGAATGGACATGCAAGTACTCATAGTCCATTTTTACACGTGGTTTATACTATAAATATCATTTTTCTTTTGATGCAACCTTTATCTTAGTTATTATCATTTAGAACTTGTGGGGTTTAAAAGGGAGCCTCATATCTTCAGGTGTGCTCCCCCCCAATTTTGTTTTTATTGATCACTGTGTGCTGATCCATTGTCTTCTCAGAAATTCTGTGAATACTAGAACAAATATCACTGAGAAGCAAGAACTACACCTAGACAATCACAGGGATTTGGAGCGTTATTTGTTATGTGCTTAAATGTACTGGATTTTTTCCCCTCTATTTTTATAACTAAAGTAGTCCATCGTTAATGTCAAAAATTATGTCAGAAGGGATTTTGGCAACAAATTAATCAAATCACAGTGATGGGCACACCACGGCCCCTGATGTCTCTGGGTGATTAGTAAGATTTGTTTAAAGTGGAGGACTGGGAACTCTTGGGGAGCAAGAATTAATTATAGTTTACCACTATGTCTTTGAACGCAAAAAAAGGGACTACTCAAAGTTTGAATCCTCAAAGTTAATATTTAAAATAAACTTTTTAAAAAGGATGGGTGGCAGGCATTCGTCAGAAAGATTTCTGAATGCCTGGCATATAACTGGAACTAAAATGTTCCTTACCCTTAAAAAGTTGGAACAGAAGGATCCAAACATATCAAAGGAATATGAACAGTAAAAATTTATGTATTTTTAATAGCACAGAGATACAAAATGTCATGCTGCAGTTTAGACATACATTCTACAAACGGTGGACTGGACATCATTGTATCCAAGGGACCCACTGTCTAAGCCATGCATGCCAACATATGTCCAACCCATCTACCAAAAAGAAGAAACATATTTTTTCATTTGCCGCAGTGGCTTTAATGAAGTTGCGATTTCTTTCTCTATGACTGCGTTATTGTGCCTACGCAGGCAGTATATTTTCCATGGCTTCCAACATTCAGTTATATCCTGCTTTAACAGACGATGGTCACACAGAAAGCAGCTCTTTGTTAGTCCGGTATACGAGGTGCACTGTGAAAGAGTGTGGAATAAAAAGTAAGTGTGTTCCCTGAAGGTGTTACAAAATAAATTTATACTTCTATATACATCTGTCCGGCTCCACTACGCAACAAAATTAGCTTTATGCATCTTGACGATAGACGAGAGCAGAAAGAAAAAAATCCAAGGTTTTCAGTTTCTGGTCCCTTCAGGAGCTGAAAGGAGTTTTATTAAAACACTTGGTAAATAAGGGCATGCCAATTAATCCCAATAATAAGACCACACTGTTTCTTTAAATCCCTCACAAATAATAAAGATCTCATTCAAAGACGGGCTCAGACATAAAATAAAGCAACTTTTGTTTCTCGAGTTGACTCTAAAAAATATGAATGTAACACTTCATTTAGGATTCAAACAGCTGGTGGAAACAGTTGGAGCAATAATAAGTGGAATATCCACCCTGGTGTTTAACCGTGCAAACCAGGTACAATGAAAGCTAACAGCAGAATTTGTCACCCAGTCCCAGTGACCAAGTTCTAAACTGGAGTATCAGAGTATCTAATAAATGATCTGGAATTAAGAATGTAGAAGCAGCAAAAAAAAAAAAAGTTGGCCACGCTTTATCCCATGTCTGTGAAACAGCAGGAAACGGCAATGAGATGAAGTGGTCTCGGTGCCTCTAGTGTCCCTTTAAAAATCAGGTCTTTCTTCACTATTTAACATAGCAGCACAATAATATTTGCTATTTTGGTTTAAGACAGTTAGGACACATATAACCATTTACTTATGTAGATCCATGGATTATTATCTTAGAGCATAATAAACCGTTTAAATTTACTGCTATACCAATGTTTCTGTATAGGTGCCTTGCAAATCCTAAAAGTAAAACCGCTATGTTTCCATGCTGCCGTAGAAGTTTATAAAGCCAGGAGATTCAAGGTAGCCTCTGTATTAGTGATAAAGCTCCTGGCTATACATTATTAGCCCGATCAGTTCCGTACCAAGAAGGACTGTCGCATTAAGTCTTCATCACAGCTACCATGAGGCTCACGAAAGCGCAAGAGTTTCCTCTGTCTAATGAAAAATGTGTTTTGCAAGAGAACTTCGTCAAGCCTTAAATCCTGCGCCGAGTCTCTCTCCGCACAAGATTCGGTTTTACAATGCAACGCAGCTTAATAAATAAAAGTTTACATCAATTATCGGCAAGACTGCGTTAGGCCCAGGCTGCTTTGGCACTGCTCACCATATAAGTGATGTATGGTATGTCAAATATGAAATGTGCCAGTTATGTTAGAAGACAATTTGGAGTCACCTTAACCCCTTAAGGACACATGACATGTGTGCCATGTCATGATTCCCTTTTATTCCAGAAGTTTGATCCTTAAGGGGTTAAACAGGATTAAATTTGGTCTATAAACCAAATTCTAGTAAATAGACGACTTTGCTCATTATAGAATTTTTCTTTTTTTTAGGGGGGGGGGGGCGGGAGAATACATCTTTAGTTTTTACTGCTATGCCGTCGGCACAACAGTAAAGGCAAACAATTAGGGAGGCAGAGAGTGACTGATGACCATAAATTAAACCCCCTACATCAAAGCTTATAAAAGAGTATTTTCAGAGAATAACTATGATGACAAATGTACTTCTCGCAAGTATTGCAACCGTATGCCACAAGCAGCGAGCATGCGCACACATGGAATTGTGTGGTACCACTAGCGGAAATCACTCAACTTCGACTCAACTTCGACAGTCCTCTTAAAAGCTTGCAATGACATCCAAATTGGCATGGAACAAGGAGACCTAACTGGAGCCGTTTTCCTTGATTTTGCAAAATCGTAAAAGCTCAGGCATTGGTGATCGTCCACTAACCTGGTTTTGATTGTATGTATGTACCGATTGCAATATGTGGCCATTTCTGATAGAGCTTCCCTCTCTCTTTCAGTCACGTGTGGTGTTCCCCAAGGCTCCATACTCGGCCCCCTTCTATTCACATTATTTATAAATGATCTGCCTAACGTCTGCAAATCCTCAACTGTACACATGTATGCAGACGACACTAATCTACGCTAGTAAACCCAAGCTACCGCAGCTTGAGGCTGTGCTCCAAAACCAATTCGCAGACGTAGAAAAGTGAATAGCGGATAACAAACTCTTCCTAAACACTGACAAAACTGTTAGAATGATCTTTGGAACTGTACCTAAATTACATAAGCTACAAAATCAACAATTGTGTATCAGAACAAATTCAAATAGCACACTGACAACAGTCTGCTCATTTAACTATCTAGGTATGTTGCTAGACCCCAACCTATCCTTTGGCCTTCACATTGAAAAAATCTCTTCAAATCTTTACCCAAAACTAGGAGCCCTGTACAGAAACAAATCCTGCCTAAGTGTTATAGTAAGGAAACCGATGCCAATGCTGGTCCATGATTATGGGGATGTAGTGTATGCACCCACACCGCAAATCCACCTTACTACGTTATATAATTCGTTCTGCCGCTTTGTACTAGAATGTGATTACTTTACCCACCACTGTGACATGTTAAAAGTGCTAAACTGGCTTTCGCTGGAATCCCGACGCACGCTTCATCTTTCCAGCCTTGTGCTTAAGAGCTTTTTTGTGAAGCTCCCACCCTACCTGGGTAGAATGCTCTCCCCAGCTGTTCCCACCTCCTATAACCTCTGATCCAGTACTAACATACCGCAATACAAAAATAAAGTGGCTCGATCCTCCTTTTCCAACAGAGCACCGCAATTATGGAATAACCTCGGGGACACATTTAAAACTTAATTCAATCTGAAATCTTAAGAAATCTATGGCAATACACCTCAGCACAGAATGCACCTGTCATGGTTAAATATATTTATTGCCTGTTATGTATTAAATTTATGTATGTATGTATATATAGTTTGTATATTGTATCCTATTGTAACAATGCAATATTTTGTGGACAAAGACCCAGGACATACTTGAAAACGAGAGAAATCTCAATGTATCCATCCTGGTAAACATTTTTATAAATAAATAAATTTGTAGATAGAATGGATAGTGTAGTGCACCAACTGCTGTCTATGATGTCAACTTCAGGCTATATGTAACTTAATCTATAAAATTAGCGGAGTATTTTGCTCCCACATTATACAGATTGATTCTATATCTCTCTGAAGGTGATCTTAAAATCCACACGATTTGTGGAGCGCAGTTTCAGTTTAAATCCCTGCTTCAATACAGGTAGCTCCAACGAGACCTTTCAACTCTATCAAGCTGGTGCTCCCATGAGAATGTGGACTGCTTTCATAGGCTACCAAGGAGGGTTAATATTTTTCAAGGCAGTCAAAGGTCAGTTGGATAATTGAAATTTGTAGACACCGTAATCCAAACAGCAGAACAACAGAGAATGTATCTGCCGGCAAAATGTAGCCTTTCTAAAGAACAGCAAAGCAATTCTACAGCATTCCAAGTAATAGCCTAATGAAAAGATTCACCTCCACTATCTAGTAAAAAAGAGTAAATGAAAGTGAAGGCAGGTGGTCTGGGAATATACAGGTAAAGCATTTGTTATTAAATAATATAGTTTTAAGATAAAAGAACAAAAACATAATGCTACACTTTCCATTGTTGGGGAAATACAGTTGAGTTGAACTACCTTTTTCCTCCCAAGAAGGCCTTAAAGCATCACTTAAAATGTGCTCCAAAATCAAGAATGCTTTGAATATATATAAAAAAATAAAAAAAAATAAAAAAAATTGATTTTAGAATTTGCTTTTTTCCAATCAATATTTCAAGGAACACTCAAAGCACCATAACCACTAGCACTACCATAACCACTATACTCAATGTAAGGAGTCAAGCTATTTAGTACCCTCTGCCTTCAGAGCAGAAAGCTTCCATTAGCCAAGCGCTGCAGTACAGTGCTGGAAGCGTCAATGAAGATAGGTTCCGTAGTGGTTATTGTATTTGAAGTGTTCCATTACCATTTTATTTAGTTAAAAAAAAAATAAGCAAAAGGAGGCCTATACCTTCACTAATGTATCATTTAATCAACTCATTAAATTACTGATATTAATAGCAAACCTTTAGATTAGCGGATATACTTACCTGTAGATTAGATCCTCTTTAACATGTCCACAGGGCATCAACGCATATTTATTAAGAGAACGTATGATGCAGAAGTGTTTATAGGAATATTATTTGGGGATAAATAACAACGATGCCTATTGACACCATATTTATGGCAAGGAAAAGGACAGAAACCATTGGACAAGTTCTGAACTAAAACAAAACGAATCTGAGCAATAGGTTTGTTCCACCACAATGTAAGGTTTTATCTTGAAGTGCACCCATACATATTATATATTGTGTTTTTAAAGGACAGAAAGGTCTTTCATCTAATATCATATATGTGAGAATAACATTTTTAAAATGAAAGGGACACAAAAGAAATAAAAATACTAAAATCTCAAACGCTACACCAACCATACTCCTTACCCAATGCTTAAAGGACCACTCTAGTGCCAGGAAAACATACTCGTTTTCCTGGCACTAGAGTACCCTGAGGGTGCCCCCACCCTCAGGGACCCCCTCCCGCCGGGCTCTGGAGAGAGGAAGGGGTTAAACTTACCTCTTTTTCCAGCGCCAGGCGGGGAGCTTTCCTCCTCCTCTCCATCTTGATCGCGACGTCATCGGCTGAATGCGCATGCGCGGCAGGAGCCGCGCTCGCATTCAGCCGGTCGCATAGGAAAGCATTTACAATGCTTTCCTATGGACGCTTGCGTGCTCTCACTGTGATTTTCACAGTGAGAAGCACGCAAGCACCTCTAGCGGCTGTCAATGAGACAGCCACTAGAGGATTTGGAGGCTGGATTAACCCTCATTATAAACATAGCAGTTTCTCTGAAACTGCTATGTTTATAAAAAAAAAGGGTTAATCCTAGAGGTACCTGGCACCCAGACCACTTCATTAAGCTGAAGTCGTCTGGGTGCCTAGAGTGGTCCTTTAACACCAACACTAACTGTATCCCTACTGTAATCTCACCCTTAACCCTACACTATCCCTATAACTAAAACAGCATTAACCCTTACCTTACCCTGACCTAACAGCTAACCCTAACCTCAACCCTATCCTACTATTAATTCTAACCCTAACCTAAACCCTAACCCTACGTATATCAATTCTGATATTATAAAATGGGTTTCTTAGTTAAAGCAGCAGTGTGACCACCATCTACTGGCTGCTTTAAGAATTACATCACTGTAATGATGATTCTAGCCTGCTTCTCAGTCAATTACACGGTTATCGGTGCTGGGCAGCTGGCAAAGCCCAGTACCAGTCACAAACCGCTGGGGCCAGGCAGTAAGATCCAGCCAGGGTCTGTTTAGTTCATAGTGGGGAGAGGAGGGGGGGTGGGGGGGTTCCTTGAAGCAGCTTGCAAGCCACAAAAAAACACTTAGAATCCATCTGTCAACTTAGGGCCAATAAAAATGGCCGCAGCTGACTGAGTGGAGCCCCAGGTATCCTGTGTTAAGGATGCGTAGCGTCTCCACGGTCTGCATGGAGACACTGAACATTCCCCATAGAAATTCAACGCATCTCTGAGTTGATCATGGTTGGCGCCGTTCCAATAGCGTACTGAGAATTCTTTTCAAATCTTGCCATTTTTGCCTAAAATGTGAAAGTTACTTTGAATTCCTGAGAATTCCCACCTAAGTGAATAACTGACAGTTCTACATTTCCAACAGCTGTGGGACATCTGCTTCATCACCTCCCAGAAACCTTTGCCAGCCAAAAACACGACATATAGCTGGCAAGGGTTCATGGGAATTATAGTCCAATCTCAGCTAAATAGCCTTATGACACTTATTTATTTGATAAGCCTGGCACAAAGTTCCCTACAAGAATATATAAAGGTGTTTTTTTTTTACACTTTGGCAAAATAGAGAGGATTTTCCCAACCTAAACTCTATTTCTAAGTGAACTGAATTTCAACCCTGCATAAAACTCACCGGGAATATTCAATAACTGATTTTTTATTTTCTTTGATCATAAAAGTGAATTTTGAGGTGCTCGGGGTGATTTTTATCTGCTCAGAAAGCAAAGTAGGTTTTTATAGCATTTTTCATAGCCTATTAAATTAGGTGCAATTGGTAATGTTTAAAAGCCAGAGACAGATCGTTTTACGCATGCAAAAGGGAACCATATGCAATTTATACATTTTCATCTGCAATAACGTAAACAAAAAGTGTCCTACCCATTGTATGCACTCCATTAGATTAGATTACCCAGGATTCTATGCCACCTAAAAAAAAATAAAAAAAAATAACTGTTGACATCATAGTTGTACCGTACGCCTTTATATCTTCAACTATAACTATTGTAAAATGTTTACATGTTATTTCTGAAGTGTTTTGCAAAGATTTGTTACCGTAGATCACACAAGCTTAAAGAGGCCTACTAAGCACCATAACTACCATACCCCATTGAAACTATAAACCACAGCTCTTCTCACAACCACAGGCCGTCCTTTGTGCAGCCATACAGATTCATTGATCCTTGGACAGCAATGCTGGGTCTAGTAATATCCATCTATTATTACTGTCCATCATTGAATGAACTCACGATATTAATACAGAAGTATAATTTGTGCATTGTCCGTCCAACTGTGCAGATGGCATGCTACAGGTGGCAGGAAGACCCTGGTTTTGTCAGACCAATTCAACGGTTTCAAAAGCAGGGTACAGAGCCAACAGACCTATAGCACTATAAGCACTGTAAGGAGCAGTAGTGACACAAAGGCATCCGAACATGGCAGGCAATGGTAGGCTGTAAGCAATGGGGGAGTTCAACCTGGGATGGCATTTATAGACTAAGTTAGATTGAGAATGGCAATGTGGATGTGCACATCACTGAAGCGACTGATCTGGGTTTCAGGCGCCAGAAGAAACTAAGAAACTAAAAGAGTTTCATGAAAAAAATTAATAAAATAATAATTAGCAGTGAAAATAGCGCTTAAGTTCTAGATGCACCAAAACCACAACAAAATGCAGAAGTGGTTATGGTGCTTTGATTACTTCTTTAAGTGGTCTTGGTGGTGGGTTAATTTCGATCTTTAATTTTACTCCACAAAAGATACTTAAAGGAACATTTTTATAACAAGAAACAAGCTCTCCCTCATATCTTGGTAGTGTTACTCCTGTTTGACTGCTGTATGAAACAGGAAGTGGAGACAATCAAATATGGGGCACAATTACACCCAGAGGGAGCATGTAAATCGCCACATTCCACACAACAATAGCCATCAGAATGAGCAAGAACAAATGATATTCCTGATGAATCGCGATCATGCATAGGAACTTCAGCATATCTCTGCTTACAACTTCAACTGGCTGTGTCAGACTGACCTACATTTCTTTGCCAATGCTCATATGATACAATTAAAACCAACCAGACACATATCCAGTCGAGATATGCAATGACAGGAGGAATGTTACTGTCTGTATAGTTGTAATATGCCAATGTACTATTTAATTAAAATTATGCGAAAATAATGAAAATGGAAGAAAAAAAATGTAATTCTCACAAACCTACATGAAATAGATTTACTCTGAATAAAAGGAATATAATAAAATAAAAATATTAAAAAAAAAACAACAACAATTGAAACAAGTACAGTGATGTCAGACTCTACCACAATTTAGAGACAGGAACAGCACAGATAGTGTGCTCGGTAGGGATCGTTCGATATTACTTTTTAAGGGTCAATACCGATAATCGGTGGCTTTTCTGGCCGATCGCCAATAACTGGTACCAATATTCTATCAGTGGTGTATCAGAAGGGCAGTTCGCCCCGGGTGTCACATATCAGCAGATTATATCGACCAAACCGATAATAGCCGATTCCTAGTGGTCGGTATCCTAATGGCTAGTCCGCATGCGCGGCAATACTCTGCACTGCTCCAACCAGCATCTCCTCCTCATAGAAATGCATTGACTCAGCGCATCTCTGAGGGGTTAGTTCAGCAGTTAGTATTGTAGTTCTATGCAGAGCTCTATCTTTTCACAAAGTGATCGGTTATATATTTAAAAAAAAAAAAAAAAAAGGGAGCAAAAATGTAAATGGGGAGAAGTCAGACAATAAAATGTGTCTGCTGGCTGGTATAAACATAGAATGTGACGGCAGATAGGAACCATTCGGCCCATCTAGTCTGCCCAATGTTCTAAATACTCTCATTAGTCCCTGGCCTTGTCTTATAGTTAGGATAGCCTTATGCCTATCCCACGCATGCTTAAACTTCCTCACTGTGTTAACCTCTACCACTTCAGCTGGAAGGCTATTCCATGCATCCACTACCCTCTCCGTAAAGTAATACTTCCTGACATTATTTGTAAACCTTTGTCCCTCTAATTTAAGACGATGTCCTCTTGTTGTGGTAGTTTTTCTTTTAAATATAGTCTCCTCCTTTACTGTATTGATTCTCTTCATGTATTTAAATGTTTCTATCATATCCCCCCTGTCTCGTCTTTCCTCCAAGCTATACATGTTAAGATCCTTTAACCTTTCCTGGTAAGTTTTATAATGGCAATTACTCCTCTTTTAGCACGTTAAACACATTTTAGAACAGATCACCAATACATTTCTCCATGTTTCGATTTCTCTTCCTCCAATGCAATTTGTAAAGTGAACTATGAGCCTTGATTTATTATCTTTGGATAAAGTTTTAAAATTTCATATTTTGAAAAAATATATTTGATATTTATATAAGATACATTTTTAAAACAGTAATATTTTGAAAAAAATATTTTTAAACAGTGTACCCAAAATCATTAAAGCATTTGAAATTTTTGTCCACCAATATTGAAATCACAACCTACATTTTTAACATATATGTACAAGTAAACAGAGCAGCACATAAAAATAAAAAATTATACCACTAGGCCTAGGTATTTTCAATGTTTTATTCAAAGGAGTAATTTTCAGACAAGACAGTATTCCTTTAAAAGATTAAAGAGGAGGACATTAAAAAAAATATATATGGGGTGCGGGGCCTGACCGCCATGCTGACCAGTCGCAGGCCAGAGAGGCTCCGGATGACTTTGGTCCCAAATGGCACAAAACCTCAACATTAACACACTTTGAGTGACCAGAGACCGTCTTGAACACCCTGGCAGGAGCAGGAGCCACCGCAGTCCCTGAGATCGGGAGTTCCAGAGCCCCAGGGAGCGAAATGGGACTTTAGGGCCTGCGGCCCATTGGGGTGGAGAGCGGGACGGACGGCCGCCGTCCTGCTTGTGAACCTGGCCACCCTGCGACAGCCCTGGGATATGCCTTGCAGGCCCCGCTTCCCCCCCCATGGACCGGGGGGGTTATCCCGGTCCCCATCGGAGGGAAACACTGCCCTACATAGCTATGCGCTATGAGCCAGGGCACTAAAATGGCGGCGCCAGGATCCACAATGGCCGACGCAACCTCGCCGGTTTACATGCGGGACCACAGTGCTAAGCAATATCCCTACCCAAACAATCCTGCCATCCGACTACATGGCGAGCGGGCTGGGGCTGGAGGGTAGCATCAGCATAGGGGGCCCACGGAAGCTCCACTCACTCTGTCCAGTAACCCTGCTAAACCACTTACCCAAGCCGATACCACAGCAAAATCGATGACTCTCACCGCCCGCACACCACCAGGCACCGCTTGCCTACACCACGAGACTTTTATATACAATCTCCCATACCTCTTCACCCACTCAGGAGGGCTCAGACCAGACCCGAACCTACTGACTACACCATTTGCGGCAAGCCCAAGAGATGCACCGGGAGAGACATCGCTAGAACCTCAGCCTAGAAGGACACTAACACCGAGTCACGCGAACAGGCAATGGCCGACTATGTGTCCACTACCACCCACGAAGCATCGGATACTGAAATGTGCAGTGTGCAGATCACTGAACTTTTGAGCAGTCTGGGTGATGTTATACCTGTGGATCATTGCCTGGCCTTAGCATGTTTAATAAGTTTTATTAATCATTTTCTGTTTTTTTCTGTTTAACCACCTAAAAATTGCTAGCATTAAGGGCACCCTAAAAAAGAACGTTAACTAACCTTCACTCACGCATAACCTGCATTAGAAATGTTCGGCTCCAGCGCAGATTCACACTTATGATGAGCCTTAAAGATATACCTAACTTGTGATGCTGTAGATTAGGCCTGTCGTTAGAATATACAAGGCAGAGTGTATGTTGTGATGATTTAGACCAGACGTCATTGTATAAAATGCATGTCCCTCTCTTAAGCGTAGATAAACGTACCCAAACCAATATCGAGAAATTGAAACGATGACACTCAACATGAACACTAATCTTAAGCTACTGAACTACACGTGTATATAATTTACAATTACATCGATCACTCAAATGTTTATGCTTAATACGTTTACAATGTAAAAATGTTCCTAGCCTGTTTCATTCAAAAAAAAATGTGCTGTATATTTCTGCCATTACAATGTACATCATCGAAACGCCTGTAACCGCTGTTGTGGCGCCAAAGGCTACTCTGTTAAGTAATCCAATGCACAAGAAAAATAAAGAATTTAAAAAAAATAAATAAATAAAAATATATATATAAATCCTAATCACATTCCTTTCAAAAATAGGTTATAAAATCAGATGACAAACAAAATCAACTCCTGTTTAACAGAAATTAACACACATCCTAATTTAAACAGAACAATTAGCAAATTCATCTGATGACAAATTAAAGGGGCAGATGGGTAGATACACTCCCAAAGAAAATGTACGTGTAATTTATTTTGAAATCTCAGTTTGCAATAGCAGTATATCAGGCTGTATAACAGCTCATTGAGAAGTCTTTGCAAGGCAGACGATCCAGACAATTGCTTTTTGAGTTTAGCTCCACTGAGCTAACCAAACCAGGAAGTAACAGGACTGAGTGATTGACAGCAAAGGGGATGTAACCAGGTAGTTTATAAAATACTTTCTCTGGGAAATCAAAAACAGAGGACACACGCTTCACACAAAGCACTTGAGCAAGCTACAGTGCTTTAGGCGTTTGGTCTGTTCTTTTAAATGTTACATAGCTATGTACTTAAGTCTCTCATAATTACACATTTTAGGGAAGATTGGAAGATCCCCTTGTCTCTTTTAGTTAAAAGTACCCGAAGCGTTAAAAGCGTTTCGTATTCTATGGCACTAAAGTTTGTTTATTCTGTACAGTGTACTTAGCAAGATACTTGCTTTTACCTTCTCTGAATGGAGCCATTAAGTTTCAATCAGAAATCTGACAGTGGAATTTATATAGCAGCTGGCAGGGAGAGACACGAATTCACACAAAAAACACCTTAAATTGTTACTTAGTCCTTTTGGGGGTTGTGAGGGACTTTCCTGTGTAAAATACCCTATTGGGCAATAAGAAAAATATTTCCCCTTTCATTGCTGTCCCCTTGCAAAATAAAGATTTTACTTACCTGCAATCCTGGTGCTAATCTTCTGCACTCCCTCCGACATCACATAAGATGCACGTGGTCCAATTGCAAGCTTGGACCATTTTGCCGGCTCAGAGCACATGCGCGTATTCTGGGCCTGCGAGGAGAGGGAAAGGTAGGGAGGAAAACAGTGGAAAGGAGGGAGATTTTTTTTTTGTTTTTTTTTGTAATAAACGGAGGGTGGTGTGGAAATGGAAGGGGAAAGTGATCATGTCTGTCGGAAGCGTGCTGTGCGCGCTGACGAGAGGTGTATTTTATGCACAGAATTGACATATCAGGGTGCAACTAGCCCCTAGCACATCAGTGCAAATATCTCAAGCTGAAACACTGCACATACTTATACCACCATCACCACTGCAAATCACTGAAGTGATCATGGTAGTTGAAGTAGCTCTTTAACTTCAAGCCTCACATACTGCAAGGAAGATGAGATATGTCAGACTGGCTGAGGGAACATGTAATACAAGAAAAAATTAATGTAGACATACACACAAATTTATAGAAATGTCGCAGGGAGACAGTCACTAGAGGCAGTCTTTGTACTGCAATGTAAAAAATGTTTTAACTTGCAGGACTAAGGGGGACAGGGGCAGTGCACCTAGGACATCAATGGGATAAAGTGGTCTGGGGTTGCCAATAGTGTGCCTCTAAGTCCCTCCCACCCCTCCCCCCCCCCAAAAAAAATCCTTCATTTGCATCCATCAAATAATACGATCAGCAGTGAAAATACTTAATTTTAGAACTTGCTTGCTATTACTACTAAAAGTATTGATTTTATTAAAGACATAAAGGCTCCTGTTATGCTACACTCTTTCTTTAATTCCCTCAGCAGCAAAGAAATAACAAATGCAAATCAATAGAGAAGAAAAAAAAAAAGAAGAAAAAAAAAGGTATAAACATCACAATTACACTATCCGCCTAGCAACATGAACATCCAATCAGCAACATCCTTATCCTATAGTAGGTGAAACAGAGGTGACCACTTCCTCTTTCTTTGCTGCTCCCTCAATTAAGTACACCTATCTCACGGTTTTACTGTTGGATCTTTATTTCATTGTGATTTGTCATAATATTACCTTAGTGACTAATACTTTGATTGCTGGTCCTTCTTTAGTGCTATTTTATATGTTTGTTTATTGGCCAGATAATGAGTCTTTATCCCTGAAACAAATCTCGGCTAAACTAGTCATGCGTTTTTTTTAATTTCATGCAAGAGAGTATCAGATGTTAAGGCACTATGTTGATGCTCGCTCTTTTCCCAAGAAGGGGTTGTTTTTGACATTTCACGGAGGACAAAATTGTCTTTGCGGTCAGTCTCCTACCCGGCTTTTCCCTTGAAACCACAACTCTGTCCGGTGGCGTGCCTCCGAGTTTACGAAGCACGTACCGCCCCCCTTCGGACGGGATCAGATCCTCAACTTTTCATTTTGTTTCGTAAACCGCATGCTCCAGTATACTCTCCTGCCTTCGCTTGTTGGGTCAAATGGCTTGGCAGGTGTTGATATTTCCTTTTTTTTTTTTATCCTCATTCGATTCGCAGTGCTATGGCTTCTAAGGCCTCCTTTGCTGGCTGTCGTTTGGAGGATATTTTAAAAGTGGCTTATTGGTCCTCTGGTCTACTTTCCGTAATTTCTACTTTAAACCAATCCAGCATTTTGCAGAAGCTGTGATTTCACAGCTTTAAACTAGCATAATAGGAGCCTCTGTGTCTTTAACCCCTTAAGGACCAAACTTCTGAAATAAAAGGGAATCATGACATGTCACACATGTCATGTGTCCTTAAGGGGTTAATAAAATTCCCAGATTTTACTATTATCATGATGTAAAGTTATGATTATATTAAAGACACAGAGGAGAGTATTATCCCGCCCTTGGGCAGCTCTGGTATATGAAAGGTAAGTTACCTCTCCTTACTTCTCGAATGACCAGTCTTCAGTGGTAAGACTGCGGTTATATTATATGCCTGCATATCTATAGGGTGCAGTTTATCTAGGGTACATTTGGATTGTCTTTAATAAAATCATGACTTTACGCACTGGCGTACACACAACCCATGGGGCCCCGGTGCGAAAAACGAATCCGTCATCTTCCGGCTCCGATATCAGTGCGGTGCGCGAGGGAGATGAAGAGGAAGCACTCAGGGGAGAGTGCTCCCTCGCGTGCGTGCCTGCCCGCCTGCCCTCCCCCCCCCCCCCCGCACCACTAGCCCTTACCTTATACCTCCCAAGCGTCATGTATCTGATGGAGATGGGGCTGGAGGGAAACTCATAGGATGCAGCTATAAGAAAACACATACCCCATGCTAATCTCTCGCTTGTATCTTTCAAGTAAATCCATACCCCCTAACAGCAGTGTCCAGTGAAGCAGGACGTCAATGCAGCTTACCTGCAGCCTTTCCCCCATCCCTCACTTACCTAAACTTACCTAAACTGTGGTCTGTCTCTGCAGGCAGGGAGCTGCTGTCTGGACTCTGTGCTGTGTAGCTGCTACCCCTCGGATCAGTGATTAGAGAGAGAGGCAGGGATGTGCTGTAACTTCCTATCCCTGCCTCTCCACACACACACAGCGAGCCCTACTGGCCGGTGCTGATATAGCAGAGTAATGTCCATTTATACGGAGAATAATACCTGCATCTGTATTGCCAGTATTACTGCAATACCGGCACTGCCAGGTAGCCTCATATACTGGCTGTGCTGGTAAAATACCGGCCAGGTGGCAACCCTAAGTGCTGGGTCAATGGGCCTACTCCATGGGCATGGGCCTGGAGCTCCATCAGCCACTATGTTAATCCTGCCCTGAGTGGTTAACAAACCAGTCTTCATGCCACCCCTACCAGTCCAGGATTTAAGGATTTCCCAATTGTGTCCAAGATGTTTTTAGAAAAAAACTAAAACCTAGACAACTGGGCAATCCCTAACTCCTGGACTGGTAGGGTAGGGCATGAGGACTGGTTTGGGAACCACTGCTTCATGGCTAACTGAAGCACAGAATGATTTATTAAAGAACCTTACTGGAGGCTAGGGTTAAGGAAAATACCAGGTGCAGATTCAGAGTTTAGAAAGCTAAAAGCAGGCCATTGTTAGGGAACCAGAAGTCAGAGTACACAATAACAGGCCAAAAGGTACAGGCAGCAGACAATGCCGAAAAATAAATAAGAGAACAACAAGATATTAAACAAAGCACTGCACCATCGACAAAACAAACCACAGAAAGACATCAAGACAAAGGGAAAAATAGTTTATACAGTCCAAACACGGCACAACAGAATTTGCTCAGGACAAGAATGTGTGTGTGCAGGACAGGTGTACTGCAAGCATTACATTGGGTTCAATATCCCTGATCTATAACAAAAATAAGGGATTGGTGGGGGAGGAGGGGGTTTAATGGGCATATCTAAAAGTAAAGCACAGATTATACAAATCAGTTGGTTGAATTGTTTCTAATTTACTTTCTTTTTATAGAAGAACTCTTGGTCATGATACTCCCGTGTATTGTGTACATGTATGATATCCATTGGGAAGTACAAAACCTAACTATGGTCCTGGAGGAAATAGTGATGTTTTCAGAACATAAAGGATACTAGAAAGGGGGGTGGTGGACAGCTACATTTATGAAATGACACGACCACAAGAACAGCTGTTAATAGAGGACATTTTATGAAAATTGCAGAAACAAAGAATGCTTGTACTCCATAGTTTTCACAGCTGGTTCCAAATTTAGTTTTTTTTTTTTAATCTTCATTAGAAGAAGAGGAGAGAGAAAAAAAAAAAAAACAGGAAAGAAAAGACTATATTGTTCATGGAGCTTTGATTTTTTCCCCCCCTCTTTCTGGACAGTCTGTAGTTACTCGCAACTTAGTGAACACTTTACTAGAGATCACGAGTTTCCAAAAGGCAGTATCACACGTAGAGATACAGATGCGATTTGTTTTCGAGTGATGGAATTTGAGGATGTCAAAAAAGCTTCTGGATTCAATGAATATCACTTGGTAAACACCTGATGCAGTTCTTGATATAATTAGAATCTTACGAAAGCTACATCAAGACTGTAATAGTCCTAAAGTTCTAACTGATGTGGGAATGGAGATGGCCAAGGTTTTAAAATTACATATTTTTAATAAACACAAAGGCGTAAAAGTGAAAAGAACACTGAATTCACCAACAGAGGAAATGGACTTAAAGGACCACTATAGGCACCCAGACCACTTCAGGTCCATCTTCAGGTCCATCTAGGGTTAACCCTGCCTGCTGTAAACATAGTTTCAGAGAAACTGCTATGTTTACATATGGGTTAATCCAGCCTCTAGTGACTGTCTCACTGACAGCCGCTAGAGGCGCTTTTCACGGTGATTTTTCACGGCTGCTTTCCTGTGGACTGACTGAATGTGCGCGCAGCTCTTTCAGCCGGTGACGTCGGAAGAGAGTCCCCAGCGCCGAGGGAGTTCGGCGCTGGAGAAAGGTAAGCATTTAACCCCTTCCTCACCCTTCAGCCCGTGCCGGAGTGGGACCTATTAACACTATAGTGCCAGGAAAACGAGTTTGTTTTCCTGGCACTATAGCGGTCCTTTAATGTGTTAAATGCCCACTAATAATGAACAAAAACAATCTTATATCAGCCAATGTTTGATATATGCATTTAATATTTCTGGGACTTCCACCTATGTTTACCAAAAGAGTTATTCACTAAATGAAAATTCAAACTTAAGGCCAAAAGTAGCCGATGAGAAAGTGTAGATGACAGAATTTTTCCAGATCAGCTATTTTGATCTTATATTTCAAATTCACTTTGAATTCTTACTTTAGTTAATAACCCTGTATTGTCTTTTTAGACACATTTACAAAGATCACTGGTGAGAAAATATCCATTTTAACCTTGACAGAAACGTAAATAGGTTAACACTTCAATCTATACCTCCGGTAATGTAATGATTACAGAGTAAACATAAGACAGTTACAAAGCACTGAAATATTTAGAAGCCAGCTTACATTTCACTAGAAGGGGAGAGCTACAGGACTGATACGAATTACTGTCACCAGGGGCGCTCATTTCATCCCTAGAGATAACACTACTAAGTGGGACTAGTACCAGGTAGCCTTAGTCTGGACTGGGCTGTAATTGTGAGTCTTGGTGAACTATGCAGAATAATATTTGTTCAATCATGCGTGGCCGTCTGGAAAACGCAGAACGGGCATTAATGGTTCGGTGTAGGGGCAAAGTTGATACAAGTGTGACAACTCTAACGTTTAAGCCATGCATAGAGTAGTTTTCTTTTGGTGGAAGGAAGATTATTAGAAACGTGGGTAGAAGGACGACAAGAGGGGTGTAGCAGAACCACAGCTTATTCATAGGTTTCCCCTTGTATTGTGTGTTTTCCCCTGTATTTCATGTGCTGTGCCTTGTTCTCCCCATTCGAGAGCATCCATATGAACAGAACCCATTCGTCTCCCGAACATGGACCACCCCGGTGCCCCATTAGAATGTTTACATCCAATTAATTAGAATGTTCAGAAACGTAACATAAACCGAAACCGCAAGGGAAGTCATTAATGAGTGCTCCCCTGGGTGGCCACCATTTCGTATAGATGAATGCCAACCAGGGGGAGCATTTGTATCCCGAAAGGAGGCGCTTCCCTTGCCTTTCGCACAAGAGCCACGCGAACGGAGACCAGTCGGGGAAATGTACGGTGTGGGGGTTCATAAAGTTGGTGGGGACACTTTTGGGGCACTGGCTAGTTCAGTGGGTTTTCTGCACAGAGGATCCTGGGATGAAGACCCCTGGCATTTGGTGTGGGAGACCCCTTGTATGTACCTGGGAGACAGTGAGACTACGTCCCTTTTCCCGCGCCCGGGCTCCCAGGTGCAGAGGATCCTGGGATAGAAACCCCTGTGTGTCTGTGTGGAAGACCCCTTGCAAGGGGTTATGCATAAAATCCATGTGTGGCATAATAAAATTGTGTTGTACTCCCAGAGCGGTGTCTCGTCCAGTTACTGGGGGGGAATGGATGTCTTTACACGGTAAGTGGTTCCAGAGTGGCTGAAGAAAATAATTAGCGGAGGTAACCGGTTGGGTTACCCGGCGCCCGCTGCAAAGGCATAATAGGAAAAGCAGAATTGAAAAGTGAAAGAAGGCAAAGGTGGCATTTAGAAATAGGTAAACATGTTTAGTGATGGCAATGGACTAGACTAGACACGTACTTATACTGCTCCTTCTTTATAAAGGGACCATAATATTATAACTTCTAGTTCTACTGGGTCCAAGGTGGAACAGCTAAAAATATTAAACTGTAATTATCGCATTGTTTCCCATCCTGTGACATATGTACAAGTCACCCTGAAATGTCCTTTAAAAAGCATATGATTCAAGGCTGTACAAAACCAGTGGCCCCAGTATATATTGATTTTCCAAGGCAGGTAAGACACGGGTGTACCATGCTTTTCCCAAAGCTTTATGGCCAACCTACAGCCCAGTGTATACAGCTGGGCCGACTGTTTTCTTTTAATTTCTTTTAAGCTTTGATGGGGAAATGAGATCTAGGCTAACAAGGTTAATGGCAGCCCATACAAAATGTAAGATACTGAAGTTCTTTTACATCACATTCTTTATCCATCAAAGTTTGTTACGACTCCAAAAATCCCAAATCAATTATCCACATTAAAAGTTCTTTTGTATTCTCCTTCTCTGGCAAGGAGAGTGAGAAAGCAGAACATAAAACAGACGAACATAATAATCTTACACACAGTGATGATTTTCAAACGTCAAACAGTATCAACTGGGAAAATAAATTGGTGAGACAAGCAAGCTGCAAGGGACTGGCATTCTTTTTCCGTGTGTGTGCCAACAATCTGTATAGCCTGAAGAAAATCAACATGTGTACAGCTAGGACACCTTGAAGTCCCTTGGTACCTGAAGACTGATAGAAGCAGATATAAGCAAGAGGCTAAATCTTTGTGAATGCAGCAACAAAATTATGGCATAAAGAGATAAGGACGGGTTCCTAAATGCGCTTCTAAAAATTACGTTTTACAAAATGTATTGGAATCATAAAAAAATAGCCATCAACTAAAGGATTACTAAATAAAGAAATGTCAGCTTAATTATATACTGCACAAGAGGTGTATTAAAAAAAAAAAAAAACAACATTGTAGCCCCCTCTCCTCTTGGGATAGACGAGCCCAATGCAATAAAGCCATGATGTTGGACAGATTAATAGTTCTACTCCATTGCATGATGCAACATATTGAAGGTATATGTTCCATAAGACCCATATCATTCAATCGTTAAAGGAATATTCTAGGAACCATAACTACTTCAACAAGTTGAAGTTGTTATGGTGCCTGGAGTCCATGAATATCAGTCCCTCTAAGTCTCCTTTCTCAGTGCCACCATTTTAACGTTTCCAAGATCGGAGCACCCGGATATGCCATCTTTAGCCCTTACCTGGGCGTGCCCAGTTCACCAGCAGCTTACACGGATTTGTGCGTTGACTCTCGCACTTGCGCAAGAATCAAAACAGAGGAAAGGTGACATGGCGCTGGAGGGAGGTGAATATACACATACACAACCAATGCAAAGTTGACAAAGGCCATGGAGCTTCACTAAATCTCCACCTTTTGACAACCTGCTGGTTTTATTTATACAACACACTTTCTTCTAACCATACCAATTTAACCCAGAAGGGGGCACGGTGAAAGGCTGATAGCGGTCAGTTGACACGCTAGCCAAACCCAGTTGCCCACTGCTGCTTAGGATAATGCTTTCTCATTAGCCCAAGCAGATTAGAGGGGATGAGATGCTGGGGACTTTTAAAACATTAAAAACTAGTTTAACACTTAATGGAAGGACACCAGAAGACTTGAGACACTATAACCACTTCAATGAGATGAAGCGGTTACAGTGCCTACAGCACTGCTTCCAACATGAACAAAGAGGGACGCTAACTTTAAGGGTGTGAGTGGGGTGTACCCAGGGCTGTTCTGAATAATATTAGGTGACTTACTAATAGGAATTTATACAATTAAAATGTAATTTAGACCAAGAACAATGCATCTTATTTACACAGACTGATTTCTAAATACAGTAATAAGTCCTTAAACTAAAAGAACGTCCAATGTTCGAGGCATACAATGGGGCTTATTAACTAAACAGGATTGTGGTGAACAGAAAACTAGAATCTTTTACAATCTGGTTAGTTTGTGGTTTAGTTAAACTCCTAAGTAAACACTTTTTTTTTTTCCTGCAGAAAATCAGTAAATGCCTAGCCAAAGCACTTTATTTTCAAACGCTGCAATCCAAGACAGTACATCTAATAAATTACATTTTAAAAGCTCTTGGGCAGCACAATTTAGAAAACAAACAAAATACAGCACAGAATAAAAATGCATCATCACATTGATAATATTCTAAACAAAACACAGCCTGGAATTATTGCAGCTAATATTTGCACCATGTAAATAAAATAAAATGAATATATGTGATGGGCAGCACTGTATTTAGCGCGAGGCTGACAAGACATTCACCTTGGGCGGCACTTTCAGGAGCCCCAAATGCCCTGGCAGATGCCTTGTCAGTCTCCTGTCCTGGGGGACTCTGGTCACCTTGGGGGCCCCCCACAAGGCTGGCATCTGCTAATAAAGGAGGCGGGCGACGAAGGAGCGCACCTGCAGTGATGCCGGAGCCTGGATATGACGTCTCCCTGGCATCATTAAGAGGCGCGCAAAGGAACCGAGCAGGTAGATCAGAGCCCCCTCGCCATCTCCAATGTGAACCTGACTGCTCGCCTGTGCCTGCATGCTCTGGCAGCCGAGCTGCAGCAAGTCCCACTGGACCCCAGGGAAGAATCTGCTCTAGCACTCCCAAAGGTAGGGAGGCTGGGTGGATTGAACTTTTAAAGAAAAGAAAAAATTATAACTAATGAGTGTGCATGCGTGTCTGTCCGCGAGTGTGTATGTTTCAGTGTGTGTTGGTTGAACAGTGTGTGTGACAATGACTGTATTTGTCAGTGAGTGTATGTCAGTGCATGCATCAATGAGGGCATGTGTGTCAGGAAGAGAAATATGGAAGGGGTGGGGGGGAGGTTACAGAGTTTTGTCATGCCTCAGCACAAAACCAGAATGCACCACTGGTGATGAGGGAAAATATTATAGAGCTAATAATTACGTTTGTTATGTTCACTGGGTGCCAGATTACATTAATGGATTAAATCTCAATGAACGGCTTAACCCCAAATAGATCGATCTGCCCACCAACATCGGCTACAGTCCAAGGCTTGAAACGGACAGAAGTGCCGTCAGAAGGTTGAGGGAGTAGCTCCCTATTTACAAAATGGCTCAAAAAAAAATACCTAGAATTACTTTGTCCTGGCTTAAGAAGTTGAGTCGAAGCGTTGCCAGGTCGCCTCTTGGCGACTATAATAAAGGCAGACTTGCATAAATAATTATTGAAGTCTTTTTCAAAAGTCGCAATACTCCGTATTTAAAGAAACACCATACATTAAGATTAAATGCCACTCACAGAGTACAGGTAGGAACATAACCAGAAGAAGAGGAAGGTAGCAATGCGTTGTAATACTAAATATGCTGCAGTCTTAAGGGGAATTTATTTTTAAAAAGTGTATGCTTTAATGTGTAATTATTGTCTAATTTACTGGATACCTCCCAAAATAGTGTCCTCAACCCTCCTCACACCCACACAAACACACAATAGGGGCAAGACAGACACTCCGGGACAACAGATGGTGTTGGCCCAAGTACAATGCTGAATTCTACTTCGGGGGAAAAAAAATTCTGCACTGAAATAACTCATCGGAGACTGACCCCCACCTCTTTTCCATCTGCTATTTATCTCCATAATTTAGACATTCAAAATAATACATTTAACCCTCGTTGGTCCACTAAAAGCCCAAGACCAGTCGCATTACTAAAACTTAACTTGCTCTATTTTTTATTGTTAACCCCTTAAGGACTGAGCCAAATGTACAAGTTGTGAACAGAACAAAACGTAAACTAAACCTGGCATTTGCGCTATATGTCTGTCCAACCGTAATTTACCTATTTCATATTAAATGCACCCCCCCCTTATTATATATCATTTTATTCAGAGGAAACAGGGCTTTCATTTAATATCAAATATTTAGCTATGAAACATAATTTAATATGAAAAAAATGGGAGATTATAATAAATGTTCTACATGACATTTTAACTGTCAATGTCATAATACTGTTTGCTTTTACTGCAATAGAATACACATATTTGTATTCAGCAAAGTCTCACGTGTAAAACAGTACCCCCTATGTACAGGTTTTATGGTGTTTAGGGAAGTTAAAGGGTCAAATATAGCGTGTTACATTTGAAATTGAAATTCGCCAGATTGGTTACGTTGCCTTTGAGACTGTATAGTAGCCCAGGAATTAAATTAACACCCATAATGGCATACCATTTGCAACAGTAGACAACCCAAGGTATTGCAAATGGGGTATGTCCAGTCTTTTTTAGTAGCCATTTTGTCACAAACACTGGCCAAAGTTAGTGTTAGTATTTGTTTGTGTCTGAAAAATGCAAAAAACGCCAATTTTGGCCAGTGTTTGTGACTAAGTGGCTACTAAAAAAGACTGGACATACCCCATTTGCAATACCTTGGGTTGTCTACTATTGCAAATGGTATGCCATCATAGGGGTAATTTTCATTCTTGGGCTACCATAGGGTCACAAGGGCAACGTAAGCAATCTGGCGAATTTTAATGTGAAAAAAATGAAACACAAGCCTTATATTTGACGCTGTAACTTGAAAACACCATAAAACCTGTACATGAGGGGTACTGTTGTACTCGGGAGACTTTGCTGAACACAAATATTTGCAGCAATAATATCGTCCGTGTAAGTGCGGTTTGTGCGTGAAAAATGAAAAAAACGTCACTTTTACTGGCGATATCATCGTTGTAATACATTTTACTGTTTTGAAACACTAATATTTGTGTTCAGCGAAGTCTCCCGAGTAAAACAGCAACCCCCATGTACAGGTTTTATGGTGTCTTGGAAAGTTATAGGGTTAAATATAGTGCTAGCAAATAAAATTCCCTATACTTTCGGCATGGGTTGTCAGGCAGGTCCCGCTAATTGTAATTAATTAGGATACCTAATTATGTAAAAATATTACATAAATATATGTGTAGAATTAATATATGTGTAGAATTAATGTATATATATATATATATATATATATATATATATATATATATATATATATATATATAATTTATTTTTATTTATATATAGGTATATATATATATATATATATATATATATATATAGTGATATATACGTATATATTTATGTATATATATATATATTATTTCGTTCTACGTGTATTTTGATATAAATATATATTAATATCACAATACAGTTAGAACGAAATAAAACATCTATATATTTATTTTTAATTATTTTTTTAATTTTATTTGTTTACGTATTTACATATTTATTTTGTATATTATATATAAATATATATATATAACAATAATTCTATATATATTAAATCAGTATCAGTCTACGTGTAATTTGATATTATATATATATATATATATATATATATATATATATATATATAAATAGTAAAATACACCTAGACTGTGTGTGTGTGGATATATATATATATATATATATATATATATATATATATATATATATATATATATATTAATAGTAAAATACACCTAGACTGTGTGTGTGTGGATATATATATATATATATATATATATATATATATATATATATATATAAATCTAAGTATTTTTTTTTTTTTTTAACACTTATTTAATTTTTACATTTTTTTTTTTTATTTGATTTCAGCCAGCAGGGGGACTGTCATTACAGTTAGTCCCCCTGCTGGCAATGCCTGAGCCAGCTATACCGGCCATGTGATTGTGAGGTCCTCGCAAGGACCTCACTCTCACATGACCGGGGGGGGCTCCTGGAGGGCGGATGTGCCGCGGGGGCTGCCGGGTAAGTAAAAAAAAAAAACGGAGGGCGTACAATTTCGCCCGGCGGCGTTTAGAGCCACTTAAAAAAGGACGTAATTGTACGCCCTCCGGTCTTAAGGGGTTAAATCAAAGGTAGAATTTGTTTATTTACTAAACCAGGAACTGCACATTTTATATAAAATATTCTGCAAAGTGTATTGACAAAGAGGGGTTTTATTCATTGACTTAAATGGACACTCCAAGCATCAATACAACTTTAATGCATTTGATGTATTGGCCTCGTTAACATGCTGTATTTTTTGCATGCTCAATTCTTTATAGTTTTTGCACACAAAAAAATAAAAAAGCACAATTGTTTTGGAGAATGCTGCAGTTCGGCCTGCCTCCTTAGCCACACCCTCTCATGTCAGAAAAAAACTTCCTTATCAAATGTATGAACAAAGTCTCAGCCCCAACAGCACCGAGTAAGCTGTATTTAATTCATAACCTGGCTGTACAGTCAGAGAAACTGCTAACAGGGAGTGATCATTACGATATGTCTCCCTGGGTGTCCTCCTTCTCATGCAGGTAGCTTTGTAATTATATTTATTAATCTGCTAGAATTTGCTAATTGACCTGTGATTACACAACTTCATTCGTATCATAAATCTGAGCTAAATATACTCAATCTATATTTTCTTTACCATTTGAATTTTTTTTTAAAAAAAAACTGGCAAACATGTCAAGAGGCCTAAATCCCATCAAATTTAGATTTTCAATTTGCCGCGGTTCTGGTGGTTTAATGAAAAACCTTAAATCTTAGAAACAGTGGCAGTGTCTCTTTAAGAGTGGATGCTTTTAGATGACATAAGGGTTTTTGCAGTGGAGAAGAAAACTAAATTGAGCAATATTATTCTCATTCCAAGCAAGTTTTCGTTTTTCCATTTTACTCATTTGGGAGTGAACTCCTCTGTAAGCGCTGATACATCCAATTCTAAGAAAAGATAGAACAAACCACGTTTACTGTGCTTGGAATATCCGCCAACCGTTACTGAAAAACGGAATGATGTAATAAACTACAGCTCGTAAACACAAAGTATTCATTGAGGAATTCACACACTCCCCGGGATCATTCACGAAAATTAATTCATGGTCAAAATAGCAGAATTAGAAAAATTCTCAAAGTCCACTATGTTTGCAGTATAGCTACTCTAGCCTACAATGTTAAATCAGGGCTTAACAAATTTGCTTAAAATCTAGGAGCCAGCTAAAACGGTTAGGAGCCAGGATTTTCAACATAAAAAAAAACTATTCTTAAAGGGACACTATATAGTCACCAGAACCACTACAGCTTAATGCACTTGTTCTGGTGTATATATCCTGTCCCTTCACGCTTTTCAAAGAAAAGTCAGTGTTTACATTGTTGCCTGGTAACTAATAGTGACAGACAGCCTTTAGAAGGGTTTCTTGGGTCAGTGCTGCACAGTGTGCAAAGCCTATGTTCAGCGTCTCCACGCTCTGCATGGAGGCACTGAATGTTCCCCATAGAGAGGCATTGATTCAACGCATCTCTATGTGGAGATGCTGATTGGCACCGTGTGGCGTCTTGCCCCACATGCACAATAGCCTTTCAATGCTATTCTAGGGGATTGATTATCTCAGCCATGGAGGTGGGGCAAGAGGCAGCAAGACTGGCACGGCGTGGGGAATAAAGGTGATTAAAAACACCTTGCCCATGTGATTGGTGGGGGACGGTCACCTAGACACAAGTACACACACACCGACACAACAATTATTATTTATAAAGTGCCAACAAGACGCGGTCACCACGGAAACCAAGAAAACAGTTCTCAACATAAAAAAGCAACAATAACCTCGGATAGGATACCACCTAATGTTTACTATAAGTTATGCTATTTTATTAAAAAAAAAAAAAAAAAAAACCTTTACATATATTTTGGGGCATACACGGATGTTAAAAGGAACACAAACATGTATTCCTGACCCTACAGTGCAAAAAACCCCTTCCCTTACAAGCATGAAAAATTGCCTTATTTCCAGCACCGTGCGGGTCTGCCGGCACTGGCCAGCCCCCTTGGTGACATCAGAATTGCGGATTTTTTGCCAATCCAATGCTTTCCCATGGGGGATGCTGAACGGCAGAGCTTTCTACTGTGCAGCACTGAGCCAGGAAGCACCTCCAGTGGCCATCTGAGGAGTGGCCACTTGGAGGTGTCCTTAGGGGGCAATGTAAACACTGCCTTTTCTCTGAAAAGGCAGTGTTTGCATGAAAATGCCTGAAGGCAAAGATTATACTCACCAGAACTGCATTAAGTTGTAGTTGTTCTGGTGACTATAGTGTCCCTTTAAGCCGTCAAGGCACATCCTGGCAGATTAAGGTTTGGAAAACAAGAAGGCCATGCACATAGAAACATAGAATGTGACGGCAGATAAGAACCATTCGGCCCATCTAGTCTGCCCAATTTTCTAAATACTTTCATTAGTCTCTGGCCATATCGTATATAGTTAGGATAGCCTTATGCCTATCCCATGCATGCTTAAACTCCTTTACTGTGTTAACCTCTACCACTTCAGCTGGAAGGCTATTCCATGCATCCACTACCCTCTCAGTAAAGTAATACTTCCTGATATAATTTTTAAACCTTTGCCCATCTAATTTAAGACGATGTCCTCTTGTTATGGTAGTCTCTCTTCTTTTAAATATAGTCTCCTCCTTTACTGTGTTGATTCCCTTTATGTATTTAAATGTTTCTATCAAATCCCCCTGTCTCGTCTTTCCTCCAAGCTATACATGTTAAGTTCCTTTAACCTTTCCTGGTGAGTTTTATTCTGCAATCCATGAACCAGTTTAGTAGCCCTTCTCTGAACTCTCTCTAAGGTATCAATATCCTTCTGAAGATCTGGTCTCCAGTACTGCGTACAATACTCTAAGTGAGGTCTCACCAGTGTTCTGTACAATGGCATGAGCACTTCCCTCTTTCTACTGCGAATACCTCTCCCTATACAACCAAGCATTCTGCTAGCATTTCCTGCTGCTCTATTACATTATCTTCCTACACGGACCAGTGAGTAATCGTGTGTACATCATAGGTGTAATGCGTACAGGTCATCTAATCTGAAAGCATACTAGGGGTAAGTGCAGTGGGAGCTCCGTTCCCTTACGAGATCTGCAGAGGAAGCAGAGTTCCCATTCTTGTTAATGTGGAGGCAGAAGATTTGCATACTGTACAGGAGCGTTGTACAGAACGTTAATTTATTCCTATCCAGTTTTTATATCCTGTGCTGCTCCCTACATATCGTGTTTATGGGCTTCTTTATATACACACCAAACTACATGCTGGGGCAGCACAATACAGAGAAGGGAGATACACAAAAAATTAAAGTCAATGTTTGTCTAGACGAGTGCCAGAAATTGCACATTTGCCTAAGTGGTCTGAATTACGATGACTCCTGTAGTTTGAACACTGCCTGGTAATAGTAAAGGACTAGGGCATTATATCTTTACAGAACACCTATGATACAGATTTGGGCACTATTTGGGCACTTTAACGCACATCTTGCGGTTATTCATTCACCTCAATGCTCAATTGGTTTTTGTTATTCAAAAGATGGAAAACCTCATCATGTCGGTTAACCCTTTACTTCAGAGATTATACAGTCGCCAGTTAAGTATTGAAGCGGAGCAGTTACTTTTCAGTAAGACTTGCTGCAGTGTTAGTTACTAGACACGCGTTCAGTAATATGTGTCACAAAATAGACTATTTAAATTTATTTTATTTGGCACAGCTTTTATCCCGAAATAACAATTTCGAGGGAGAGAGAAAAAAAAAATACAAACATTCCACTTAACTTTTTTTTTATTATTTACGAGCAAAAGGTTTATTTAGTACCAGACCATATTATGCTTTTATAGTTTGGGCATTTCCAAAGGTTAATAAACTCGGACAGGTCAAAATGCTTTGGAAGTGGTATATTCCTTTCCCTGCCAGGCTGATTGGTTTGTTCTCAACCGGATACTTTGTTTCCACGTGTATCTTTGAAGACAAGTTGCCATGTTTCAAATTTTTTTTACAAACCAAATATTGAATGGCCCCAGAAATTTCCAGTGGTAAGAGAGGGACATTGTTTATTGGGAGGTTGGAAGAGAGTAAGACTACAGTGTGAGTACCGAGTATTCTGTGCGTTTTATTGCTGTGGTGCTCCGTGATACAGATATTCGCTGCACATTGCTACGGTGGTTTTCTGTGGCAATCCTACACACTTCACAATAAATGGGAGTAATATTGCTGTGATGCTCTGACACACCTGTAGATCACACTTTACTTTGGGTTTTATTGAATCTCTCCCAATACTGAGTGACAAAAGGCAAGGCACATTAGTCCACACTGCATGCGCATCTTGCCAGTACATGGCCCTGCCAGCCGCCTGAAGCGGCACATGGGCAGGAAGGCCCGAAATGGGCACGCACTGTGCTTTTTGAAAAAAATTAAATAATGGTTTTTTTGTTGTTGTTTGTTTTTTAAACAATGGAACAATCTGGGGCAGCTGGACAGGGTTTCCAATCTGGGACTCCAGAGATTCAGTATTGTTGGGAGACATTATGACTATGGAGAGCCAAGATAGCTACACACTGCACAGTGATATACCCTTACACATTGCATATTACTATTTAACTATGAAACACGGACACAAAACATTCTGAAATCCCAGATACAAGGGGCAGCGGGTTAAGAGGCAGAGAAAGAAAGTGTGCCAAAAAGACGGTTCTGCCACTTGGAGGTACACACTCTTTAAACTCTGCAGAGCTTAGCAAAAAAAAAAAAGCTTCCCGCCACCCTCATATTAAGACATCTTTCCAATTTTTCTTGTAAATGACTTCGCATTCTCTGTATCCAGGTAGAGATCTGGAGCCAAGCAAAGCTTTGATCAACGTTCAAATAGAAATAATTAAATTTACTATACCTTAACCTTCCTTCCTCGACTGCTGCCACAACTTCATACAAATTCCTCTTTGTGCATTTGTATTCTTTATTAATAATGCAATCTAAGCCTGAATCAACTGCTCATTAATTATTTGCAAGTATGTGTCCTCTTTTTATTTGCTTCAGAATTCTGGGACATCAGACACAATGCGAGACATAGAAAAGAGACAGTCATTCTACCGAGCATTAACGAGATACACCAGGGTGAGTTGTAACACCTCTTTAATGCATATGTTTTTAAAGCTGTAAAATATACATTTACTGTGAATAAATAAACAGGGGCTACTTGCAAAAAAGGCGTTTCTCCTGCATCAAATCACTGGGTTAAACAGAGATCTACAATCTGATGGTTCGCAAGTTATGTATTTATGCATGTGGTATATGTGACGGAGGTGGTATTATGAGCATAGTTCATTAGGTATGTGGGAGAAAAAGTGGGTTGTGTGTGGCTACTAGGGATCGACGGATACTGATTTTTTTTTAAAGCCGTTACGGATACCGATAATCTGTGAACTTTCAGGCAGATAGCTGATAACATACCGATATTCTGTACATTTATCATATAAAAAAAAAAAAAAAAAAAAAACTTTCTAAAGGTAAATGCACAAAATATACATGCCACATGTAGTGGATGCAGTGTTTGTGTAGTATGTACATATACTGAATGCAGAGTGTGTGTGTTTGTGGAGTGTGTTTATATAATGCAGTGTGTGTGTGTGTGTGTGTGTATATAGTGTGTTTATACAATGCAGAGTGTGTGTTTGTGTAGTGTGTTTGTATAATGCAGTGTGTGTGTTTGTGTAGGTATGTAATTGGGGGGGTGGGGGAGGGGGCATTTTCCTTTTTTTTTTTATGTGTTTTTTAGTCCCCCCTCCCTGCTTGTTACCTGGCCAGGGAGGGGATATGGAATTCCCTGGTGGTCCTGTGGCATGGACTGTGCAGTGGGGGCCCAGCAAGTGCTTACTTCCCTTCCCAGCAGCTCCCTTCAGCTCCCCTGTCTAAATCTTGCGGCCTGCGTGCCACGCGGAGCGTTGCCATGCTAACCCGTGGCAACGCTCTGACGGCCGCGGGAGTCGCGAGAGTTAGACAGGGGAGCTGAAGGGAGCTGCTGGGAAGGTAAGTAAGCGCTTGCTGGGCCCCCCAGGCTTCTAATGGGCCTGGCGGATCTGGATTATCGGCAATATCGGTATCTTTATTGGCCGATACAGATATTGCCGAAAATACCAAATATCGGCCAGACCGATAATCGGTCGATCCCTACTGGCTACTAACTTAAATCAGGTGATCATGTTCTTCAACCATTGAGACTTTGTCTCTTCCATTCTATATTTTCAGCTATATTAATCCTATCACAGGAATCTGTGAAATGGTAAACCAGTTTGTGGATTATAAAAACTACTTTGCTATTTAATGGTTTTATTAAATAATTTTTGTTGAACAATAATTAAAGGAGTAGGAGTCAGTCGCACCTATTACATAGTAACAATGTAAAATTTGTAAAATAACATTAAAGTGTTAAAGAAAATATATATGGGATCTAATAATGGGAAGGAAGAGAACAGGCAGGTGGTTCTATTCTGACATGGGCCGAATATTATTTATCTTATGTGGCAGAAAGGTCTTTTTAGATATAAACTTGGAAGTCATTTATGGGACTACATGATGGATAGGGACATGTATGTACTGCCCCACTTGGTATGATCCCACCTAATAAAAAGTGTTTCTCTCCATTATTTGTTTAAATAATTCCAGGCTTTGAAGGCTATCTGCTTGTAAATTATGCAAAGTGTATTATAAAAGCATTTAAAATGAGTTGGGGGGGGAGGGGAAGCTAAATGAAAATTGGGGTCAAGATATAGTTAAAGATTCGAAGAATAAGTAAAACATACAGTTAGGATTACTATAAAATCCATAAGATAACAAAAACTTCTGCTGGTTCTTTATGGAAATTATAAAGCTTTTTTTTTGTATCTATAAAGTGATAAGGATGAATAAAAGATTTTTTTGCAAAAGTATTCTACCCAAGGTTTCTTGTAATAATGAAGAGGAGAAATTAGTCACCTGCTTATAGTATACAGCTAACACTCAAGGGGCAGTCACAACAGGTGAAAAGGGACAAATCACAGCTCAAATTAAAATATTTTTTTTTTTTTAAATCAGTTATGTAGATGAAACCCAATGAAAAAATTGCATAATTACATGCATGCATGTTCTCAGTGGGAGTAAAAAATAAAAAAAAAAGCTGCAGGTCTCTTGTCTGAGGTCATTACAAGCCCTCCCCTTCTAGTCCCGCCCACACTTTCTGTGGCTGTCCAATCACTGACTACCCAATGCAGCTCAATGAGATGTCTTTGCAAGGCAGATGCTCTGGGCAATTGCAGCCTCTCGAATTTAGCTTCACTGAGTTAACCAAGTCAGAAAGTAACGGGACCGGTTATCTGTCTGACAACCAGGGAGTTTAACAAGGTTAAATTATAAAAATGTCAGTCTCTATTTAACTAATTTTTCTATTCAGCAAACTAAAGTGCTTTAGGGGACTGGAGTTCCCCTTTAAATAGCGGTGGGTGGTTTTTTTTTTTCCCTTTTGGCTCTAAAATATTGCTGCACACGCTCGCACGACTTTCTACAACGGAAACAACTGAATTAAACTTCCAGAATCCCTTCCTATATCCACAAACCATTTTGGTGGGGGAGGAGTTAAAACACAGTGAGGAAGCACAATAAGCGTCACTTCTTGGTTGAGTTAACGCTTGCTGCAAATTCTGCACTACCTGGAATTTTTCAGGAAATTTAAAAAAAAAAAAAAGTTTGAAGTTTTTTTTTTTTTTTATTCCTTTATTCCTTTGCGGTTTTGCCATATTCCTAATGCAGCCTATATAAGGCAAACATAAAAAAAAAATAAAAAATTATAATAATTTAAAAAATATATTGGATAATTGGAAGAATTACAGGTCACTTTACATGAAGGCTAAGCACCATAACAAACTATTTCCATTGCTCGGGTTTGGGTAAAATAAAAGTTCGTAGTTACTGTGTCAATGGCAATAGCTGCAGCAATTTGCAAAAACTGCTGCAGCTATCAGACAGACAGACAGTCTCAACGACTGGCAGCTTTTACTTACTCCATATACAATTTTGGTGCTAAAAGCTTAAATTAAATATTCCAAGGTACCGTATATACACACAATAAACAATATGGAGAATCAGATCTACAATCTGCCGAATGCTTTCTCCTATACTACAAAAGACTATTTATATCTGCCAATGTGATTCTCTGACTATTTATAGAGGCAAATAATTTCCAGAGGATAAGAAACATTTCTAGTCAAAGCTGAATTTATTTAACTGAACACAATTAGCATGCAGATTGCACAGTGGCTTCTGTTCCAGTCAGTGTCAACATGTGCGGCCCCTGGGGGGGGGGGGAACAGAATTATGTCTTGGGTCAATAAATCTTCAGGTTCAATTCCAAGATGGCCAAGTCTGAGTGTCTCTTTACTTCTAGACATCCACGTTCTATTTATATCTGCTTCTAAATGGATACATTAAATTTCATGGCTATGGGATGGTAGTTAAAAATTCACGACTTGTGGTTTATAATTTAAATAAATGAAGAAATGGGTTTTTCAGAATGCTCCTATAAAATTACATAAGACAATACTATACTGTTATAAGGAACCCCTTATTAGGATTACATAGGAACGGAGGAAAATCAAATGAGAACGATAAGCAGCATAACCACTTAACCTTAATACAGTGGTTGTGGTGCAAAGAAAGTTTGGATTCTATTTCCCCTGTTCGCACTTTGACGGTCTTCTCTGATGCAGTTCAGCTAACGGGGAGACAAATCTCCACATTAGCCCAGTGACTTTAGAGATAGCAATGCTTGGCTGCAAGCTCTTTATCAACATTCACCTTATTTCCCGGCCAAAAGTTTAGGGACAACGCTTTTAGCTCATGGATTTGGCTAAATAAAACACCTTTTGCTGACAGGTGTAGAAACTCGCGCACACAGCAATGCAATCTCTATAGTCAAACGTCAGAAGCAGAATAAACTTTAGCCCAGAGTGCGGTCTCCTTCAATGTTAAGTAGGAGCTTAAAAATTCTTCCGTGGTAGAAGTGCTAAACACTTTTAGAGGGTTAGTAGCTCCATACACATGAATGTGGGGTTCTCTGAACGGCTGGTCATGTTTAACCCAGGTTTTAATGTGCAAATTGGGCACCAACAGTTTAACTTTTTTGGGAGAAAAGAAATGGGGTGGTTACCAGCAGACACATGGATAATCTTTCATCAGCTATTTGTGCATCTAAAATATAATTTTTTTTTATTATTATTAATTTTTTTTTTTTTTTTTTAAATCGGTCTATCCAAAACAGCAGTGTATAGACGAAGGGAGACTTACTGACAGATATCAATGCTTTCGGTGCACAGCAGAACCGGGGTTTTGGGGACTTTTAATTACCGTATGTTATCGGAGAGCTCGAGAGTTCCGCTACAACTTCCAGAAACATTTTCTGTGCCTTCTGCTGACATTTATAGTGGTTTGAAAAAAATTTTTTTTACAATATAATGAGCAGATAAGGAGAGCAGCAAGGATGTCCTCTTCGTAACCTATAGAAAAATCGAGCATGTAAAAGAATATTTACCATAAAATAAATAAAAACCTATTATTGCAATGACCATCCCTTAAGATCATCATGCACTTTGTCAAATCTTGGTTTAAGATATGGAATGGCCATCCTCAATAGATTATGCAGCACGTAAATAGGTTATCTTGAGGTTTATTTTAATCAGGGTCAACATCTGAAAGTCTGAGGGAAATGTCAAGGTTTTGTGGAGGCTACTAGAACACTATCTGCCTGACTACACAGTGCCAATTGAGAAGGACTGATGGTGGAGCAAAACTAGCCCGTAGATTAAATTTATTTTTTATGGTTTAGGCAAGACACGAACATCCAGTGAATGGACATCACTATAAAGCATTCAGCATGGCTTTGCTTACAATGTTATTACAGCTTGGAGAAAACCCCTTTGTTAGTGATGAGTAACTATGACTCGTGCACAAATTAATATTCAAAAAAGACAGAAATAGACAGATTTAGATTAAAGAACTTTATTGGTGTCACGGAGACTTAAAACACCTACTAAGCACGGCTTGTGCCCTGGGATACACCTATGAAAATGTATAGGTTGAAAAAAGGTGGCCAAACTTACTGTGATGCAGAGAGAAAAGGTTCAATAGCTGGACATGTGGAATGGTCAGAACACAGAAAACCGGACAAAAGAATATCAAAGAAATGTAAAGATACAAAATAAAATAAGAAATAAAAACCAGGCAGGATAATAGAAGGTGCTGCTAGAAAAATCAAATCACAAGATGGCACTTGAATGAGTTTAAGATGAGTTCATTTAGTACGTTGACCACAGCCAATGGTCAGCATCGCTCTTATGCACCCTGAATGTCTAAGTCTGTTGGAATTTACATGATACGGCAATATGGGAGCTCCTTAAGTGACAGCAGACATACGCGAGGTATCAATACGCAGTGCAGCATGGAAGTGTCCATGTGCATGGAGCCTTAACTTGAACTTCATTGAACACATCTTCTAGGGGGAAATTGCTAGGGTTGGAAAAAAAATACACAGGGCTTGAGCCCATAAAATTTGGTGGCCCCTGCTTTAAACCCCAGCCTAGCCCCCCAACACCAGCCTTTACCCCTTTTTTACATTAGGTACTTCTGATCCTTTGGATTGATTTATGTGTATGGCTGGCTTGACATGACTGGAAATTCTACAAGACTTGGAGTGTTGATGGTTATCAATCAAGAACATGGAAGTCAAGGTTTACTTAGAAATCACAGTAAAGAACATGTCTGAAAAAAATAAAGGGGTAGCCATCTGGGTGGGCGACATGCAATAAATCCTTAAAGGAACACTCTGGCACCAAAACAATTTCATACAAATGTATCTGTTATGGAGCCAGTAGATCCCTGGCGCTGGCTCACTTTTAGGTATTAAACAATTTGAGAAATGTACCTTTTTCAAGACAGTTTTATAAATAGGGAGTCGCTGATTGTCTTAGAGTGTCAGCTGACTACTCTCAGCAAACCAGCAGCTCTGTTGGCCTGATTTTGAAAATACAGATTGACAGAGGCAGAGAGATTAGTCGCGGAAAAAAAAGACTTTGAGGTTAAACCATTCGAGAACGGTTTAACTCCAAAAGCTGCACAAGCGCCGGGGACCTCTTGGCACCATAACAACTGTATTTCAATGACATTATGATGATGTCCAAACAGGTCCTTAACACAGATATTTACTTTCTGTCAATCACCTTCATCAATCACAGCTGTTTATGCCCCACTGCCTGGTCACAATAGGTTTTACAATGAGAAGCAATAAATCTTATTCTCTTGCCATAAACATGTTTACATAGCTACTTCAAACAAGTCATGAAAGATTCCAGGAACGTATTTAAGGATTACGCTCTCAAAATATTTTCAAATGCCTAGTTACATTTAGTGACATATTTTATGTTTTAAAAAAAAAAAATAGGACAATATAGCTTGCAGAGCATAACAAAGGTCATGTTGCACAAGTGAATTACTGAAGCAGTTTCCTTGCAAATCATTTGTGTTCAGGTACAGAAGTAATATGGTGATAGAGGGGCCAGTGATCTGTAGTAAGTCGTAGATTCTTTGCACCGACAAGTTTTTGGATGCCTGCATCGTATTTGATAACTTGTTGCGATACTTGGTCTCTTTAAGCAAACAGCACTGAACAGAGAAACTGGACAATTAGAAGTTCATGCACACCACCCAACATTTCCGATTGCAAAAATGAGCCACTAGTGAGAGAGTGCATGGAGTGGATGCAGAATCTTCAGATGACCAGGGAAAGGAAGGTGCGAATACAGCACTGTTTACCAAATAATATTGTCATCCTAATATTGTTTTCAGTTGCTAGAGAACCTAGAGAAGAGATTAATCTGACCCAGGAGTCACCTCATCTATTACCAATCTCTCTAGAGTCACCAGACCTTGAAGGAAGGTCCAAGAAAACACACTTTCTTTCCTTGTAAGAATTTTTTTTTTTCTTCTTCATTATAATGTCACTGGCAGATCTATCCATGAAAAGACAACTATATCACGTCGTAGAAACACATTCTTCATTACTGGGTGCTTCATATGGAAACAGACTAAGAAGCATATCCATAGGGCAACAAGAGAGTTGATCCCCATTTGTTGATCCAATTGTCCATGAAAAATTATAAGTGTTGGAATCTTTAGATTCTAAATAAAGTCAGATATCTATATGCATTTATCTTAGATTGTTCCCAAATTGCCAAAGCAATAGCGGTTATGAGTAGCAGGTCCCAAGTACGTATCTGTCTCATATTAAGACACAAAGAATATTTGTTGATGAAAGATAACTCCCCCAAAGTAAACTAGATTGATGGTGCAATTACTGTGGAAAATTCTGTAATTATCTGACACGTGCCATATACAAAAGCTTATTTTGAATTGGTAATGTCAAAATAAACACATTTTAAGACACGAGTAGACAACATTCAGAAGTCCAGATGCTGTGGACTACATGTCTCTGATGCAAGAACATTATGGGATATTTGGTCTGCAACATCCAGAGTGCCAAAGATTGCCTCCTACTGTTGCCAGAAGATAGATTCAAGATTGTCCTCCTAGTGTTTATCGAAATTTTATTTAGAAATTCTTTAAATGAACTCCATTTTGCAAGACAGTTATCTTTGCTTGACACCATCAACTATGTTAAAGGGACACTCCAGGCACCCAGACCACTTCTGCCCATTGGAGTGGTCTGGGTGCCAACAATCACTACACTTAACCCTGCAAGTGTAATTATTGCAGTTTTTTATAAACTGCAATAATTACCTTGCAGGGTTAACTCCACCTCTAGTGGCTGTCTACTAGACAGCCACTAGAGGGAACTTCCTGCTCTATAGCACAGATTATTTGTGCTAGAGCGTCGCTGGACGTCCTCACGCTGTGTGAGGACCTCCAGCGTCGCTCAAATCCCCATAGGAAAGCATTGAAATTAGTTTTCAATGCTTTCCTATGGGGAGACCTAATGCGCATGCGCGGCATTGCCGCGCATGCGCATTAGGTCTCCTCGGCCGGTGGGCGGGATTAGTCTCGCCAACCGGCCGACGGTGTAAGAAGGAGGAGCGTCGGAGGAGGAGACGGCGACGAGGGACATCGTCGCTGCCTCAGGTAAGTTACTGAAGGGGTTTTCACCCCTTCAGTAACTGGGGATTGGGGGTGGGAGGGAGAGGGAACCTCCAGTGCCAGGAAAACGGAAAAATAAATAAATGAATGACTGAATAAAAATAGGAAGGATAAGCCAACTTTGATACCAACTTTTTTTTACATGCAAATAGCAAGGGTTTCTCTAACATAAGGGGGAAAAAGAATGTCTAATCTAGAAAAGGAAAAGAGGATATTTCAGTGAGGATATGAAGGATAAATGAGAAACAGTACAGGCCTAAAAAGAATTTATCTTCCAGCAAAAACAGGCACACGTTTAGAGCATTTAATTTAAACACAGGTGCCAAGCAGATATAGGCAGACAGTATAGGTTTTATTTATAGAGTCTGGATCGTCTTTCCTGTCCTTTTAAGGCAAAATTCAAAAGATATAGTTTACCTTCTATTGTGTAAAAAGAAAGATGTGGAACATGTGGCTTTTTCATAGACTATACATGGGTTAACTTCCCTTACATGGAAAACGGCTGCAGAACAATATGCTAATCTTCAAGCCCATCACTCCTGAATACTTTTGTAAATAAATTTTTTTTAATATCCCCTGATTATTAGATGCTTATTTATGCCATCTGGGCTAGCCAAGCTTTGTCCCACAACTGTTGGACTACAACGTCCACAATTGTTCTGCAAACATAAGAAACCACATTGGGAGATCGGAGATGTACAAATAGATTGCAGACCGTCAAACACATGAATACATGTTTGCAGCTATAGATAACGGGGATTCCCAGGATGCACAATATTTTTTAGCTATAAAATAGAAACACTGGATATTTCTTCAAAGCCATTTATCAGCATTTATACACATTAAGAATATATTTTGATTATTTGAGATGAGGTCTGCAACAAAATGAGTTTATTTCACCTTTTACTGAAACTTTTCAGAGTCGGGTTTTAATTCATATGCCCCAATTAATTATTGGCAGTTTCTCACTGTCCACATGGAAATGCTCAAAATGGAATATATAGAATATAGCGCTTTGATTTGGCAGAGCATTTTCCCTTCTCTGTAGGTTATTCAGGATTAGACTCGCTGTAGAAAAACAGGAAAAAAACTAAATAAAAATCTAGACTGGGGCAAAATATCAGGCAAGAGACCACAGATTAACATTTAAAACCAAAAAAAAATAATAATAATTTTATATATATATATATATATATATATATATATATATATATATATATATATACACATATACACACACATACATACATATACACACACTTTACTTTAAAGGGACACTATAATCACCAAAACAACTTTAGCTTAATGAAGTAGTTTTGGTGTATGGAACATGCCCATGCAGTCTCACTGCTCTATTCTCTTCCATTTAGGAGTTAAATCACTTTGTTTAGGCAGCTCTAGAACCTGCGTGCCTTTTCCCTCCAATTCAGAGAATATCCCTGTTTTAGTGCACTCCCTCTAATCTGGAGGGTAAGGGAGGGGGGGGTGGGGGGAGTAATTATCAGAGGGAGGATATGAAAGTCATCTAGACTACCTAATCTCAATGAAGTGTCCCTGTCCTTTAAACCCTATAATGTAAAACATGAAGGAATACAATGCTTTACTATGGGGAAGACAATCCAATAAGGAACATTGGAGATTGGACCTTCATGGAGAAGACCATGTCTCCTCACTGACGGTGCGAGAGACAGAGAGGTGAGCAGTGCCGGCGGAGCCTTGGCACTAGAGAAAAATAAAATGAGTAAAACCTTTATTTTACTAATATTTATGCACACAGCGCAGGGCGGTGGGGGGACCTGTATAGAACTAGGGTGACATGATTTCATTTAACCCAACACGCAATATGTAAACCCCAAAATGGTACAATAGATCATATTACTGGTTCTGGTGGCTGAGCTGTATATACTTGGTTAGAGAATGGTCAAATGATAAGCCAGATATCAGGGAGTCAAAGAGACGGAATTCACCAGAAAAGACAAATATAATATGTGACAAACTGCCATTTGCCACTGGGCATTGGAGAGGACTGATTGCTAGCCTCCTGCCCTGCGACTATGGCCCTGGGATGTATTGCCCTTTAAGAACTGTATTTGGGCATAATGGATTTTTATTCTACGGTTTCTGGCCCTTTAACTGTGTTGTACAAAGAAAGGGTTTGTACTTTTAAAACTGTCACTTCGGATGCAGTCGAAGTGCAGAAGTCGTCAAAGTGGCCACCATTCAACAAACGAACACGTGGCGGCGGCCTTTTTAACGTATTCAAACGCGGTCAGCGGTGTGTGCAGCCAAATCTATGGAACGGTTTTTGGCTACCCAATTGCACGAACACCGCTGTCCCGTACCATCTACATTACTTCGACACCATGGCTGGAGACTAAGTCCCGTTCGAAGATTCGAACGCTCGTTCGAATGGGACTTAGTCATTTTCTCGGTGTAAAATAGACCAAACGCACAGCCCAAATACACAGAACTGTTTTGGAACATATTTGGAATGTGCTGATTAATAATATGTAACTTTTATTAATATTAGATGTATGGTTTTAGAGTTATGAAAGTTGGGTAAAAAGTATGTTTAAACTGTACGGATAATTGGGTTACTTCTTAGGCTAAGGGGAGGGAATCTGTGGGATGTAACCATTGGGTAATGTATAATTGTATGTCGATGTCTCCCTTGCAGGGGAGAATTGCATAAAAGCAGAGTGTGTGCCATTAAACCTGAGTTCTTCTTGACCCTCAACACGTAGCCTTGTCTCGTGATTGGAGGGGACAGCTATATTCACACTGGGGATTGCTATGCGCTGCATACTCTCTTGAGGTTTAATCACTTAACTCTTTTGAGAGCTTTCTCCTGTTACGCTCTCCTTGGAGGAGAGGTCTTCCCCACACGGTCCTGGATGTTGGAGGTTCATACAGGGTGGAAGGAAGACGGCGAGACTCCAGTTAAGCTACGGCGGTTGTGGAGTCTACGGTGGTTGTGGTGTCTGCTGCAGTGCTTGGAGTCCTCAGGAAGCGCTAGGAGCATCCGTCAACGGAAGGTGTCCGTTACATAATATAATATAATATATACGCTATTGGGACCAACAAGGAACCACAACAGGGGATAGAACCTAACCCCAGCAAACGTTTTATAGAGTGGCTCATTAGGCTAATAGCAATGTCCCCAAAAGGTGAGATCGTCAAAAATGCCCCACTGTGAGGTCATTAACATCATGACGATGACGCATTATATCATAAATGGGGGTCAGAGTTACAGAGCCCAGATCGCTGGAAGAATCAGAGGCAGAGGGGAGAATGCTGCCTCCCTCCATAATGTCATGTGAACACCTAGGGATATCCTGGCATGGGGACAGGGGCAATACAGGTTTGTATTCCTAATGCTGTAACATTCCTTTATAGAGGAGTCTTTACATTTTCTTTTTAAGATCATTTGCTTTTTCTAATATAATTATCCTTTTAAAGTTCAGCAAAACTGAAATGCTGTCTAGATTTGTTACCATTCCAGAGCACTGAGATTCTGAGGACAGTTTTTAACAATGTGGGCATAGAGTTCAAGTTTAAACACAATAAAGAGAGTAAGCATTCGCTCATCGATCACAATTGCTCCCCCCCCCCTCTTTGTTGAAATCACTTTTATAGATTTAGACCAAACGTAGGCTGGAAAACACTGGTAAACGTAGATATTTATCATCTGTGAAACAAGACAGCATAAAATGTAACTAAATTACGCAGCGTGCTTTTAGCCAATACTGTTAATTTATCTGGTAAAGTGGCCAGACTACCACTTAAAATTTAATCTATAATGCCATCTGTTTCAATTATAAAAGCCGGTAACCTCTAGACCCTTATTTCAACAAAGGATTTCTCTATAAAATAAGTTTATTTAAAAAAATAAATAAATAAATTATATATATATATATATATATATATATATATATATATATATATTTAATGCAATGTTAAACACAAATACACACACACCAGTCAAGCCATAAGACTTGATTTAACAGTGCTCTCATTACTGCAAGGGATTCTGGGTTGGCATATGCAAATGAGCTAGGTAAAGAACACTACAGGACAGGGAAGGGAAGGGGGAAAAAACACTACGGGACAGGCAAGGGAGGGGGTAAACAACACTACGGGACAGGGAAGGGAGGGGGTAAACAACACTACGGGACAGGGAAGGGAGGGGGTAAACAACACTACGGGACAGGGAAGGGAGGGGGTAAAGAACACTAGGGGGGAGAGAGGAACATTAAGGGAGGACACTAAGGTACAAGGGAGGGAAGGGGAAATGAACACTGGGGTAGGGGTGGGGACAACTAGAAGAGAAGGGAGAGGAACAGGGGAATGGGGGGGGGGGGGGAACAGGACCAAGAGAGAGGGGAGGGGTGGGGAGGAGGGGAGTTCCTACCACACATATTTACACACAGGTACACAATCTGCATTGACCAATCAAATACTCTCACTGCATCCACTACACACATATAAAAATTCTTGAAAACATAAAAATCTTAACAGGTATATTTTGTGCATTTACCACTTAAATAAAAAAAAAAATTACGGTAAATTTACATTATATCGTTAAGCTATCGGCTATCAGCATGTAAGTTCACAGATTATCGACATAGGACCTTAAATTTTTTTTTTTTTTTTTATATCGGTCGATCCCTAATTAAAACCCCTTCCACCTGAAATAATTGGATAGTTAATGCAATGTTAAACACAAAAGTGTGTATTTGTGTTTAACATTGCATTAACTATCCACTTATTTCGGGTGGAAGGGGGTTTTCATCCACCCTTTTTCCCCACCACAACTTATTTGGTATGTGTATATATATATATATATATATATATATATATATATATATATATATATATATATATATATATATATATATATATATATATATATATATATATATATATATATATATATATATATATATACACACACACACACACACACTGCAGCTTACATGGGGGGGGGGGAAAACAACATTAATTTAAAGAACTAGGTTTCATTTTTATCTACGCATGGGGGGCAGTATTTTGGACTTTTTTGAGAGTATTAAGTAAAAAAATGTATGCTCCTTTTCGATTCGGGACAAACTAATAAAAGTTGCTGACTATTTATCCTGATCGATAACATCTTTCTTATACGGACACGTCTCTGTCAGTGATTTTATTACTGCACACCAAAAAAAACTAAAAGTTTTGTGCACAGTGTGCCATTCGTTTGATTTGACCAAAAGGTAAAAATCATTTGTGGCAGGCAGTAAGGGGTTACAAACCTAATGGTATATTGCATGTATGGCTCGATTGTTACTTCTCTTTGCTATGTCTAAATACAGATCCTTAAGAGCAAGAAGTAAAAAGAAAAAATGGGCGGTTTGAATGCGCGCGCAGCTCTTGCCGCGCATTCGGACCTGACGTCAACAGGGGGTGGAGAGTTCCCCAGCACAGAGGTAGGTGGCTGATGGGGTTTTAACCCTTTCAGCACAGCGGGAAAGGGGCCCTGTGGGTGAGGGGGACCCAACGACCCTATAGTGCCATTAGTGGTCCTTTAATTCAAGGTGGCTTATTTTAAAAAATTAAGGTAATGTTGATTTTTTTTTTTTTATTGTAGGCCAGAATATTAAGTTGCAATAGATGGGTATATTCAGAGAAGAAAAAAAAAGACATACAAGTGGGAAGGAGGGGTGAAACAAGGCGATGAAAAAAATAATGTATACATGAAGGCCTTCATTCTCCAGGGTAAGGGGCCACAGCGCTCCCAGTGGGGGCCTGCCTGGTCTCCAATACACCATCAGCAACTACTCAAATACAAAAAAAGTGGCCAGTGGCTACAACTGCCTATTAATGCACTCCATTCTGGAAAGAAATCCTGCCCCAGTTACTGTGGAGGGCAGGGGAGGACATGGGGTATGTATCTTGAATTGATCGTGTGCATACTCGTTCTGGAGGAGGAGTAAATCTAGCACAGGATCGCAGGCATTTTAACCCATAACTTAACCCTTAAACAGCAGAGTGAGACAAACCACTTGCTAATATTACAGTCGTGACATGTCCATGAAGGCGACAGAACACTAACACCATAATAAAGCAAAATATAACAATCTTTTAAAAAAAATTTAAAGTCTATTACATATTTTTAAAAGGTGAAACTAGCACCAAGGGGTTTGTGTTTAGTGTTGAATATGCCATCTTTATTTATTCATAATCCCTATTGTGTGAGTCAGACGGAGCCCTGCACAGCATGTGGTTAGTAATGCTTGTTAAAAGACAATTTCATGTAGGGGACTGTGTTCTGTTTGTACAGCTACACGCGGAAAGCAAGGCTTCTAATTCACCGGACTGTACCCTGCAGTGGGGTCTCACCGGGTAGATCACCAGCTCTCGTATAATGAACTCCCATGAAAAGACCCAAGTGAACTGTAGTTCTACATGAACTGGGGAGTCTACCCTCTGGCAGCAATCAGAATGGAGACAGAGTTTAAATTACGGTAATTTTCTAGAAAATGCACAATTGACAATATCAAGTAAAACCAGAATTTCTCAGTTATATATAAGACGAACACACAACAAAAATAGGAACAAGAACGAAAATAGAATCAAAGTACTGCTAGCACTATTGAAGCCCACGCTAGAGATCAAAAGGTTATTTAAAAAAAAAAAAATAAAAAAAAACACACACACCTCTTTACACTGTGTAAAAGATATATATACAAATAATAAAACATCACATGCTTTAAGCTACATAACATTTCTTCCCCTGTATGGCGTATAGCTTGACAGTATCACGGCACACCTTCAGCTAAAATACAATCTATTGATGTGCATGATTCGCTCTGCCCTGTTAAGATATAACACATGAAACAAAGCATCGCTCTCTGTGGACCCCCAGTCTATTTCCACATCTGAGCAGTCAAGATGCAGCAGGATAAATAGAATGTAAAATGTATCTCAAAACCCAGTTTTGATATCCTGCACCGACTTAAACATTTTCAGTTTCTTTAAAAAGAGAAAAGTTATTTTAACATGTATCAGACGTGTTGAAGCATTGTCTTTTTGGCTGGTTCTTAGCACTGGGTCAGAAATATTGGGCCCACCGAGCTATTCTGTTGGGACCTCCAAAGATTGAAACAGGTACATCAATATTCATCAGACCTTGGCAACTGCCCAAAGTGAATTATATCAGTAAGGCCTTCCTCAGACAACTGGGTCAATCTAAGCAAAGATGTCTTGCAGAATTTACTTTGTTATAGGATAGAAAATCAAAAAACAGGTATGTCAAGTACGTAATTTGGGTCCCTGTCAAACAAAGGTTAGGAAGCAATGGTCTTGTTAATTTGTTGGTCTATCTTCTTGAAGACATTTATCAGGGCTCCTATGCAACTAAATTGTAGATCTTTTAACAATTTGTGATGGAGGTTGTGTTCACAAATGTCAGAAGAAGGAGGGCGATCAAATTTAAAAACATTTCTGTATGTTGTTCATGTTTCATAAATCTGTATTTCAACATAGTGGGGGCTGTTCTCTGGGCAGTTGTAGACTGAGTCCAATAGCACTTGAGATCCTGGCATTGATGGAACTCACATGACTTTAGATAATGTAACCATGTTCTGTCACACTCTGTCCAAGACACATTGCTTTGTAGAGCTTGATAAAACCCTGTCAAGCAGGTTAGACCATGAGCACACTTAGAGATACACTGTGCAGTCAGAATATATAGATTTGAATTATTGCAGAGCGAATTGATCACTGGGGAAGAAGACAAACAGCTAGATCTTCTACTGAATGCAAACTGTTGCAATGTTTTTCATATCCCTATTGTGCAAAATATCCATTGCTTCATATAAGGAAAGAGGCAGGAACAGAGATCTACTTGAATTCAGGTGCATTTAGAAACAGAGATCAATACATGTAGATATGTGTGAGCCATTTAACGTGTTTAAAGGGACACTAAGGTCACCAGAACAACGATTGCTTAATGTAGCTGTTCTGATATCTATAGCCTGTCCCTGCAGGCTTTTTAACCCCCTTAAGGACACATGACATGTCATGATTCCCTTTTATTCCAGAAGTTTGGTCCTTAAGGGGTTAATGTAAACACTGCCTTTTCAAAGAAAAGGCAGTGTTTACATTGCCGTCTAGGGACACCTCCAATGGCAGTCACTCAAACTGCTAATAGAGGTGCTTCCTGGGTCAGTGCTGCACCTAGTTTGATCATCTCAGCCAAGGAGGAACAACATGGGCAAGGTCAACCGTTATTGGATCCAAACGACGTTAGAATATGGTGAGCAAAATCACCTCTCACCTGTAGCCCATGGGACAGCGTAGCTAAGGGGAGTGGGCCTCGACAAAGCTAGGAGGCGGGCATATGTAGAGGTGGGGTTTATTGTTTAGGTAGTTGTGGGGGCGGGGCTTCATTTGAAATATTTTTATTAATAACAGACATTTTAGATTAGGGGCCATTTTAATTAGCCATACTTACCTGCTGTTGTCCCACCCTCCCTCCCTTACATTTTGGGTTATGGTATTTCTTCCCTTATCCAGTTTGGTCACGGCGGCGGGGGCTGGAAAAGATATTGGGGGGTAGGTAGGTTTGGTAGCTGTGATGTTTGGATACAATATTCACATGGTTGAAGGTTGGAGCCCGTAGGTGGTGTAGGGGTATCTCGGTATACCCCTACAATGTTAAATCACTTGGAGTATAAGGCCTGTTTGTTATGTTATTCATATCTGGTTATATGGATTATTGCTTATGTTATGGGTCATTGCCAGTGGGTATAGTACTGTTAAAGTTGGGGTGAATTATGTGTCTATGTGAAAATTGGGAATGTTTGTCAATTACCCATTTTGTTATTTCTACATTTAATTATACACACACACACACACACACACACACACACACACACACACACACACATATATATATATATATATATAAATAAATTTATTAAAGCGGTGACATTTTATCCACTTTATAAATTGTTGACCGTGTATTTTTGGGGGCTTCAATGGTTATGGTTTAGGACATATGCACAAAAGGACAACTATGCGCATGTCAAGAGGTAAGGGGGTGCTGGGGGACTAAACCTTTATATTTAGACCTATATAGTGTCAGGAATACATATCTATATACCAGACACCATATTTCTTTAAGTTTAAATACAGAGAAAAACTTAAGCAACCCAACAGGCAAAAACTGACCCATTTCCTATTGTACAACGAATATAAACACAAAAAATGCCCCTGCAGCTACATAGGTGATGGTGCGGGTAAACGGTTCCCTGACCAGGAAAAGACCCAGCCAATCAGGAGTTTGTACTAGGTTACATGAGTTCTAACATTTTTACATAAACCCTGTCTATACACAGCCCAGCTTACAGTCCTCCGTCAATCTCAGGTCACTCATAAAAAAGACAACGGCAATAAATACCAAATGAAGCCAAACCTTTGTATACACAGGGCTAGGAGTGAACAGATTAAAAGACTCTTGTGCGTGAGAAAGGTAAGACCAAAACTTTTATCAGCACCTGGATGTGCGTGAAAAGTAGCCTAGACATGGTATAAAGTGTAAATTCTTTTCTTGGATTCCTTGAAATTGGTGGTTACAAAAAGTGTAGTAAATGCCTGGAATAGCCATCCAGTGGAAGCAGAAAAGGTTAACAGTGAAGGAATTGTAGAACATGGATATCCATAAACTGTGAATTGTTGGGAATTCAAAGTGAACTTCACGTTTTAGGCCAAAATATCAGACCTGAACACATAAAAGATTTGAAATTCCCAATAATGTCTCCTTTACTGCCAGCAAGGTCATCACACAGCTACAATACATGTACTTGGCTCGTTCAGCTCATCACTTTACTGTGAATAATTATTTCCTATATGGAACGGCTGATCAGCTGTAGGAGCGCAGACAGACTAAAGGAAACCTCAGATCAATCATCGTGTCTGTTTATTATAACCTGGGGCAAGCTTATGCAATCTCATCTCTGGGGCATGAACAATTAAACTGGAAATTCTAGGGGGGTCTTACATTGTCCTAAAAAAGCACAGGACAAAAAAAAAAAAAAATTATATATATAAATAAAAGTACAGAAATGCACAAAAGCACAATAGGTTTAAGGGTTAAACGAACGATATAGAATGCCTAACATTTTGATGCTATGCGCTGTTCATACAAAACTAAATATGATATATTACGGCTATCATATGGAGAATGAGAATTGATAGATACAATTTTAAAGGTTTAATATGTACTAAATACACAATGGCTTTAATGTATTCAGGATTTTTGCTGTCCTATGTCTGGCCAGATGTATATGCGCGCCCCCCCCCCCCCCCCCCCATTGAACAATTCACACACAATATATGTATAGATAATTGCACGCAAAAAATATCCCTGGTTGCAATAACTCAATGTGTATTTGCATTGTATACACTGCAAGATATGGTTTGTGTCAATTAGAGACCGCTAATAAGTCCAGCTCAAGACGCCATGTTAGGAGTGTAATGTACGATTGTTGTTAATATAGATTTAATTAAAAAAAAAAAAGTATCGACTCCGCCCAGGCACATATTACATTTAGAAAGAAAAATGGAAACTCTTGGGGAGATTTACTTAAAGAACTAAAAGTTAGTCGATAACCATGGAAACCAGCAGGCATGTTCGGTTAATAACTCCACCCCTTTGACATGTTTTGCACCACTGTTTGGAAGTTTGATAAACCTCATCCATTCCTAAATACTATTTAATGGTAGAAAAGGGCAGTGACTGATGGGGAGCCAAGATAAGGGCGTTTAGGTCTAGAAGAATGCTTAAAAATAGCAGCATGGATTTTACATTACAGCTGTATTTTTCAGGAAATACCAGTTTTCCATTATTTTAATTGGATTTGTGGATGGTGGGGTTTAATCGAAATGCAAAGGAAATCACTATAGCGTTAGGAATTCATTAAAGATCTTAAATGGTTTACTTTTTATGTTGGTGTTGCACAGAAAAGATTTGTAAAAGTTTTGTTGATCAAGCATCCCAAAACGTTAAAGGAACACTACAGTCACCTAAACAACTTTAGTTTAATGAAGCAATTTTAGTGTTTAGATCATGCTTCTCAGGTGTCACTGCCATTTAGGAGTTAAATCACTTTGTTTCTGTAGCCTTTGTCACACCTCCCCTGACCCTGACTGATTGACACAGCCTGCATGGAAAAAAAAAAAAAAAAAAATGGTTTCACTTTCAATCAAATGTAATTTACCTTAAAAAAACAATTGTATCTCTTTCTCTGTAAATTGTACTTTAATCGCATACAGGAGGCTCTTGCAGGGTCTAACAAGCTATTAAAATAACAGTGGGATAAGAAAATCGTAATTAAACAGAACTTGCAATAAAGGAAGGATAAAACTTTAGATGACTTTACAGGAAGTGTTTATGGAAGGCTGTGCAAGTCACATGCAGGGAGGTGTGACTATGGTTCATAAGCAAACTGATTTAACTCCTAAATGACAGAGGTTTGAGCAGTGAGGCTGCATGGACATGTTCTATACACCAAAACTGCTTCATTAAGCTAAAGTTGTTTTGGTGACAGTAGTGTCCCTTTAAAATCTAATTTTGTTAGATTTTTTTTTTTTCCTCCATGAAATGCTGTCCACTAAGGTTTCATGTGCTATTTGCTTAAATAATTATTGAATGCATTATCACTCTGGGTAAAAGAACTTTAGACATAATGTTTGAGAGAAACCCTAAGGACCATAAACACTACATTTTATACAAGTCTTTAGGATACAAGACGACTACGGGTATATTAAAATAATGCCCCATAGATATTTGTTTCTAATGAATTGGAAAGAGAGCTTGTACTTTTCAACACTACTACTTGGAAATCGACTGCACATCTGTAAAGCTCTTGCTGTTTAAAAACCTGGCGGCTAACTTCTCCATCTGTACGGGACATGGGATTAAAAATTCCCACCATCTATTTATATTGAAAAATATATTTTCATTTATCATCTCCCACCCATTGTACAGCGCTGCAGAATTCGCGGGCACTTTATAAATCATAATTTTAATTGGAACACCCAATTTGTCTACTCTGAAATATTTTGGCTCTTAAAACGTATAACTTAAAGGAAGTTCAACTCTTATATCGTCGAGATCTGCTATCTTGCTGAAATGTAACCAAGAAAAAAAATGCCAAAGATTCCACAAATCAGCTTTTGAATTTGCAATGTAGAAACTAGAAACAATAAGCTCTAGAAATGGAAAGGAAGTTATACAAAAAAAAAAAAAAAACCTCTACATCCAGAGATAGCTGTGTTTATAGCCGTATCGCAAATTAACAGAGATAAGAGAGCTAGAGAACTGTGCAATAAAGGAAGTTTAAACATTAGATCTCTTTGCAGGAAGTGTTTAAGAATCACATGCACGGGTGGTGTGACTAGGGTTGCATAAACAAACACATTTAACTCCTAAATGGCAGAAAAATTGAGCAGTGAGACTCCAGGGACATGATCTATACACCAATACTTCATTTGGGAATATATAGCAATGCTGATTAACATTAAGAGTTTGTAGATAGATTATCAGATGTGTAACAATGTAACAGATGGAAAGCAGTTACAGAAATTGATTCTTACTATATGAGCAATCTGAATTATCGCCTAATGAAGAGCCTATAAGATTCACTAAAAGACGCTTATCGCACATTAACAGTTCCAGGGGCGGACTGACCGGTCGGGCACTTCGGACATGGTCCGAGGGCCCGGCCGGGAGGGGGGCCCGCCATCAGGGGGCCCGGCCGCCCCTTTAAATGCTGCAGCCGCCTGAGCGCTCTCTTAAGAGCGCTCAGGCGGCTGCAGCTTCTCACCTCCCCTCCCCGTAGCGTGGCCGAGCTGCTCTGCGTCCGCGGTGCCGGGCGGAGTGATAGGAAGGTGCACACACACTGAGTGTGCACCTTCCTGTCAGTCCGGCCGGGTACAGGAAACAGAAACTCCTGTTCCGCGCGGAACAGGAGTTTCTGTTTCCTGTACCCGGCCGGACTGACAGGAAGGTGCACACTCAGTGTGTGTGCACCTTCCTATCAATCCGGCCGGCACCGCGGACGCAGAGCAGCTCGGCCACGCTACGGTGAGGGGGTAAAAATAGAGAGGGAGGGAGGGGGGGGGGGAGTTAAAAGAGGGGGGGTTAAAAGAGAGAGGGAGGGGGGGGGTTAAAAGAGAGAGGGAGGGGGGGTGGGGTTAAAGAGAGAGGGAGGGGGGGGTTAAAAGAGAGAGGGAGGGGGGGTTAAAAGAGAGGGAGGGGGGGTTAAAAGAGAGAGGGAGGGGGGGTTAAAAGAGAGAGGGAGGGGGGGTTAAAAGAGAGAGGGAGGGGGGGTTAAAAGAGAGAGGGAGGGGGGGTTGTTAAAAGAGATGGGTTAAAAGAGAGAGGGAGGGGGGTTAAAAGAGAGAGGAGGGGGGTTTAAAAGAGGGAGGGGGTTTAAAGAGAGGGGGGGTTAAAAGAGAGAGGGGGGTTGTTAAAAGAGATAGGGGGGTTGTTAAAAGAGAGAGGGGGGGTTAAAAGAGAGAGGGAGGTGGGTAAGAGGAGGGAGGGGGTAAGAAGAGGGGAGGGGGAGTAAAAGAGGAAGGTGGGAGTAAGAAGAGGGGGGAGGGGGGTAAGAAGAGGGGGAGGGGGTAAGAAGAGGGGGGAGGGGGTAAGAAGAGGGGGAGTAAGAAGAGGGGGAGAGTAAGGAGAGGGGGAGTAAGAAGGGGGGTAAGAAGAGAGTGGGAGTAAGAAGGGGGGGAGGGGGGTAAGAAGAGGGGAGAGTAAGAAGAGAGGGGGGAGTAAAGGGGGTAAGAAGAGGGGAGGGGGGAGTAAAAAGAGGAGGGGGAGTAAGAAGAGGGGGAGGGGGGTAAGAAGAGCGGGGAGGGGGTAAGAAGAGGGGGGAGTAAGAAGAGGGGGAGTAAGAAGAGGGGGAGTAAGAAGAGGGGGAGTAAGAAGAGGGGGAGTAAGAAGAGGGGGAGTAAGAAGAGGGGGAGTAAGAAGAGGGGGAGTAAGAAGAGGGGGAGTAAGAAGAGGGGGAGGGGGAGTAAGAAGAGGGGGAGAGTAAGGAGAGGGGGAGTAAGAAGGGGGGTAAGAAGAGAGTGGGAGTAAGAAGGGGGTAAGAAGAGGGGGAGGGGGGGTAAGAAGAGGGGGAGGGGGAGTAAGAGGAGGGCAATTGCCCCCCGTGCGGGCAGCCGGCAGGGGAGGGAGGAAGAGAGGACCCAGGAGCTCAGCCTGCAGCTCCTCTGGGTCCTTCTTGCGCGAGCACAGATCGTTGCCGCGGTTACCACGGCAACGTTACGGCTCTTGCGAGAGTAAACTCTAGCCCTGGAGCTACGGGCTAGAGTTCACTCTCAACACTGTGACCACCAGGTATTCCTGGTGGTCGCAGTGGTGAGAGTGAACTTTAGCCCCATAAACACACTGCCCCCACACACCATACACATTCACACACTGCCCCCCATACACACACACTGCCCCCACACACACCATACACATTTACACACATTGCCTCACACACACACATACACTGCCCACCCATACACACACAGCCCCCCATACTAACATTGCCACACACATACACAGCCCCCTCGTACACACATTGCCCCACACACCCTACACATTCACACACTACACCCCCTCACACACACTGAACCTTTCACACACACTGCACCCCTTACACATTGCACCACTGCTCCTATACCCTACTACAGCCTCATATCCCAGCAGACCCCAGGTAAGTTGTCAAACTGTTCTTAAACGGTTTGACTACTTACTCTGGGAGGGGGGCCCGGCCCTCCTGGCACCATAACGACTACACAGAGTAGTAGTGGTTATTGTGCATGGATTATTTCTTTAAATAATCTACGAGTGCCCCAGTAGCCAGCAAGCCAGCCAACCCACAGCCCAGCCAGCCCACAGGCTGGCCAGTAGACAGCCAGCCAGCCTACAGGCCACCAGTTAGGCTTAAAGCCAGCAAACCCACAGCCTGCCAACCGCAGCCAGCAAGCCACAGCCTGCCAGCCAGCAAGCCACAGCCAGCAAGCCACAGCCTGCCAGCCGCAGCCAGCAAGCCCACAGCCAGCAAGCCCACAGCCTGCCAGCCGCAGCCAGCAAGCCCACAGCCAGCAAGCCCACAGCCTGCCAGCCGCAGCCAGCAAGCCCACAGCCTGCCAGCAAGCCCACAGCCTGCCAGCCGCAGCCAGTAAGCCCACAGCCTTCCAGCAAGCCCACAGCCTGCCAGCCGCAGCCAGCAAGCCCACAGCCTGCCGGCAGTAGCCAGCAAGCCCACAGCCTGCCAGCAAGCCCACAGCCTGCCAGCCGCAGCCAGTAAGCCCACAGCCTTCCAGCAAGCCCACAGACTGCCAGTCAGCAACAGTAATTAAGGTAAGAGGAGCCAACTTGGCCTAGGTATCAGCTATGTTGTGTTGCTATATTGTGAATAGGAACCAGAGTGTTGGAGAGACCCCCCTCCAGGCCCCATTAGACTCTATTGTAGTCTCTAATGGGACCTGGAGGAAATTCTTTCTAACACTCTCTAAAGGACACTGAGATAGCCTCTGCTAGAATGCTCCCCCCCTCCATGGCCCATTAGCCCTCAATTGTAGTCTCTACTGGGGCCTGGAGGCGACTGTTTCCAGCAGGGACACTGAGATGGCCTCTGTTAGAAAGACCCCCTTCCAAGCCTATTAGACTCCATTGTAGTCTCTAATAGGGCCTGGAGGGGATTCTTTCTAACACACTCTCTAAAGGACACTGAGATAGCCTCTGCTAGAAAGACCCCCCTCCATGGCCCATTGTAGTCTCTACTGGGGCCTTGAAGGGATTATTGCACTTTTGTTCCTTGTGTCTAAAGATTGTGTAGGGTGTGGCTGGAGGCGGTGCATGGAGGCGGGACATGGGTGGCGCTTGCTGCGGAGTATGGGTGGGGCCTGTAAGGGGCCCTTGATTTATTTTGCCCGGGGGCCCTGAGGGTTCTCAGCCCGCCCCTGAACAGTTCTGTGTGTCTGGCTTATACTATTACTTATTCATAGTCTTATTAACATGGCTCACTTCCAGCAGAGACACACTGTCGTTTATGCATTTTTAAATTGAATTTTTTTTTAAAATATCTCTCCTTCCGTACATGCAGTTAAAACACATGTATGCATTAAATTAGCGCTTGTTCTATTGTAGTTTTGGTGAAAGGGGTATTGAGGGACAATACCGGTTATTTGTCAAATCAATTAATAAAAAAACACAGAAACGAAATCCAAAACAGTTTACACAGCACCAAAGCCTGGACCCAATTCTGCAGACTGAATAAAATAAGAAAGTCAGGAGTCACTTTATTGGTTTTACCGACTGCTCATCAAATAAACACTGTAGTGTTACGAATGCATATCTGCATGCCGAACGCTACAGCCCTGATCCCACTGTATAAAAGGATAACAACAAAATAAAACAAAATCACTCATCTTTTCTCCGCACCGGGTTGCGTCAGTTTAGTTCAGCTACTCCGGCCTTAAACGTGAAATTCACTTTGAATTCTCAGTTTAGTAATTAACCATGTAAAGGTGTAAATTTTCATCATACTGTCCTTACCATACCAAGTCCTATTTGATGTAAATCTGAAGTCGAGCAGAACATTAATATGATGATTATCTCCACAATATTACTCTGTTTTGTTTTTTTGCCATTTTGTCTGTAGAAAATAATTATATAATTTAAACAAAATCTAAGCAGGCTATTAAAAGCAAAAGCAGTACTGCTATACAGAAACGAGATGGAAAGAGGATCCTGTGCAAACAAGACTGTTTTTTATGCTTTGATGATTATTGCAATGCTTTAAATCAATTCTACCTTAGGGTCAGACATTTGACATGCTTCAGAGGCAGTATTCATGCTTACAATTGGCAGAAAATGGACCAAATCACTCCGAAGTCATTAAGTGGGTCACGTTGCAAATGAAATATTTTAGCTTTTTTATATTTGAAAAAAATGAAAATCACATGGGCTATGTTTGACTGTTTACGCTTTTTTATTTGCTTGTGTATTTCATGTGGCAGACATGTTTTTGAACGTTAAAAGTTAACACATAAGGTTATAATATGTAGTCCAACGGTTTAACAAAACACAAGTTTCAGTACTAGGTTCCTTCAGATATTTAATGACCTGGAATTCTTGCTACGAGGGATACGTTTTGTATCAGAATTGAGCTGGTCAACCTTGAAAGAAAGAGGAAAATAAATAAATAAATACAACCCACTTTTGGGCTTCTCTAATAAAAGAAATAAAAAAAAAACAGAAGAAAACGGAAATCTATGCATTGTGCCATTAGAATTCCTAGCAAAATCACAGTCTCAGTACATTGTTAGAAGACAACACAGAGTGAATTAAATCAGACCGCATGAAGCTTGAATAGAATTATACAATATAAAAGGAATAAAGATAAGACACATGACCTCTCTGGCAATTTGAAAGGAAATGGATTTTCCACTGAATTTGGAGTACTAGAGAGTCTTGACAAAGGAAGTGTATATAGAAGGTAAACAAAAGAAACAGAACTAAATAAATACATATATTAGAAAATATAATGCTTTCCTAAGGAGAGGTCTAATGCGTGTGCGCAGCATTGCCACGCATGTGCATTAGGTCTCCCCCTGCCGGCAGCCGCGCATGCACAATCTGTCTCCCCAGCCGGATGACGTCGGCGGACCCTAAACCAGAGCCGAGGGACATCGGCGCTGGTCTCAGGTAAGTCACTGAAGGGGTTTCGACCCCTTCAGCAACATGGGATGGGGGGTGGGAGGGAGAGGGGACCTGCAGTGCCAGGAAAACGATTTGTTTTCCTGGCACTGGAGTGTCCCTTTAAATAAAAGTTAAAAATGAAAACTATTTGATGTTTTATGCCCCCACAGATCCACACCCAAAGAGAAACGGCTTTGACAACTACCAGGCTAATTAGAGATTTTGTTTTTAATTATTGATTTGAGGGTTATGGAAAGATGAAAGCAACAGAGGTCATAAAAAGACAGCAACTACCAAACCAGAAGGAACATGAACATAAATAGACACCTGTGACACCTGTGTTTAATAAAGTATACAGGATTATTAAAGGAGTGATAAATATATATGACGGATTCCTTTTAAGGTAATGACTTCCATATTTCACTCTGTACACAAACCATGGGATCTTGAAAGCGTATGTCATATGAGCCATCTGTTAATCCAAATAACACGCATTTTGTCCCGCCATGTTACACCCACGCACTTTTATGGTTATTGACTAAAAAGGGATTTCTGCAGAACAGATAACAAATTTTAGACAAAATTAGCAAAATTGGAAGAATTCTCCAAGATATTCTGGCTTTGCAATTCTCCACAGTGTCTGCATATTTCAATAGGTAGAAAGCATGTTTCAGGTTATTGGCTTAAAGAGACACTCTAGGCACTTACTTTGTATTTCTAGCACTATAGTATCCCTTTTAAGTCCCATTATGCAAGCATTAAAAATGTATTTAGTTGTTCAGCATGTTACCTTAAGCATTTACTGCTCTCCTATAATAAATACCCTGCCACTATAATCTGTGGAACGTGGGATCTACAGTACTGTAACCCCCAAGGTTCCAGCTTCCTCCCATCCCTACCAATACAATTGCTCCAATTTAAGAAGCGCATGTCAACATGCTGGCTTTATTAATCGATTCATTCTATTCACTGGCTTAGGCCGGTATCACTATAGGAATAGAAGCATGTGCTATAGTTGTTTTGATCAAAAAAAGAATAAATTATTGTAAAGGGGTTCTCCTGCTCTACTCATCACTCTGCATAACTGTTTATGCCAAGAATTGACAGACAAGTGAATGTTCACTTGATGATGATCACAACACACACACACACACACGCTACCACTATGTATAAATTAAATGTAAGTTTACCTGAAATTTAAAAATAAGTGACGGCTAAGCCATATTTACATAACATACGTTGTGGTAAGTCAGTCCCTTATTGAAGAGGGCAAGGCAAATCTTTTACAGGCACAATGCACATTGTAACAGGGATAAAGAAGACCAGTCCCCTACTTCGGATTCAGACCTGTTCCACTGCATGGTCTGTACGACCCCTTTGCTTGTGCTGCCTCCAAATATTTCTTTACAAAAAAGGTACTTGTGGCTGCTCACAGGCCTTTTTCTTTGCCAAGAGGTCCCTGGTACAAGGACACAATGCAGCCAGAACGCAGATAATAAAACTCTGCTACCAGAATCCCTGATCGGACCAAACAGGACACATAGTTCATGGATCCATCAGGAAACCATACTACTTTATTGAGAAGGTTTTTATACATGTCTGTAAACACAAGTCAACCAAACATAGTGAAGAATTGGAAATGTCCTCTATCACACGAACATGTTTAATTAAAATTACAGCCAGAATGAATGGGGAACCATGCTTACAAGGAAGGATGTTGTCAGGAAATGACAAAGATGGTGGACTAAATTGGAGACTTCAGGGAATGGCAGAGCCCCCAGTTTGAACTAGTCTAGAGTCAACGTCGGGGCGGAGCCTGACCACGAGCCGGAGCGGTCGCAACTCAGCACGGCTCCCGACAGAAACCCGCAAAAAGCCCGACAAGTGGGGAATAGAACCCCCAACTGACCCACTCCTGACCAGGGGCACCATCGGTACTCTACCCTACAACCTCCCATGCCGTTTGTGTGCCCGGCACGGGTGAACCGCCGGAAGCGCAGACCCGTGGCCTACAAGCCGGCTGCAGCCCTCGATTGGACGGCATTCCTCGACGGCCTCGATCAGCCAGAGGATTCAGCAGGGGACGATCCCCATACGGCACCCTTACCCACTCGGGCAGAAATGGGCCGCCGGTCCCAGAAACCCCCACCGGAGACGGCATCAGGGTCCAGGGATATCAGCACCATGCTGCAACAACATAGGCCGCCAGCCAAAATGGCGGGAGCAGCGGAGCAGGACACCATGAAGGTACACAGGGGTCCCAGCCCACATGCCCAACCCCCAGAACAGGTACTTACACCAGGGGGAACCACAGATGGGTCTGCCCCAGTCACCCAGCGGGACTTCCAACACTTAATTGGGGAAATCAAAAACCTCCTGGCGACCAGCATAGCAGCCATTAAGTCAGACGTGCAGGCTATAGCTGTCAGGGTTCAGACCACGGAGAACGATGTTACTACCATCAAACAGGGACTAACAACCCTGCAGGACACAGTACTGGCACTCCAGAATCAACAGCAAGCACTCTCCCTCCACTATATCGCCCTCGACGACAGGACAAGGCGTAACCACATAAAGATAAGAGGAGTACCAGACGACGTCTCCTCAGACGAATTACCTCACTACCTGAGACGCCTCGTGGCCGCCATCCTGCCACCTACACAGGCCAAGAAATTTAATACAGATGGGATGTACCGCCTGCCACCTTCGGGCAGGACAGCCCCAAGCTTGGCCCGAGACGTGATTGTCCGCTGTGCTACCTCCCAAGACAAAAGAATCCTGATGACTGCTCTCCGGGGCAAGACGCCACTAACATTTGAAGGCGCACAGCTTAACATCTACCAAGACCTCACCAGAGCCACGCTACAATGGCGCAGATCGCTGAACCAAGTCACCAGCACCCTCAGAGAAGCGGGGATAGAATACCATTGGAGGTCACCCAGATTCCTGGTGGTCACTAGACACGGAACTGTTCACAAACTCTCCACACTTGAGGAGTTCCCGACATTCTGCCACGCTTTGGGCATACCCGCACCCAACCAGGCCATTGACCAGCGACCTACTCCTGAGGCCTGACTCCAGCAACAGAGACTTTACCACACATGTTCTATGTTGCACAGTTATAGCTACACATAATCTGCTGGCCCTGAGCCACTCCTAGCTCACCCATCCCCCCCACTGACAAGAGGGAGCGACCGCTCCAAACCTACTTACCCCCCCCAGGCCCCCCTGGGCCCTGGGTACACATAGAAGAAGGCCATAACTCAGAACCCGATAGGGTTACTCTACACCTATTTAGCTACATTGTCGTTACACCTAGTATCCACTGACTCCAGACTTGGCCATCACTGACGGTCCATAATCTCTAGAAAGAAGGCTCCAGGCTCCTCCACAAGTCATATTGTCTCTGTTTTACTGGCAATAGAGGACATGGGAGATCAGTTACTGCAGCCATTGAAAGGTGGAGAAGTGTCCGTTACGGGCACATTTAGACCTAGAGGGAGTTAAAGACTTTCACAAAACTAAAAAGAATGCAGGTTGAATTTAGACATGCAAGAGGATTAAAAGGTTTCGACTAAAAAATAGGGGAAAACATAAACCATACAAAACAGACAGAAACAAATACTAAGATGCTGTCCGTTGATATTTGTACAAGGGAAGCGTTGGGTGTGTACAGAATGGAATCCACAACTTTACAATAAACCTACAAGGCATACGTGTACCTGCGGTGATAAAAAGGAACTAAACACAACACTTCAGCAGCCGTCATAAAAAGAAACACCTGCTATATGGATACTGGTGTCAAGTTTAAAGTTCCTGGATCCCTGTGTGAAACTCTATATAGGCTGAAGGAGAGGGAAACAAACAAAAAAAAAAACACACACCACACACACTTTGTATCTCTCCCATATCAAACACCAAGAGAGCTGTTCTGCAACGCAGGGGTGGCCAGTAACATCCAGGGCGTTGGTAAAGAATTATGGGAGTTGCAGTTCAAAAACAGGTGGGGTGCAGGCTAAACACTGGCAACCATGCTATAGGGTATACATTAAATATATATATATATTGAAAATGAAAAAATTCTATGCATAAAAATGGTATACATGTATTTTTTCAAGGTAAAGGGGCTAGCGTATGATGGAACTCTTTCATTTCCGGATAAGAAACTTCAAATCCAACATCTGGGAAAAACCTCGCTCTGGAGTTAGTCACATGCATTCCAGCAGATCCGTTAGGAAAACACCTTCTCCGCCCATCGTGGTCAATGACTGGTCAGTTAATGTAGGTGGGAGAGGTGATGAAAGAAAAACATTCTCTGAAATAGTCAAATAACTTGTAGAAGTCTGCTTCCCTCCCCAATAATCACTTATTATTGACGCTATTACGCTTTATCGTTACATCCTCAATGGGGTAACATCACGTTCCATGATTGTTAAAATATTTATTGCATATATTTAACAAATATCTGTGAGGTGCAAAAATTAAAAAATCAATAACTCTTCGTCTTATAACTGTGGGCCTCAGTCTTCGCTCCCTGTCAATCATTGTTATAAACTATATCCTTTGCATCTGGCAGTCAAGCATAGAAAAAGTACACAGAGGAGAAATTAAACAAGGTTTCTATTTCTCAACTTCATTTGCAATATTTGCCCTGGCTGTGCCTGGGCTGAATTGCGTTAGGATTTCATTTTCTTTTAAATTTATGCTAAATGTTTAGCAAAAAGGAGCATCATATTAAATAGCTAATGGAACACTACAGTATCAGAAATATAAACATGTATTCCTGACACTATAGTGGTAAAAACACTTTAGGTTTCCTGCCCTCCTTGCCTCCCTTATTATATGTATTTAACTTACCTTTTTTTCCCCCAAACGCTGGTTTTGCAGCGTCTGGCCCCCGCTTTGTCCCACAGCCATGGCTGAGATGATCAAATTTGATGATCCCAGCCAATCGTCAAAAAACAATCCCAGCCAAATTTGACGATCTCAGCACATCTATGATGTGCCAATCAGCATCTACTCAAAAGAGATGCATTGAAGCGTTTAGAATCTCCATGCAGAGCATGGAAACTCCGAACATCAGTGCTGAACAAGTAAACACCTCTAGTGGCTGTCTAAGTAACTGCACCTATAGGTGTTCCAAGGCAGTCTCTGAAAAGGCAGTGTTTACATTAAAAAGCCTACAGAAACAGGCTGTAGATACTACAACAACTACATTAAGCTACAGTTCTTCTGGTGACTATTGTGTCCCTTTAATGTTTTATAAACATTTTATTCACCTGCGTAATTACCAGAGAAGAGACAGTTTCCCTTTAAAGGCCAATTGCTAATTAGGCAAATAATTCCTTTACATCAAGACATTATGACATACTATTGACCCTTAAATGGTTACTGTGTTAAATAACAGCTAAGATGACAAATTCGGGAGTTGAAATAGAAAGGTTATGTGAAGACAATGCAGAGGTTAAACGTAGGATACAGATGGTGCTCAGATTTACATTGGGTCAGGAAAAGTCAATGTATGTTAAAATGATGTGCGTGGAGTGTAATGATATCATCACGGAAAAAAAAATAACAAAAAGTAAAAAGTCATCAGAATTCCTGACCAGCGATTGAATACCCTAAAAAGCAGATGTACAGACAAAGTACTAAATCATACCGTATAGAGCCTTATACATCGTATTGTTATAGATAAAACACGTACGGTCTATAGGACACTGGGAAGAAATACTGTGATTTCGGGAAGAGCACACCAGGATAATGACAGCATGGGGCTCAGAAGGAGCCTGTGGGGCATTTCCAGTTCAACAATTTTAACCTTGAATTTGAAATTCACTTAGAATTCTCATTTTAGTAAATAACCCTGTTAGAGTCTAAAAAAAGTGGGGTATCAAAGAACAGGCTAAAGATGAGGTATTCTAAGAACTATAACCACTACATCTGTACCGGCACACTGTTTATTGCTTTCTAATGGTTTCACAGTAAACTGGGGCACGGTATCACAGTAACTGCACCACAACGACTACAAGGAGCTGTAATTACTATGCTGCTCATACAATGGATTGTTAAGAACACTCCAAAGACCATAACCACTATAGTTCGCAGCCAGAGAAGGGAGATATTTGCATAGTTTGAGACCTTATTCTGGGAGTGCACCAGGGACTGCAGTGATTATGGTACATGTCCCTTATCCGTATTATTACAATGCAGTCGGCAACGCAGCTGCCATGGTTATCCGTTGCATTAGAATTGCTGTGCAGAAAGTCTTTACAGCCACTACATTGGCTTTTTGCATTCCTTGAGGATTTGCTTATAAAATCCGGATTCCCACATACAAAGTTCCAGTTTCCTGTCTTATTAGCATACGATCCATTCTACGTCCTTCACTCTGCCAATCTGCTTACAATTTCTCATTTTAGTTTCTGGTCTTAGTGTCTCATGCTTTGCTTAAAAAAAAAATTAAAAAAAAAAAAAAGGGTTAGTACAAAAAAAATAAAAACACCACTTTTTTTTAATCCTCTTCGGGACTGGCTAATGACACAGAGCAATACATATTTGTATGTGCCTCGTTTTATTGAAATACTGCACATACGGACTCCAAGCACCAAGACCACTTCAAATCACTGAAGTGGTCATGGTGCAAGGAGTAACATTTAAAGGACCACATACTCGTTTTCCTGGCACTAGAGTGTCCTGAGGGTGCCCCCACCCTCAGGGACCCACTCCCGCCGGGCTCTGGGGGGAGGAAGGGGTTAAACTTACCTCTTTCTCCAGCGCCGGGAGGGGAGCTTTCCTCCTCCTCTCCTTCTTCCTTGCGACGTCATCGGCTGAATGCACATGCGCGGCAGGAGCCGCGCTCGCATTCAGCCGGTCGCATAGGAAAGCATTTCCAATGCTTTCCTATGGACGCTTGCGTGCTCTCACTGTGATTTTCACAGTGAGAATCACGCAAGCGCCTCTAGCGGCTGTCAATGAGACAGCCACTAGAGGCTCTGGAGGCTGGCTTAACCCTCAGTATAAACATAGCAGTTTCTCTGAAACTGCTATGTTTATAAAAAAAGGGTTAATCCTTGAGGGACCTGGCACCCAGACCACCTCATTAAGCTGAAGTGGTCTGGGTGCCTAGAGTGGTCCTTTAAAGAGAAACTCTTGACCCCTAAAGCACTTTAGTTTGATTTAAATCTTTGTGAGTGAAGAATGTGTCCTCTTTACTTCATTTAGCAAAGAGTGCAGATTTCACTAGAAATTTATACTTTTATAAATAAAGTTACATCCCCTTAGCTTTTCAATCAGACAGAACGTCCTGTTACTTCCTAGTTGTTTAGCTCAGCAAAGCTAAACTCAAGAGGCAGCAATTGCTCAGAGCACCTGCCTTGCAAAGACTTCTCATATAGCTGCATTGGGAACTCTGATTGGACAGACCTAGAAAGTCTGGGCGGAGTTAGAAGGGGAGAGCTTGTAAAAGGCATAACTGCAACTTTTGCAAGCTGTTTTAAGATATACTCCAATTACAAAAAAATAAATAAGTATAATTAAATGCATGCAAGTTTATTTATGAATGCACAATGTTTATTTATTTTGTATTTGGGCCGTGGAGTGTCCCTTTAAGACGGAATACCAAAGTGATTTCTCTCCCTCAAGCCTTCTGGTCCCTCTGTCTGCCCTATACTTTCACCTTTACGCTCATGAGTTGCCATATGGCATATTGTTTTCTATAAATTATATTAGGTAGCTTCACACAGATTGTACATTTGAACATGTTCTGCATAGATTGCACTTACTGGTAAGAATTATCACTGAACTCCAAACACACTAATTACAGAGCAGACTATAATAGCATGCGCCTTTATAAATCTAAACTTATTTTAAACATTTTTAAAAATAACCTGGGAAGAGCCATCTGAAACCTAAAAAAGTTAAAATCGTACCAAAAACTGTAAACGTAAAATAAATAATTTGAAAAAAAAATTAACACATTCATTTAAAATATTGCAGATACAAATCAATAATCCCCTGTGTAAATCACTTTGCATTTATTAAGGTAGAGAAAACACACAAACGTCCATGAAGAGGACAATGCAATTAGCTATAGCGATAGTAAGTGGATAGCAGACACACTATGGGAATGGCAAGCCATATATGGCTAAATGCTTGAGAATCAGGGTCATGGCTAGGGGGTAATGCCTTAGTCTGACCCCACAAAGACAGAACACATTGTGATGGATTAGTCAGCACCCTCCCCCTACAAATTGCTGGTGTACATATTGTCGAATGCCAAGAGATGATGAGACATATGTTTAGAAGTCTGATTCCAACAGACAGTCTGTAGAAGAAAGTAGTGAGCTGGGAAATCCAGTCATCAGACAAGAAATAACAAAGAAATAAAAAATAGTCACTATTTCAAATTACAGTGATATTGAGGAAATTGTAGATATTATACACACACACGCACGCACGCACAGAAATACAAATAAAGTAATGATATTTCTCAAAAATGCCAATACTTATCATGCAGTCTATATGAGAATGTTTTTCTTAATTTTAATCTTTAAGTTATTTAGTAGATAGCACCCTAATTTGGTATCCTCATGTGGGATTGCCATAATTAAGGATATGAAATTAGGGCGCTGTTAGCAGGTGGCTCCCTTACTTGGTAATGGTTATCTTTTCCGGCAATCCCACATAAGAATAGCAAGTTAGGGAATTATTTACTAAACAGCTGAAAGATTAAAAATCAAGAAAAGCGCTTTCTATAATTGTATTTCTTTCAGCAGTTTTGCAGATAAATTACAATTTTATTTTGTAGCTTTGTGACTCATACCTTTATTTATTCCCCATACAGAATAATGGGTGTTCAGATTTACATAAGTAACAACATTTTCCGAGAAAATTCAGTTTGCACAAAATTCAGAAAATATCAGTTTGGGCGAACTGGAATTAGGTGACATCGCAAATTACGCAAAACGTAAGCACATCACACAGCTACTGGATCCCAGTGAGCTTCAAAACCCAATAGAACGTGGCTATAATGACATTCAAAGCGTAGGACCTTGCTACCGTTGTACCTGCATAGATTGTTTTAAAGGTGTTACAAAGAATAAGTAAAAAAAAAAAAAAAAGAGGTGCAGACCTTAAAGTAAACAGGGATTTTGTTCTGAAGAGCAGATATCCCAAAATAAAAGACTTATTTTCCTATCAGTCTACCCTACATTCTAATTTCTAAAAAGGAAATCCTCATCCAATCGGGATATAGCTCTAGCAAGAAACTAAAAATGCAGTCCAAGGGTTTTGATTATTAAAAGTAAAATATTTTTTTTTTTAAAAATGAAATAGCAAACAAAATAAATAAATAAAATAATAACAAATAAGTACTCTTTCAGTAACACTACCCAAGTCAATGGTAATCCCTCAATGTGTTCTGCCAACCTGTAGAGATACTGTTTTGGCCAATAATGGGAGAAAGTAGAGAGAATGTGTTTCCACGATTTGTATGTAAACCATTCTTATCCTAGAAATACCCAATGCACACTGCTACTGAGAAGTAACAGTAAACAATTCTCTAACATCCATCATTAGCACTGGACCATTTAAAGCGACACTGTCATGCCAAACTTACCTTTCCCCAATCGATTCCTCTTTGCTCCCTCTGTCAGGATCTGTTCCTCATTTCTTCATGTCTGCTCTAGTTTTAACTAACTTTAAAATCATAAGACATTTTGTCTTATGGAGGCTTCCATTGCCATGACCAGCTATGACCAGTGGTGGAGCAAAGTGGGCTTCATTTCCAAGTTCCCACGAAGCCTCCTTCCACTTTTCCCCGAATGTCCTGTCATTGTAGAAAGAACGCCGGCAAAACAACCGAATTGCATCCTTACAGAATGAGGACAGTTTCTTCATTTGTGTTAGGACGCAATTCGGGACTTTGTTCGTATCGGAATTACACTAGAATAAATGAAATTCCGATTCGTGCCGCGGCTGCATCATGCAGCCGCTCAATAGATAGCTATGGTATCAGGGAGCTATCTACCAAAAGGCTGAAAGACCTAAATTGGTCTTTCAGACAAATTTACTAATACTAAGTAAATATTATTATTATAAATAAAGATAAATTCGTAAATAAGCCTGTGGCTACTCACTGTTTAATAGACATGCACCTACTCGAGGTATAGCGAATAGGGGCAGATTATTTACTAATACGAAGTATTGGTCAAATTACAAAGAACTTTCCCACACTGTGTAAAATGACACTGAGCACTCTGATTGGTTGGATTTCAAGCCAACCAGTCAGAGTGCTATGACAGGTAAATGTAGAGCACTCTGGTTGGTTGGCTTAAACCAATCAGAGCACTCTAAGCTAAATTGCAGGGAGTGGAAAGGCTTTGAGCCCTTCCCCGCCCTGCGGAACTCAGTCTGCGCCGTGCCCTCGCTGGGTGGATTACTTTTTGTTTGTTTTAACAGTGAGCAAAACACAAATTTGCAAGAAGGGCTGTCAGGGGGATGCTCTGCGGTCTACCCTACCAACAGAGACTGATCAGGGGTTTATGCACTAAACAGTGAGTCACAGTGTGTTGATAACCAAGTTTTTTTACGGTGTGATAAAGAACACCACTGATTCAGAGAATTAAAAAGTAGACAGAGGATGGGATATAAAAGGTGCAAGCCTAAATTAGCCTAAAAAATCTGCAAGCCTAAATTAGCCTAAAAAATCTGCCTTATAGATTGTCTCAAAATAAAACCGTTAAGAACCACAGGTTACGCAAATATCATTACCGTCATTGTTTTTATGATACCAACATATTCTGCAGCGCATCACAGCTGCACAGTGAGGTGATAGAGAAGTGAAAGCAACTGATAAGGTCAATAAAAAGCGGTATAAAGGCACTGCTCAAATGAGCTTACAATCTCACCAGCATACCATGCCTGTCAAGTTACTGGCCTTTATGGGGTAAAAGCCACACACTGTGCAAATGCTCTTGCTGCTTCGGTCCCTCTAACAATGTGGCATGTCCCCTTTCTTCTACACTCACTACATCCACCTTTTCTCTGTCAGTATACAAGGAGCTTCTGCCTGCTTGGGAAGTAGAGGAGTGGAAAAGTTAGTATTGGGGGACAGTCCCCAGAAAGTGTAATAAGGAAGTGCATAATTTAACACAACAGCCCCAAGTTCGGGGCGCTGTGTGCATAGTATGTGTTTAGTTGGCCAGCCTGCATTATTGGCGGGCAAGCTGACATGCATTCATTCCCACCTAATTCTTCTGGCAGACCTGCAGCTTTCTGGGCATGTCTGCTACTTTGGGTGGTCCCGGTTATGTAATTTGCACCTGTGGCTCACCCTTTATCCTACCCACTGTGCCCTGCTTCACCGGACATTGCGGTTAGGGGGTTCCAGCACCAATGGGCTCTTAACCCAACCCAGTCAGTTCAGATACAAACTGGGCAATACATGCATATTGAATCATTTGTGCATAGCGTCCTTATGTATTAGAAAAAACATTTCATAAACTGAGATCAAAATAAAAAGCAGTACTTCGATAAACAGATGTCAACACAAGCATATTTGCTATGAAACAAGCCTGTGTTTATATAGGCCACAGGTCTGCAGAAAAGGGGGAAAAAAGCCAAATGAATTGGGTTTTGTACACGAATAAACATGTATAAGATATATAACCGAAAATCATGAGGTTTGCTGGGTCTCCATCATTCTAATTCTGGATGAGAAAGGCTCACAGGTCCAAGATTGGAAGATGAGATGCTGCATATTGCGTATTGTAGCTCTGTACCAGGAATTTGGAGAGGGAGGGGGGCAGATTTTGCAGCGTTCCATGATGTATCAAAGACATTAAACATCTTAAAACACAATGCATGCACAAAGGCTTTAAAAAACACAATCACCCAGAGATGTCTGTTACAGTAAGAGAGCCATTAAAACAATGAGCATTGCCCTGACAGATAGCCAACCATCACATTCCCTGGCAGAATGCCTCTATGGAGCAAAGCACAAAACAATCCCATTGAACTGCAGGTGATCCAGACCTGCTGATTACAGGAGTTACAAAGCAATGCACATCAACTATTAGCAGATAATTAGCAAGTCATCACAGCCATATGCAAAGAATCATAATTACTGATAACTCTACCAGATAAATAAATCAGTCTAGAGAAACGAAAAAAAAAAAAACACACACACACACACACACACACACAAAACACTGCATTATCCTCAGCTGCTAGCATTCAGAATACCAAATGCAATATATGGTGTGTGTGTGTCTCATAGGAAAGACAGAGATTGAGAGAATGCATAACAAGGCATATCAAAAATACAAAGACATGTATCTGCTGACATCTCCAATGTACAATACATTTCTATACATAAATACATATCCACAGACAATATAGTGTACAGACACACATTACTGAATTCTTATTTCAGACAAGGTAACATTCTAAATCTAGAATACTGCAGTCTTAATATACCTGTTACAATAGGTGTGCACATATCCATATATTAATTAATAATGTATCCATATAATATATTATGTATCCATATAATTATATAATATATCTATATATATATAATATCCCATGTGATGTAGCCATTGGATGGTATGTACATGATATGAATGGAGGTATAATATTTGGCATGCTGTGTACCTGGGTGGAGGTGGCTCCCAGGGATGAGTGCCCTCAGCATGTCCCAGGCTGTGCAGTGTGTGGGGGTCTGTGCTGGGGGGCCCCCTCTACCTCACTGTGAAGCAGTCCTGCTCAACCAGACACACTGCTCCTGCAAGAGCAAGGGGAGGGGGCGGGGCCTGCCAGTGCAGGACTCAGCATCACGCACTGATTGGCTAAGCGCGCAGCCAATCTTGTCAGCGTTCTAGCCAATCGGCGAAGGGCAGGGCGGGGTCTGACAAACACAAAAGACGTCAATTGCTTTTAGCGCCTGGTAGTGTGCACTGTGTGCTGAGTGACGTAACCCGAAGAGGGCGGGGCTTCCTGTGTGTGTGCGTGTGTACGGTGTGTCGGAGGTAATAGCTGAGAGGTTGGGGGGTCCTTGGTTACCGATAGAACCTCACATCATCATATAAACTCTGCAGTCGCCGCCGCCAGGTGGCGCTGTTATCGTGTTTACCTGCAGCTAGGTAGCAACTGCTGCGTCACGTGTGATTGTGCGCGGTGATTGGCTGGCTTTTCTGTAGGCACGCCCATTTCTGTGTGTACATTGAGCACGTGGTGTCTGCAGTAGGAGATGAGGTTGGGGCATGTTATCAGCCCCCCACACCCCCCCAAAAAAATTAAATAAAAAAATTGTTATTAAAACAAATTAACATTTTAGTCTGCTAATTAAAGTAATACAGTTATAACAGGTGTTTTCCTTATACACTGTATGGAATATGTAGACCATGAGTACACTGACTGTCACCATGAAAATAAAACATTACTGTGTACAATGTAAAATGAGGGTCCGTCAGAACGCAGGCCGCACAGCGCCATGCTGCCTCGCAGAGTCTGACTGTACCCCATTATGTGACCTTTTAGCTGCACTGTGCCAAAACAAAGCATAATTAAAATCCCTTGAAATCCTATTTATTTTTTAAATTGCCGTGTGTGTACATATGTGTCTGTTTGTGTTATGTGTGAGGGGGCTGTTTGTGGTGTTGTATGTATGTATGTGGGTTGTCAGCGGTGCTGTGTTTGTCGTCGGTGATACCGTGTGTTTGTGTGGGCTGTCTGTGAAGCTGAGTGTTTGGGTGTGGGCTGTTTGCTAGTTTTTGCGTGTGGAGGAGGATTCGTGTGCGGCTGTGTGTGTATGTCTCAAACACGTGCTCCCAGACAAAGACAATCACACAGACACCGATGCATACTGCCAGACAAACACCCACCTCAATACACACTGCGCCTGACACACACCCCAGTACACTCTGCCACGTACACATGCTCCCCTCTCTTTTCAAGCACTGGGGGGAAGTAATCTGAGATCAATTCTTTGATCCCACTGCAATTAGGCACACATATCTGAGTAAATTTGTCACATCCGTTCCCGGAGGAGATCATCAGATCTCCCCAGGCTGATTGGGTTCAGCAGGCTTGCGGGCCGGTGTTGGGGCAACTTGTGTGCCATAGGTGCTGATCCTTGATGTAAAGGGATAACTGCTAAAGAAGATGAACTATTTCACAGTAAATGGATCAGGCAAAGTAAGGCCAGTCAGCCAAGCCATTATAGGATAGGTGAACTGAGGGATAGAAAGACCCAATCACGTTAAAGGACCACTCTAGTGCCAGGAAAGCATACTCGTTTTCCTGGCACTAGAGTGCCCTGAGGGTGCCCCCACCCTCAGGGACCCCCTCCCGCCCGGCTCTGGAAAGGGGAAAGGGGTTAAAACGTACCTTTTTCCAGCGCTGGGCGGGGAGCTCTCCTCCTCCTCTCCGCCTCCGTTCCTCCCCGTCGGCTGAATGCGCACGCGCGGCAAGAGCTGCGCGCGCATTCAGCCGGTCACATAGGAAAGCATTCATAATGCTTTCCTATGGACGCTTGCGTGCTCTCACTGTGATTTTCACAGTGAGAATCACGCAAGCGCCTCTAGCGGCTGTCAGTGAGACAGCCACTAGAGGAAATAGGGGAAGGCTTAACTAATTGATAAACATAGCAGTTTCTCTGAAACTGCTATGTTTATAAAACAATTAGTTAACCCTAGCTGGACCTGGCACCCAGACCACTTCATTAAGCTGAAGTGGTCTGGGTGCCTAGAGTGGTCCTTTAACCCAGTGGAGCGCTAATTAATCTTGGACTTACCCTTAAACTATAAAGGAACATATGGTCTGCTCTAACTGAATGTACTGTGGAAGATAAATAAATACACAATAGTGCAGTAAATCCAACACAAGGGAGTATGGGTGATGGAAACACTCACACGTGTCTAATAAGGACAGGCTCAAACAGGGCCGGACTGGGAGAAAAATTCGGCCCGAGCATTTTTTTATCCCAGCGGCCCACTAAGAAGGGGGCGGGTCAGAGGAGGTGTGTTTTGTCATCACGAATGACAAGCACTCCCCCTCTCAAAGTGAGCATGTTGGTTCAATGCTCTTCCAGGGCAGACCATGCGCAGAGCTCTGCTGAAGAGCTCTAGCATGAGAAAAAAAAAAACTGTATTTGTTCTGCACAGTGCAAGCAAATTTAATAACATGCTTGCACTGTGTTTCCTTGCAACTTGTCTCTGGTGTCTCTATAACTGGATACCAGGAGACAAAAATGCCAGGAAAGAGTATTGTGCATGTGTTTGGAGTCTGCTTGTGGTATTGCGTGTGTGTAGAGTGAGCTGATTGTGGTGTGGTATTGTGTAATAAGGTTAGTTTTAGACATGTTGTGTCTGTGGTGTAATGTGATGCATATGTGGCTAGGGGCTGTAGAGAATGTATGTAAAGGGGATGTAGCATGTGTGCAAACAGGCTATAGAGTGTGTGTATAGGTGATGTAGTGTTTGTAGAAAGTGTGTGTTTAGGGGTGCAGTATGTGTGTGAGGGGTGGTGTGTGTGTGTGTGTGTGTATATATATATATATATATATATATATATGTGTGTGTGTGTTTGGAACTATTGTGTATGTGTGTGGTGCAGTGTGTTGGGGGGTTCTGTGTGTATGTGAGGGGTGCTGTGTGTGTGCGTGATGGATGCTGTGTGTGAGGGTGCGGTATGTGAGGGTGCGGTGTGATGTGTGTGAAAGTGCTGTGTGTGGTGTGTGAGAATGCTGTGTGTGATGTGTGTGAGAATGTGGTGTGTGACAGTGCTGTTTGTAGTGTGTGTGAGAGTGCTGTGTGTTATAGTGCTGTGTATGATGGGTGTGAGAGTGCTGAGTGTGATAGTGCTGTGTGTGAGTGCTGAATGTGCTGTGTGTGAGAGTGCTGAGTGTGATGTGTGTAAGAGTACTGTGTACGATGTGTGTGAGAGTGCTGTGTGTGATGGGTTAGAGAGTGCTGTGTGTGAGAGTGATGTGTGTGAGAATGCTTTGTGTGATGGGTGTGAGAGTGCTGTGTGTGATGGGTTAGAGAGTGCTGTGTGTGATGGGTTAGAGAGTGCTGTGTGTGATGGGTTAGAGAGTGCTGTGTGTGATGGGTTAGAGAGTGCTGTGTGTGATGGGTTAGAGAGTGCTGTGTGTGATGGGTTAGAGAGTGCTGTGTGTGATGGGTTAGAGAGTGCTGTGTGTGTGTGAGAGTGTTGTGTTATGTGGGTGAGAGTGCTGAGTGTGATGGGTGTGAGTGCTGAGTGAGAGTGCTGTGTGTGATGGGTGTGAGAGTGCTGTGTGTGATGGGTTAGAGAGTGCTGTGTGTGTGTGTGTGTGAGTGCTGTGTGTGTGTGTGAGTGCTGAGTGTGAGTGCTGTGTGTGACGGGTGTGAGTGCTGTGTGTGGCGGGTGTGAGTGCTGTGTGTGATGGGTGTGAGAGTGCTGTGTGTGATGGGTGTGAGAGTGCTGTGTATGATGGGTGAGAGTGCAGAGTGTGATGGGTGTGAGAGTGCTGTGTGTGATGGGTGTGAGAGTGCTGTGGGTGAGAGTGCTGTGGGTGAGAGTGCTGTGGGTGAGAGTGCTGGGTGTGATGGGTGTGAGAGTGCTGAGTGTGATGGGTGTGTGAGAGTGCTGAGTGTGATGGGTGTGTGAGAGTGCTGAGTGTGATGGGTGTGTGAGTGCTGAGTGTGATGGGTGTGTGAGTGCTGAGTGTGATGGGTGTGAGTGCTGTATAAATGTTAGAATGGATTTTGTGTGTGGGGGGGGTAAACAAATAATATAACAGGCATTATGTCCCCCCCTCCCTTCTTACCTTTAGCCTGGGAGGGGGGGGACTGGTACCTGGGGCTGGGAGGCAGAATGGCAGTGTTCCCTGGTGGTCCTCGTGGTGAGTGAACTCTAGCCTGCGGGCTAGAGCTCACTCTCGCGAGATCCGGTCGTTGCCATGGCAACGCTCCGGATCTCGCGAGAGGAACCCGGCGGAGCTGCAAGTTAGAGCTCCGCCGGGTCCTCTCTCCGGGAGGGCTGGCTCCCTCCCTCTCTCCCCGCCGGCGGCCGCATATCTATTCAAGTGGGCCGGTGAGGGAGATCTTTGATCTCCCCACCGGCCCGTCATGGAATACAGCGGGGCCGGCGCTCGGATAGTGCCGGCCCTGCATAGACCGGCAGGGGAAGTCCTGGGACCTTCCCCTGCCGGCCTCGGCCCCACGGCCATCGCGGCCCACCGGGCATTTGCCCGGTGTGCCCGATGGCCAGTCCGGGCCTGGGCTCAAATCACACAGATGATGGTGAATTTAGGCAATACCAGGGCCTCTTCCATTTCTGACAGTGACTCCCTCTCTCTCCCAGTCACGTGGTGTTCCCCAAGGTTCCATTCTCGGCCCCCTACTATTTACATTATTTATAAATGATCTGCCTAATGTCTGCAAATCCTAAAATGTACACATGTACACAGACGACACAGTAATCTATGCAACCATATCCAATCTACTGCAGCTTGAGGCTGTGCTCCAAGACCAGTTTACAGAGGTAGAAAAGAGGATCACAAAAAACAAACTCTTCCTGAACACTGACAAAACTGTCACAATGATCTTTGGAACAGTACCTAAATTACACAAATTACACAATTCCCACCTATCCATCAAAACTAGTTCAAATAGCACACTGACCGCAGTCCACTCTTTCAAATACTTGGGTATGTTGTTAGACCCCAATCTATTTTTTGTCCTCCACATAGAAAAACTTGCATCTAAACTTTATCCAAAACTAGGTGCCCTGTACAGAAACAAATCCTGCCTAAGCCCTACAGTAAAGGAAAAGATTGTACAGCAAATTCTGATGCCAATCATTGATTATGGGGATGTAGTATATGCATCTGCATCGCAAACCCACCTTAATAAACTCAATACATTGTATAACTCGTTCTGCCGATTTGTGCTATAATGTAATTACAGGACTCACGATTGTGACATGCTAAAAGAACTAAACTGGCTGTCGCTGGAATCCAGACGCACCCTTCATCTTTCCAGCCTTGTGTTTAAGAGCTTTTATTGGAAGCTTCCGCCCTACCTGAGCAGAATGCTTTCCTCGGCTGTTCCCACCTCCTACAACCTCCGATCCAGTACCAGAACTTTATTTAGTCTACCTCAATACAAAAAGAAAGCGGCCCGATCCTCCTTCTCCTACAGAGCACCGCAATTGTGGAACAACCTCCCGCACACTTTAAAATCTTCCCCAGGCCTAAAGTCCTTTAAGAGATCCCTCTCTACAAACCTCAAAACAGAATGCAACTGTCATGGTTGATTATATATTTCCTACCTGATCCATGTTAAATTTTGTATATATTGTGTATTAATATTGTTTTTGTATTTTATTGTACCATAATGTATCAAAGCAATGTTTTGTGGAACCAGAAAATTAGAGAAATCTCAATGTATCTTTCCTGGTAAAATATTTTATAAATAAATAAATATCTCGTACAGGAGAGCTCGAACAAGAAGATAAAACAGAGAAGAAGATACTACTCCTAGTATAAAAAAAAAACCTTTAACCATGTACAGTAAATGCACAGATAAGTGAACTGCTCACCTTTCCCAGAGCCCAATATACCTGACTTTTAGCATGTAGACTTATGTACCAGTAGAGCACACTCTTCTTTACATGAGATATACACCCTGTTCCAAATTATTATGCAAACTCTATTTAAGTGTCACAAAGATTAAATATTTAGTTTTTCAGTTTAACTCATGGATGGCATTGTGTCTCAGGACTCTTTTGATCACTGAAAACAATCTCGGACACCTATGATAATTAGATTGCCAGGTGAGCCCAATTTAAGGAAAAACTACTAAAGGAGGGTGTTCCACATTATTAAGCAGAGCACCATTTTCATGCAATATGGGGAAGAAAAACTATCTCTCTGCTGCCGAAAAGAGTGAAATAGTTCAATGCCTTGGACGAGGTATGAAAACATTAGATATTTCACGAAAACTTAGGCGTGATCATCCCACTATTAAGAGATTTGTGGCTGATTCAGAGCACAGACGGGTTCGTGCAGATAATGGCACATTGAGGAAGATTTCTGCCACATCCATGCATCGGATCAAGAGAGCAGCTGCTAAAATACAATTACATAGCAGCAAACAGATATTTGAAGCTGCTGGTGCCTCTGGAGTCCCACGGACATCAAGGTGTAGAGTCCTCCAGAGTCTTGCAACTGTGCATAAACCTTCTATTAGGCCACCACTAACCAATGCTCACAAGCAGAAATGGCTGCATTGGGCAGAAAAATACATGACGACTAATTTTCAAACAGTCCTGTTCACTGATAAGTGCCGTGCAACCCTGGATGCTCCCGATGGATGGAGTAGTGGATGGTTGGTGGACGGCCACCCTGTTCCAAGAAGGCTGCAACGTCAGCAAGGCGGTGGTGGAGTCATGTTTTGGGCCGGAATCACGGGAAGAGAGCTGGTCGGCCCCTTTAGGGTCCCCGAAGGTGTAAAGATGACCTCTGCAAATTATGTGGAGTTTCTGACTGACCACGTTCGTCCCTGGTACAGAAGGAAGAACTATGCTTTCTGTATTAAAATCATCTTCATGCATGACAATGCACCATCTCATGCTGCAAAGAATACCTCTGCATCAATGGCTGCTATGGGGATAAAAGGAGAGAAAGTCATGGTGTGGCCTCCATCCTCCCCTGACCTCAATCCTATTGAGAACCTTTGGAGCATCCTCAAGCAAAAGATCTATGAGGGTGGGAGGCAGTTTACATCCAAACAGCAGCTCTGGGAGGTTATTCTGACATCTTGCAAACAAATTCAAGCAGAAACTGTCCAAACACTCACAAGTTCCATGGATGCAACACTTGTGAAGCTGCTATCAAATAAGGGGTCCTATGGTAAAATGTAACATGACCTGTTAAAATGTTTAAAAAGTTGGGGGCGGAGCTTGAACTCAAACCTGAACGGACGCCATATTCCAGAGCTCTCCCTGAGTGATCCTTAATCTGCCCGATATCGCCCAAATTACTGCCGATCCGACTTTGTAACCCGAAGAACCTGAACAAACAAGCGGGGCTGAACCGGCTGATGCCTTTTTTCCAGCCACAAAAGCAACAGAAGCGGCGCCGCCGAATTGAGGCCTACCGCCCGCTGACAACCTCGGACATTGAGGCACTCCTGAGGAGCAGCTACGCAGGCCACCCGGAGGAGGCAGAGCCGACGCACGACACAGCTATGGGCCGACGGTCACAGAAACCGACTGCAGGTTCCGACACCAGGGATATCGGGTCCTTGTTCCAACGGCCGGCACAACACCAGACCCAAGCACCCTCGGAGGAACCACAAAATGAGGCCGAAACCGAGCCACGAGGCCGAGAGTCAGAAGCGTCGCCAGCCTCCCGGGCACCAATGATACCAAACGCAGATGCCTCAGACGACACCGCTCCGTCCACTGAGGGCGACCTGAAAATTCTTCTTGCAGACATACATAAACTGCTTGAGGCGGACTCAGCTAAACTGAAAACCGAACTCAAAGAGGTCAGAGAGAAGGTGGGAGCGATGGAAGATGGGGTAACGGAAGCACACGACAAGATCCACGCGGTGCAAGACACGGTCCTCCAGCTGCAACAGACCCAAAGAATCCTGATGGGCAGGCTCGCAATTATGGAGGACCGACACCGCCGGCTTAACATAAAAATCAGGGGAGTCCCGACCACAGTGTCCACAGAGGAGCTGCCCCACTACACAAGACGCCTCCTCGCAACCATATTACCTCCAGCAGCAGCCCGCAAAATGACCCCTGAGGGGGTATACCGTCTCCCCTCGACGACCCACACGAAACCTAACCTGATCCGGGATGTCATCCTGAGATGCCGCAACATCCAGGAAAAGATTCAGGTCATGCAAGCCGTGAGGGACAAGACGCCACTTACCTTTGAGAATTCAGCACTGCTGTTCTTCCAGGATCTATCCAAGGCGACGCTGCTGTGGAGAAAATCCTGCAGCCCCGTCACCGCTCAACTACGAGCCGCAGGCATATCATACCGGTGGGGAGCAGACAACTGTATTCAAGTCACACGAGCGGGGACCACGCATATCTTACAAGCCATGGGAGAAGCTGCATCGTTCCTCCGAACCCTGGGACTGCCTGATAAAACCACAACCCCTGGACTATCTACAGACACCCGGGACCCGACCACAGCGACACCCTTCATGCCGCGTTCCAGAGCCGCACCGACACCAGACCCGTGAGACGCCGTACTGAGAGCTGTTACTAGGCCATGTTGGCAGGTCCCAGCTACACACACCGTATAGACTCTGTTGGAACTTTAGACGAACACTCTCTGGACTGGCCCACACTGCCCGAGCTGTAAACGCTTCATGTTTATGTTCACATGTTTTTCTTATGTTTTTTCTTTTTTCTTTTTACATTTGTTAGGCTAATGTACCCCTCCTGCTTTGAGGACACCCTCTTCCCCCCCCTCCCCCCCCGCACATAGAGGCACTTACCCTACATGACCATGGAGGGGGAACAGGAGGAACAAACACAAATCCCAAGGCCTAGCGACTAAACAACCACCCTTACAAGGGTTTGACCAAGGGCCCAGCCGTTAAAGGGCGTCAACACCTTCCCCCCCGTAGCCCCCCTAGGTTAGGGGCGCTGAGCTAGCCCGCATTGGTAACCTTTTCGGTGAGAATGCATAGATAGTCACCACGTCGGATTAGCACACACAATGGCTATACCCCACATCACTCCAATCCCGGCTTCAATCGGCCGAAAAGTACCTAGCGGCTACTAACCTTCAGAAGCATCATTAATATAATTCTTTAGCATGCTACAAACAGTTTTTCCCGCGTTGTAATTATTGTCAGCCTATATGCTTGAATTCTAATGTACTTGTTTCCCTCTCATTGTCTGACATAATATGTTCCTACTTGTATGCTACCTTTTCAAAAAAAAAAAAAAGTGCAGTTTTATTTTTTATATGCTACTAAGATATCTCATGTGAAACACTTGTACTCTATACCGATAACTCTGCTTGTCAAACCACTGCACGATCAAAATAAAGAATTAAAAAAAAAAAAAATGTTTAAAAAGTTAAAATGTTGTTATAAGTTTGATTGAAATAGCTTTTGATTTCAGTAAATATGCTGCAAACACAACAAATGGCAATTTTCAGTTCTTTACAATCTATAAAGTGTTTTGAAAACTTACTGTGCGTAATAATTTGGAACAGTGCATTGTAAATGTTTTATGTTTAAAAAAAATACTGTTATCATTAGGAGGTTTGTTCAATATAATTTGAATTGTACTCTTAATAGTTGCTAACATGAGAATTATGCTGACTGTTATTTACATCAATTATTTAGGTAAATGAGAAAAATATAATTTGCATAATAATTTGGAACAGGGTGTACACAGTGTACTGGAAATTCTCACAGAATGATCAGAACAGAAAAAGCAAGCACAGCTCTTAGTGTAAAACTCTTTTTTAAAAACACACAGTATTGACTGGGGCGGAGCCTGACGACCAACCTGTAAAGACGTCATCTTCCACAGCTCCTCGAGTGCCGATTGCAATCCCATAGATATCTCCGTACACTGAGGCCATGCAAACAAACAAAGCACAGGCCCGGCACCACAACGTCGGGAGAGCAGTTTGATGCCCTTTTTTCAAGCCGCCAAGCATCCCAGGCAGCGGCGCAAAACCGCGGCCTACTGCGCCACACCACTCCTCAGCCTTGAGGCACTCCTCGGCGGATAGAGAGCAGGCAGTGAGTACCCAGCCTACCCCTTACAGGCAGAACCAAACATGGGCCGACTCACCCCTAAACCCACGGCCGGTGATAACCCCCAAGGTAGGGATATTGGGGAAATGCTGCTCCGGCCAGTGCAGACCGCGCTAGTATATGCGGATCCCCCGCCAAACATGGCCCCAGTCCCGGAGACAGAGGGAGAGGGGACCCCACACAGGCAAAACTTCCAGGGGGAACCCACAAAACCCCCAGCCTCACCAGAGGACTCAGACCCCACCACTAAAGGCGACCTGAAAGCCCTCCTAGCAGAAATCCAGAAACTGCTAGCTGCAGATGTAGCCCCGATTAAAAGGGACATGCAACAAGTCACAGACCGGGTCACAATTGCAGAAAGGGACATAGCAGGAGTCCACAACTCTGTGACCACCCTGAAAGACTCAGTCCAACAACTGCATGTGGAACAACATGTACTAGCAACCCAAATAATGTCCCTTGAAGACAAGCAACGCCGAACACATGTAAAGATCCGCGGCATACCCAACACCATCACCACTGAAGAACTTCCGCACTACATACGATGTCTCCTGACTACAATCCTGTCACAACCAGCAGCTAAGAAGATCACACTGGATGGGATATACCGTGTAACAGGCACAGCCCGCACCAGACACCCCCAGAGATGTCATCCTACGGTGCGTCACCATACATGACAAGATCCACATAATGGCTGCCCTGAAAGGCAAAACGCCACTAGAATTCGAAGGAGCTCAGTTATTATTTTTTCAAGACCTCACCAGAGTCACTTTACTTAGACGCAAATCCTTCGGCCCAGTAACCTCCGCCCTACGTAACGCAAACATGCCATACAGATGGGGTAACACCGGCTCCTTACTTGTCCATCACGCTGGGACCACTCACAGCCTCACCTACCCGACGGGAGCCCCAGCCTTCCTATCTGCAGTGGGAATACATCCGAATCAACCTCCTACTACGGACGACAACGTAACCTGGGACCCTACAGCCAGCACCTCAACTGGACAAGCGACGGACTACCCACAGCGCCCGCATACCTGACCTTAACCTGGGACTGTACCGGCTTGGTCTCTGAGCCGCCAACCTGAACCAAGGCTAAGAAACCGTCTCGGACCAACGACTTGATTGAACATTTACCCAAACCGTTTGAGAATCTACAACGATAGAGCTTCATGCTTATCCATATATTTTTGTTATTATCCTTTTCTTTCCACTTGGTTATATTTTTACTTTTATTTCACTGACTCATCACTTACTCTTATTTTCTTGTACGTACATGCAGACATCTCACCACAACGCCAGAGACAGGCACCACAACACCCAAACATACCGGGCTCTGCACAATGGCCTCCAAGACGCAGGCAACCTAGTAACGAGAGGCGCCTTTAATACCCCCCCCATCCCCCGCCACCCCCTTAGGTCAGGGGCCACACTGAGAGTGCCAGACTGCCACTAAGACATCTAACGGACCGACGTCCACACAAGCATGCACAGCACATGGCACATAGTACCCAGAAGATACACATACCCTGGCACTAGATACACACAATGAAATCATCCTGAGATCATGCACACGCGTAAGCTCCTGCACAGCATAACACCTTCATGTAACACAAAGGAGCATACCTCACATCCTACGCCTGTAGTATACCTGGAGCGCAACACAACCAACCACAAGCCTGTAGAATTCTAACTAGCTCCGGCTTTGACTTCAAACATGATCATAATAAAAAAGTGCTAGCCAAACGCATTTCACGGTATAGCTTGACACTAACCCCAAACACTGAGAGTATACTCACGATTGTTGACTAAATGCAAACTGACGATCTCATGAAATGCTGAATGTAACTTTCTTGTACAACTGAGCACAGAAAAATAGAGAATAAAAAAAAAACACACAGTATTTGTTGATACAGGTAACTGCTCACCTTATAAAGAGCCTATTATACTTGGCTCTTAGTATAACAGCATATGTGTTAATAAAGGAGACACAACCTTTGCAATAGAAACAGGGATCTAGGGACCCACAGGACTACATTTCTTCTAGTAGTACTTTATTATATGAAAGTAAACAATAAAAAGCTTTAAAAATTGATACTAACAAGGATAATAACTGTCCACAAGTCCTCTCATTCCAATCAAGATGCGTTTCAACGCTTTTCACAGCATTTTCAATCGATAAGAAAGCTTCCATATGGTCCAGTATAAAATATCCAGCCATTTACATTCAATGGCTGAACTGGTCGATTTCTGTCCAAGCCGTGGCAATTGCCTATCAAAAGAGGGCGATCACAGCTGTCTCGGATGCTGTGGGACTGTCCACATTTCGAACCTGATGTTCCACCATTGCAGCACTACCCCACATTTCAGAGATGCTGATGGAAATGTATGCCTCCACACACTTGGTTTGTTTTTATTTCTGTCATTTCAAAGCAGCTATTAGGTATTTTCACATTATATATTTGTATTCTGAGTTTGCAATTCGTAAGCACTCCACACCAGTGCTAGGAACCTCCATCATCCACTTACTAGAAAGCTTGAAAACGGAAACGTTGGCCGTTGATTGGCTAAGAGTGGTCTCCTGATGCTCTTAGTCATTCACAAAACAACAATATTTTTCTCAAGCTTGTTTTATGAATGGGGAGCCACTGATTGGCTGAAAATGTCACTAGTCCGAACAGTATCTCCCCTGCCCACAGTGATACTAGGTTTACTTTTGCAAGCTCTCCAGAAAGTGAATGTTGGAGGGGGCAGAACAAACCGGAGCAGGTGAGTAGACTTTGGGGTTTAAGGGACACTATAGTCACCCGAACAACTTCAGCTTAATGAGGTTGTACAGGTGAGAACTATAGCTCCCTGCAGCCTTTCTCATGTAAACACTGTATTTTCTGAGAAAATACAGTGTTTACATTGAAAGCTAGGAACACCTCCAGTTGCAGTCACTCAGAGTGAACCAGAGGGACCTTGGAGTTGATGGAGGCATAATATGCCTCCATCCACTCAGATCTGCTGTCAGCAGAGCACAGGGCAGCACTGTGCACAGCATTTTGTGATTCAGTATCTCCTCCCTCTGCATGCAGACACTGAACATTCCTCATAGAGATTCATTGATTCAATGCATCTCTATGAGGAGATGCTGATTGGCCAGGGCTGAGTTTGAATCATGCTGACTCTGCCCCTGATCTGCCTCTTTGTCAGTCCCAGCCAGTCCTATGGGGAAGCACTGTGATTGGATCAGGCTACCACTTCTGATGATGTCAGCAGACTGCTTGTTTTTCTGAGTCTAACAGCATGCAGATTTACAGCTTCAGGCTTGAATACAGTAAGATTTTTACTATATTTATGGTGGCATGAGGGTCCCAGGGGGGCTAGACGGTGGTGTTAACACTATAGGGTCAGGAATACATGTTTGTGTTCCTGACCCTATAGTGATCCTTTAAACCATTTCTGAACAGTTTAACCCCTAAACTTAAGCCAGGGCCCTTCTGGCACCATAACAACTTAATTTAGATGAAGCTATGGTGCCTAGAGCGTCAATGCAGCATTTTCAATACCCTATCCGATGCAATGCAGAATTCATAACTGTTGCACCTAAACATGGCAATCAACAACTCTAGGCAATACATGGAGGAGGGCATGCACTTGCACTTGCGTAGGAAAAACTGGCCTTTGAGTTATGCAGCATGAACAAGTTTAACCAAGTCCTTTATGGGGACAGGAATCCCAAAATAGGATTGTCTCTGTAATTCTGAGATATCTCAAAGTGATGAGCAATAACCAAAATCTTGTAAAATATGCAATGATTAAGTTGTTCTCACACTCAAAACTGGTAGCCAGTGCCTAGTCATTGTTTTCCTTTTTATTACCCCTGGAGGGAACATTACAGCGATAAACTAATTTTAAAAAAGTATTGTTCTCCTGAGGATTGCATCAATAGATAATGTAACACAGACAGTATAAAACAAGCTGCACTCATGGGGAGGAAGCGTTATGGAAATCACAGCTCTCACTTGAACTTCACATTATAAAGGGATATCCTGAACACACATTATATGCCTGAATTCAACTATAAGACAGTCAGATCGCACGCTATGTGCTAACAGTCAGATCACACGCTATGTGCTAACAGTCAGATCACACGCTACATGCTAACAGTCAGATTGCACGCTACGTGCTAACAGTCAGATCACACGCCTCATGCTAACAGTCAGATCACATGCTACATGCTAACAGACAGATCGCACGCTATGTGCTAACAGTCAGATCACACGCTATGTGCTAACAGTCAGATCGCACGCTATGTGCTGACAGTCAGATCACACGCTACATGTTAACAGTCAGATCACTTGCTACATGCTAACTGCCAGATCACACGCTATGTGCTAACAGTCAGATCACACGCCTCATGCTAACAGTCAGATCACACACTACATGCTAACAGTCAGATTGCATGCTATGTGCTAACAGTCAGTCACACACTACATGCTAACAGTCAGATCACACGCTACATGATAACAGTCAAATCGCACGCTACATGCTAACAGTCAGATCGCATGCTATGTGCTAACAGTCAGATCACACACTACATGCTAACAGTCAGATCACACGCTACATGCTAACAGTCAAATTGCACGCTACATGCTAACGGTCAGATCACACACTACATGCTAACAGTCAGATCGCACGCTATGTGCTAACAGTCAGATCGCACGCTACATGCTAACAGTCAGATCGCATGCTATGTGCTAACAGTCAGATCGCACGCTATGTGCTAACAGTCAGATTGCACGCTATGTGCTGACAGTCAGATCACACGCTACATGTTAACAGTCAGATCACATGCTACATGCTAACTGCCAGATCACACGCTATGTGCTAACAGTCAGATCACACGCCTCATGCTAACAGTCAGATCACACACTACATGCTAACAGTCAGATCGAAGGCTATGTGCTAACAGTCAGATCACACGCTACATGCTAACAGTCAGATCGCATGCTATGTGCTAACAGTCAGATCGCACGCTATGTGCTGACAGTCAGATCACATGCTACATGCTAACAGTCAGATCACACGCTACATGTTAACAGTCAGATCACACGCTACATGCTAACTGCCAGATCACACGTTATGTGCTAACAGTCAGATCACACGCTATGTGCTAACAGTCAGATCACACGCCTCATGCTAACAGTCAGATCACACGCTACATGCTAACAGTCAGATCGCACGCTATGTGCTAACAGTCAGATCGCACGCTACGTGCTAACAGTCAGATCACATGCCTCATGCTAACAGTCAGATCACGCGCTACATGCTAACAGTCAGATCGCATGCTATGTGCTAACAGTCAGATCTCACACTATGTTCTGACAGTCAGATCACACACTACATGCTAACAGTCAGATCACACGCTACATGTTAACAGTCAGATCACACACCTCATGCTACCAGTCAGATCACACGCTACATGCTAACTGCCAGATCACACGCTACGTGCTAACTGCCAGATAACACGCTATATGCTAACAGTTAGATCACACGCTATATGCTAACTGCCAGATCACACGCTATATGCTAACAGTCAGATAACACGCTATATGCTTACAGTCAGATCACATGCTGTGTGCTTACATTGAGATCACATGCTATGTGCCTACAGCCAGATCAAATAATCTTTGAAATCTTTTTACACATTGATTGTAGTCCACCTCTGGTAAATTCAATAGTTTGGTCATTATTTGAAAAGGAGCACACCTGTCTATATAAGGGCTTACAGTGTAAATGTATATGAGAGCCAAAACAAGCCAAACGAGGATTGTGTCAAGAAAAAGATCTGGGGAAGACTACAAAAAGTCTTGGCTACATTAAAGGTTTCCAAGAGCACAGTGGCTTCCATAACATGGAAACAGTCATGCTAACAGTCAGATCACACACTACATGCTAACAGTCAGATCGAAGGCTATGTGCTAACAGTCAGATCACACGCTACATGCTAACAGTCAGATCGCATGCTATGTGCTAACAGTCAGATCGCACGCTATGTGCTGACAGTCAGATCACATGCTACATGCTAACAGTCAGATCACACGCTACATGTTAACAGTCAGATCACACGCTACATGCTAACTGCCAGATCACACGTTATGTGCTAACAGTCAGATCACACGCTATGTGCTAACAGTCAGATCACACGCCTCATGCTAACAGTCAGATCACACGCTACATGCTAACAGTCAGATCGCACGCTATGTGCTAACAGTCAGATCGCACGCTACGTGCTAACAGTCAGATCACATGCCTCATGCTAACAGTCAGATCACGCGCTACATGCTAACAGTCAGATCGCATGCTATGTGCTAACAGTCAGATCGCACACTATGTTCTGACAGTCAGATCACACACTACATGCTAACAGTCAGATCACACGCTACATGTTAACAGTCAGATCACACACCTCATGCTACCAGTCAGATCACACGCTACATGCTAACTGCCAGATCACACGCTACGTGCTAACTGCCAGATAACACGCTATATGCTAACAGTTAGATCACACGCTATATGCTAACTGCCAGATCACACGCTATATGCTAACAGTCAGATAACACGCTATATGCTTACAGTCAGATCACATGCTGTGTGCTTACATTGAGATCACATGCTATGTGCCTACAGCCAGATCAAATAATCTTTGAAATCTTTTTACACATTGATTGTAGTCCACCTCTGGTAAATTCAATAGTTTGGTCATTATTTGAAAAGGAGCACACCTGTCTATATAAGGGCTTACAGTGTAAATGTATATGAGAGCCAAAACAAGCCAAACGAGGATTGTGTCAAGAAAAAGATCTGGGGAAGACTACAAAAAGTCTTGGCTACATTAAAGGTTTCCAAGAGCACAGTGGCTTCCATAATTCTTAAATTGAAGAAGTTTGGAATAACCAGGATTCTTACTAGAGCTGTCTGCCTGGCCAAACTGAGCAAATGGGTGAGAACGCCCTTGATAAGAGAGGTGACCAATAAAAATTATTTTTAAAGGAACCCTATAGGATCAGGAACACAAACCGGTATTCCTGACCCTATAGTGTTTAATCCACCATTTAGGCGGCTTGCCCCCCTAGCCTCCTGAGAAAAGGTAAAAACTCACCTTATTTCCAGCTCGGCTAGCCCCGCCCTGATCCCCCTCCTTGGTGACATCAACATCATTGGATTGGCTGAAATTGGCAAGGAGGCAGGATGGGGCAGGGCCAAACACCATTTTAGCCAATCAGCACCTTCTCATAGAGATGCATTGTGTCAATGCATCTCTATGAGAAAAATTCAGCATCCCTATGCAGAGCGTGGAGACGCTGAACGGCAGTGTTGCCTACCGTGCAGCCCTGAGCCAGGAAGCACCTCCAGGGCCATCTGAGGAGTGGCCACAGGATGTATGCCTAAGGGGCAATGTAAACACTGCCTTTTCTCTGAAAAGGCAATGTTTGCATGAAAATGCCTGCAGGTAATAATTATACTAAATAGAACAACTTCATTAAGCTGTAGTTGTTCTGGTGACTATAGTGTCCCTTTAACAATTGTAACATAAGGCTGCAACATAAAAATGTGAACAAAATTAAGGGGTCTGAATGCACTGTAAATGATTGCATTGTTAGGGGGTGAATGGAAAGGTTATCTCTGATTGTGTCAAAGCATTTGCCTTAGCTGTGAGATACCATCAAAGGGATGTTCTGCTTTGTAAATATCTTTGACCCCCCATCCCATTCTGTGAATTTATCTTAAAGGGACACTCAAGACCTCTAAACTTTTCCGCTTTCTGATTTGCTTTCCACATAATCCACAAATCTATTCTTCACAAATTAAACAAACATTGTATTAGAGTTTTACTGATCACAAATTGCTGGTAAAGTTAAATATTCCAGAAAAATTGGATATTTATCATTCAGCTTGTTCGTTGTCATCCACAAACTGACTATGATCAATCATCTGGACTGGTCTCTGGACTCTGCACTCCAGAAATGTCAGACAGGGGGTTTGCTGACAAAGTATATATTTTTAAATCTCATTCACTTTGCTTTCATTTTAGGTAATGTCAAGTGTCTCCAATTTTGCTCATGCATAGCCCAGCGAGGTGTTCATTTGAAGCAAAGTTATGCTATAATGCACCCTTTGGAATATATAAAACAGGCCTTCTGGGTATTTTTGGAGTCTCTAAAGCACTCTCTGTCAGCTGGAAATGCCTTTCGTAGATCATTTAGAAAGAGTATTCACAAACGATTATTATTTACGATCCCGAGGACAGTATGTTAAATACAAACCATCACTCCGTGAATTTAGAAAAAGTAGTTCAATGCATAGCAATCTCTTGTATTGAATAGTGTCAATCTGTCAGACTTATTTTTCTAAAAACCCCTAATTTAGAACGAAGTGCTGTCTTTGTTGTTTTATCACTATTATTATTATTTATAAAGCTATACAAATAAATCATGATAATAATAGCTGTGACGAAGGAAATTGTCAGATGTCTGATATTTGCAGTTGTGTTTGTTGTAATTTTGGAATATCTGTCTTCCATCCTGCAAGAATGTAAACAAATACTCAAGGCCCCATTTCCCACTTGACTCTCATATCTTGGAGCTTCTCTGAGTGTCCATATCACGGCACACATTGGACACAATAGATCATCCCTGCTACAGTGTACAGAGCCACTCTTGAGTATCGAGAGATAGTGTAATGAAATGAGTTACATAATCCTGTCTAACTAAGTGACAGATACAGTTATTGTCATATGTAAACCTGTCAACTTAATAACAATGTGTACCATTACAGAATAAACACTTATTATGCCTTTGTTTTCATATTCTGTTTGAAGATTTTATACATTCATTTTCTTCTCATTTTGCAGTGAGTGCTCTACCAAAGACATGTTATCAGCCCTGCACTCAAACTCCCAATATTCTTGAGAAGCTTTATATCATAGGATGAGGTTATTAATGCATGCGCATTCAGCCGAAATACCATAATCACTTTTATAACCGCATGGCTGCCAGCAATTCTGAAAGCCAATAGCGATATTTCTTTGTGCAAGGGATGGGAGCTTCCTTTACGTTTAAAGATGTTTTAATCAAAGTGCTATGTAGAATAGGTTTTCTTTGTATTGACTTATAATGATGCACTTTTACTGACCTTCAGACATGAATTACTGTCGGGTTTATTGGCTATCCTCTCAATTGTAGTGAAATGAAAATACATTTAGAATTGTCCTGTCGGATCTGAAACAATTTGTATTCAGGGTTGTCATCAGAAATATATTTTGCGAGGCTCCCCTGGCACAGACTCACATACACATTCCCAGACGTACACAGATGTAGATACACTCTCCCATAAATACACACTGACAGATAAAAATTCTCAGCTACCCATACATATTCTAAAACAAACAGAGACATGCATTTGTCAGACACACTCACACACAGATATACATACACAGATGTATAATTCTAGACACACACATTCCCAGACATACACTGAACAGACACATTCACATTGCCAAACACACAGATGCACACTGCCATACACAGATGCACACATTGACAGACATAGACTACTACACATGCACACTACTACATACATTGCCATTCATTGATTCACACACTGTGTACACACATAGCTACAAAAACAGAAATAATTGAATAGTCGCAGCATATTTTAGCCATCCTCCTGTTTCCATAAATTTGTGTGCAGGATGGTGTCTTTCCTATGGTCCAGTAGGGGTGAGCTGAAACTGCTGCACATTGCTGTCTCCTGTCTCTCCCTGATGTGACTCTGAGTGAGCCAAGAATATGTAATCTGATGGATAAGGAAGCTGCCAGACGAAAGATACTCGGGTCTGATACAGGGAAACTTGTTAACATTGTCTGGTTTTGGGGGATATATCTAACTCCCCAACCGGGGCACATAGCATTAAACATGGTATGGGCTTACATGATGGTGGCACTGGGTATTTGTAACAAGGACCAGTAGGATTGGTAGATTGAGAGATGGAGTGATCTTAATTTGTGTGACATGTGGAGGCAGTGAAGGCAGAAAGAAAAGAAAAGTAAAGTAAAGAATGATGGAATCAGGTCAACCAGGGAAGTAAATCCAGTACAGAAAACAGTGTTAGGATGGAGTGGTAGAGAGGAGAGGAAAACAAGAAATTGATATGGTTGAGAGATGTGGTAAGTGTCACAGCAAGGGTACATAATTCATTGTTGCACTATAGAATATTGCTAATTAGGTCAGATGGTTTACAACAAGATTTGCTCTTTTGATCAACCAAGGCTTCTGCGAGGTGTGAAATGTTGCTCATCGGTGCCTGCAAGCAGGGGCGGACTGACAACTCACAAGGCCCTCGGGCAATAGGAGACCAAGGGCCCCCTTCTGGTGCAAAGTTTTTTTCCCCTGTGTTTGCTGGTGACATCACACGCAGCATCCCCCACATTTGTTTTCAATCATACAAGTCCATACAAGTAGCCTGCAAACGTTTGTAGGCGACTTGTGGGGTTCAGTGTGTGGGATGCTGCTTGTGATGTGTTCCTGTATGTCAACGTGTTGTGTAAAATTTTTGCCTTTTACCTATTGTACTGCACTGCAGAATATGTTTGTGCTATATAGATGGTTGTAATTATGGTGTGTGTGTGAGAGTGTTTGTGTAAGGAGGCTGTATGCAGTATTGCAATGGCAGGAGTGCTGCTTGTGATAACTGTAGGGAGGCTTTGTGTAGGGAGGCTGCATGTTGTTTTCCATGTGTGGGGATGCTGCTTGTGGGATTGTGTGCATACAGTGTCAGTGAGGCTTCTGGTGATTTTAAGTGTGTGAATGAGTCTGTTTGCAGTGTAGTATGTGAGTTGAGACAGGCCGACGAGGCCAAGGCCCAACATGATTTGGGGTAGAGGCTTCGATTTGTTTAGTCGATGAGCAAGCAGTAGTTGACTGCAAAGGGCGTTTCATAGCAGGCTCATGGAGAAGCTTGTCTGTGGTGCGTCTACCCTCCATGGCAGTCAGGCCCCACACACCCAGATTTTGTCATGGAGTAACACTTCCGGGTTCGGCACTCAGCATTGAGGAGCCGGACCCCGCCCCCCTCTGACACAGCTCTGACGGTATTTAGGGAGACTGGGCCAGAGGGAGGGTGCTTGGTGATTGATTGTGTGAGCTGGCTCCGCGAGACCGTGGGCTCCACAGGCTCAGCTACTGGGATCTACTTCCACCGGACTTGCCTCTCCACAAGCTCAGACAAGCCGTTCCAGCCTTTGAGCAAATGCAAGGATTGCTGCATGCCATAAAGGATTACTGGAGAACGGATACTTTGCTACTTTACAAGTGGACCATATATCTGGACTATTGGAGGACTACCCATATTAACCTTAAGTATATCTTTCAGCTAATTGTCTGCTATACCATTTATTAATGAACTAATGCTTGCTTACTCAAACCTGCATTGCTACAAGTTACTAATCTCATGAAGGACAACTCCCATCATGCTTATTCACTATGAACTGTTTCTTGCTTTGCAAATATTCTTAGCTACTTGATTATTGTTCCTATTGAAGATTATTCTCATGAACTTAAAGAATGTTACTTAATGGATCTCTGAAGAAATACTTAATAATGAACTTTGTGTTGTTGATTACTTGCACTTCTTCTTATTGGATTATTGCCTAAATGCAATTCATTTAAGTTTAACACTTATTAAAACTTCGGTTGAATCAAGTTACCAGAGATTCTCTTTTCTTAAAGCTACAGTATTGATACTTAAGGATTCTCCATTTCTTCACTATTGTAATTAGGGAGATTACAAGCTGCAGTTGAGTTCCAATCCAAATCACCCCTAGTACCCCTTATGAATTCTGTGAAGTGTTACTATTCAGGCTATGGGTGCCAGGGAGAGTCACAGTTTCTGTCAAGCCACTTTGAAAAAGATTGACAGACAAGTGGGTGATGGTGGTCCTATGTGATCCTAGACTCATAGCACCAAAACCACCAGTGTTTAAAGGACCAGTAAGTGCTTCATTGAAATTACGTTGTTACGGTGCCAGGGGTCCTCTGCACTGGCTCACCTTCACAAACGGTTTAGCCCCAAAGTCTGTGTTCCGTCACCAGATCTCTCTGCCCTCTGTCCTTTAGTTTGCTGAAATGCTTCAAAACTAAAGATTTTGGTTGCCACGACAGACTACTCCTCATTTACAAAAACGGCTTGAGAAAAATACATACATTTCTCAAACCATTTTTTGTGAAAGAGGAGCCACGAACGATTTGAACCCTAAAGATGAGCCAGGGACCTTCACGCACCATACCAACTTAATTTCTGTGAAGTTGCTATTGTGCATAGAGTGTTACTTTAAAGTGTCCCTTTATTAGGCTTGGTTAGTGGATCGTTCCTACTCAGAGGTCGCAAAATGTTTTAGCTCACTCACCAAAACTGAAATTTCATGCAGGTCCGCTATGCATGAGAAATACAGTAATCACAGCCAATCACTGAACAATATTCACAAAAAGGCTTTTTTTCCCCTCTCTAATAAAATATTACATTTAGTATAGTGGATGGAAAAGAACATTTAAGTGTTTTCATGAAATATTAATGCAGAGTGTGTAAGAGACCATCTAAAAACACTTCTGATTAAATGGTACTTCTGACCTCTTCACAAATCCCTCAAGATCAGACTGTCCTTAGTCACAGCAGATTCAAGACACAAAAACAGCACTTCATTTTTATAATCCACTTCAACAGACACATGGCACCAAGTGATGCAAAGTGTAAGGGAGGGTGAAATTATTATGGGAATTCCAGTGTTCAGGAAAAAGGAAAACAGGAAAATTTGTCATTCAGATTAAACTGGGGAGCAGATACAGCATTTGGCCTAACATCGAACACGTTTAGTATAGTTTACGTCACTGCTCACTGTGTTTTTAATTACGGCATATCATTAGCCTGATATAAATTAATAAATGAAAGTGCAATAAAATTGTCCAGTAAGCACGTGTGATTGTCTTGAAGAACAGACAGTGAAAGAGATAATGAAAAGTTGAACGCGGGGCCTCGTTCGGGATAAATTAAAAAGAGTCTCACATCTGCTATAAAATTACAGGATGAAAAAAACTGTAAAGAAAAGTCTTTTGGGGTCATTGTTATACTATACCACATATAAGCATAAAACGTACTTCATACCACAAAACAAAGGTGTTAAATTCCCCAAAGCAGTGATTGCTTATCAAGATATGTAAACTATATTCCCGTATTATGCGAATACGTTTAAAAAGTAGCCATCACTGTTGTAATGTGACTTTTACATAGTTCATAACGGCAAAATTAACACTATCATTACCATAGATTTGTGACTTTCTATAAAAGCGATTCTCCAAGCACCATAACCACTTGTGATTTTTTTCACAGGTTATGTTACAAAGAGGTCTCCTGCCACTTTGTCCCTGCTTTCAGTGTCTTATACATGCATGAGTTTGTAAAACTCCATATAAGCCCCACCCCCTTAGTCACAGACATCACAAGAGGAAACTTATACTTTCTTCTTTGCATACATGTATTTGTATAGAATAATTCTGGACGCGCACATGTTCAGGTTAATGCATACATGTTTTCATTGGGGGTATATCTGCTAAATAGTGATATATACATATACACATTTTTTTGGGGGGTAGTGGAGGGTCCCTTTAAGAGCTAATTACATATCCATAGCAACCATCTGAAATCCTTTATTTAAATACTTTTATGCATATAATTATAATGAAAAGGTAATTTAATGTTTATCGAATCTGTACCGGCATGAAAGAATTATATTCTTTGTGCATCACAAGTGCCAGGTAAGGTATATTGTCACACCTCCATATTATTATTATTATTTTTAGAACACAATATTTTAATGTACTGAAGTGTTGTGAATGTATTTAGACTCTTCATCAAGTAAGCTGTACTAAAGCAGAGCATCTGTTTCTGAAAACACACATCTATATATCCACCCACTTATTGTACTTGGCTGTACAGCATATCCCCTACCCACCCCCCCCCCCCCCCTTCTCCCCATTATCTGTGCCCACGGCCTAATTACTTCTTGCCAGTCTATTTTGATAAACATCTGATCATACACCTACATATTCATACTCTTATATAATGTTCAATTTATAGAATTTAAAATAGAGTTAGACAGAATGCAGAGGATCAATTACATTTTATATTTCAGACAGTGCTGAACTTTGATATTTTCATGCTGTCGATAAACGCAAGATGAAAACATTATATCGTTTATTAAAGGAACACTGTCAGTTCCCAACCTGCGTGCTGCCATTTACTTGACCCTCTGTTAGAAGCACGCACCTAATGAAGTAAAGTAAGCCGCCGCCATGAGCGTGTTGTTCATTAAGGTAAACACATGTTCCAGACAGAGTGTAAAATAAATGGCGGCACGCAGGTCGAGAAAGACTGGGAACCTGACAGTGCTCCTTTTCAGCAAATATGGCAGGAAATTAAAGGATCACTGAATGCACCATTACTACGGCATGCTTTAGTGGTTATGGTGTCACGAAAGCCCTGGCGCTTTCTCACAGTAAGATGTCACACAGTTTTAGAACAGCTTGACAACTTTTCACGGGGTCCCATTCTCTGCATCAGTCTTCTCCTGCACGAGTAGCTGGATGTCACTGTAGAATAATGCAAGACAGATGCAGTGGTTATGGTGCAAATAATGCCCTAGTTGCAAACTGGGGAAGGGCAGGTGTGTGGCACCTCCTGTAGGATAGCTGGAAGATGTCTGCACTGGGCTCGCCTAGCGGTGCAGGGCTTAACAGATTGTCTCACTCAGCTGATTCTCTAAGTCAGGATTCTCCAAACTCTGGCCCTCCAGGTGTTGCTGAACTACAATGCCGATGATTCTCTGGCTATCTAATGGGTCATGAGAAGGAACATGGAAGAAAGCAGGTAAACAAAGAGAAGGACAAAAATATAGGAGAGCTGATAGAACCCGAGGGGGTATATACAGTACTGTGGATCAGACACTCTTGCTGCAAGGATGTGAGGGATAGATAAACAGGGATGTATTTTTAATTAGATGTCAAGATTCTGTTTTCGCTTCTCAGTCTGGAGCAGTACCTCACAGTGCCACTACCACACTGTGGTGCTATTGTAGGCTCCTGCACCCAGCCTGATGATATCTGACTCTGTTCCCAGCTAGTCCCACGTTGTGATTATCTCCTCCCTATTTAGTTGAGACTTGCCCCTTGTTTACCAGTTCATTAATATTGTTTTAGATCTGGTCCCTGTACCTGTGTATCAACCTCAGTGTTCTTGAGCAAGCGGCTTTTCTGCGTGAACTCCTTGGGTGTGCCAGAGTGAGCTCCTTTCCTGTATCACCCTCAGTGTTCTTGAGTTTGCTGCTATCCTGCTGCCCTCCGTGTTCCAGAGCTTACTTCTATTCTGTGTTACCCTCCGCATTCCAGAGCTTACTTCTATTCTGTGTTACCCTCCGTGTCCCAGAGCTTACTTCTATTCTGTGTTACCCTCCGTGTTCCAGATCTTACTTCTATTCTGTGTTACCCTCCGTGTTCCAGAGCTTACTTCTATTCTGTGTTACCCTCTGTGTTCCAGAGCTTACTTCTATTCTGTGTTACCCTCCGTGTTCCAGAGCTTACTTCTATTCTGTGTTACCCTCAATGTTCCAGAGCTTACTTCTATTCTGTGTTACCCTCTGTGTTCCAGAGCTTACTTCTATTCTGTGTTACCCTCCGTGTTCCAGAGCTTACTTCTATTCTGTGTTACCCTCAATGTTCCAGAGCTTACTTCTATTCTGTGTTACCCTCTGTGTTCCAGAGCTTACTTCTATTCTGTGTTACCCTCAGTGTTCCAGAGCTTACTTCTATTCTGTGTTACCCTCTGTGTTCCAGAGCTTACTTCTATTTTGTGTTACCCTCAATGTTCCAGAGCTTACTTCTATTCTGTGTTACCCTCTGTGTTCCAGAGCTTACTTCTATTCTGTGTTACCCTCTGTGTTCCAGAGCTTACTTCTATTCTGTGTTACCCTCCGTGTTCCAGAGCTTACTTCTATTCTGTGTTACCCTCAATGTTCCAGAGCTTACTTCTATTCTGTGTTACCCTCTGTGTTCCAGAGCTTACTTCTATTCTGTGTTACCCTCAATGTTCCAGAGCTTACTTCTATTCTGTGTTACCCTCCGTGTTCCAGAGCTTACTTCTATTCTGTGCTACCCTCCGTGTTCCAGAGCTTACTTCTATTCTGTGTTACCCTCCATGTTCCAGAGCTTACTTCTATTCTGTGTTACCCTCAATGTTCCAGAGCTTACTTCTATTCTGTGTTACCCTCTGTGTTCCAGAGCTTACTTCTATTCTGTGTTACCCGCTGTGTTCCAGAGCTTACTTCTATTCTGTGTTACCCTCCGTGTTCCAGAGCTTACTTCTATTCTGTGTTACCCTCAATGTTCCAGAGCTTACTTCTATTCTGTGTTACCCTCTGTGTTCCAGAGCTTACTTCTATTCTGTGTTACCCTCAATGTTCCAGAGCTTACGTCTATTCTGTGTTACCCTCCGTGTTCCAGAGCTTACTTCTATTCTGTGTTACCCTCCATGTTCCAGAGCTTACTTCTATTCTGTGTTACCCTCCGTGTTCCAGAGCTTACTTCTATTCTGTGTTACCCTCCGTGTTCCAGAGCTTACTGCTATTCTGTGTTACCCTCCGTGTTCCAGAGGTTACTTCTATTCTCTGTTACCCTCCGTGTTCCAGAGGTTACTTCTATTCTGTGTTACCCTCCGTGTTCCAGAGCTTACTTCTATTCCGTGTTACCCTCAATGTTCCAGAGCTTACTTCTATTCTGTGTTACCCTCAGTGTTCCAGAGCTTACTGCTATTCTGTGTTACCCTCCGTGTTCCAGAGCTTACTTCTATTCTGTGTTACCCTCCGTGTTCCAGAGCTTACTTCTATTCTGTGTTACCCTCAATGTTCCAGAGCTTACTTCTATTCTGTGTTCGCCTCCATGTTCCAGAGCTTACTTCTATTCTGTGTTACCCTCAATGTTCCAGAGCTTACTTCTATTCTGTGTTACCCTCCGTGTTCCAGAGGTTACTTCTATTCTGTGTTACCCTCCGTGTTCCAGAGCTTACTTCTATTCTGTGTTACCCTCAATGTTCCAGAGCTTACTCCTATTCTCTGTTACCCTAAGTGTTCCATAGCAAACTGCTTTCCCTTTGCAAACCCCCAGTGTATCCAGAGACCCTGTTCCCTTATTTAAATTGAATTTTCTGTTTTGCATTAGTTCTTCTTTTGTGTTTCATGCATATAATAATACACTTCTTTTTTTTTTCTTTAAAGGAAAACTATAGGGTCAGTGTGACGAACTGAACCTCGTCACGAGTTCTTGGTGGGGCCTGCTGGCCAGCCTTTTACCTCAAGACTATGGCCCATGTGTTAAGACTTTGGTTCAGGACTATGGAAAGGCTTTGTCCGTGCCTTTTCCCTTGTCTGGTTTGGTATATAGGATTTACCGAACTGATTATACTTATGCTCTTCGTATGCCGAAGTGGAGTGTGTTGTTTGTTAACCCTATTGACCTCATTAACAAGCTCTAACCACAACATTCTAATCAGTCGGCTGGGTGGCGGCGGCGGCCATCTTTAGCCGTGAACACATACAGCGGTGTTTGGTCATTGAGTGCATGGAACTATAATCGGACACTGGATGGCGCGAACACCGCTGGGACTTCCATCTCTTCGTATGTTCGGCTGAATTCACTTGAGAAGAGCGGCGTTCGGTGGAAACACACTCCCGAACAAGAGACACAGACTAAGTGTACATATGAACTGGTTGCATTCGTATTTCTGTTGTATTGTGAACTCCCGAAAGAGACCGACCACACAGCCTGATTTCATAGAACTCTTTTGGGTAGGAGCCTCGTATGCGGTCGGTCAAATTATGACCTCCATGGAAATCCCAAACCCCTGAACTGATCTGGGTGATTTTTTGGATATGTTGGTCCCCTTGATCGGGGCTATCAGGGGATGTGACTTTTGTGGGGTTTTCCATGTGTTTTAGGGGTACTTTTGGGAGGTTGTTAAAATGTATGTTTTCTGTGCCTGGAGATAATTAAGTTTAGTACAATTCCTGACTCAATTATCTCTCAGGCACAGGCGAGGGAATACCTTGTTTTGTGTGGGAGTGTCCTGGACCTGAGAGCCAATGTAAGTAAAGTGTGTGCTTTGTCGTGGTCTCCTCTCAGGTCCAGTGGGGAATCCCCCTGGAATATGTTAGAGTAAATCCCTTGCATGGGGACCTGCATATAAGTCCAGTTGTGGCTGGACTTAAAAAAACAGAGTGTCATCTCATGTTTGGAGGGAACAGCTATATTCACTCTGGGGATTGCTATATTCACTATACACCCATGGATTATAATCACTAGCTCTTGTAAAAGCTATCCTGCTACACTCTCTGGATTAGGAAAGGTCTACCCACTAGAAGCTGGATCCCTGTCTTGGGTCCATGGTGGGTGGAGGACAGCGAGACCCCAACCAAGCTGTAACGCTGGCTGTGAGGACTACGGTGGTTATGGCATCTGGTGGAGTGCTTGGAAGTACTCAGAGGTACTAGGAAGCAGTGACTGGCAGAGGCACCCATTCGGGGTGCCAGACGCTATCTAACTCCCTTCCCCCCTAAATATAGTAAACCTTTTACTTTCATTCCAGTCTGCAGGTGCTGGCTCTGTCCCTGATCTGCATCCTTGGCTGACATCATCAGAAGTGGTGGACTGAGCCAATCACAATGCTTTCCCATAGGATTGACTGAGACTGTCAAGTAGGCAGATCAGAGGCAAAGCTAGCAGTGTATGACTACAGTGGAACAAAAACTTCTCAACAAAATAAAGTTAGCTTTCAGAAGGGCTTTAGCTCAATCTTGGTTAAATTTAGAAACTGACTGACTGACTGAATAGAGACTGTGATCCTAAAAATCAAAGACAATGATTTGATTGATAAGAAAGCCGCCCAGGTCGACATTTAAAGGACCACTATAGGCACCCAGACCACTTCAGCTCAATGAAGTGGTCTGGGTGCCAGGTCCATCTAGGATTAACTCTGCCTGCTGTAAACATAGCAGTTTCAGAGAAACTGCTATGTTTACAAATGGGTTAATCCAGCCTCTAGTGGCTGTCTCATTGACAGCCGCTAGAGGCGCTTCCGCGCTTCTCACTGTGATTTTCACAGTGAGAAGATGCCAGCATCCATAGGAAAGCATTGAGAATGCTTTCCTATGAGACTGGCTGAATGCGCGCGCGGCTCTTGCCGCGCATGCGCATTCAGCCGATGACGGCAGAAGAAGGAGGAGATTCCCCAGCGCTGAGGGAGCCCGGCGCTGGAAAAAGGTAAGGGATTAACCCCTTCCTCACCCTAGAGCCCGGCGGGAGGGGGACCCAGAGGGTGAGGGCGACCCAAGGACCCTATAGAGCCAGGAAAATGAGTATATTTTCCTGGCACTAAAGTGGTCCTTTAATAAGGTGTGAAACACTTCAGAAAATTTACAGAGACACTCAAATTTGTCAACCAGAGGCTTTTAAAGGGTACGTGGCTCCTTTTCCTGTCGGTCGATCTGTCTTGTCTTGTCTCTTTCTTCTCCTTCTCTCTTCATCCTTTCTGCTACACTATTATTAGCTTTCTTTTTCTTCATATCATGTAAACCAGTTGTTAAAATTGGACTGCAAGATATTTTGTCTAGCTACTTATTACCAATGTTAATGTAATGATTGTATACTGATATTCTTGTTGCCTGCACCTAAACAAAGAATGGAAAAAAAACTAAAATAAAAAATGATCTACTAAATTCCAATAAATGGTGCTATGGCATTCTGTGGACATACTGCATCCCAGTTATTAAGTAGCGAGGTATTCCACAAATACTACAATAGGATTATCTACAACTTGACCCATAGGAAGCTTTACGTTGCTTGTCAGGTGTTCAGGAACGAGCTCACAGTGACACAAAGGAAATAACTCAATCAACGCTTAGCTGATGCATTTTTATCAGCAAATGGGAAAGGATTAAACAATAACTGTGTGTGATGGATCCTTCCAGAGGCTGTGACCCTTTAGTGGAGTAATACTAATATGGGAATTAATGTAATCCATATCCGCACATGTGTCCAGTAAAATGACTAAATGTAATTATTTCCTGGGTGTGTAGGTACCTGATAGATGAACGAGCGACAGCTTTTTTACAATTACCATTTTCATTCACGGTCTGCTTTATTGTCTGTAAATGTTAATTTTAATTTTAGCTTAAATTAGAACTTCTGTGTCCATCAGAGAGAGAGCTTTCCAAAAACCTAAATGAACCTTGCCGTTTACAGAGTGAAAAACAAATATTATTACATTTCATTGAAGTCTCAGTTAGAACAGATATACTACACACACTGAATTACATCGGGGCCGTTTGATAAATTATATATCATGAGGTTTATACAGTGAACTGCAGTGTGTTGAAAGCCAGGTTGCAAAATTTAGACCAAAATTGCTGCTTTGTCCAACTACTTTATAGTCATAGCTTAGCTAATGAAAAGACCAATAAAGGCACCAAGACCTCGTCATCTCAATGGCCATCGGTGTCACTCCAAGGGGTCAAGGAGGGGCAATTGCCTGAGCAAACCTTTTCTTTGGTTCCTATTGTATATATTGGGGATGCTGTGTGCTATGGTAATTGCTGCCACCCAGGAGTAGTGGGAGTCTGAGCGCAGGACCTGTCGTTGTATATTTGTTTTTGCTTTTGTATAACACAGCCATGTTACAATGCTGCCGCCCAGTTATTAAGTATGTAGGGGTTCAGAAAATACCCCTCTCTGTCTCATTAGAGATTTATGTTCCTGAAGCTCAGGGAAGCAAGGTGAATTGTTAGTGTAGGATTTACCTAAGAGGTTTGCCTTGACGTGGCAGGTGGGCTTACATCTAATGGCCATTATGGTCATACTAAAAAACCTCCATTTATCTAAATATGCGTATGGGATAGCGCGCAGGTAACTTTTTTCTTTGGTTTTTAGAGTTGCATTCATGCTTGAGCATGAGTAGCTGATACTCTAAGCCAACAAATAACCGGCGGGATTGGCATCTGATGTAGACAGCTCTGCAGAAGTCAGATCCATTGCCCAAATATCAGGAAACAGGGCCTCCAGGTACTCCAGGCATCATAACCATAAATGGGCAGTAGCGGTTATAATGCTTCGAGTAACCCTTTAAGCAATGGTTTTTTGCATTTGTATTAAGGCATTGAGTATTCCTTTGTCTCCCTCTCTTCTGGCAGTATGATAAACATCGACGCTTGAGTGCTTAACTGGACCACGACATAACCCGTTCCGGATCCTAACTGCTAAGAGTTGCAGCTAACTGGATGAACAAGGAAACTAGGAACATGTGTGCATATGAGAAGGCAGTACAGGACACATTATTATTTAAATAATGCTCCCCACCTCCTCCTTGGCATGTGGATATTCGGAAAAGAAATAACAGATCATGAACAAGAAGTCTCTTGAGATGCTAAGCCAGCCTCTTTACGAACTGCAGCAAAAGTGCCATAAATTGTCGTCCGCACATGGAAATATAATTATTATGCCTCGATTTATTCGGAATTTTCAGCTGGGTCATTATCAGGCGCTGTCCAGGTGCTGTGAGCTGCAGCTGATTCCAGTTACAGCGGATGAGGTCATCTAATGGCCGTCATGATAATCACTTAAATGTTAATGTGTCGACAAAAAAAAAAATATTGTAGGAAATTGTAGAGTAAAAAAAAGAAAAAGGTTTGACGCTTGTTACTTTTAACCATTCACAGTGTATCTAAAAGCTATGGCAAATATTACTGTCCCTTATAATCAAGTTCTGGTTAATGCAACTGTTGTCTATGCATGTGCTAGCCAAGTGGCTAGTAAATGTTCAGATTAACGTGTTCTATACATAGAAACATAGAAACATAGAAACATAGAATGTGACGGCAGATAAGAACCATTCGGCCCATCTAGTCTGCCCACATTGTCAGTAATACTTTATACATTATATTATATCTGGGTTCTGGTCTCCTCTGTGGACAATGCATAGAGGCAAGGGTCTAATTAAAGGGCCCAGCGCCTGCCTAATATCGTATAAGCCCCCCTCGTGCTGCCAAAACAGCTCTGATGCATCAAGGCAAGTTGTAAGGTGGTGCTTCCATAGATCCAATTTAGTGTCCCAGCACATCTCACAGATGCTCAATTGGATTGAGATCTGGGTAATTGTACAGGTTTTATGATGTTTTCGAAAGTTACAGAGTCAAATATAAGGTTTGCATTTCAGTTTTTTCACATTGAAATTTGCCAGATTGGTTATGTTGCCTTTGAGACCGTATGGTAGCCCAAGAATAAGAATTACCCCCATGATGGCATACCATTTGCAAAAGTAGACAACCCAAGGTATTGCAAATTGGGTATGTTCAGTCTTTTTTAGTAGCCACTTAGTCACAAACACTGGCCAAATAAATCAATCAGAAGACCCACCATCTATCGCAGATGCCGTAGAAGAACGGAACGGTCCTGAGCCATGAGCAGTATATCGTCCAGATATACGATAAGGCGCACGCCCTGACCAGGGAGCCAGGCCATCGCAGGACGAAGCACCAAGGCGCTAAAGACAGGCCAAACAGAAGACAGGTGAAGCGCCATATGCGATTCCTCCAGTGGAACCGTAGGAGATCCCTTTAAACTTTGTTTCCCGGCACCGTCAGGTACGTGTCTTTTAAATCCAGCCAATCCCCAATCAAAACGTAGGAGAAGGCCTCTGAGGAGGTGGATGCCGTCTAACTTGAAATGTCGGTAGCGTACCCTGGAATTGAGTGGGTGCAAGTTGATAACAGGGTGCTTCTTGCCACCCTTTTTCTCCACCAGGAAGAGATTGCTGATGACCCCCCAAGGGGTGCATCGGAGCCAACTCTATAGCTTCCTTGGTATGTAGGGTCGACAACTCCTCGTTGATCAACCTGCGATCCTGAAGAGAAAAACAGATCGTTTAAGGGTTACGGAAGAAATGTGTCATCCCCACTAATGCTATTTGGAAGCCCCTCACTCTATTGAGAACCCATGCATCGGATGTGATGGATGCACAGGCTGGGAAAAAATTATGGAGCCTGCTCCCTACACAAACATGAGAAGAAGCATGTGGTAGAATTAAGCTTACCGTATGGGCGTCTTCCACCGGAATTCCCTCTGAAGCCCTTTGACTGCTATGGTCGTCAACGAAAGGGGAAGAAGGGTAATCGGGTTCTAGCCTCCTGGGGCGCTGGTTGAACGAGCCTAGTCCTGTTAACGCTGAATGCAATACAAATGGCCCTTTTGACCTAACCTCAGCATTCCTCTGGGTCTACCAGCCTGTTCTTGGCCCTGGTGTTCTTTGCCAGATCAAGAGCTTGGCTAGGGGGTCAAAAATGTCTAAATATTTGTCTTGGCATGATCTGAATGCTGAATCAAGGCACTTACGTGGGTTCCAACCCAGCTTCGTCAAGATGAGGCAACTTGGGGTTAACTTCGGGGATGTCACACACCTTGTTAGATACCACCGGTCTAGGGCACTCAGCTCTAAGCTTGTTACGTGCTGCCTTGTGAAGAGGGCGCCGCACCCAGGTTTCCAGGTAGTGAGCCACATGGTCCGCTGGAAGCCACTCAGCCGACCTTAAAATGATTTAGGTCATCCGGGTCGAACAAGGACTCACCCAGTCGGTCCAGAAGGACAGTCCCTACAGTTGCGGGCACATTAGCCCTAGGGTCACCTCCCGTCATCCCCGCCGGGGCGGAGGTAAAGAGGTCAAGACCCATGTCCCCAGTACCCTTCTCTGAGTCACATCCTACTCAACACCAGCCTCCTCACTAGACCAGATTTCTGAGTCGGAATCGCTCTCAGTCTGTGCTCTCACACATTTCCACCGACACGCCCGTTCTGCCTGGTGAGGAAAGGCTCTTGTGTGTTACTTGGACACACTTTCATGGGCGACCTGAGGTATGCCAGTCATGGTATTTTTGGAGGCAGAGGGGGATACATGCCTAGATTTACAGCTAGCCTTTCTCTGTGCATCCCCAAAGGGGATCCACCTCTGGACACAAGGTGTGCGTTTAGGGATCCGTGGCCCCTGCGCCCAAAGGGCAAGCAAGCAATGCCTAGGATATAGTCTGAGACAAAGCCGAAGACATTGAACCCATAGTGGCCATAATGGCGTCGGTCACAGACCATTGGAGTGCCAAAGACTGTGCATCCTCCCTGTGGGGAGCAGGGTCACCTGTCGGTAGGGTGGAGCCAGCAGGAAAGGATGCATCTCCCTAAAGTAGAGGGGCATTCATCTCCTCAGGGGTTGGCAGCATACAGGCACCTTAGGCCTGGCAGGCATATAGTTTAGAACCACAAAAAACTAAACTGCAATAGACAAATGTGAATGATGTCAGGAAAAAAGCAAAGTAAGTAGTGAGGGTTAATCACTGAAACTAGCAACCGAGTAGAAGGGACAGAAGGGAGCTCACCAGGGCCCAGACCAGTAGCAAGAGACACGACGCAGGAAGAGGCAGGGACAGGCAAAAAAACTGGAAGGAAACACAGTATAAATCATCAGCTTGCGGGGAAAAGAACGCGAATTTGCATGAAAAGACTACCGAACAGGTGAATTCGTTACGCGAACAACACGCGTTCACAAACCAAATGCACCTAGTAAGGTAAACCCACGAATGCGGCACCAAAAACAACCAAACGGTCAGGAAACAATCCCCGAACAAACAGCGTTCGTGACCCGAACAGAGACAAAATTTCAATACGAATAAAACTACGAACTTCCAAACGTGGGTCCTAAAACAGACCGAATTGGGCCAAAAAGAGGAGCAGAAAAACGTGAAAAGGGCACCAAAATGGACCCAGCACCCGGTAAGGAACAAGGGGGGGACACCCAGGCAGGAAAAAACATAGAAAGAAGGGGGGGAAATACATAAGGTGTGCAGAAGGGAAAATACAATCACCAAAGTAAGGTAAAAAAAGCCAGTGGGTTGACCTCAGTCAACAAGGGAATGGAAGAAAAATCTTTAGCTGGTCTGAGACCCTGAGCACAGCATAGAACACATATATAGCAAACAGGTACAAAACCAGAGTAATATAACATTACAAGTTCAACTAAAAGGAATAAGAGAGAGAATAACAGTCTAACATAAGCAGTATAACTAGAAACCTGGAGCAGCAAAGAAAGAGGTGCTGAGTATTATACTGGGACTTGGAATGGGAGTGTCAGGATTACAGTATGATCCAGCACGTACAATTGTGTAACACAGAGGACTGATTGGTAACGTATACCAGACCTTAGAATGGCCGGACTAACATACCAAAGAATAGTCAGGAATAGCCGAGGTCAAGGGATACAGAAAGAGACACAACGATAAGGAAAAGCCAGGAGTCACAGATGCCAGAAAACAGGGAAGTCAAAAACAATGCCAAAGTCAAGTAACCAGAATTACCAGAATCAATAACGCGCTCTCGGACAACCACAAGGGAAACCACGACAGGGCACTGAGCAGGATGAGAACTGGGCCTAAATACCCCTCCTCTAGATCTGATAGGCTGTAGCCGGCCTTTGACCCCAAAGTCAGTTACCAGGTTCCCATTTGCATAATTGCTGCTCAGCATTAACCCTTCTGTGGATTTGGTTGCTGCTCGGCACAGTTTTTCCTGTGTGGACAGTAAATACCATTAACCACATTTTTATGTGCGGATGGATACGTGACAGGGAGTGGCTTATATCTACATGTATACCATAATTTTTCTTACTGTTTTTGTATTCTTTGCTGTTATTGGTGGACAGTAAAGAAAGGGATATGCACTATGAGCCTCCGTGTCTTGTTATAAAATCTGGCAACCCCTTCGGATTCCTACTTGACGGATTGGATTTGCCTTTTTCAATTTATGAATGCTAAATACCACAGTGCAACAACACCAGGTAATTTTAACAGAAATTAAGTTTACAAGTTAAGAAACAGTTCTGTAGATCCTGTAACCACATGTTAAGCGTTTGATACATTTACTGATATTTGGCTGTTTAGTGGACTGGCCACTCCCACACCAGAGGGAAACTCTTATCCCATAAACCTCTGCACAGCATATGCTGTTGGATAAAATGTCCCTCTCCAAGAGCAGTCCCACCCATGTTATAGGACAGGGATAGGCAACCTTCGGCACTCCAGATGTTGTGGACTACATCCCCCATAATGCTCTTACACCCATAATGCTGGCAAAGCATCATGGGAGGTGAAGTCCAAAACATCTGGAGTACCTAAGTACCTGTGCCTGTTATAGGATAAGTGGAATACCACAACTGCTACAGTATTATCCATACCTTGGTTCATGGTTTATTGGCAGAATATGTGTAAGTGGTTAATAGAGGATTAAAGACACACATTTCTGGTTGTTCTAGTAAAATAAGTAATGTAGCAGTGGGCAGATGAGATTTTCAGCATGTTACAGCCCAGATAATGGTAAAGATTCTAATTATGGGTCTCGTTGACACATAATTGATCCTTCAGGTTCAGATGATGAACTTGCTTTAATTCTGCAACATAATTAAAGGGACATTAAAGCTTCACAACAAATAAACCTTTTATTAGAGGCAAGTGCGTTGGATGATGATAATACATGTGATCTTAAGCTTAATGTTAACACTTCATATCATTTACCTTTTCTGTTTCATTTGAGGAATGTCAAGGCTTGGATGTGTAATCAAAAAGAAAACATTTGCTTGACAAAATTCAGCGTACCTCCCAACCAGGGAACTCCAGACGCTATAGCCACAGAGATGAAGCAGTTGAGGTGTCTATAGTGTCCCTTTAAGATAGTCCCCAGTGTTTAGAAAAAGCACATCACATTACTGAGACCCCAGGCAACGTCGAAGAATAAACTATACTGTACTTACACTGACTTATCCAGTGCAGAGGAGGCTCATCTGACAGCAGAAACAATGAAGAAGAGGTTTTGCAAAATGTAATTCCTATTATATTACAAATGAAGAACAGGTTACTGAGCTATTTTTACGACTGAGGAATGGGTCGCCAACACCTAGCTCATTTAATACGGCTCCCGTCAAAAAAGGTTAAGAACCACTGATTTACAAGATATTTTACAGGAAACATACGTTGAGAATTTTCTTGTTGTCATGCGTGGCCATGAGATGTATGATTACTATATAAAATATTTAATATGGTCCATAAACAATTGCACATAAATAATAGCAGCTGCTTCAAACAGAAGATCTGAAGGGGCAGATGTTTTTTTGAAACTCACCAGTGGTGACATTTAATATGTTTTCTGCAAGGTTATTCCACACTTGTTGAATCCCTTTGTGCTACTCTTCCTATTTATAATAATTATAATGAAAAGCCATAATCCCAACATTATTACTGCCCGGTGATTAGTAAGATTACATTTTTACTTCCTCTACACAGGGGAGTACAGAGGGGTTGGCGAGACCGGCGCCCCGCAAGGGGCGCAGGCCAAGGGCGGCGCAATAATCAATTGTCAGTTTGAGCAGTGATTTTTTAGCCCTACGCTCAGCCTGCACTCCATCAAGGAACCGCACGCACAGTACACAGGGGGAGCACGGCTGCGGGGACTGCCCTTCTGGACCCGCTGTGTGTCACATGACTACTCAGCACTCAGCATGACACAGACAGCGCACCGAACATTGTGTGCTCCCCTCCCCTGCCCTGCCATGACAGGCAAAATGGCAAGGAGGAAGGCAAGTGAGGAGAGCCTCTGTGAGTGCTGCGTGGGACGATGTCACAAGGATTGCATAGGTAGGAAGATTTCAGGAAGGAGGGGAGGGAATATTGAGTTGACAAGGAGGGGGGAAATATTGAGGAAGAGGGGAGGTTGGCAATGGGGGGGGGGGGATATTGAGGAAGGGGGGAGGTTGGCAAGGGGGGGAGATATTGAGGAAGGGGGGAGGTTGGCAAGGGGGGAGATATTGAGGAATTTGAAAGAACAAGTAAAAGAACAAGTAAAAGATGGGGATGTTTTTCTGAGATAAACAAGAAGTATTCTTAATCGCTTCTTCTTTACTAACAATTGTACGGAATGTAGTGTCAGAATTGACATTCTCCTACAAAAAGCCTGTGTCTGAGAATAGACTGCAGCCTGCTACTGTCAACAATTTCCGGGCCCACCTGTCTAATCACGTGTCATATCGCGGGGGCACAACAGAGATGAGACAACGAACAGAAGAAACTTTCTACACGTTGGCAAGGAATCTACTATAAGGGCTGTTTTCTGGTTTTATAAGATAGCCTACCACATAATCCTATGCTGTATATAATGCAGGATATAATGCTGTATGACATGATGATATCATTTTAAAGAGAAATTCCAAACACCATAATCACTACAGCTCAGCTTGGGTAAACTGCCTCCAACATTCTCAGCCAATCATCAATGTCCAGGTTTGACAAAGCTGATGTTCTTAATGTAGAAGAGTACATTTCACATTACAATAAGACTAGTGAAGGGCTGGGTATGGTCCCCAGTTTTTGTCAAAATGTTTAACAAAAAATATACTTTTGTGCATAGAGGAAGAGGGGCCAAGTAATCAGGAGAGGGTTGTGAACATTTGGTTAGAGGGGCCAAAGTATTGAACATGAGATGTTTTATACCACGTGATGCTCACAGGTCTCTATGTGGGTGATCCCACTCTTCCAGAATATGCAGAATATGGTATGAGATAGAAGGAGTCTGCTTGAGATGTGACATCATATGCCCCTACGACCTCTATCAGTAAGACCTGCGCATTAATGCAGAGCATTTATAGACACTACCTGTTTCCTGCGACTCTTTTGCCAAGAATGACATTAATCAGTTATGAATGCCATAAGAACTGTTTCAGTTCACCTGCAGTAAACACCTCCAGGGGCATAGGCACGCTCATTGCAGTCTGGCAGTCTGGCCAGGCCTAGATAGTGCAGTCCACCAGCAAACATCCCAGTGGGACAGTCCAATCGTGGAGCTTATTGCATATGTCCAAACATTTGGAAGTGTTGAGCGGGACTTCAGGGGGGCTGTCATCAGCGACACAACTTGGTTCATTGGAGACACCCTGGAAGGCCCCAACATACAAGCCCTACTATAGAGGACCATGCAGAGAGCACCGCGAAAGGTCCTACTGCCCCCCACATAGTGTGATTGCGTTTAATAGTGTGCTTGTGCTGTGCTAGCTGGGGGAAGTTCCTGGTCCCTTCAGATGTGGGACACTTGGAAACACATTGGAATGATGGGCAGTACAACAAAATAGGGACTGTCGTGAGGAAAGCATTTAATTTGTTAGCCCTGTGACCAATATTGCTGCCCACCAGCCCATGCACATTCCCACACAGTGCCAATCCAGCACGATTCAAGTCTGCTGTCCACATCTACTGTATGCTAGTGACTCCTCTTCCCAGTAATCCCATGTGATTGATAAGCAGCATAGATACGCAGGGGCAGTAAGCAGCCAGCGTTCAGACCACACTCAGTAGTTTCTTGGAAAAAGTACCATTCATAGGCGCTGGTTGAACTGGGTTGTGTTTGGTTGTCACAATACTTGTCCCTTGCAGCACCAAACAATCACAGAAATTAGGTCTCATCTGTGTTCTCATCGCTAGCTTCCTGGTGCCTCATGACATCATATATGACATAGAACCCTTCCATAGGTCTCCTTATATAATGTCAATCTATGTGGTGCTTTTTTATGATATATACACACTTGTAACGGTCCTCTGTAACCAATGACAAGCCAGTATAGGGTATATTTATTATTCTGGTTGTCCTTGTTTCTTTGACCTCTTATGGTTCTTATGGTTCTTGGTTCTTGAGTGTGTTTATACTTTGCACTGGATTTATTGTTTTCTGACTTTGGCTTGTTTGACCTTTCCTGCTCTCTGTTATCCTGTCTTTGGCCTGACTATTAATACTGTGTATCTCTGTTATCCTAGACCTCATTTTTATTTATTTGTCTCAGGCACTAGCCCAGTCATGGTAAGGACCGGTTTGTGTTCTTTTACTGTTTCCTTTAGGTTTGCGTGTTAGGGTATCTCCATTCCTGATATTAGGGTACTTCCGACGATGTTACATTCTGTAGCTGCGCATTTTTACTGCAGTTGTTATTTGAGCACTGTACAAATAATATCCACAAAAAGGCAGAAGATGCAGTTGAAATAACTATTTTTTTCTTTATATTTTGTTTTAAGGGGAAAAAAGTACAGGATGCACACATGAGGTCGTAAATATACACACCCCCCCCCCCCATATTAAGAACCCCATATTACTATAATGGAGGTTTGAAACCTTGCCCCCATATCTACTAACTGTTTAATACTAGTTACTGGGCAGCTGTAATTATTATTACCTCCCTCGTGCCCCTACCCATGGGCATTGGTTGGGGGACCTTAAAATGAATATATAATGGCATGTAGACTGATTACTGTATTTAATAAAAGACAACGGGGGTGGCATCTTAATGCCTTCTCCTTTACCCCTCCCTTGGTTAGCGAGTGGGGGCTATTATAATGTAAGGGAGACCTAGTGCCCCACCCCAGCCCCACTGTCTTGTGGCAGGTGGAGGGTCTAAATAGTAAAAAATGGGGGATCTAGTATCCCACCTCCCACCCCCTACCTGTGAGTGGCAGGTAGGGGCTCTAATCATACTTTTAAAGGGGGGAGACCTAGTGTACTCTCCCCAGTCCCGACCCATTGCCAAGGGTTGGGCACCATAAAGATAACATTCAAGCGGGAGAACCTAGAATTTCTGGCGCAACTAACAAAAATGAGAAAATAAACTATTCAAAACAAAATAGCGTGCTCTGGCAGTCAATTCTCTTAAGACTTGATGACCACGGGCAAGGACAGGTAGTGAACGGTAATCTGTCCACCCCCATTATTTATTTAAAGTCCCGCACCCAATGTCTACAGGGGGACATATTTTTTACAGGACCCATGCCCCTGGGATACGGCCTTTCTAGTGGTTGGGCAGAAATGTCAGGTGGGGGCATAGAGAGGTTTTAAACCTTTCTCATTGTAGTAAATTTTTGACCCCCATAGACTTTTTGATTTTTTTTTTATAGTTTTTTTAAATGTGGCACCCACCACATAATCTAACCACACACTGCCAAGGGTGTTTAACTAATTGTTCTCTGTCTTCTAGCACTGCCAGCAAGCAAATAGTACTTACAATTATCGCCTGCATAAAAGCAAGTGAATGATAATTTCCAAGTGTGTATGCTGACAGATGTATTTGATTCCAAATTTAATTAAATCCAGTGCTTTGTGAATATTCCGAATCCTATACCTTGTGTAGGGATCAGACGGGATGGCATTTATTTTACTCTGGACACCGAAGGCATCTGGGTGATTGTTGCAGATTTGCTTAGGCCGAATTCTGACGGTACTTGGCTTTAGTAAATATGAGAATTGCCAGTGCAGTTGGAATTCTGGAATTTTTGACGGATTTTGCACAACGGACAAAATCCAGGGTTTATTGAATAGCCCTCTAAGTAGGGGGAAAATTTTAGCAGTATTCAAGTGAATCCAACTCATTAAAAGCTGTACAAACATTTATGGACTTAGAACACATTCTTTGCAAGTATATAATTCAACGTATAATAAACTCGCAATGATTTAAAGCTGTACTTCTCTGCTGCAAAAAAATATCTTTCAAACTCCTGAAAGGGTTAAAGTAGTGTAATTTTTTCAAAACTTGCCGATACTGTTTCCCTATGTTTAGTTAAATGTAAAGAAAAACAACTATGCAGCGATGATGAGTATTATGTTGCAGTTGGTACATAAATGGTTAATGTCAGAGAGCATGAATCTTTATTATAACAGAAATCGGATACACAGTAACACATTCCAAGAGATGGATCCATAATTGCAGAGGCGTCAATTTATAATAAATGGGACTAGTGTCCCATAAACTCACCTCCATCTTTTAAGAGATGTGACAGGTTCAAGGAGCTATGTGAAACATACTGATTTACACACAGTTTTTCACATGTAATTGCAAGTCCGTTTTTACTGCTTTTGCATTAGGTTCAGAGTCCAGAAAATGACGTCTGCTTTTATTGATGGTTAGTGATGTCCCGAACGGTTCGCTGGCGAATAGTTCCTGGCGAACATAGCGTGTTCGCGTTCGCCACGGACGGCAAACATATGCGATGTTCGGTCCGCCCCCTATTCGTCATCATTGAGTAAACTTTGACCCTGTACCTCACAGTCAGCAGACACATTCCAGCCAAACAGCAGCAGACCCTCCCTCCCAGACCCTCCCACCTCCTAGACAGCATACAATTTAGATTAATTCTGAAGCTGCATTCTTTTTTTTTTGTGTTTGTGTTTTTTATACATTATCCTCCATAGCCAGTAACCTGTGTTTATTATACATTATCCCCCATAGCCAGTAACCTGTGTTTATTATACATTATCCTCCCATAGCCAGTAACCTGTGTTTATTATACATTATCCTCCCCATAGCCAGTAACCTGTGTTTATTATACATTATCCCCCCATAGTCAGTAACCTGTGTTTATTATACAGTATCCCCCCATAGCCAGTAACCTGTGTTTATTATACATTATCCCCCCATAGCCAGTAACCTGTGTGTATTATACATTATCCCTCCCATAGCCAGTAACCTGTGTTTATTATACATTATCCTCCCATAGCCAGTATCCTGTGTTTATTATACATTATCCCCCATAGCCAGTAACCTGTGTTTATTATACATTATCCCCCCATAGCCAGTAACCTGTGTTTATTATACATTATCCCCCCATAGCCAGTAACCTGTGTTTATTATACATTATCCCCCATAGCCAGTAACCTGTGTTTATTATACATTATCCCCCATAGCCAGTAACCTGTGTTTATTATACATTATCCCTCCATAGCCAGTAACCTGTGTTTATTATACATTATCCCTCCCATAGCCAGTAACCTGTGTTTATTATACATTATCCTCCCATAGCCAGTAACCTGTGTTTATTATACATTATCCTCCCCATAGCCAGTAACCTGTGTTTATTATACATTATCCTCCCATAGCCAGTAACCTGTGTTTATTATACAGTATCCTCCCCATAGCCAGCAACCTGTGTTTATTATACATTATCCCCCATAGCCAGTAACCTGTGTTTATTATACATTATCCAAAGTTGGCAATGGCCACAGAAAGGGTATTTTAAATCAATTTACACTCACAGTACATTCTCTAAAAAAAATCTTTTGAATAATTTTTTTTTTAAATAGCCAGGATGAAAAATATCTACATTTTATCCAAAAATGTTTCACATTAATAAACTAATTTGTCAGCGCATTGTAATTCACTGTCCAGGTAATTATCTTACCGCTTCGATTCATAACATCACACAGTCATTTACGAAAATATGGGCCCCATGGGTGGAACTGGAGGGTGTAATGGGAAGGGCTGCTTCATGATGGTAGTCCTTGGTCTTGCAGTTGGTCTTTTATTTGTTTATTTATTTATTTTAATGAAGTAATTATTTTGTTATTTTTTTATTTTATTTCTTTATTTAGCCACTTATTTATTTACATTTTCCTTTTTGGTATTCACTTATGTGAATTCTGAAATGTACAGGTTTGTTTGTGCTTTGATGTTTTTTTTACTTTTATTGATGCGTCTGTGATGCTCTTTTACCTAAACAATGCAAATACTGCTGAATGTGGCAAAGGTCTAAGAATAATATCAGGAAGTATTACATTACTGAGAGGGTAGTGCAGGGCCGGCGCTACCATAAGGCGGCCCAGGCGGCCGCCTTAGGGCGCGCCGGCCCTGGGGGCGCAAAATCAGGCTGACCGGAAGGACCGACGACCTATTGTAGCGTGGCCGAGCGCCCGGTTCTGCGGGCGCGCGAGGGAGCACTCTCCCATGTGTGCTTCCTCTTCAGCTCCCTCGCGCGCCGCATACTGATACCTGAGCCGAAAGATGATGTCATCTTCCGGCGCCGGCATCCCTACGCGGTGCGCGAGGGAGCTGAAGAGGAAGCACACATGGAAGAGTGCTCCTTCGCGCGTGCCCGCCAGCCCGCCCGCCAGCCAGCCTGCCTGCCTGCCTACCCGCCCGCCCAGGAGCCCAGGAGCCCAGCAGCACCACTGGACCCCAGGGAATCCCTTCAACACTCCAAAAGGTAAGGAGGCTGGGGGATTAAATTTAAAAAAAAAACATGTGTTAGTGTGTGTGTCTGCTAGTGAGTGTCAGTGTGTGTGTCTGCTAGTGAGTGTCAGTGTGTGTGTCTGCTAGTGAGTGTCAGTGTCAGGGTCGGCGCTACCATAAGGCGGCCCAGGCGGCCGCCTTAGGGCGCACCGGCCCTGGGGGCGCAAAATCAGGCTGACCGGAAGGACTGACGACCTATTGTAGCGTGGCCGAGCGCCCGGTTCTGCGGGCGCGCGAGGGAGCACTCTCCCATGTGTGCTTCCTCTTCAGCTCCCTCGCGCGCCGCATACTGATACCGGAGCCGAAAGATGACGTCATCTTCCGGCGCCGGCATCCCTACGCGGTGCGCGAGGGAGCTGAAGAGGAAGCACACATGGGAGAGTGCTCCCTCGCGCGTGCCCGCCAGCCAGCCAGCCTGCCTGCCTGCCTACCCGCCCGCCCAGGAGCCCAGGAGCCCAGCAGCACCACTGGACCCCAGGGAATCCCTTCAGCACTCCAAAAGGTAAGGAGGCTGGGGGATTAAATTTAAAAAAAAACATGTGTTAGTGTGTGTGTCTGCTAGTGAGTGTCAGTGTGTGTCTGCTAGTGAGTGTCAGTGTGTGTGTCTGCTAGTGAGTGTCAGTGAGTGTGTCTGCTAGTGAGTGTCAGTGTGTGTGTCTGCTAGTGAGTGTCAGTGTGTGTGTCTACTAGTGAGTGTCAGTGTGTGTGTCTGCTAGTGAGTGTCAGTGTGTGTGTTTGCTAGTGAGTGTCAGTGTGTGTGTCTGCTAGTGTGTCAGTGAGTGTGTCTGCTAGTGAGTGTCAGTGAGTGTGTTACTGTGTGTCTCTTACTGAGTGTGTTTGTGTATGTATTAGTGAGTCTGTTTGATGTCTGTTAGTGAGTGTGTGTTTGTCAGTGAGAGTGTATGTTTTGTAAGTGAGTGTGTATGTATGTCTGTCGCTGAGTGTGTCTGTCAGTAAATGTGTGTGTCTGTTAGCTGGTGTGTATGCATCCGTTCATGAGAGTGTGTGTGTGTGTCTTCAGCACTTACCTTTCTCTAGCGCCGGACTCCCTTGGCGCTGGGGATCCCTCCGCCTCTCAGCTCCGAATGCTCTTGCCGCGCACACATTCAAACCGCCCATAGGAAAGCATTACTCAATGCTTTCCTATGGACGTTCAGTGTTTTAGAATAGCGGAAGCTCCTCTAGCGGCTGTCAGTGAGACATCCACTAGAGGCTGGATTAACCCTCGGTGAAACATAGCAGTTTCTCTGAAACTACTATGTTTTCAGCTGCAGGGTTAAAACTAGAGGGACCTGACACCCAGACCACTTCATTGAGCTGATGTGATCTGGGTGCCTGTAGTGGTCCTTTAAGTGTGTGTGCATCTGCATGCACTGGCGTACATACCACGGTCGCAGAGTAAGCGCGAGACGGGGGGGGGGGCATGGATCAATTTGCGCACTGGGGCCCCATGGGTCATGTGTACGCCACTGCACCTACCCTGGTGTCTGCCGCAGGCTGTGTGGAGAGGGCGAGGATATGAATGACATCATATCCCTGCTCCCTGTGTACCACACAGCGCGGCTGGCGCCCTGTGATGGGGCTGGGCTGCAGGACAGGACTCCAAGGAGCCAGACAGCATGCCTCCAGGGGACAAGATTGAACTGATGTAAGTATGTAATTGTGTCTCTGTATGTATGTATGTATGTATGTAGGTCTCTGTATGCCTGTATGTTTCTGTATGTATGTATGCCTGTATGTCTCTGTATGCCTGTATGTCTCTGTACAAAATGTATGTGTCCGTATGCCTGTATGTCTCTGTATGTACAAATGTATGTGTCTGTATGCCTGTATGTCTTTGTAAGTATGTGTCTGTATGCCTGTATGTCTCTGTATACCTGTATATATGTATGTGTCTGTATGACGGTATGTCTCTGTATGCATGTATGTCTTTGTATGCCTGTATGTATGTATGTGTCTGTATGCCTGGATGTCTCTGTATGTATGTTTCTGTATGTCTATGTATGTATGTATGTGTCTGTATGACGGTATGCCTCTGTATGTATGTCTTTATATGCCTGCATGTCTCTGTATGCATGTATGTCTCTGTCTGTGTCTGTATGTCTTTGTATGATTATTTCTGTGTTTGTATGAACCTTATTTTAAACGATGGTGGAGGGCACCAAAATGCATCTTCGCCTGTGTAACTAAAAATCCTAGCACCGGTCCTGGGGTAGTGGATGCATGGAATAGCCTTCCAGCTGAAGTGGTAGAGGTTAACACAGTAAAGGAGTTTAAGCATGCGTGGGATAGGCATAAGGCTATCCTAACTATAAGATAAGGCCAGGGACTAATTAAAAATATTAATAAAATTGGGCAGACTAGATGGGCCGAGTGGTTCTTATCTGCCCTCACATTCTATGTTTCTATCCTTAATGTTGTTTTCAGAACATCTATCTTTACCTATATTCTGCTGCTGCCTATCTGGGATTTCTGAGTTTTTTGCTTGTTGTTTTGTCCTATTATATTGAAAACTTAAATTCTCTATGTGGTGATTTCTATACTAATGTTTGTACATTTGTGTGCCTGTCATTAAAGATTTATTATTTTTTTTTTAAATCACTGATTAGTAAATAAACTCTTAAAAGGATACTAACCACCGAAATAACATTAGCTGGAAGAAGCTGTCTTGTTATTAAATCAATTTAAACTTTCAGGAATTTTTTATATGTAAAAGTACATAATTGCTGTTCTTAGTTAAAACAGACATTGTGGAGATTGACAGAGTCGTTTTAAGGCCATAGGAGATGAATTGGAAAAATTCACAGCTCGCCTATTTTTCCCATCAAGGAACCCCACAGTGAAAATGGATTTTACGTCAACCTCTGTGACTGTGAATATAGAGATATATACTGTTTCAAACTATTTATTAGTCTTTCTCATATTTCAAAATCTTACATCTTGTTGCGTCGATGTAATTTCACTCTTTATTTTGAAAGGAATGTAATACTGTAGGGTAATGTTCAGTGAGAGAGATGGTAATTTAATACACTTTACACATTTCATTATTGACACTAGAATCCAGTCTCATCTGTCTGATTAAATTATGAATGTTCGAGACAGACGCAGGTGTGATATGAGAGAATTCCCTTGTAACCCCCTCCCCAAAAACTCTAAATAGCTAATCTAATCGCATCCCTGAAGACATACCCAGTTTGACTCGTTAGTGTAATAAAAAAAAATTCCATTGTATTTTTTGTTTTTCTCGTGGATTTAATAACTAGAACAGGCCATTTGGATGATGTAGGTTTGGTTGTTGGACAGTTAGAGTGATATTGTAGAATGTCATACTTGTACAACGTGAGCAATCACAGTTTCTACCATTGAGTATAATTATTACTATAGTGGCATGATTGATACCTTGTATATCTTTCTGCGCTTCACACATTATCGTCTGCTCATTACATTAATTGCTTTAAAATGATAACTACATATCATCAGATATGTCAGATTTTGTGTTTGTCGATCTGTTTATTTTCAATAGAATGTACAACTTTATGTTCTAACGCTGTGTAAGTCTTTTGTTGCTCTGCCTGTATACTTTGTGTTATATTTGTGTACATTTAATTTATACAGTATGCTAAATTGATGGTAAATGTATATATTTAAAAATAAATGTAAATAAAAAGTGTCCCATCTCTTCACTATCGGTGTGTGACATACAGAACCGGTGCAAGGATTTTTGCTGCCCTAGGCAAAACAATTGTTTGCCTCCCCATCCACCCACTCGTGCAGACTGACACACATGCTGACTCAAGTAGACACACACTGACCCATGCAGACACACACACACTGACTTATGTTGGCTGACACACACTAACGCAAGCACGCACACACATACACACTGACCTATACAGACACACACACACACACACTGACCAATGCAGACACACACATACACCCACTGACCCATACAGACACACACATTCACATACACACACCCATGCATTAATTTTATTTGTGAGGTATGAAAAATATAATTAAATGTAGAAATCCACACATCTTTATCTCACAACGGGCACCACCGTCTCAATTCCCTGTCTTATTGTTCTATAAATGCTGTCCTTTGCACCAGACAGTCTGCACAGAGAAAGCATACATACAATACGAGAAATGAAGCAATGTTTCTATCTCTCGTCTTCATTTGAACTGTTTTCCTGGCTTTGCCTTGTCTGAACTGGCTAATGATGTGTAATTGTCTAAATCTTTAATATAAATGTAAAAGTTAACGGAGCACCTCATAAAAAAGGTTGACAATTTATAGGGGATTCTAATCTTTTTATATTAATGGTGTACCTGAGTGATTAGAAATAACATTTCCCCTTTAATGCTGTGTATATGTGTAATATTGTGTCTGATGCAGTATGTGTGTTGAGAACTGTGTGTATTCAATATAGTGTCTGCCTAAAGCTGTTTGTTTCTGTGTGTGTTTCTTGTATGTGTTTACTGCACATTGTTAATGTGATTCTAGCTGTAGGTTAGCTTACTGTGTATAGCAACATGTCACAGATATTTTTCAACCGTCTGTGAATACTTACAAGTGCTATAATAAATATTGATTGATCATGATATCTAAATTGCTTAGCTATAGCTTGTACATTTCCTTTCTAAATTGAAAATGACAGAGTAGCTGGCCTTAGAATAATGTATTCATATTCATGATTTACGAACAACTGAAGCTAGTTTTTTTCAATAAATATAATTTTTTTTATAATAAAATAAATATAATAAAAATAATTATTAAGATACAGAAAAAAGGAGGATTTTACATTTGAATGCAAAATTTTGTGTTTATTTTCTAAGTATACAATTTTGTCTAATTTCTTTATTTTAACAATTTTTCAGAGTTTCTATTGTAATAATAGCCGGGTAAAATTAGATACCGCTAAGTATTCAGTATGATAGCTATACCTTAGAAATTGCTGCATGAGATATCCCATTGGCGCAATGTGAGGTCTTTGTATATTTTCGCAAATATTCTCCAAAGTAAGTGAAAGTGAGATAAATGTACCTGATGCCCTTCCTTCGTGTACAATGGTTTTGCCTTTGGCTCCTGGGCTGCATCATCTTTATTAGAATAACACATTTTGTTTTTATAACAGTTTCAGAGCCATTTTCTGAGCTCCGTGCGCTGAATCATAAAATCCAGCTAATATCTCCACCATCCTGGGGAAACTCGACAACAGAGTGTCAAACATAGCCACAGCACGCCACCCTGAGTCCGCCGATGCCTTTTTTTCACACCCCGGGCAAGAAAATCCAGACCCGCGGCACCAAGGCCTACCGCGCCATCCGGCACACTCCAGCAGTCTTCGGAGGCCCACTAGACCTAGACTGGGACGACTCCGATCCCGACTACCTAGACCTGCTTACGGGCGGCATGGGGAGAAAATCCCAAAGACAAACTGCGCCCGCAGCCAAGCCACAACACGACATCGGCTACATGCTCCAGCAACCGGCACCAGCAAAAACCCCATCATTACGGGAGCCCTCACCTGCCCGGGAGCACTCCCTCTCACCGGTACGGATAGCCAGCAAAACCACACAGAAAGGCCCTAATATGTCGGACAAGGGCCCTCCTAGCCCGGATAGTGCGGACTCACCGGCGTCCAAACGGGAGCTGCAAGAAATGTTAACTGGTCTCCAAAATAACCTCAGACGGATGTGGGAGGCAGATCTGGAGGCCCTCAAAATGGAGGTACGGTCAGTCCAGGGCCGCACACAGGCCACTGAGCACAACGTGACAGACCTGCAAAAAGGACTTAAAGAGTTGAACGACAGGGTGCAACACATACAGACTCAACAAGCAGAAACTAGCAGACACTTGTTACTGCTTGATGACAGGAGCAGGAGGAAGAACATAAAGCTAAGGGGAATAACTGAAAACGTACCCCTGGAAGAGCTACCGCACTTCATAAGAAGGTTAGTGGCATCACTACTCCCAGCCAAAGAGGCTAAATACTTCTCCTTTGATGGAGCATACCGAATAGCGAAATCCCCTAAAGCTCCTGCAACCGCGCCGAGAGACATTATACTCAGGTGCCAAACGATGTCCAACAAATTAGCCTTGCTAGCAGCGATGAAAGGAAAGTCACCATACGGCTTTGAGAACTGTAAAATAGCCTTTTTTCAAGATCTTAGTAGAGCCACACTACAGTGGCGCAAAGCCATGCAACCTCTCACACAAGCTCTGCAGAAGGCAGGCCTAACATACAGATGGGCGACGCCGCAAACTATATGGATCACCAAGGGAGAGAAATATTACAAAGCCACAGACCCAGCGGACACTCCTGCGCTCCTAACAGCCCTGGACATACACCCGCAGCAGAGCCCAGCCCAAGGACCACTGGACATGCAGCACCTCACGGACACTGACTCAGACACATCCATCACTGAATACCGGAGAACTGGGGGACCAAAAACCTGAATAGAACAGCGTACCCTAATAGCCCAAGCAGAAGGGGCATTCCTGAGAACTCTATTAGCTTAAAGCTACTCAATGTTTAATGTTTCACGTTTTGAGTTCCACATATTATACTCCACTTTTGACATCCAAATACACTCACATAGGCGCCTAATACAGCCGACATCCCCAAGGACACACACACGACGCGCACACAACGCTTAGGAAACTCCCCCCCCCCCCCCCCTGTACTACCCGACACGCCAGAGAGGGACTGACTGAGCACTAAAGGGACTTACATAGACAATGAAGACTCAATAGCAACCAGCCCATGGACCAACTCCACCAGACTCCCGACTAACAACCCCCCTACATCACCACATGGAGCCTCAACACACATACACCTCAACGGCACGTCATCCACTTGATCGCATGCATAGTGGGGGATCATACCCACATAGCACCCATGTCGATACAACATGACAGACCACCAAAACATACAAAAAGTGCAACATACCACGTTGTCTGATTATATGCACAATGTTTACTTATGTCCTGACTTAAATGTACCATATGTTTCAAAAGTCTTTAAAACAATGTGTGTACTAACCTGCAAACCTGCACCAAAAATAAAGAATTTAAAAATAAAAATAAAATAACAGTTTTAGAGAGCTAAGAACTGTGTTGCATATTTTAGACCAATTTACATGGGAATTTCTCTAAATTAGCTATGAGCTAGCCTATATTTTAAAATGTGGTTTTAAATGTAATATTATTCAATGACTGAATAAATATCCCACCCCTCCCCACCATCTTTCATAATAATAAAACACAAACCAGGTATTTGTATTACAATCATATAATATGCCACAGTACAAAATAAGCTACCGACCCCCAAAATAACATATTAAATGTAAATCCCTGAGACGGCCTTTATTCCAGGAGATGTCTCAATGTACATGTGAATAAACGTTGATCAGTGTGTATTGTTCTAGCCACGACGGCCGCCCGCCCAGCTATTTTATAAAAGAAAGAGAATAAATTGTGTGTTACACGCACGGAGGGCAATTGCTCATTAAATTGCATTTTTAAACCTGCTAATTACTTGGGACAGCTTTCAGACATAACAAATGATTCCTCCCATGTGGGATTCACTAGAGAACTATTAGAACAGGGTTAATGATATTAAACACTGCCTATATCGTTGCAGAAAATACACTGTCTATATAGATTATTTCCTGCTGTTGCCCAATTTGTCCAAATACTGTCATGACACATGTCCTCTGCACCTACAGCTGCTGTTGAGTGCGGAATGCAACTATCATCAATCTCAGTCAGGCTTTGGTCTTTCCAAACGTGATCTTTTATGGTTTTTTGATTTTTTTTTTAGGACTCAAACTTTAAAGTTTGTGTGGAAACATAAAGGAGACCTGTCAGGTTTAATAATATATTTACACACACCCTAGATTTAACAAATAAGTCTTTGTGGTGTCTGGAAAAAAAGGTAAAAATTCACACCACTTTATTTACTTCAATCCTGAAAATGGGTGCCGCCATATTGGCCCCCTGTCAGTCGTGATAAACTTGGCCTATTGAGCCTGTCAGTCAGCATAAAGAGAAGACAGAGTGAGAAAGAAAAACATTAACAATCGGGGTCACATATAAAGAGTAAATATTCATCTTAGAGGAAATGGAGACTCGCATGACATAAGTTAACACAAACTGTAGGTGAATTTCCATATTTTGTTTAGTGGTGCGAGTCCTGGATGAGTGTGAACGCCGACCTCCTGCCCACCGACCATGGTCCAGGTCTGAGACACCGTTCAGGAGTTACCCTGCCCAGCCTCCATTAGCAGCTATCCCTGGGTGCCCCTGGTTCTGCACTTTCCCCTCATTCAAATGAAACTGAACGCTAGCTCCCTGAAGGACGTTCACATGAACCAAGCCCACTAATGGTCCTCATCGGTACTTAGCGACCTAAGGTCCTCCCCCCTGGCCCCCACCCTTAAGCGGCGGGTGGGGCCCCTAAAAAATGTTCCATCCCCCCCAGTTGACTAGGGGTCCCCAAACCCCTAGTCATCCCCTCCTCCCCCAATAAATATTATCCCCCTACCTACCCCCCTCACCCTAAAAATAATGAGGGGGGACCTTTAACTAAGAACCTGTAAAAAAAAAAAAAAACTTACCATTCGATGTTATCTTTGTTCTAAAATCTTCTTTTTTTCAGCCCCAAAAAAGTCCAAATAGGGGGGCGGAGCCTGGCTGTGGAGCTAACAGGACGCACGCTGTAAGAGCTCCTGGGCCTAAACAAGCTGTTTGGACTATAAACTCGGGCCAACCTGGTGATTTGGACCCGAACCGGCAGAACCAGATTCAGTAAACATCTGGGTACCGGGGGATACCTCTCACGAGTGTTTCAGCCACTGGAATCCCCGGACCGAGGCTTACGGCCTACACCGCGTGGTGCTGCAGAGAGGCGGCCGCTCTCTCAGCCCACGAAGCCGCTGAGCAGGTGCCGCAACACAGCTGCCCTCCTCCTCCCCCCCCGGACCGGAGGGGGTTATCCCGGTCCAGCTTCAGACCCAAAGGAGCACAAGCCGACAACATAAAGTCACAGCATCTATTTAAAATGGCGGCTGCACACGAGGGATTGACACACGCTGGCCCACGACTACTAAGCGACGACCTGCCAGCCCGCATCGACCTATCGTTCGCAAACTTCTGGAAGAGGCTGCAGGAGAAACTGGTAATCGGAGCCGGACAAAGCACGGCACCACAACGACCTGCCTCCCTCCCTCAACGAAACGCCTCTATGGCACCGAAATCGGGACAGTACAGGCCCTGTCGGACCCCGCAGAGAAGGAGAGTAAGGGGAAGCCGTACAGCTTCAGGCAGCCCCGCCTGTCCGGTATATGATATACAGACACAAACCGACCCACAATGCATGACCGCCCCTCCACGACGGGGTAAGCGCTTACCCCGAGGACGCCAGTCACAGCACTTACAAGGCACCGGTGGCGGACACTCCGTGCGGGCAGCAAACCAGGCACCACCTCACAAGATCAAAACTGCGCAGAGACATAGGCTTGGGGCGAAGGCCTCACCAGAGAAACCGCAACAGCAAATACCGTCCTTCACAGTAGCTCGGTGCAAGCCTCAGCCTGACAAGCGGGGACCGGACGAGCCACGGCAGACTAGCACCTGCAAGAACATGACTCACCCCCAGATGCTGATGCCTCGGATCATGCTGAAGGACTTTAACATCTTTCCTGACCGCACGGAGTTCCTGTTCAGTACCCTCATGCAGGACAGGTCGGTCCGTCAGGTGGGCATAGGCTGAAGGGACTACCTTAAAGGAACACTGATACCACTGGCAGCAACCCACGGCCCGGACACCTACCTAGCAATAAATGTACCTATTGAACTGCAGACACTTTACTATTACTATTATTGCTATGTCTCCATACTTCAGCAACATTGAACTATTAATCCCACATAAGTTTAAAATGTGTAGTCTCAGTGCAAAGTCGACCTAATGTCACGTTAAGTTGTTGTTTAACAGTTTGCCTCACCTAGGGAAAGCATAAACTTAATTAACCTTAACACATAATGCTCTGTACTAAGGTTTGTCTTAACTCTCATTGCCTTACCGGGAGATATTTGCACTGTTTAAGCCTAACCTCATGCCATACCCTTTATAGTGCATAACACTTACTTAATCATTTTACTACCTACATGCCAGGTCTCTCCCGGAGTGATGCTCCTGCCTGATTGCTCCCACTGACGAGCAGGCTCAAGCATCCACCATACGGTAGTAACTCACTGCAACTTCTCATTCCTGTTCAACGTGTTAGTATTTAGTTACATGGCCACTCGGGCATAACCCTGGACTGTCAGGGATTTTTATTTTTATTTTTATTTTTTATTTATTTTTTATTTATTTTTTTTCTTATACAGATGAGCTAGGGACTCTTATGTTGAAGACATGTTATGATATGGTTTTATTCTTTTAAACCCTGGTTCCTGTATTGTACATTACATTACTTTTCCAGCTAAGATGGCTATCAGAAATTAAGACGTTAAATGCACTCCTCAATCATCTTTAAAGTTACCTATACTCATATAAAGCGATAACTTACTTGTCTGCTGATAACTAATGATATGCCAGCTTACCTGTCATGTATCGGCCTCCTTAACACGTGCCTAATTTGCTAATGTACACATTAAGATTGTACCTCCTACGAGAAATTAAGCAACTTTGTTTTTGCATGTTACTTATACTTATGTAAAGCGATAACTTACTTATATATGTTTATTAAGCCTGATAACAAAACAAAAAATGTGCCAGTTAAGAATACACCCCGCATGCTCGCGTGGAAAACGCCTGAGGATTGCCTTTGGGGTACCTCGAGCCTGTCTGTATTACATGCGTGCACTACAAAAATAAAGAATTTAAAAAAAAAAAAAAAGTCCAAATAAAAATCCATAATAACCGACGCAATTATAAAAAATTTTAAAAAAAGTAAAAAACGAGCGCAAAAAAAAAAATCCATCTTCACCCATGGAGGGCTCCGCGCAGACTGAACTCTGCAGGGCAGGGAAGGCTTATAAAGCCTTGCCCCGCCCTGCAATTAGGCTCAGAGCACTCTGATTGGTGGGTTTAAGCCATCCAATCAGAGTGCTCTGACAGGTAAATGAAGAGACTGACAGGTAAGTCTCTACATTTACCTGTCACAGCACTCTGATTGGTTGGTTTGAAATCCACCAATCAGAGTACTCTGTGTCATTTTACACAGCGTGGGAAAGTTCTTTGGAATTTTACCACGCTGTGTAATTTGACTCATAACTCTCTGATTGGTGGATTAAGTAACTAATCAGAGAGTTATAAGTCAAATTACACAGCATGTACAATACATGTTACACAGCATGTACAATACATGTTCTTTCAGCCTTTTGGTAGATAACTCCCTGATACCATGGGAATTAGGGAGTTATCTACCAAGCGGCTGCAAGAGAAGTCCCGAGATTCAGAAATGCCGAAGTTCCGAAGTGTCGAAGTGCCGAAGTGCCGAAGTGCCGAAGTTGCCGAAGTTCCGAAGTGTCAAAGTTCCGAAGTTGCCGAATTTCCGAAGTGTCGAAGTGCTGAAGTTCCGAAGTTGCCGAAGTTCCGAAGTCTTGAAGTGCCGAATTGCCGAAGTCCCGAATTGTGAAAATCCCGAATTTCGGAATGCCGAACCGAACCGAATTTTTTTCCCATGCACATGCCTACTGAGCGCTATTGGAGAACTTGGGTGCTCAGATCAGGGATATTTGGGGATGTATTATTTGTGGCGTTATTTTATGTTTTTATTATGTTTTGGGGTACTTTTATGTTTTTATGTTTTGTGTTGGGCTCTCTGTTCCTGGGAAATAATTAGCTTACAAGTCTTTAACTCAATTACCTCCCAGGCAGAGATTTCTGGGAGGGTCTTGTGTTGAATACAATGGAGATTCCATGCTATGGTCTGTGCATAAAAGGCAGAGTTTGGCTCATTAAAATCAGTTGTACTCCCAGAACTATGCGTCGTGTAGTTACTGGGAGGGGAAAGGGCTATTCAGTATTCAGCATCTGGTTCCAGCTCGTGTTGGATTCAGCCGGGAAAGTCCTTGTAAGGACTACAGCTCCCAGCACTGCGTGATGTCCAGTCCCTGGGAGGGAATAGAGCTAGTCGCCTACCCTGTTCCAAAAGCGCTGTGGTTTTCCCCGGTTCCTGCTAGGAAGCGGTCCTTGGCAAAGGTACACAGCCGGGCTATAGGGAGCTCCGCTACAAGACAGTTCCCGAGAGACACAATAGAAATTAGAGTCCAAAGTGATGAGTATGAGAGAGGATTCATAGGGCTGACTCCAGGCCCGGGCTGGACAATGGGAAAACCTAGCAAATACTTAGTGGAACATACAGTTAGGAAATCTGGTGCATCTACTGCTCATCATTTATGTAATACGCTTGTGCCAACAGTCAACATAAGTTTAAGTTGTTCTGAGGGTGGGAGTGTTTCTTTAATGTTGAAAATAAAGATATAAGAACTTATATAAAAAAAGGATTGCGGGTCCAGACCGACAAGCTAACCGGTCGCATGCGAGAAAGGCTCCTGAGGGATCTGGATTTTCAGGCTGACATCCGCGGCTTACACAGCTAATCTGAGCCAGAAAATTACAGGCAACTGTTGGTGATGCTGTAGGCTCGGAGATTGGAAATCTTGAAGAGCCCCTGATGGTGATACAGAGATTCGGGACCTGCAGCCTACTCAGGGGAGGAGTGGGGTGGACGGCTGCCATCCTGTTCTCTTCCCCAACTGCCGCATACCAGCTTTTTGTCACTTGATGATCCTCTTTTCTTTATCCTTTTGGTCCAGGGGATTAATCCCGGTCCCACCTGGAGTGATCCGATGCTGAATAAACTGAATCTAAATAGCTAACCCTACATTCAGATTTCAGCGTTTCAAAGTCAAGATGGCTACCAGCTATGATCTTCTGAGGCCGTCCATGCTGTTTCGCATGTGCCTTTACTGGTAACAGAGTTAGCTGACCCCTTTGCATCTTCCTGGGACACGCTGATGTGGTGCACTGCCGTGATCGCTACACCCCTGCAGTTTGAGGAGGGCTGTTGGCTACTCACACCTCCATACCCAGCAAACTCGCCGGACCTGCCTATATGTGGGGACTTTACCTTTCATTCACTTTGACAATCCGGTGGTGGAAGTAAGCTGAGGGGTCATTATGTTCAGCTAGATTGTATAAATGTCTATAACAGTAATCTTGAGGTGACTAGACCAGGACATATCTGATGCTTACCAAGAGGGGCTCCAGTAGTTAATCCTAGTTTATTTACCCATGTTGATGCTTACAATATTACTTTATATCTCATTTTCAGTTTTCAAGTAAACATTGTGTTAGGTGTTTAATCATATTTACCTCATGCACCTGGGACAGTTTATTTAGATGCTTTAACCTTACAAAAAAAGAGGCATTGTTTCTCATTGCCTTTATTGTTTCATCGTATAGTGTTGACGCATTTATGATCTCAATGGCTTGGATACCTTATATGTCTCGATAAAAAAAATGTATTTATGAAAAAAATAAATTATAAAAAGGTCCATTCATTCTAAACAGGTGCAGTCCTCCTAAATGTTTGGTTCAGGGTCTGGACCCAATGTCTCAGCTTTGTTCCCTAATGTCCGAAAACTGTCACCTGAAACAGTGCTGTTGGCAATATCCACCTTCAGTGGGCCAGCTTAGGTGATTGACAGGCAGTTTGGCTTGCATTCATGCCAGGATGACCTGTCTCTTTGGGTGGACCACCCCCTTTCTAGTTGGGCTTGCCCCTTTGGGCAGTGCAAGTGGCCCGATTTGCTTCACTGACCTGCTCCCTTTTACCCCGCGCCCCTTTTACCCACCTGTGTTGGGGGGGTATAGGGTGGGAAAGAATGGTAACTAGAAAGAAAATAACTGTTTGGATTGGATTTGTAGATGAGTAAGTAAAGGCCAGGCCACTTCTACAAAGAATGGCTAAGTAATTAGCAATTGCAGACTACAAATGCCTGGTTTCAAGTTAACATTAATTATTTTAATTTTACACCATTGCAAAGTAAGAATTATTATTTTTTTTAATGGCCTGTTTCTACGCTCATGTCTAACTGTCGGTATTAAATGAATGCATTTGCAGAGTAATTGTTAAAACAGTTGTAGTGCTGTACATCAGTTGACACAATCTGGGTACTATTATGTCATAAACATGGGAATACATCTGTTTGGCCCAAAAGACAGGAGGTCATAACTATATTTCCATTGTTCCTCTGGCCGTGAGCTTGAACGTTGACTATTAGTCTGCTGACAGACGCTGTTTAAAGGCTGAATAGTATTTTTAAAGCACAGAAATAAGATCGGTTGCTGATGCATGGTTTATTTTTAAAGGTCTATTGTACAGAACTGTGTGAGATATCTGTGTTTTTTTTGTTTTGTTTTTCTAGATCCCTATTTTTTATTTTATTTTTTTTTTTTATATCCTGAAAAACGGTTCCAAATCTCAAAGTAAAATGGAATCCTCTAGCTTTCCATTAGCCCCTTATCTAATTTAACATTCAGCACACCTGGCTGAGTGGCAGAACGATGAACAAACATTATGGAGTTTACTTCCTTCTGCGTAGAATTGACTAGGAAATTGCAAAGTTTAGGAAAAAGAAGCCAAACTGGATGATATAGCTTACTGGGAGAATTGTTCCTCCAATTTGGCTATTTCGTCAAGTGTTTGCAATTCCCCAATATAATGAATAAACCAATTGTTATATAAGCATCTGGGTTTTAATAAATAATTAAATTCCATTTGGTGTGTTTTGGGGGATAAATGATGAAGTGTGTGGGTAGTAGGGAATAGGAAGCAGTGAACCTTTAATTGCGAAACTTTGCAGTATATTGTCGATCAGATTAGCTGCTAGAAATGAACAAACATGTGCGTGCGACTTTTTCCCGGATGTCAAAAATGTTGGCCTTAATCGCAATCTGTCATTAGATAATTACTGACTCATTATCTATGAGTCATTAACGACATTGACACAATCATATTATTTTCTATCACAGTTTGGACATTATTGTGTTGGTGAAAAATTGCATAATGAGATTAAAGAATTAAAAGAGGTCCCTTTTTGGGAGAGAACTATTTTATGCTTTATTATTATAGTAAAGCTTTGGTTTAAGCCTCTAACTGTAGTCGTAATTACTGGGAGCAGAAGGACACTTTACAAAGGTTCCTAAATTGCTCCTATGTCTAAGTCACCCTGTGCCCATCGTAGGTGTTTACAATGTGTTTGTATATTGTTAATTATTTGTGTGCTCTCCTGTCCTGCTAGTGCGTGTTACCAACTAAGTTGTGGATTTGGCTATGGAGCCTGCATATCGCCCTCTGTTGGTAGAAACAGCGATATTATCACTACCTGAATAGCAAGGCTGGTTAACTTGCCTATTCAGGCAGATTTGCATATTGCTAATTCTGCAGGCAGGAGAGCTCTTTTATGTTAATTATTGTCTTCCCTACCCCTTTACAAATATGTTGTTACGTAGTTATAATTCCTTGTATGTTTTCTGACATGTTTTGGTTATTTGTATTTTATTAAGTTTGTCACAACAAGCTGTATGTAAGCATATGGGCTAGTCCCAAGTAAAAATAAAGAATGTCATGTGAGTTTCTTTTGGAACTTTGTTTCCTGTGTGCATTTTTAGGGATCTCAGTAACAGAGTCTTCAATCCTGTTGGTGGCAAGTGTCTTTGTAGATAGCAATAGGAATTACATTGCAGGCAGAGGAGTATGCCTGCCTGGAAGAAGGGCTGCAGAGGGGACAATACCAGCCTAAAAGGAGAGCTGCAGCCTGGTCGGATAGAAAAGCTCCAGAGAGACCCTAGTCAAGCCTCGGCAACTAGAGCTGAAACGCTCCAGGCTACCTTTACAAAGACTAGGAGGCGGATTGGGCAGAGGTACTCGGTCGGAGTACAGGAGCTCCGTCACAAGGCCCATATAATAGGGATCACTCTGGACATTTGTTTATAGAAAAAGGCTTGTATACCTACAACCATGAAGTTATGTTTAAGTAATTACAACCTTTTGAAAAAAAATTATTGACACACTAACAGAACCATCAGACACTGCAAATTCAACATCTAAAAAAGGCTTGATAGAACTGTCATCTTGGGTATTTTCTAATTTTAGCCACCATGTTTTGTCATTGAGATCAGCTCTTAAAGTCAATGTGAACACTACTTGAATCAACTCATTAGAGCTGTCTACAAGTTGTGTCAGTGGTCATGGCCTATGCATCCTTACCTACCCATCTGCAGAGCTAAACTGAGAGTTAAAAAAAACAACACATATATTAAATAGTAAAGTGATGCATGGATCTTGTATACTATTATCCTAGAGACCTTCCAAAATGTGGTTGTCATTTTCTGATGGTTTAGTTCCTGTTGGCTTAGCCAGGAATATGACATAGTTTTCACAAACCACGTACAGTTAGGTGGCTGTAACCCGACCATGTCTTTCTGCACCATGGATTACATTTTGATAATTAATTCTTGGATCTCCTGGCATGACCCTTAGTGCACCTCCCTTTTTTTTAGTTGGATTTGTTCTTTAGGTGAACAGTCAGATTAGCTACAGTAAATGGCTAGTATTTGGCACTCCTGATGTCGTACACTACATTATGTTTAACATAATCTGGATGTTCACCCTATGACCCTGACATAAATGTTAATATATGAATCCAGTGACTACTACCGGCATTAAAGGTGATTAAAATGATCTTTTACATCTTCCCAATTTCCAGCAGGTAAGTAGTAAGTAGTTTGTAGAATGCTTATAACCAACCTTTAAATTGATTTTAATCTCTTCGTAATTGGACTAGGTTAAGATTGAAGAAAAGAGGGCTTCCACAGCCCGTTACATAGAGATAGTAACCAAAGTTACACTTTAAGTAAAGGATGGAAGCGGGTAAGATTTAGATCAAGAAAAGATGAGTTCTCCTTTATCCACATGAATCTCCTGAGGACTTCGAAATTATTTACTTTCAATGCTTTCTTTTAAAACATAGAACTGTCCAGACCTTGCCAGACGCGTAGCCAATAGCCAATATAGTTTTTATTTCACTGCCAATAAAGAGTTAAATATAAATATTGCTGCTGGGGGGAGTGAAATATGTGGAATAACACTTCCAGTCTAAGCTTCGCAGTTATTTGCATACCGTGAAGGCAGTTGGCGTGAATACATGGCTATACATATACAATGTATTAATTACAGCTACTTTGCTACCAACGTTGTTACACATTTTCAAAGAGAGACAAGAGCGATCAAAGTGAAAACGCAAGCGATGTTCGGCTCATGTCAAAGCTATGGTGGAGCCCTACAAATAGCAAGCTTTATAAGCAAACTACAGAGGGGTGCATGGGATGTATCAGTCTATATCTGAGGATATTATTTATTGTAACCAACATGCTAGAATTAAATGACAAAGCCTTATGGAGAAATTAAATTCAAAGCTGTAGTGCACATATTTAGAGTTACACCGTTGGTGGCGTCATTTGTGGTTATTTAACCCCTTAAGGACCAAACTTCTGGAATAAAAGGGAATCATGACGTGTCAGACATGTCATGTGTCCTTAAGGGGTTAAGGAGCTTTAAATGTGTTTTCTGATTCTGTAATTAAAAAAAAAAAACTCAAAATGGTCAATTTCCTTACAAATGAGTTTATTCACCGAAGCAGAAATTGTAGTTATTTCAAATACGAAAAGTAAAATTAAAGTTGTAAAGTCGCTGCCCAAGTCGAGAACAATAAAAAGGGTAAAAAAAATAAATAAAGAGGTCAAAGGAAATACAAAATAACATCTCAAGGTCACTCAGAAGGAAAAGAACGGATTAAACAAGGCTTCTACAATATCACATTATTAACATCCAATGCTTACAGATAGAGGTGGTTTATCATAAGAGGCAGGAATGGAAAAATAAAAGAGTAAAGATGGAAAAAATGCGTGAAGAAGACAAGCTGTTATGGGGGAAACAGACGGGTCAGATAGAAGGAGCAGAGAAGGATTCCAGGGAAGGAAGATATATTTATTATTTATTATTATTTATTATTGCCATTTATATAGCGCCAACAGATTCCGTAGTGCTTTACCATATTATGAGAGGGGATTTAACTATAAATAGGACAATTACAAATAAACTTACAGGAACGATAAGTTGAAGAGGACCCTGCTCAATCTATATGTTCTAAAATATAGGGTATCTGTCATGGAATATCGCTGCCATCTGCTCCATAGATACATTTTATACTTTTCTTAATGAGTTGCCCGTGAAGGTGAATTTGTACAATGCCAAGCAGTTGCAGGGCAAGATTTTTCTAGTCTGGCCTGCAGGCTCCATTTCTGCAATTGCCTTGGGGGGCATTTGCTGAAAACGTATCAACCTTATAGATAGATCTCATCCAAAGTTTGTCTCATTTCAGAGCGGGAGATGATAAGGGGGTAACCTTATCATCTCCCGCTCTGAAATGAGACAAACTTTGGATGAGATCTATAGCTCAGGTGTCACCCTACACACACACCCCAGGTTTCAAACTTTTTTAAAATTACTGACAACATGAGATAATAACGTTTGTAGCACAGATTACACTAGGAAGAGTTAATGTACCTGGTGGTACTTTTCTGGGTCTGACTGTGTAAAATACAGTGATATATTAATTTTTGTTTGTTTGTTTTTCGTAACATCCCCCAATTTCCAACGTTTTCAACGTCTCACTTACATACAGAGCATTTACAAGTAAGTGTGAAGTGTGCGAATGCTTATCTATACGTGTAAAGTTTATTTCAGTTATTTGTGAATACATCAATATTGTTTGTGTGTTCATGTACTGTATATGTCTGCATTCCGTATGTGTCTCAGGATAATATCAGCGCTATGGAATTTTCCGGCGCTATATAAATAATAAAATAATAATAATAATAATATATATGTGTGTGTGTGTGTAAGGTATTTTTTTGGGGAAATAAACTTTGCCTAGGATATCAAAAACTTTTATGTCTATCCTTTTGTCCAGGTCAGGTGGTGGCACACAATCTACTTAGTAAAGGACATGAACAATTCTGAGTGTTTCTACTTCACTTTAAAAAAATTATTAGTATGTAAATGGAACCAAAATAAATCAATGACTAAAACACTCTCCACTGCCCAAATATAAAATAAATAGTTTAGTAGATACACAACTATTAAATAGTTGCATGCATTTAATTATGCATGTTTTTTCATTGGGGGTATATAAAAAAAGAGCTTGGAAAACCTGCAGATCTCTTCTCTGCAGCCTCTGCAAGCCCTCCCCTTCTCCCCAGACCATACATTCTGTGGCTGTCTAATCACAGACGTTCCAATGTACTCAATGAGAAGTCTTTGCAAGCAGGGCCGGCTCAACCACAAGACGGCATAGGCAGTCGACTTGGTGAACTCCAGTTGGGAGGCGCAGTGTCCGAGTGAGCGGCAGGAGGGGAGCACACAGCCACCAGGCACTCTGGGAAATTTCTGCATCTTGAGTTTAACTCCACCGAGCTAAACAAACCAGGAAGTAACTGGGCCTATGGTATGATTGACAGCCAGGGTGGTATATCCAGGTTAATTTATAAAAGTGACAATTTCTATTAAAATCTGCCCTTTTTGTACAATGAAAAAAATAGGACACACTCTTCACAAGTATAGCTATTGAGCAAGCTCAAGTGCTTTAGGGGTCTGGAGTGTGACTTTATTAATAATATTAGTATAAAGTATTTATACATGTATATTGGTGATTCAACAATCCATGCTCCTGTTAGGGGTCTGACAATGGACAAACAGAATGGATAACACTTCCCCACTGCCCCCTGCCTGAATGTGGAGGGAACATTTTCTGAAAAGCATAAAGCCAATATCACCTGCTAGGTAGGGTTCTGCGGAAAATGCAGGATCTATGGTAAGCAATATCAGTGGTATTAAAGGAAGGTTTGAGATTCTTTATGACAGAGACAGAACAAAGCCACTGATTTCTCACTAGGCGGAAGACTCTTCACTTTATCACACATTATCATCCTTGAAATGATTCTCACTAATCTCGCATTCCCTTTGTTATCTAGACCAGAGATTGCCAAAAGCTAAATCTCCAGGTGTAGTTTACTCTGATTTAAACTGCGTGTTCCGTGGGTGTGCATCCAATTAATCACAGCTCGGGATGTCCTGGAAGCAGTCTGTACTTGCTTGTAACTTTACTCTTTGCACCTGTTTTGCGGATGTGTACAATGTCAAGACTGAAGGTTCTGCAGATAGATTGTATCTACAGAATGTTTACAACCTTACTGCACGGGATCTTACCTTTTCTGGGCTGGATTCATCCAAATGAAATGTATTATCATATATATTATGATATCTTATAGAATTAAATTCTAGCCATCTAACTCCTATGAAATAACCTTTTGCAGACAGGGCCGGACTGGGGATACAAAGCAGCCTTGGAAAAAAATAATCTATGCCAGTCCTATAAGTCATTGGGCCATGTATTGTGTGTAATATATATATATATATATCTATATATATATATATATATATATATATTATGACCAATAATTTGAATTAGAAAAATAAATATACCAATAATATTTAAGGCTAGGTCTTGCCACCACAGATGATATATATATATATATATATATATAAACATAAAACACAAAAACACAAGCTCACTGATGCACACAAATAGGCTCACTGACAGATAATTTCACTGACACACACAGACAAGCTTATTGGTTCACAAACAAATTTAGAACAGAAAAACTCTGACACGCACAAGCTTACTACAGAGAAGCTCACTGTCACACACACATGCTCACTGACACCCACATGCTCACTACAGACAAGCACACAGACACACATGATCACTACAGACAAGCTAACACACACATGCTTCCAACAGACAAGCCCACTGACACACATATGCTCACAACAGACAAGCTCACTGACACACACACATACAAACTCACTCACTAGCAGTCACACACACACAAGCTCACTCAGGAGCAGACACACACACATACAATTTCACTCACTAGCTGCCACACGCACACACACACAAGCTCACTCAGGAGCAGGCACACACAAGCTAACTCATTAACAGACACACACACCACTCACTCACTAGCAGCCACACACACACACACAAACACACAACTCACTGACTAGCAGCCACACACACACACACACACACACACAACTCACTGACTAGCAGCCACACACACACACACACACAAGATCACTCACTATCAGGCACACACACAACTCACTAGCAGACACACACACACAAGTTGACTCACTATCAGACACACACAATCTCATTCACTAGCAGCCACACACATAAAGGCTCACATACTAACAGCCACACACACACAGACAAGCTCACTCACTAGCAGCCACATAAACACACACAACTCACTCACTAGAAGCCACACACACCTCACTCACTAGCAGCCACACACACACACCTCACTCACTAGCAGACACACACGCAACTCACTGACTAGCAGCCACCCAAAAACACACAGGTTCACTCACTATCAGGCACACACACACACAACTCAATCACTAGCAGCTATACACACACAACTCACTCACTAGCAGCCAGACACACACACACACACGTTCACTCACTATCATGCACACACAGTTCACTCACTATCAGGCACACACACAGGTTCACTCACTAACAGGCACACACAAGTTCACTCACTATCAGGCATCAGGCGCACACACACACACACACACACACACAAGGTCACTCACTATCAGACACACACACACACAAGTTCACTCACTAACAGGCACACACACACATGTTCACTCACTAGCAGGCACACACACACACACACACAAGCTCACTCACTAGCAAGCACACACACATACACAAGTTCACTCACTAACAGGCACACACACACACATAGGCTCACTCACTAACAGGCACACACACACAAGTTCACACTAGCAGACACACACACATACACATACAGGCTCGCTCACAAGCAAGCACACACACACACGCTCACTCACTAGCAGCCACACACACACACACACACACACACAGTCATGGCTGAAGCTTACCTGGCACTGGTGGGTGAAGTTGCCAATTTGTGACCGCTTCCTCCTAGAGAGGTCAGCAACGCGCTGGAGGCGCAGCATCCTTTCAGGACGCGGGGCTTGCATTCTGGGGCAGGGCATGCGGCCAAAATTGAGGTAAATAGTGCAGGGAGATTGACAGGTCTCCCTCCAGCCACGGGCAGCCTAATTGCAGCCGCACCAGCCCCAAGCTCCTCCCTCTTTACTCCCCTCGGACTGACACAGGCTGGCACAGTCTAAGGGGAAAATGATTTAAATTGCTGTCTGCCTGGCCCCAGGTGCCGTGCCTACTGGGAAATTTCCCGGTATCCCGGTGGGCCAGTCCGGCCCTGCAGAGCGCCCTATGGGAGGGTACTCCAAAAAGTCTGGACTCCTTGTTGGAGGGCAGACCACAGACTCCATTGGACACCCTTCGCTACATGCAACTTGCCCATTAATATAACTCGCTCCCAATGAGTGGTCGCAGATCTGCAGAGCTCCAGCGAACAAGCGACAACAAAGCCACAAAAAAACACTTAACTCACCCAAAACTAACCCAGACTGTACCCCTGATAACGGGGAAGACATGGGGAAACGCTCCAAGAAACTCAAAACACAAGCGGGAGATAGGCACCGAAGCATCGTGGAACTCCCACACGCGGCCTAAACCTAAAATGGTGGCACCGCCTGAAAACCAAGACTCCTTATCCGAATCAGAGGAACTGCTAGATGCCCCTGACCCAATCCCCAAGGCTGCTCAATCCACACCCCACGCTCTAACAGGGGACCGTGCAGCTCCGGCCACCAAGGGGGACATTATGGACCTTATGGTCCACCTTCGGACCTTTTTTAGGGCTGATACAATATCACATTATTAACATCCAATGCTTACAGATAGAGGTGGTTTATCATAAGAGGCAGGAATGGAAAAATAAAAGAGTAAAGATGGAAAAAATGCGTGAAGAAGACAAGCTGTTATGGGGGAAACAGACGGGTCAGATAGAAGGAGCAGAGAAGGATTCCAGGGAAGGAAGATATATTTATTATTTATTATTATTTATTATTGCCATTTATATAGCGCCAACAGATTCCGTAGTGCTTTACCATATTATGAGAGGGGATTTAACTATAAATAGGACAATTACAAATAAACTTACAGGAACGATAAGTTGAAGAGGACCCTGCTCAATCTATATGTTCTAAAATATAGGGTATCTGTCATGGAATATCGCTGCCATCTGCTCCATAGATACATTTTATACTTTTCTTAATGAGTTGCCCGTGAAGGTGAATTTGTACAATGCCAAGCAGTTGCAGGGCAAGATTTTTCTAGTCTGGCCTGCAGGCTCCATTTCTGCAATTGCCTTGGGGGGCATTTGCTGAAAACGTATCAACCTTATAGATAGATCTCATCCAAAGTTTGTCTCATTTCAGAGCGGGAGATGATAAGGGGGTAACCTTATCATCTCCCGCTCTGAAATGAGACAAACTTTGGATGAGATCTATAGCTCAGGTGTCACCCTACACACACACCCCAGGTTTCAAACTTTTTTAAAATTACTGACAACATGAGATAATAACGTTTGTAGCACAGATTACACTAGGAAGAGTTAATGTACCTGGTGGTACTTTTCTGGGTCTGACTGTGTAAAATACAGTGATATATTAATTTTTGTTTGTTTGTTTTTCGTAACATCCCCCAATTTCCAACGTTTTCAACGTCTCACTTACATACAGAGCATTTACAAGTAAGTGTGAAGTGTGCGAATGCTTATCTATACGTGTAAAGTTTATTTCAGTTATTTGTGAATACATCAATATTGTTTGTGTGTTCATGTACTGTATATGTCTGCATTCCGTATGTGTCTCAGGATAATATCAGCGCTATGGAATTTTCCGGCGCTATATAAATAATAAAATAATAATAATAATAATATATATGTGTGTGTGTGTGTGTGTAAGGTATTTTTTTGGGGAAATAAACTTTGCCTAGGATATCAAAAACTTTTATGTCTATCCTTTTGTCCAGGTCAGGTGGTGGCACACAATCTACTTAGTAAAGGACATGAACAATTCTGAGTGTTTCTACTTCACTTTAAAAAAATTATTAGTATGTAAATGGAACCAAAATAAATCAATGACTAAAACACTCTCCACTGCCCAAATATAAAATAAATAGTTTAGTAGATACACAACTATTAAATAGTTGCATGCATTTAATTATGCATGTTTTTTCATTGGGGGTATATAAAAAAAGAGCTTGGAAAACCTGCAGATCTCTTCTCTGCAGCCTCTGCAAGCCCTCCCCTTCTCCCCAGACCATACATTCTGTGGCTGTCTAATCACAGACGTTCCAATGTACTCAATGAGAAGTCTTTGCAAGCAGGGCCGGCTCAACCACAAGACGGCATAGGCAGTCGACTTGGTGAACTCCAGTTGGGAGGCGCAGTGTCCGAGTGAGCGGCAGGAGGGGAGCACACAGCCACCAGGCACTCTGGGAAATTTCTGCATCTTGAGTTTAACTCCACCGAGCTAAACAAACCAGGAAGTAACTGGGCCTATGGTATGATTGACAGCCAGGGTGGTATATCCAGGTTAATTTATAAAAGTGACAATTTCTATTAAAATCTGCCCTTTTTGTACAATGAAAAAAATAGGACACACTCTTCACAAGTATAGCTATTGAGCAAGCTCAAGTGCTTTAGGGGTCTGGAGTGTGACTTTATTAATAATATTAGTATAAAGTATTTATACATGTATATTGGTGATTCAACAATCCATGCTCCTGTTAGGGGTCTGACAATGGACAAACAGAATGGATAACACTTCCCCACTGCCCCCTGCCTGAATGTGGAGGGAACATTTTCTGAAAAGCATAAAGCCAATATCACCTGCTAGGTAGGGTTCTGCGGAAAATGCAGGATCTATGGTAAGCAATATCAGTGGTATTAAAGGAAGGTTTGAGATTCTTTATGACAGAGACAGAACAAAGCCACTGATTTCTCACTAGGCGGAAGACTCTTCACTTTATCACACATTATCATCCTTGAAATGATTCTCACTAATCTCGCATTCCCTTTGTTATCTAGACCAGAGATTGCCAAAAGCTAAATCTCCAGGTGTAGTTTACTCTGATTTAAACTGCGTGTTCCGTGGGTGTGCATCCAATTAATCACAGCTCGGGATGTCCTGGAAGCAGTCTGTACTTGCTTGTAACTTTACTCTTTGCACCTGTTTTGCGGATGTGTACAATGTCAAGACTGAAGGTTCTGCAGATAGATTGTATCTACAGAATGTTTACAACCTTACTGCACGGGATCTTACCTTTTCTGGGCTGGATTCATCCAAATGAAATGTATTATCATATATATTATGATATCTTATAGAATTAAATTCTAGCCATCTAACTCCTATGAAATAACCTTTTGCAGACAGGGCCGGACTGGGGATACAAAGCAGCCTTGGAAAAAAATAATCTATGCCAGTCCTATAAGTCATTGGGCCATGTATTGTGTGTAATATATATATATATATATCTATATATATATATATATATATATATATTATGACCAATAATTTGAATTAGAAAAATAAATATACCAATAATATTTAAGGCTAGGTCTTGCCACCACAGATGATATATATATATATATATATATATAAACATAAAACACAAAAACACAAGCTCACTGATGCACACAAATAGGCTCACTGACAGATAATTTCACTGACACACACAGACAAGCTTATTGGTTCACAAACAAATTTAGAACAGAAAAACTCTGACACGCACAAGCTTACTACAGAGAAGCTCACTGTCACACACACATGCTCACTGACACCCACATGCTCACTACAGACAAGCACACAGACACACATGATCACTACAGACAAGCTAACACACACATGCTTCCAACAGACAAGCCCACTGACACACATATGCTCACAACAGACAAGCTCACTGACACACACACATACAAACTCACTCACTAGCAGTCACACACACACAAGCTCACTCAGGAGCAGACACACACACATACAATTTCACTCACTAGCTGCCACACGCACACACACACAAGCTCACTCAGGAGCAGGCACACACAAGCTAACTCATTAACAGACACACACACCACTCACTCACTAGCAGCCACACACACACACACAAACACACAACTCACTGACTAGCAGCCACACACACACACACACACACACACAACTCACTGACTAGCAGCCACACACACACACACACACAAGATCACTCACTATCAGGCACACACACAACTCACTAGCAGACACACACACACAAGTTGACTCACTATCAGACACACACAATCTCATTCACTAGCAGCCACACACATAAAGGCTCACATACTAACAGCCACACACACACAGACAAGCTCACTCACTAGCAGCCACATAAACACACACAACTCACTCACTAGAAGCCACACACACCTCACTCACTAGCAGCCACACACACACACCTCACTCACTAGCAGACACACACGCAACTCACTGACTAGCAGCCACCCAAAAACACACAGGTTCACTCACTATCAGGCACACACACACACAACTCAATCACTAGCAGCTATACACACACAACTCACTCACTAGCAGCCAGACACACACACACACACGTTCACTCACTATCATGCACACACAGTTCACTCACTATCAGGCACACACACAGGTTCACTCACTAACAGGCACACACAAGTTCACTCACTATCAGGCATCAGGCGCACACACACACACACACACACACACAAGGTCACTCACTATCAGACACACACACACACAAGTTCACTCACTAACAGGCACACACACACATGTTCACTCACTAGCAGGCACACACACACACACACACAAGCTCACTCACTAGCAAGCACACACACATACACAAGTTCACTCACTAACAGGCACACACACACACATAGGCTCACTCACTAACAGGCACACACACACAAGTTCACACTAGCAGACACACACACATACACATACAGGCTCGCTCACAAGCAAGCACACACACACACGCTCACTCACTAGCAGCCACACACACACACACACACACACACAGTCATGGCTGAAGCTTACCTGGCACTGGTGGGTGAAGTTGCCAATTTGTGACCGCTTCCTCCTAGAGAGGTCAGCAACGCGCTGGAGGCGCAGCATCCTTTCAGGACGCGGGGCTTGCATTCTGGGGCAGGGCATGCGGCCAAAATTGAGGTAAATAGTGCAGGGAGATTGACAGGTCTCCCTCCAGCCACGGGCAGCCTAATTGCAGCCGCACCAGCCCCAAGCTCCTCCCTCTTTACTCCCCTCGGACTGACACAGGCTGGCACAGTCTAAGGGGAAAATGATTTAAATTGCTGTCTGCCTGGCCCCAGGTGCCGTGCCTACTGGGAAATTTCCCGGTATCCCGGTGGGCCAGTCCGGCCCTGCAGAGCGCCCTATGGGAGGGTACTCCAAAAAGTCTGGACTCCTTGTTGGAGGGCAGACCACAGACTCCATTGGACACCCTTCGCTACATGCAACTTGCCCATTAATATAACTCGCTCCCAATGAGTGGTCGCAGATCTGCAGAGCTCCAGCGAACAAGCGACAACAAAGCCACAAAAAAACACTTAACTCACCCAAAACTAACCCAGACTGTACCCCTGATAACGGGGAAGACATGGGGAAACGCTCCAAGAAACTCAAAACACAAGCGGGAGATAGGCACCGAAGCATCGTGGAACTCCCACACGCGGCCTAAACCTAAAATGGTGGCACCGCCTGAAAACCAAGACTCCTTATCCGAATCAGAGGAACTGCTAGATGCCCCTGACCCAATCCCCAAGGCTGCTCAATCCACACCCCACGCTCTAACAGGGGACCGTGCAGCTCCGGCCACCAAGGGGGACATTATGGACCTTATGGTCCACCTTCGGACCTTTTTTAGGGCTGATACAATATCACATTATTAACATCCAATGCTTACAGATAGAGGTGGTTTATCATAAGAGGCAGGAATGGAAAAATAAAAGAGTAAAGATGGAAAAAATGCGTGAAGAAGACAAGCTGTTATGGGGGAAACAGACGGGTCAGATAGAAGGAGCAGAGAAGGATTCCAGGGAAGGAAGATATATTTATTATTTATTATTATTTATTATTGCCATTTATATAGCGCCAACAGATTCCGTAGTGCTTTACCATATTATGAGAGGGGATTTAACTATAAATAGGACAATTACAAATAAACTTACAGGAACGATAAGTTGAAGAGGACCCTGCTCAATCTATATGTTCTAAAATATAGGGTATCTGTCATGGAATATCGCTGCCATCTGCTCCATAGATACATTTTATACTTTTCTTAATGAGTTGCCCGTGAAGGTGAATTTGTACAATGCCAAGCAGTTGCAGGGCAAGATTTTTCTAGTCTGGCCTGCAGGCTCCATTTCTGCAATTGCCTTGGGGGGCATTTGCTGAAAACGTATCAACCTTATAGATAGATCTCATCCAAAGTTTGTCTCATTTCAGAGCGGGAGATGATAAGGGGGTAACCTTATCATCTCCCGCTCTGAAATGAGACAAACTTTGGATGAGATCTATAGCTCAGGTGTCACCCTACACACACACCCCAGGTTTCAAACTTTTTTAAAATTACTGACAACATGAGATAATAACGTTTGTAGCACAGATTACACTAGGAAGAGTTAATGTACCTGGTGGTACTTTTCTGGGTCTGACTGTGTAAAATACAGTGATATATTAATTTTTGTTTGTTTGTTTTTCGTAACATCCCCCAATTTCCAACGTTTTCAACGTCTCACTTACATACAGAGCATTTACAAGTAAGTGTGAAGTGTGCGAATGCTTATCTATACGTGTAAAGTTTATTTCAGTTATTTGTGAATACATCAATATTGTTTGTGTGTTCATGTACTGTATATGTCTGCATTCCGTATGTGTCTCAGGATAATATCAGCGCTATGGAATTTTCCGGCGCTATATAAATAATAAAATAATAATAATAATAATATATATGTGTGTGTGTGTGTGTGTAAGGTATTTTTTTGGGGAAATAAACTTTGCCTAGGATATCAAAAACTTTTATGTCTATCCTTTTGTCCAGGTCAGGTGGTGGCACACAATCTACTTAGTAAAGGACATGAACAATTCTGAGTGTTTCTACTTCACTTTAAAAAAATTATTAGTATGTAAATGGAACCAAAATAAATCAATGACTAAAACACTCTCCACTGCCCAAATATAAAATAAATAGTTTAGTAGATACACAACTATTAAATAGTTGCATGCATTTAATTATGCATGTTTTTTCATTGGGGGTATATAAAAAAAGAGCTTGGAAAACCTGCAGATCTCTTCTCTGCAGCCTCTGCAAGCCCTCCCCTTCTCCCCAGACCATACATTCTGTGGCTGTCTAATCACAGACGTTCCAATGTACTCAATGAGAAGTCTTTGCAAGCAGGGCCGGCTCAACCACAAGACGGCATAGGCAGTCGACTTGGTGAACTCCAGTTGGGAGGCGCAGTGTCCGAGTGAGCGGCAGGAGGGGAGCACACAGCCACCAGGCACTCTGGGAAATTTCTGCATCTTGAGTTTAACTCCACCGAGCTAAACAAACCAGGAAGTAACTGGGCCTATGGTATGATTGACAGCCAGGGTGGTATATCCAGGTTAATTTATAAAAGTGACAATTTCTATTAAAATCTGCCCTTTTTGTACAATGAAAAAAATAGGACACACTCTTCACAAGTATAGCTATTGAGCAAGCTCAAGTGCTTTAGGGGTCTGGAGTGTGACTTTATTAATAATATTAGTATAAAGTATTTATACATGTATATTGGTGATTCAACAATCCATGCTCCTGTTAGGGGTCTGACAATGGACAAACAGAATGGATAACACTTCCCCACTGCCCCCTGCCTGAATGTGGAGGGAACATTTTCTGAAAAGCATAAAGCCAATATCACCTGCTAGGTAGGGTTCTGCGGAAAATGCAGGATCTATGGTAAGCAATATCAGTGGTATTAAAGGAAGGTTTGAGATTCTTTATGACAGAGACAGAACAAAGCCACTGATTTCTCACTAGGCGGAAGATTCTTCACTTTATCACACATTATCATCCTTGAAATGATTCTCACTAATCTCGCATTCCCTTTGTTATCTAGACCAGAGATTGCCAAAAGCTAAATCTCCAGGTGTAGTTTACTCTGATTTAAACTGCGTGTTCCGTGGGTGTGCATCCAATTAATCACAGCTCGGGATGTCCTGGAAGCAGTCTGTACTTGCTTGTAACTTTACTCTTTGCACCTGTTTTGCGGATGTGTACAATGTCAAGACTGAAGGTTCTGCAGATAGATTGTATCTACAGAATGTTTACAACCTTACTGCACAGGATCTTACCTTTTCTGGGCTGGATTCATCCAAATGAAATGTATTATCATATATATTATGATATCTTATAGAATTAAATTCTAGCCATCTAACTCCTATGAAATAACCTTTTGCAGACAGGGCCGGACTGGGGATACAAAGCAGCCTTGGAAAAAAAAAATCTATGCCAGTCCTATAAGTCATTGGGCCATGTATTGTGTGTAATATATATATATATATCTATATATATATATATATATATATATTATGACCAATAATTTGAATTAGAAAAATAAATATACCAATAATATTTAAGGCTAGGTCTTGCCACCACAGATGATATATATATATATATATATATATATATATATATATATATATATATATATATATATATATATATATATATATATATATATATATAAACATAAAACACAAAAACACAAGCTCACTGATGCACACAAATAGGCTCACTGACAGATAATTTCACTGACACACACAGACAAGCTTATTGGTTCACAAACAAATTTAGAACAGAAAAACTCTGACACGCACAAGCTTACTACAGAGAAGCTCACTGTCACACACACATGCTCACTGACACCCACATGCTCACTACAGACAAGCACACAGACACACATGATCACTACAGACAAGCTAACACACACATGCTTCCAACAGACAAGCCCACTGACACACATATGCTCACAACGGACAAGCTCACTGACACACACACATACAAACTCACTCACTAGCAGTCACACACACACAAGCTCACTCAGGAGCAGACACACACACATACAATTTCACTCACTAGCTGCCACACGCACACACACACAAGCTCACTCAGGAGCAGGCACACACAAGCTAACTCATTAACAGACACACACACCACTCACTCACTAGCAGCCACACACACACACACAAACACACAACTCACTGACTAGCAGCCACACACACACACACACACACACACACACACAACTCACTGACTAGCAGCCACACACACACACACACACAAGATCACTCACTATCAGGCACACACACAACTCACTAGCAGACACACACACACAAGTTGACTCACTATCAGACACACACAATCTCACTCACTAGCAGCCACACACATAAAGGCTCACATACTAACAGCCACACACACACAGACAAGCTCACTCACTAGCAGCCACATAAACACACACAACTCACTCACTAGAAGCCACACACACCTCACTCACTAGCAGCCACACACACACACCTCACTCACTAGCAGACACACACGCAACTCACTGACTAGCAGCCACCCAAAAACACACAGGTTCACTCACTATCAGGCACACACACACACACACAACTCAATCACTAGCAGCTATACACACACAACTCACTCACTAGCAGCCAGACACACACACACACACGTTCACTCACTATCATGCACACACAGTTCACTCACTATCAGGCACACACACAGGTTCACTCACTAACAGGCACACACAAGTTCACTCACTATCAGGCATCAGGCGCACACACACACACACACACAAGGTCACTCACTATCAGACACACACACACACAAGTTCACTCACTAACAGGCACACACACACATGTTCACTCACTAGCAGGCACACACACACACACACACACACAAGCTCACTCACTAGCAAGCACACACACATACACAAGTTCACTCACTAACAGGCACACACACACACATAGGCTCACTCACTAACAGGCACACACACACAAGTTCACACTAGCAGACACACACACATACACATACAGGCTCGCTCACAAGCAAGCACACACACACACGCTCACTCACTAGCAGCCACACACACACACACACACACAGTCATGGCTGAAGCTTACCTGGCACTGGTGGGTGAAGTTGCCAATTTGTGACCGCTTCCTCCTAGAGAGGTCAGCAACGCGCTGGAGGCGCAGCATCCTTTCAGGACGCGGGGCTTGCATTCTGGGGCAGGGCATGCGGCCAAAATTGAGGTAAATAGTGCAGGGAGATTGACAGGTCTCCCTCCAGCCACGGGCAGCCTAATTGCAGCCGCACCAGCCCCAAGCTCCTCCCTCTTTACTCCCCTCGGACTGACACAGGCTGGCACAGTCTAAGGGGAAAATGATTTAAATTGCTGTCTGCCTGGCCCCAGGTGCCGTGCCTACTGGGAAATTTCCCGGTATCCCGGTGGGCCAGTCCGGCCCTGCAGAGCGCCCTATGGGAGGGTACTCCAAAAAGTCTGGACTCCTTGTTGGAGGGCAGACCACAGACTCCATTGGACACCCTTCGCTACATGCAACTTGCCCATTAATATAACTCGCTCCCAATGAGTGGTCGCAGATCTGCAGAGCTCCAGCGAACAAGCGACAACAAAGCCACAAAAAAACACTTAACTCACGCAAAACTAACCCAGACTGTACCCCTGATACCGGGGAAGACATGGGGAAACGCTCCAAGAAACTCAAAACACAAGCGGGAGATAGGCACCGAAGCATCGTGGAACTCCCACACGCGGCCTAAACCTAAAATGGTGGCACCGCCTGAAAACCAAGACTCCTTATCCGAATCAGAGGAACTGCTAGATGCCCCTGACCCAATCCCCAAGGCTGCTCAATCCACACCCCACGCTCTAACAGGGGACCGTGCAGCTCCGGCCACCAAGGGGGACATTATGGACCTTATGGTCCACCTTCGGACCTTTTTTAGGGCTGATCTGGCGGTGGTGCAGGAGGAGGTGATGGCGGTTACGGACAGGATCCAAGCAGCAGAGGAAGACATTACCTTGCTCTCCCAAGCTCAGGCTGGTACGTCGGAGCAAGTCCGCCAAATACAAACATCGCTTGAAGACGTGCAGAAGAGATTGAATGCGATGGATGATGGACGCCGCCGCAAGAACCTCAAGGTGCGGGGTTGGTGGAGTCGGTCACGCCTGAGGAACTACCGCATTATTTCAGGCGGCTATTTGCGGCCTTACTGCCACACAAACATACCAAACAAGCTATGGCGGTTGGCATCCACCGACTCCCTAAATCCCCGAAGGCACCGACTGCAGCTCCCAGAGATGTCCTGATCCATTTCACATCCTTCAGGGACAAAAAAGCGATCCAAGAGGCATTGAGGTCTAAAGTCCCGTTCGAATTCGAAGGCATGCAACTTACCTTCCTTCAGGACTTATGCAGAGCTACACTTAACTGGAGGAAATCGGTTCAAGAGGTTACGAAGACACTCAGGGAGGCAGGAATCACCTACAGATGGGGGCCGCCCCACACTCTGACAGCCAGCAAAGATGGCACAACCTTCCGACTCACAGCATCAGAGGCTTCCCAATCGTTTCTGGCGCAGCTGGGCCTGGCAGGAACCGACCTCCACATCGACGGCGCACTACTTCTGGGATGTTCGAAATATTATCCCCTTTTTCCCATGCAAGGGAACGGACACAGGGTGAGGCACCTCAGGTGGATGAGAGACTGCCTGCTGGGAGAATAGACAGCAAAGGCCAACTCCAAAACACCGTACCCCACCCCCCCCATAATGACAGACTGCCCTAAGTACTCTTTAGCTTAACATTTCTACCATTATTTTTGTGTTATACTCCTTAGTTCTAAACTCTTACAGCTATTACCTCATATTTAAGCAAAGAATGGCAACACCTTAGGATAGAACCCCCAGACCCACACAAAGCTACTGCCCCCCCCCCCCCCTTTATGTCGCCCAGGGGTTACTGGGCAAGGCGACGGAGCGGCTTACGCCGATAGGGCCTGATCTACTGTTAACAACCACTGATCCTCACCATAGGCCTCCCTCGCTATTGGCACTACACCACCCCCCTCCACATACCCTTACGTGGGAGCCCCTCGGTGGCCCTAACTACGACACAGAGGCTCACCAGGGCCACAGCCTGACCCCTTCCTTGGCGTACATTAAGGCCCACAATTAAACCCTCAAGGGCCAACAAGGGGACCCCATGGGATAACCCGAGAGCCCCTAACTTACAACAAATCTTCACGGCCTCTATGCCGCTCCAACCAACCAAGGACCGGCATCTATTCCAGAAATATCCTCACACCAAAACATACCCTCAGTTTTCACACACACAGGAACTGATGTATACGGGGGAACACAAATAATAGTCTCTACATCCCGCACATATCACTGTCCATGTTGAAAGTTGTATATTATAAAATGCACTATGTACTATTGATGCTTACCAAATTGTTTTGAAACCACTGATCATTAGCTGCTTTGCTGTTGGGGCATCGTGGACCACATTGTTATATTACTATGTGCAACAAAAATAAAGAATTAAAATATATATATATATATATATATATATAACTCGCTCCCACATAAAAACAAACTGCATAAGGAACTCACCTGGTTTGAAGATCTCTGTGTACGGGGGTCCACATTGGAAAAGGCTGTTTCCACAATATATCAACACCTCCTCGTGGGAAATCGGACAGCAAAGACCACCTTCCAAACTCAATGGGAAACGCTCTTGGACAAGAATTTCACGGCAACGCAGTCGGATAAAGCGTTACTGTGGCAGTATAAAAGCTCCATCAGCTCGCAGTACCAAGAGACGAACTACAAACTCATTTCTCTCTGGTATAAAACGCTGACCTTCCTCAACAGAGTCTTCCCCACGATCCCCCCAACATGCTGAAGATGCCAACTGGCGAGGGGGACAACGATACACATTTAGTGGCAGTTCAAAGACATTGTCCCATTCTGGGAAATGATAAAAACGGACGTGACAACAATATTGGGAGACCAGACCGACTGGTCGGCTGAACTGGCTCTTTTGCACATCTCGTCCAGACCAATGTCACTTTACAAAAAAATCGATCCTCCATCATTTTACTGAATGCAGCCAAGACCCTTATCCCGGCGTACTGGAAACGGACGGAGGTCCCTCTGATGGATGAGTGGATCCACAGGGTAGAAGACATTCAGGCTGTGGAAGCACTCCATGCCACACTATTGGGTAGCGGGCCCAGACACGCGGAGACATGGCAGCCATGGTTCACGTATATGGACCGAAACCTGTAAGTACGAGTGATAAGCGATTAACGAGGCAGTGGGGGGCCTCAGAGGGGGCTTGACAGCCACAGACAATGACCATTCCTTCCCACTCTTGCCCCTCCCATTTATACCTACCTCTCTTTTGCAGTATCTTCTCTTAGACCCACTCCGGGTCTCTTAGGGATGTTCGGAAGGACACAGCTAAGGGAGTACACAGACAGAGCAGCATCATTTGAGCCCCTTCCCCATTAAGATAACTCAGAAACAGATCACAATCTTACACATGGGGTTTGGGGCTGTCGGTAAAAGACAGTGGGAGGGTTGACATGCGGCACTGACAGTGGTCTCCGCGCATGGCAGATAGCTATATATTTTTAGTAAATAGGAGACACGAGGTAGGGCCCGTGCATTCTACCTGACATACCATCGGCATACACCAGTGTTATGGTACTTTTTGAAAGTAAACCAAAATGTTCAAATGTCTATCTGTTCCTGTCCAAATCAATAAAATTAAATTGCGTATATACGCTGAAGTAATTAAGTCTGACACACGAGGTTCAGGTTAAAATAACTTCGAGAAAGTTTATTGGCAAGTGAAGAAAAAGCGGGCGCGCAGGCCCTTTTAAGAGGCATTTTGCGTCATCATTGATTATTAGAATATCAGCAAATAAACATCATCAATTGGATTAATTGTTAAGTGACGGGGTTAGTGTCTTACCTATTGGTTCGTAAAATTAAGAGGTTAGTCCCGTGCCCACCCATCAGAGGTGGGATTATTCTGGACACGGGTGGGGGACAAGGGGGTCCTAAGCGTCATTTTACACGGTCAATGATATCAGGCTTTATGTCCAGGTGCAAGGTCTCTTATGAATAGAACATTTCATTACTACTGTGTTCTGTGGCCTTCAAACTGTACTATCTTGAGGGGGCGTGGTCTGCAGCCGAGCGAGCTGGACGTGTCCGGGTAGAGCTCCGCTGCGACCACGGTGCCAACAGCATACAACAGCGGAGATAAACACTTGATCAAACCGAATTAGTCGTGGGAACAGTGATGGACCGGAGAACTACGAAAACAAAGGTGAAAAAGGCGGTAGAAGCGGGAATAGTAGTGCCGGAGATGTTTGCGGCCTCTCGCGCCGTGCGACAAAGCACACAAGATGGCGGACGAGAAGGCCAGACTACGCCCCGCTCCCCAGCGAGCCCAGCAAGCGGTGTGGCATCGGATTCCGACACTAGCCAAATACTGGCGAAACTGTCGGAGGTTCGTAGCTACCTTGCCTCTGAGATGGTTCGTACCACCTCGGAGGTGAAAGCTGAAATACAGGCACTGGGGGCGCGGACGGCGGTGCTCGAGCAGAGGGTCGAATCCACAGTTATAGCCCATAACGCTGCAACCGCTCAAATTAACCACCTCACCTCCCAGCTACTTACTGCAGAAGCAGCCATAGACGACCTGGGGAACAGGACAAGGCGCAATAATATCCGCCTCCGGGGATTACCCGAACAAGAAGGGGAAGGATCCCTAGCAGAAGTAATTCTGGAGATCTTCAGGCCGCTACTCCCCGACATCCCAGAGCATTTGTGGCATATTGAAAGGGCGCATAGGGCCCTCAGAGCCAGAAGAACGGAAGATCGGCGCCCGAGGGACGTTATAATTAAATTCCTGTCTTATCAAACTAAAGAGGCATTGATGAGGTATGGCAGAGATCGTCAAATCCTCTATAACGGAGCCAACCTTACCCTCTACCAAGACCTCACCCCGCTGACGCTGCAGAAACGCAGAGACTGGCGCCCGATCACGGAACTCCTACAGCGCCACACCATCAAGTACGCTTGGGGTCATCCCTTCCGGCTGATGGCTTTTAAGGATGGCCGCACGAAACTTCTGTTCCCGGACGGTGACCCGAGGAAGTTCCTGTCCGAGCTGGGGATCCAAACCCCGGACGACTTCCCGGTTTCGAAGGGGGCGACGGAGGCCCTAGTCGCTCTCCCCCGAGAATGGTACACGTCTGATGAATGAGGAAGGAGGCCACGATGTCGCCATGCCTGAGCGGCGGGTTATATCTCCAGATGGTAAGACCTCGCGGGCGGTATCAGGTTGTTTGGGCGGGGGATTTCTAGGCCCCGCTTGAAAAGCCTATGTGGGCTTTTGATTATTGGCCTTTCTGGTGGCGGCAGGCCCTGGTTACCGGGGTTTTATACGAGGCACATCTGGGTTATCGGGCTCCTTGACCCGCGGGTGGGATTGCTTACTATGGGGAGGGTTAGGGCTTATTTTTGCTCCCGGGCCTCGCCCTGTTTCCCATGTCCTGACTCGTTGTAACCCCTCTCCCGTTGGACCCTTTTTCGGGACTGCCCACCATTATTTCTCCTCATGATTTTGGGGATTGTGTCAGGTCCCTCGGAGCAGAGACCTATGGTTACTTAAACACTGTGTTTTTTTTGGGGACTGGGATCGGAATGGGGAGGCGGGAAATGTGTTTTTTATCTCCCCCCTTCTCGCTATGTATAAGTTATATATCGATTGCCCCCTCCCTCTCCCTCGGGGACACTGTGTAGTATGGCTTACTGTATTTTGTACTACGTTTTTTCGGTACTTGGGCCGGGTCCAGGGGGGTCGGGGGCAAGGTACAACTATTCACAGTTTTTCTGGGGAACGGGATCGGTGTGGGGCGGTGGGCGGCGGGTAACGCTTCTCGATATATTATTGATGTTTTGTTTCTGTTTGCTGCCCCCCCCCCCCCCCCCCCCTCCCCCCACTGTTTTTCTGGACGGGATTCCTGGGCTTCACGGGTGGCGGGCGGCGGGTAACAGTATCTTTGCTGTTCGGGCTATTTTTGTCCGCTATCCTTTTACACTAAGTTGCGACTTTTCTCAGAGGGGGTTCGGGATGGGGCGGTGGAACCTGGTTCATGCCATGTCCGCAACTATTTTTATTATTATGTTTATTTTATGCTAGGTTCACTCTTAAGCCGGGTTCTGTTTCTACGTATTATTAGGTTCGGGACGGGGGAAGGGGGGCGGGTTCAGAGGTATATTGGTGTCCGGCTCTGGCACCCGCGGGATTTTTGAAGTCTTGAATGTGCTTCTCCTTTTTAGGAACTGACAATCACCTGGGAACGACAAACGGGTCTCCCCCTATGTTTCGGTTTCTATATATGCTTTTATTTACAACAATTGTTTATCTCCAATTGGGGATAGTTAGGCACCCTGGTGGTGCTATTCGTGGTTGGTCTATGTTGAGGCAGTTCTGGGGCCGTTTTGGTACCCTGGAAACGCCTGGACATATTTCCCATTTGGTCCTGGCAATAGGTAAGACCAGGCTATTGTTGTTTTTTCTGTTTTTTTCTCACTCTTTCTCTTTCTATCTTCACTGTCCTCTCACCCCCTGTCATCCCCCTTACACCTTCCTACCCCTATTCCCTGCTCGGACCCCGGTGGGGGGAGATGTTGTGATACCCTCATTGCAAGCTCGAGTTGGCTCTGTAGTGGATCCAACTTATGTGACAAGCCGACCCCCTCCTTTGTTACAATGCCATTGAAACTGCTATCCCTGAATGTCAAAGGCCTTAATGCCCCGAGTAAAAGGCGCCTTATGTTTAGGGAACTTAAACGCCTGAACCCTGATATTGCTTTTCTACAAGAAACGCATATACCTAAACCAGCAAAACTAATGTTAAGGGACCACACATTCCGCGTTGTACATGAGGCGAGAGCTCTCAACAAGAGGAACGGTGTTGCTATACTAATCCATCATAGGTGCCCCTTTCGGATAGGGACTGTTACAGCCGATCCGGAGGGACGCTACTTGCTGCTTTCCGGGAGCTTACACTCCCACACGATCCACTTCCTCAATATTTACGCCCCTAATGTTCCATCGGCCGAATTCTGGGACGCCTTGGCTCAAATGATCAACAGCCTACCGCACGGCATGATCATTGTAGGCGGAGACCTTAACGCCACCCCGTGCCCGGCAGCTGACCGGAGCCGCTGCAGAGGGCTACCGAGATCTCACGGTAGAGGGAGTCAGGACAAGATACTCCGCACCTTTATACAGCGTACAGGCCTCATAGACATATGGAGAGCTCACCATCCAGACGACCGTGATTTTACGTTCTATTCCGCACCCCATGATTCTTACTCTAGGATAGATTTATTTCTAGTTAATACACACGCGGCGTCCAAAGCTTCTGTTTCCACGATCGGTTCTATATCCTGGTCAGACCACGCAGATATTTCACTGACTATGGATAACTTATGCGTAGCGTCTCCGTGGTCCTGGAAGCTGAATACTTCGCTTCTACAAGACCCGGCCGTGGTGGAAACGATCCGTCGAGAATTATCCGATTATTTTCTCCGGAACGCAACCCCGGACCTCCGACCAGCCACGGTCTGGGCCGCCCACAAAGCGGTTATTAGGGGTATTTTTATCAGAGAGGCGACGGTAAAAAAGAAACGTAAATTGCAACTGCTGTCCTCCCTTCTAGAGGCCCTGGGTCGGGCGGAAGAGAAACATAAGTCAGCCCCGTCAGCTATCACATTAGCAGACGTACAGAAAGTGAGAATGTCAGTACGAGAGTTACTCTTGGACGACACAGCCAGGGCAGTGGTTTGGACTAAGAGGACATTCTACGAAAAGTCTAATAAAATGGACACGTTGTTAGCTAGGTCCCTACGCCCGAGACAGGGTCACTTTCATATCACGAGCATTAAAGACGCAGTTGGCAGGCGTTATACGGATCCCACGGATATCGCGTCGGTATTCACAGCATATTACTCCGACCTATATAACCATTCTGGTGTAATAGATGGGGAACGACAACAGCGTGAGATCGATGAAGCGAGAGCTTTCCTTGATCGATTGGCCTTACCAAAACTGGAAGGCGGCGATGTACTCTCCTTGGGGGCTCAAATCACGGCTGACGAAATAGACGCGGCAATTTCATCCTTGAAGGGCAATAAAGCTCCAGGCCCGGATGGATTTGAGGGTGGTTATTACAAGTTGTTCCGCGAGGAATTGGTACCGCATCTTGGGGCATTGTTTAACGATTTAATGAATGGGGGTATTCCGGATAGAGACATGTCGCTGGCCGACGTTATCCTGATACCTAAGCCGGGCAGGGACGACTCACTCCCGGAGAACTATAGACCGATCTCATTGATAAACCACGACTCTAAAATTCTAGCCAAGATTTTAGCGACCCGCCTAAACCCCTATTTAAATCGGCTGATCCACCCAGATCAGGTGGGTTTCATCCCTGGTAGGCAGCTATACGAAAACACTCGACGTAACATTGACCTTCTCTGGCGGCAAGCACAGAGGAAAATCCCCACATTGGTCCTGTCACTTGACGCAGAGAAGGCTTTCGATAGGGTTAAGTGGCCATACCTATTCGAGGTCCTACAACACTCTGGCCTCCCGCCTACGTTTATTACTGCAATTCGGGCATTATATACGGATGTCCGGGCTCGGGTCCGTATAGCGGGCTCCAAGGCTATACCGTTTGCCTTGAGCAACGGGACTAGACAGGGTTGCCCCTTGTCGCCCCTGCTCTTTGCCTTGTCCCTGGAACCACTATTACAACAGGTGAGATGCACTGATGAAATTCGCGGTATCACAGTGGGGGACCAGAGATATGTTGTATCTGCGTTCGCCGACGATGTTCTGCTGACTTTGACGGAACCGACGGAGTCAATGGACGCGCTGGCGGGGGTCCTAGAGACTTTCGGCGAAATAGCTGGATATAAGGTGAATCTACCTAAGTCATGCGCCTTACCCATAAGTATGAGTGAGTCTGATATCGCTCGAATAGGAAATGGCCACAATATTCGTATTGAAAGGCATCACATTAAATACCTGGGGATACACCTGACGGCAGACCCCGCTCAGCTATTTCAGCAGAATTACACCCCCATGATTCGCACCCTTATCTCGGATATGGAACGATGGCAGGATAAACCGATTTCATGGATTGGCAGAATCCACTCGGTAAAGATGAACATCCTCCCCAGGATTTTGTTCCTGTTCCAGGCTCTCCCAGTTCGGCTCACCAAGTCTGACTTGGGCCCGCTTCAGCAAGCCACGGGGAAATTTATCTGGCAAAATAGGAAACATAGGGTTTCCCGTAATATCCTCTATAGAACAAAATCTAGGGGGGGCCTAGGATTGCCAAATTTCTATTTTTACTACTTGGCGGCCCAACTCGCGCAGATAGCGTATTGGCACACCCCTCCAGATGAAAGGAGATGGGTTGACCTTGAGTCATCCCTAATGGGACCTGATAAGCCACAATTCCTTATGTGGGTTCCCCGTGACCATAGACCGACTACTCGAATAGAATGCCCGGCCATAGCAAATTCAATGAAGATATGGGACATTGCATCGGTCAAATACGGATTGTCCTCTCGGACATCCCCATTGACCCCTTACCTCAGAAATAAAGCTTTCCCCCCTGGACTATACGCCAGGGACTTCATAGGAATAGAGGGAACGGGTGTCCAACGCCTTTGCCAACTCTATGAAGGTGGGTCGCTACTCCAGTTCGAGGATTTAACTGCCAGGGCAGATCTTCGCCCTTCTGACTTCTTTCGCTTTATACAACTCAGGAACTTTGCGCAGGCCCCGAACAATAAATCTAGTGCATTACAACCACTTACCTTCTTCGAGGCTATGTGCCTTAGGGCACAGTTCCCGAGGAGCCTTATAACAGCTCTATATGCACAAATGAGCACTTCCACGTCGGAATGGGGGGACCTTACGTACACAGCCCAATGGGAGGCGGATCTTGGCGAAGAGCTAGAAGGGGTGGATTGGCAGGAGATGTGGGAAGCTGCCGCAGCTTCGTCTATTTGTGTCTCAATCCAGGAACAAGCATATAAGACCATGTTTAGGTGGTACACCACCCCGGTGCAGTTATGTAGGATGAACAGAATATCCACAGATCTATGCTGGAGGGGCTGTGGTCACAAGGGAACTTACCTACACATGTGGTGGGAGTGCCCTCGGATCACGCCACTCTGGAAGGAAGTGGCGAACCTACTGAAGGATATCTTCGGTAGGGAGGTAAAACTGGACCCATGGGTCTTCCTTCTGGCCAGGCCTCTAGAGGGCTGGAGCAGGGTGGAATTGAAATTGCTGAATAATGTAAACCTGGCGGCGAGACGAACTATGGCTCAAGTATGGCTTCAACCCTCCCCCCCCCCTCTCCTTAAGGTAATACAAAAGATTAAGGATACGTTCCTTATGGATAAACTCACAGCTAAGGTCAGGGGCACGACGGCGAGGTTTGATAGAGTGTGGGCACCGTGGATAGCCAGTGGCGTGGGCGATTAGGTGACAAAAAAAGGGGGACCCGGACCACCGCTCTCATTTCTTCCAACACCTATGGGGGAACCGGACACTTACATGTCGGGTTCCCTTAAATAAGAATGATTCAAACCCCCCCCCCCCCCCGCCTGAACTACTAGAGGAGGGAAAGACTATATCGGCTGGTACTGAAGTCGGGTGATTGCTCCTATTTTGAGTGACTACAACTCTCCCTACCTCCCCCCCCCCCCCCCCCCCTCCCCTTTGACGACCTTTCCAAACTTTTCCTCCCCCCCCCCGGTTCTCTTGTTTGTCTTCTCCTCTATCCCTTCTTTTCTCTACTTCCTATTCTTTAAATGGCTCTCACTGCTAATTCTCTCTCTACCGTGGCTGAACTCTGGTCCACGTTGATGGGGATCGGTATCACCCAGTACAATCTTTAGACATCCGCTATTATACCATATGATATACCTTCGGACTGGGTTGTATGGAAGCCCTGTGCAATATGCACCGGACAGAGGTGGGCTCTTATTTGAATGTGTACCGGAGAGATATATCTTGTACCGCAGCCATTTTTGTTCTTCTTCACTTTTATGTTATTGGAAAATTGGAGAGACACCGCGCTCACACACGGACATTTCAAAACCACGGTGCCTAATGTATCAACGATGCCAAGAATAACACATGAACTGATTTGCATAATTGGCTCAAGGCCTACGCTTGATCGCACTAAAGACTATCCAATTGTGATGTTTTATGCTGTGTATTGTGATGTTGGTGTGTCACCTTGTTATAAATAAAGAATTTAAAAAAAAAAAAAAACTGTACTATCTTACAAGCTCTAAGGAGTAGCCAGCACCTCCTGGTACTTGTCCTTGAAGGAAACACAGTCTTTGTCTACTGTATTAATTGGGTTGAGAAGTTCAGTCACGTAATGTAGTTTTAAAATGAACAAGTTAAGTCATGAGGACAAAATGGAGGATTGAAGAAGTCAGGTTAGGAGGACAAAATGGAGGACGAAGTCACAGTATAAAGTTAAAATGGAGTTAGTACAATAATTCAATACAAGTACAATAAAGATTTTTAATAATTCCACATCAGTCCCCCCTATGAAATGTTAGATTCTAAGAGATAAAACTTTATTATGTTAGTATCAGAAGACGTGTTAACCCAAAGGCACAGAAACCCCGTGGCCGCTAGCTAGATGTTAATGCAAAGTGCAAGGCTGTCCCTAGATCTGACCCTAATAGGCTAACCATCCGTCAGTATGGCTCTCGAACGCTTCACACCCAAGGGTATCCCATGGCAGCTAACCCACCACTTCTCCACATGGGGCCTTTACCATTCACTGACAGATGCTGTCCCTAATCTAGTCCCTTCCTAGAATTCCTGCACTTTATCAACAAAGGGGATAATTTGCAGCGGCAGACAGGGTGAGTTGATGTCTTGGAATTCTTGGTCATCAACTTCGAGATGGGTCAAAGTGGGTGTTGCTTGGTCAACAGTCTTCATGAGGGATTTTCTCAGACATGGGAGGACACAACAAAAGAGAAGAGCAAAGATAAAAAGAAAAATTAGTATAGCCATACCAATCTGCATTAAAGCCTTTTGCCATCCTGTCATCCAACCAAACCATCTTTCCCAGGGATCTTTTATCCCAGAATTCCTTTTTAACTCTTCAGACAAGTCATTTAATTTTTCTATAGCTAGTGTGACTTTACCATTAGGGCCTGTGTTTTCTGGGATGTAGGTACAACATGTCATAGTGTCGGGCAAAATCTTACAAACCCCTCCTTTTTCGGCTAAGATCATATCTAGGGCCATCCTATTCTGAAAAGTCATTTGGGATGTGGCCTGTAACTGTTCGGCCAACCCCTGGAGGGCGTCTCTGGTGTAATTGACAAAACGCTGTTGATTATAATAAATGTAATTTATCCAATTTAGATTCTTGTTTGCGGTAACTATGGTAAAAATTGATTCAAATCCTGCAGCAACTTCATCCCTAGCTTTAAACTCATTGGGCACCCCCCTGGGCACTCCAATGGCATCAATATATACATGAGGATCAAAACTTCCTTTCACTGGGGCGTCACGTTTAACCTTAGTGTGGCTGAACTCATGGGTGTTGAGGTGTGTGTCAGAAATAATATGTATAGGCATAATGGCCTTAGTCAAAGTACACTCTCCCCACCATTCCGTGTCCATTCTGGATCTCAGCTGTAAATCCCCACACAACCAGTAAATGTCTCCTAGTGACCTAGTATGGTGTTGCAGCAAGCGTACAGGAACAGTTCTGTATGTAGCACAATAACCTTTGGAAAAGTTACCCACAAATTTACCAATACCATCGTACATGGCATAGCAAGTGTAATTACCTTTATATACGGTAATACCATCAGGGGGTTTGACGTCTTTGGCTAGAAGAGGATACTCCTTTGTCCATGCAATACATATGGACCTGTTAAAATTATAGTGATAGGCAAAAAGGCTTAAAACACATTCTTCTATATCTACGGGTAGGATTAAAGGTACGGTACCCAGGTGAGGCCGGGCACCTCCACACACATAACATGCGGTTCTATTATGCTTATTAGCATTATATTTCATCCATTCTAACCATAAATTTACATCATTAAAACCTGTTTCAGCGGCCATGGTATCTTCAAAAGTGGGGTTAGCAATGGCCATCATGTCCTGAAAGGTCTGGATATGGGGTTTTAATGGGTTAGGGACCATATGGGTGGCCCCTTGCCACTCAGAAGAGTTGCACATATCTTTGAGGTAGAAATGCCCTAATTTCTGGTAGGAACCCCTTTTCCAGTACATTCCCATCACATACTGGTCTGCATCTGTTGGGCTTGGGTGCTCAATGTTAAGGATTAATTTCATTGGTGTGCTCCCCCCAGGCTTTCTTAAAGTCATTCTCTGGAGAAGCGATCTACCACGATCATCTACTTTAGCTACGGCACTTTTTGGTTTGTAACCCCAGGCAGGCCCGGCATTCCACCCCGCCGCCCCCCAATGGTCACAATTGTGCCCCCATTGCTTGTCAACTACACAAACATATGGGTCTTTCGAATGAGGGATATCTCTATAGATGCTCTGGATTTGTGGTGTGGGAAATGGGCATTCTACAATATCACAGTAGTCAAAGGTATAAGTAGCCACCTGGGTGCATGATGAATTATACCAGAAGGTGTACCCACTAATGTCTTTGGTAATGGCTACTTGCTGGGCCTTCATAAGGCTAATTAAGGAGAAGATGTACCAGAGATACATGTTTGTGCGATATTCGCCTCCTCTGGGGCAGGAGATTTCTTGCAGTGGGAAGCGTGGATCCAATTTGGCCTACCGGCCAATTTGACGGAGGTTGCGGTAATCAGGAGAACTTGGAATGGACCGTCAAATCTCGGTTCTAGGGTATTTTTCCGCACAAACTTCTTAACCAGGACCCAATCTCCGGGGAGTAGGTTATGGGAACCTGTATCCAATTCGGGATCTGGAATTGAAGAGAAAACTTGGGCATGTATTTTGTTTAGGACATTTGCAAGTTCAGTTACATAGTCTACTAAAACATCTGATTGGAGTTGCAACTGCTGCGGATAATAACAACCTAGTCTGGGTGCTGTCCCAAATAGAACCTCATATGGGGACAGTGAATGCTTCCCTCTAGGTGTGTGCCTAACACTAAATAGAGCTATTGGTAGGCTTTCTGGCCAGGGCATCTTTGTTTCTTGTGACATTTTTAACATTCTGGTTTTTAGAGTGCCATTCATGCGCTCCACTTTACCACTACTTTGTGGGTGGTAAGGGGTATGGAAGGCTAGAGTCACCCCTAGAGCAGTCCAAATTTCTTTAGTCACAGTTGCTGTAAAGGCTGGGCCTTGATCACTCTCAATGACTTCTGGGAGTCCGAATCTGCATACAATATCTGTAATTAGGCGCTTTGCGGTTGTCTTTGCAGTGATATTGGCCACTGGGTAGGCTTCTGGCCAGCCTGAGAACATGTCCACTATTACTAGTGCATATTCATGGGGCCCACTCTTGGGCATTTGGATGTGGTCAATTTGAATTCGTTGGAAGGGGTACATGGGCTTTGCCAGGTTCTTTGCAGGCACCTTGACTGGTCTTCCCGGGTTGCATTTTGCACAAATAACACAGGCTTTGCAGAAGTTGCTTATCAATGTTGTGATTCCGGGTGCTTCATAATACTTCTGTATGAGGGCGGCCATCAGTTCTTTTGACAGGTGTGCAGGCCCATGTGCCCATTGGACCACTGCTGGGTATAAATTTCTGGGAAGACAAAATTTGAAGTTGTTGTAATATATTCCGTCCTTTTGGACAGCTCCTTTCTTTTTCCATTTCTGGATTTCCTCAGGAGTGACTGCAGCTTGTTGTTCTTGTAAAATTCGCAAATCAGTAGGAAGAGTTTGCAAAGCAAAAATAGGGACTTCTTCTTCTTCTTCTTCTTGTCCGGACACTTCTTCATCCACTTCCTGCAGATCCCTGGCCGCTAACTTAGCAGCTTGATCAGCCAAATGGTTGCCCCTTGCTTCATCTGTATCTAATTTCCCGTGGGCCTTAATTTTCAAAACGGCCACTTCTTTGGGGAGTAGGAGGGCATCCATTAGCTCCTTGATTGCAGTGCTGTGTTTGACTGGTGTACCGGCGGTGGTAAGAAATCCTCTAGTCTTCCAAATTAGGCCGAAGTCATGTGCCACACCCAGAGCATATCTTGAATCTGTATAGATGTTGGCACGTTTTCCTTCGGAAATTTTGCATGCTGAAGTCAGAGCCTGTAATTCAGCTTCTTGCGCAGACATTGCTGGCGGTAAGGATGATGATTTAATGACTTCATCTGTTGTGGTTACGGCATATCCTGTGTGATATGTTCCTCCTTCATCGGCATATCTCGATCCGTCCACAAACAGGGTAAAATCCGGATCTGGTAATGGGTTCTCATGCACAGTTGGTAAGTGCACTGTTTCCATTTTCATCTGTTCAAAACAGTCATGAGGTGTTTCTGGGTCATAATCATTCTTTATGACCAGATCTTGGAATTCCTTTTCCAGGAAATGGCGTGGCCATGCTTCTAGAAGGTCAGTTGTTGGGTATTTGACAATACCATTTTCCTGTAGCTGTTCTTCATTCATGGTGGCCCATAGTTTTGCCATGGGCCCAAGATCATTCCATGACCTTGTCTTCAACTTGGTAACAGGAATATGTGGGATAGCAGTATCCCAATGACGGTAAAGGTAGTTAAGTTGTTGAGGTAGCTGGATCAAGACCATGCTATTGCCTTCAGAGTCACAATAGAAGTCTTGTGCAGTGAGCTTTACATCGGTCCGGTGGTAAAGCTCATCTTCATAGCAAGGTTCAGGAGTAATGTTCGGTTTGTACCACATGGTGCAGAAGGCGTGATCTGGGCCTTCACAGAGAGGTTTTTCGCCTTCATAAAATGTCAAATGTGGATGCATGACTTTCTTGATACATCCACAGAGCAGGTGAATGTAGGTTTCATCCGTGATAAATCCATAATAGATACCCCCCTCAGGGAGTGGAAGAAGAGTGGACGGATTAAGCACTTGACATCTTTGTATGGAAATGTTGTCAGGCAAAAGAAGATGACACTGTAAGTGCAGATGTCTGGCTGGAGACACGTGCTTGAGCTGGACTTGGTTGATGATGGCAGAAATGTCATGAGGGGCCAAAACAACCAGAGGGTGGCCAAGGACCAGGTCTGAGGTTCTTTCTATGAGCTCTCTTGCAGCAAAGACAGCCCTGAGACAGGAAGGAGTCCCTCTGGCCACAATGTCCAGCTGGCAGGAGAAAAATCCAATAGGCCTCTGGCGGCCTCTTAAGTCATTTGTTTGGGTAAGGACTCCTGTAGCATGGCCTTGTCTTTCAGAGACGAATAATTTGAAAGGTTTGGAGTAGTCAGGTAGGCCCAAGGCAGGAGCTGAAGCAATGGCACGTTTTAAAGCATCGAAATTGTCCAGGGCGTCATTGGTCAGACAAAACGGGTCAGACTTAAGAGCGTCATAGAGAGGTTGCATAAGCAGAGAGGCTTCTGGGATCCATGCTCTGCAGTAGGAAATGAGGCCTAGGAAGGCATGAAGAGACTTTGAAGTCCTTGGAGGTGGAATGTCCAGAACAGCTCTTACCCGGTCCCGAGTAAGATGTCTGGTACCTTGAGATAGGCAATGTCCAAGGAAGATCACTGAAGATTGACAGAATTGTAGCTTGATGAGTGAAGCTTTGCATCCCTGTTCTGCCAAATAGGAAAGAAGACTGATTGAACACCTTTCAGTAGTGGGAATATCATCTCCACACAGCAGTAGATCATCCACATACTGAAGCAGGACAACTTTTGGGTGCTCAGCTTGCCATGGGTCAAGGATGGTGCCCATGGCCTTAGCAAATTGACTTGGAGAATTTTGTGCCCCTTGGGGCATGACAGTCCAGGTATACTGTTGCATTTCATGAGTGAAAGCAAACAGGTATTGACAGGATGGGTCCAGTGGGACACTGAAAAAGGCATTGGCCAGGTCAATAACTGTGAAGAATTTTGCAGATGGTGGGACTCCAGAGAGCAGAGTATGAGGATTTGGTACAAGAGGGGTGTCCAGGACGGTAGCTTCATTAACAGCACGGAGATCCTGAACCATCCTGTACTTCTCTGGCTCACCCTTTGGAGTTTTCTTTTTCACAGGAAATAACGGGGTGTTGCATTCAGATTTACATTTGACAAGGGCACCCTTCCCCAAGAGTGCCTTGATGTGGACAGAAATTGCAGCAGACTGTGCTGGTTTTAATGGATATTGTGGTTTTCTTGGTAACTTAGCTCCTGAAATAAGCTTTACCACCACAGGGGGAACATTTAGGTGACCTATGTCCTCTGGGCCTGAGGACCATAACTTAGCGGGCACCTGTGTTTTTAATTCCTCTGGGAAATTGGACCTTAATTCTGCTGCCTCCTCACGGGGCTTTTCTAAATGCAGCATCAGAGGCAAAGAGCATAGGGCTGAAGTGTCTGATACAGACAGAGGTGTAAACATTTCTACCTGCCCATCCGGGGTAAAGGTGATGGATGCTTGCAGGCGTGAGAGAACATCAGCACCTAACAGGTTAATGGGGCATGTGGAGGATACTACAAAGCGAGCAAGCAGGCTAGAGCCAACTCGTAGTGGAGTTGTTAAAGGGCTACGTCTTGGCTGGCCATCCACTCCAACACAAGAGACATCAATACTGGACAGGAAGGATGGGTCTGGCAGGTCTTGTTCTCGTAGAACACTACGGGCTGCACCTGTGTCAACTAGAAATGTAGTAGGATGGTCTTCAATGGGCAAAGTCACTGTGGCAAGTGGCCCTCCCTTATCCCCTGTAGACGCTGCCATTACAGGGGTTACAGACACAGGCTTGCCAGTTTCCTAATCATCTGGTTCTTCAATAATTGGAATCTTTTTCTCGGTCTTGGGGCCTGGGGCAGGTTTAGAGAACTTTCTGGGTGCCCCAGGTTCCTTTTTAGGTTCCGGACAATCACTTCTGTAGTGTCCCTGAGCCCCACAATTAAAACAAGTTACATCCTCTAACTTGACACCCTTGGTGCCAGAGGTGATGGGGGTAGCGCGGGCCACCATGAGTGGAGCTGGATTGGGTCTTCTTGGGGTCTGAACAGATTCCAGACCTCTAGCAACTAAAAGCAGGGTATCCAAGGGAACAACCTTGTATTCAGGACGTGCAGCAATGATTCCCTTGCGTATAGAGTCTTTAACACCTTGGACAAACGCACCTGACAGCATTTGTGAATGAATCTTATCTGTAAGATCAAACCCCAAATCTGTGAACATTTGATACAGTCTTGCATGAAACCTTTCCACTGATTCTCCTTTATCTTGAATAACATCAGTAAGGCCAGCAGCCTGATCCGCAAGTTTGTCCTTAGCCCATTCTCTTAATTGGGTGCAAAAAGTTACTCCAGAGGGGTAATCAACATCACTGCTGAGCAGATCTGTACTGAGGTGTCGGGCCATACTTGGCCAATATGCATCCCCTGCTTTGATAGCACAAATGCTCAGCAAATCACGCCATGCGGCGGAATAAGTCTTTTGAATTTGAACTATCCCTCGGTAGAAGGGCATAGGCTGTTTTTCTGGGTCAGGGAGTGATTTCATTAGAGCACTAGCTTGAGTGGGATTGAAAGCAACATATTTAGGAGGGGCCTGTTCTCCCCGACCCTTGTGGCCAAAGGGGTCATCGATAGAACGATGAGTTGGGGCTCCCGCGGCAAGCTCCGATGAGACATGGGACACCCTGTCCATCTCGTCATCATCGAATTCTATGATATTGGCTCTTTTGCGCGGTGCAGGGCCCGCATGAGGTGAAAGGATCGGTGGTTGGGAACGAGCCCCGGATGCAGGGGTGGCTAGCGAGTCATAACCTGGGGATAGGTAGTCACCGGGAATTACCGGCATCAGGGCCGAACTGGGGGCCGCCATATTGGTGGCCGGAAAAGGTGTTACATTAGGGTTAAGGGAAGGAGTGGCGGCCATGTTAGATGTGGGCACACCCGGAGCAACCTGTGCCGGACTGGGCATAACCGGAACCTGGGGAGTGGCTTGGGGAAGGGGTAGTGGATATCCGGGATAGGGCAGGGCCATGGGATATGGGAAGGGGTAGGGCCAGGCTGGGGAGGGAAAGGAGGTGGGGTATTGGACTGGGGCGGAGATGGGAGGGGACGGAGAGGGATTGGTAGGGGTGGGAGTAGAGGGAGGAGCCGGGGTGAGGGTGGAAGAGGTGGTTGGCTGGGCGGATGCAGAGGGGAGGGGATCATTAATGGAGAGGGATTGTAGGGAAGGGATGGCAGATGAAATGGTAGGGGAAGGTATAGCAGGTAGCGTAGGGATGGATGAGGATGATGGGAATGTCAAGGATGGGGAAGGGGAAAAGAAAGATCCATCAGAATTCAGGACCGGGCAGACAGGGGAGGTAATGGGATGGGTGTTAGGAGGATTGGGAGTGGGGAACATAGTCGGCTGGCTATCACTTATGGCTGACTGAACCTTGGGGATAGACATTCCCTGGGCGCCGGTTTTGGGCGCTGGCTGAGGGTAGACCCCAGCAACACAATCATTATGATACACAAACAATTTCACACCTTTGTGATTTATCTCTTCCTCAACCCAACCTTCTAGCTGAATAGCCTTCGCTACTCTATACCATGCTTCAGCAGTCTTTAATAAACCATTATCTGTAAGTTTGCCTTTCTTTTCTGTCAGTAACCTACGCCAACTTTCTGGTTGCAATCTTCCACATGTCGGTACAGCAATTCTACATACTTTCGCAATCTTTTCAACACCTTTAACCATTTCCTCACCCTCTCTGTCTTCGACTAAATCACATGCTAACCAGCCCTTACTGGGCTTGCTTAAATCCTGTCCCATAATCCCTTTACCCCTATACCAGCGTCCTAGATATAGGGAGAGAGAAGGAAAACTGGACAAGAACGTCTACAATGCTCGACTGCCACCCGAGAATCGTGGGATTTTCTCAGGTGCGTCTTCCCAAAACGTAGACTAGTCACTGAATCCGCATACCCGGGGTGGTAGACACGGATTGGAGCGAGGTGAGAAGTGTGTGACCAATCACTTCTCTTTCAAGAGAAATGGGAGTGGATAGTATAATAATATAGGAAGTTTAGAAAAGATGAAAGGCAAGGAAAAATCCTTAGAGACAGACACAGGAGTTCATGAGACTCCTAATAAAACAGACAAGACAACAATACAATTGAAATACAGTGCATGCATTACAGTTCAAATAAAATCAACAATAATCCCTTTCCTTCTACATGTGCTTACTCCAAAGTCACCTTTCTCAACCTCGTAGTGTCCCCGCTCGGAGAACGACTTTCATAAGTCTCACTACCAGCGGCCAAGGATAACAGCTAACACCGGTCCGAAATCCTTTCCAGCCTCCCTCTACTCTGCAGTCCACAAGAATGTGGCCACGTCTATCCTCACTCCCGTAGTGCCCCTATAAAACCCACTTATAAGTCTCACTACCACGTGATGCGAAAAACAAGCAATACCTGCCTGAATTCCCCCAGGAAACAAAGTCCCCTGCCACAAGGCTAAGTCTCCTACCACGATTAAATAATCAGTGGACCTTCAGCTCAACTAGAGCCGAAGGGTCCGGGTCAGGACGTCCCCAACTCAACTAGAGCTGGATGGTCCGGGTCAGGACGTCCCCAACTCAACTAGAGCTGGATAGTCCGAACGCGCACAGTGAGGCTAGCTAGGCTATCAAAGTGACACAAACTTGGATCACAGGAAACTATGATTCTACACAGATCCCACAGTTCCACAAACTTCTTTTTCCTTACAGCCACAGCCACGAGGCTCCTAAAAGAAGTAAACAGGCAAAGAAGACCCCCCAGGAACACATCCACGGGTCAACCCCTCTTTTTCCTTACAACCACAGCACCGTGGTTCCTAAAAGAGGTAAAACAGGCAACAGAAGACCCCCCAGGAACACATCCACGGGTCAACCCCCCTTTATCCCAAAAGGGGTAAAATACAAACAGATAGACAGACACACTGAAGACCCAGGCAAGTCCCCTCAGGTCCACCCCCCTTTATCCCAAAAAGGGGAAAACAAGCAAGACAGAACCCCAGGCAAATCCCCTGCAGGTCCACCCCCCCTTTATCTCAAAATGGGGAAACAGGCAAACAATTCAAACACAATTCAAACACACCCAGGCAACAGATAGACTAAAATGCAGGTAAACAAGTGAGTAACGAGACACCGGGCAAGATATTACCTGTCTTTGATGTCCTCCCGGGAAGCAGTCACAGACACGTGGACGGGTCAATCAAAGGGGCCGGAACGTACCGGTGGCTCTGCAGAAGTCTCTACCGTGTATCTGGAGGTGATCAATCTCCCTTCCTTCCCCCTGGATTCCTCCGTCCACCCTTGTCTTCCTTAGGACGGCTCACCGGCCGGACATAGCCCGATGCCCCACGTTGGGCGCCAAGTTGTTATGGTACTTTTTGAAAGTAAACCAAAATGTTCAAATGTCTATCTGTTCCTGTCCAAATCAATAAAATTAAATTGCGTATATACGCTGAAGTAATTAAGTCTGACACACGAGGTTCAGGTTAAAATAACTTCGAGAAAGTTTATTGGCAAGTGAAGAAAAAGCGGGCGCGCAGGCCCTTTTAAGAGGCATTTTGCGTCATCATTGATTATTAGAATATCAGCAAATAAACATCATCAATTGGATTAATTGTTAAGTGACGGGGTTAGTGTCTTACCTATTGGTTCGTAAAATTAAGAGGTTAGTCCCGTGCCCACCCATCAGAGGTGGGATTATTCTGGACACGGGTGGGGGACAAGGGGGTCCTAAGCGTCATTTTACACGGTCAATGATATCAGGCTTTATGTCCAGGTGCAAGGTCTCTTATGAATAGAACATTTCATTACTACTGTGTTCTGTGGCCTTCAAACTGTACTATCTTACAAGCTCTAAGGAGTAGCCAGCACCTCCTGGTACTTGTCCTTGAAGGAAACACAGTCTTTGTCTACTGTATTAATTGGGTTGAGAAGTTCAGTCACGTAATGTAGTTTTAAAATGAACAAGTTAAGTCATGAGGACAAAATGGAGGATTGAAGAAGTCAGGTTAGGAGGACAAAATGGAGGACGAAGTCACAGTATAAAGTTAAAATGGAGTTAGTACAATAATTCAATACAAGTACAATAAAGATTTTTAATAATTCCACATCACCAGCCTGAAGCACCTTACAATCCCTAACTCACCTAGAACCGGCAATAAATACTACAATCAGCTACGATTCCCTCTAAATAATGTCAACCCATAAAGAACAATTTGACCTACTAATGTAACATATCAACCATACCATACGCGATATAATGTCTATACTTGTGTCATACCGCAATAGGGACCTGCGTGTCCCGAGATTAATATTTTTCCTGCTACATGTAAAATGAAAAAATTCTCAATAAAAACTTTAAAAAAATTTGTTTTTTTTTAAATAAATAAATATTGAACTTAAAAAAAACAAATCAAACACCATAACCCCTACAGCCTTCTGAAGGGCCATGGTGACATCCCAAAATGAGTTTATAGTACAGTTTGACACCTTTGACCACCTGTTCTGCATCAGGATTCGCCTGCAATGGAAGCTTAATTTCTCTGTAGAATAAAACAAGGCCAATACAAGACTACATCAATGGCTGAGAGTGATCTGCTTACGTTCTGAAACAGACAGCGCAGTCCTGCAGCTCTCTGCCATGCTATATGGAGCAATTTGGATTTCCTGCTGCAGAAGACTAAAAGCACTGGATGGAGCTATAGCGGTTATGGTGCCTGGAGTGTTCCTGTAAAACTGTCAGAGGATTGAGCAGTGAGACTGCAGGGGCATGATCTATACACCAAAACTGCTTCATTAAGCCAAAGTTGTTTTGGGTATTATAGTGTCCCTTTAAGTAGTGTTTAGTGCTAGGGAAGGCTTAGGGTAGGTTAAAGGGCCTCAACGTTAAAAGAGACTGGATTCAACCGTGCCTCTAAGTCTAAGGCCTACGTAACCAGAAAATTGCAGACTCCCGTAATCCTAAACTCCTTACTAACTATTTTGCATCCTTAGCCTAAACTTCCTCCTAAACTTGTGCTTACCGTACTGATGTTGTAATAATTTAGTAATGAAGACGTAATGTTGCTGCGTTCTAATATAGCAATATTACAGTGGTTGCAATGTCAGCATTTATACCTTCCTGTTTTAATTGCAACATTCTAAATGAATGTGACCTTACCATTTCAGTAAATCTAATTCCTTGGTTCATTTCAATTTTTTTTTTTTTGGCACAGAGACCCCTACTGGTCTAAGAAGAGTATGACGGTTACATCTATGAGAATGGGTTCAGTAATTATTATATTAATTAACAAAGGAAAATAGACACATTTAGGAAGCATTACATATATTTTATCAGATATGTGTAGCATATTGTAGCATATAAAAAAAATAGTGAGCAAGCCATCGATCACATACCTCTTAAAAGCGAATGTTAAAGGAAACAACCTAAAAACTGTCTCTTCCTGGAATTTAGCCCCACAAAATAGCTTATTAAAAGTATGTAAATTAGTTAACTCTTGCATTGCCATATACACAGGGCAGGTATAAGTACAGCACTGCTGTACAAATTCCAAACACACGCGCATGTACAACATTATTCTGTTAGATACCCAAGCATGCAGGCACACACCCACAGCATTATGGGACAGCACAGAAGTGCAGCAGTTTTGTTTTTTTACTTACCTCCACTGCATGATTCACCCCAGTAAACACTGAAATAGCAGTGATGTCAAGCAGAAACCCACAGGAAACCATTAATTCACTACTTTCCACATTTTTGCATGATCAGTCATATTTTCAAAATCAATTTGAGGAACACGAGAAAGAGTTCAAGGTTAGTGATGTACCGAACGGTTCGCTGGCGAATAGTTCCTGGCGAACATAGCGTGTTCGCGTTCGCCACGGCGGGCGAACACATGTGCGGTTCGATCCGCCCCCTATTCGTCATCATTGAGTAAACTTTGACCCTGTGCCTCACAGTCAGCAGACACATTCCAGCCAATCAGCAGCACACCCTCCATAGCAGACCCTCCCACCTCCTGGACAGCATCCATTTTAGATTCATTTGGAAGCTGCATACATTTTTTTTCTTCTTCTTCTTCTTCTTTTTTTTTTATTTATTTTTTTTGTAGTGCATGGAGGTATAACAAATGAGCATGTGGTACCCCAATGGCATTCCTCATGCTTTTCAAGTAACAATTGTAACAATACGGTATATGTTAATACCCTAGTCTGCGCGGAGCCCTTCATGGGTGAAGATGGATTCATTTTTTTTTGTGCTCGGGTTTTTTATTTTATTTTTAAGTTCGACGGGTATGATGGCTTTTTATTTGGCCTTTTTTGGGGCTGAAAAATGAAGATTTTAGAAAAAAGATGTTGAATAGTAAGTTGAATTTTACTTTACAGGATAGTAATTTTATTCCCCCCTCACTATTTTTTAGGGTGCGGGGGGTAGGTAGGGGCTTTTTTATTTGGGTGTGTGACTAGGGGCTTGGGGACCCCTAGTCACCTTTGATGGGGGAGGGGGAGATTTTCATTTAGGGCCCCCACCCGCCGCTTTACACACACTATACACACTCTACAGACACTGCATACACTCTACACACACTGCAAACACTGCACACACACTATGCACACACTGCACACACTATGCACACACTATGCACACACTATACACACACACACACTACACACTGCACACAATATATACACACTGCATACACTATACACACACTGCACTAACTATACACACACTGCACACACTATACACACACTGCACACACTACATGCACTACACACACTGCATACACACTATACACACACACACTATACACACACTGCATACACTATGCACACACTGCACACTCTATACACACACTGCATACACACACACTATGCACACACTGCATACACTATGCACACACTGCACACACTATACACACACTGCACACACTACATGCAGAACACACACTGCATACACACTATACAGACACAATATACACACACTGCATACACTATGCACACACTGCACACTCTATACACACACACTATACACACACTACATGCACTGCATACACCCTATACACACACACTATACACATACTGCATACACTATGCACACACTGCACACTCTATACACACACTGCACACTCTATACACACACTGCACACACTATGCACACACACTGCATACACTATGCACACTCTACACACACTGCATACACACTGCACACACTGCACTAACTATACACACACTGCACACACTATACACACACTGCATACACCCTATACACACTGCATACACACTATACACACACTGCATACACACTATATACACACTATACACACTGCACACACTATACACACACTATACACACACTGCATACAACTATGCACACACTGCATACACTATGCACACACTATACACACACACTACACACTGCACACAATATACACACACTACACACACTGCATACACACTGCACACACTATACACACTGCACACACTGCATACACACTATACACACACTGCATACACTATGCACACACTGCACACACTATACACACACTGCACACACTCTACACACTCTACACATACTGCACACACTATACACACACTATACACACAATATACACACACTGTACACACTATACACACACTGCATACACATACATTTAAAAAAAAATTGCAGTTGCTTTTTACATTTCAAAGTTAGGGAGGGGGGTGCCAAATAAAGGATCCGCCCCGGGTGCCAAATGCTCCAGGTACGCCCCTGTATAGAGGGGAGCCATGTTACTCTGTATATAGAGAGGAGCCATGTTTACACTGTATATAGAGGGAGCCATGTTATTCTGTATATAGAGGGAGCCATGTTTACACGGTATATAGAGGGGAGCCATGTTTACACTGTATATAGAGGGAGCCATGTTACTCTGTATATAGAGGGAGCCATGTTATTCTGTATATAGAGGGAGCCATGTTTACACGGTATATAGAGGGAAGCCATGTTACTCTGTATATAGAGAGGAGCCATGTTTACACTGTATATAGAGGGAGCCATGTTTACACGGTATATAGAGGGAAGCCATGTTACTCTGTATATAGAGGGAGCCATGTTACTCTGTATATAGAGGGAGCCATGTTATTCTGTATATAGAGGGAGCCATGTTTACACTGTATATAGAGGGAAGCCATGTTACTCTGTATATAGAGAGGAGCCATGTTTACACTGTATATAGAGGGGAGTCATGTTACTCTGTATATAGATGGGAGCCATGTTTACACTGTATATAGAGGGAGCCATGTTACTCTGTATATAGAGGGAAGCCATGTTACTCTGTATATAGAGAGGAGCCATGTTTACACTGTATATAGAGGGGAGTCATGTTACTCTGTATATAGATGGGAGCCATGTTTACACTGTATATAGAGGGAGCCATGTTACTCTGTATATAGAGGGAAGCCATGTTACTCTGTATATAGAGGGAGCCATGTTACTCTGTATATAGAGGGAGCCATGTTACTCTGTATATAGAGGGAGCCATGTTTACACGGTATATAGAGGGAAGCCATGTTACTCTGTATATAGAGGGAGCCATGTTATTCTGTATATAGAGGGAGCCATGTTTACACGGTATATAGAGGGAAGCCATGTTACTCTGTATATAGAGAGGAGCCATGTTTACACTGTATATAGAGGGAGCCATGTTTACACGGTATATAGAGGGAAGCCATGTTACTCTGTATATAGAGGGAGCCATGTTACTCTGTATATAGAGGGAGCCATGTTACTCTGTATATAGAGGGAGCCATGTTATTCTGTATATAGAGGGAGCCATGTTTACACTGTATATAGAGGGAAGCCATGTTACTCTGTATATAGAGAGGAGCCATGTTTACACTGTATATAGAGGGGAGCCATGTTACTCTGTATATAGATGGGAGCCATGTTTACACTGTATATAGAGGGAGCCATGTTACTCTGTATATAGAGGGAAGCCATGTTACTCTGTATATAGAGGGAAGCCATGTTACTCTGTATATAGAGGGAGCCATGTTACTCTGTATATAGAGGGAAGCCATGTTACTCTGTATATAGAGGGAGCCATGTTTACACTGTATATAGAGGGAGCCATGTTATTCTGTATATAGAGGGAGCCATGTTTACACGGTATATAGAGGGGAGCCATGTTTACACTGTATATAGAGGGAAGCCATGTTACTCTGTATATAGAGGGAGCCATGTTACTCTGTATATAGAGGGAGCCATGTTACTCTGTATATAGAGGGAGCCATGTTATTCTGTATATAGAGGGAGCCATGTTTACACTGTATATAGAGGGAAGCCATGTTACTCTGTATATAGAGAGGAGCCATGTTTACACTGTATATAGAGGGGAGCCATGTTACTCTGTATATAGATGGGAGCCATGTTTACACTGTATATAGAGGGAGCCATGTTACTCTGTATATAGAGGGGAGCCATGTTACTCTGTATATAGAGGGAAGCCATGTTACTCTGTATATAGAGGGAAGCCATGTTACTCTGTATATAGAGGGAGCCATGTTACTCTGTATATAGAGGGAGCCATGTTACTCTGTATATAGAGGGAAGCCATGTTACTCTGTATATAGAGGGAGCCATGTTTACACTGTATATAGAGGGAGCCATGTTATTCTGTATATAGAGGGAGCCATGTTTACACGGTATATAGAGGGGAGCCATGTTTACACTGTATATAGAGGGAAGCCATGTTACTCTGTATATAGAGGGAGCCATGTTACTCTGTATATAGAAGGAGCCATGTTACTATGTATATAGAGGGAGCCATGTTTACTCTGTATATAGAGGGAAGCATGTTACTATCTGAGGTGGTTAACTATGATTGGCCCTGGCATGTTTGTTAGTCTGGCCTGCATGGTTGTCTGGCATGAATAAAAGTAGCATGTTTCAACTATATTAGTAGTTAGACTAGTTTGCACTAAAACATGTGCAAATGGGGAGTTTGCGGTTGTGCAAATGGACTGTTTGCGGTGCGTTAAACGGGGAGTTTGGTCTGTCACTGTGAAGCGGGCGTAACCCTTACACTACCTGATCGATACAACATCATACCTGATGTTTTAAAGCATGTTATTCCAAACAATTTAGTAATGTTCGGTGATTTATGCCCTTTATGGATTAAAACCAGACTCTGCATCAACTATGTAATTTTCCATGGAAGTTTTGCCATGGATCCCCCTCCGGCATGCCACAGTCCAGGTGTTAGTCCCCTTGAAACAACTTTTCCATCACTTTTGTGGCCAGAAAGAGTCCCTGTGGGTTTTAAAATTCGCCTGCCCATTGAAGTCAATGGCGCTTCGCCCGGTTCGCGAACGTTTGCGGAGGTTCCCGTTCGCCGTTTGCGAACCGAAAATGTTGTGTTCGCGACATCACTATTCAAGGTGTTGCCTTAGCCTCCACATTCCCCAGATATCAAACCGAACTACAAATCCAATCGATGGAGGACACACACACACACACATTATATAGAGCCAGCTCACCCCATACACACATTAGATTTAGCCAGCACACATCACATACAGCCAGCGCATTCCACACACACACACATCACGTACAGCCAGCGCATTCCACACACACATCACATACAGCCAGCGCATTCCACACACACATTACATACAGCCAGCGCATTCCACACACACATTACATACAGGTTGTATTTTTGAGTTGATTTTATGGTAAAGTTATCTAAAAGATGGGTGTCAGATGCTTGGAGATGGGCTATAAGGGGTGCAATTTCAGTGCTTGCCATAAGTGTTGGAATTCCATGGTCTTAATCAGTATTTCATAAAGATTATATCATTATATCTGCCAGATCCGCTTTAAGGAAGTCTATGTTTTATTTGTATCATGCTAAATACAATGAACTCAGCCACAGGAACTTCATCAGACTCTAAATCCCACAGACCTATTTGGCTATGTCTCTATCTGTATTTTAATCTTTTTCTAAAAATCAACCGGGAGTAAGGTAGCACAAACCCTGATACCTGCTTAGGGCCTCAGTAAATGATCTTACCACTTACCTTTGTTAATATGCATAACACAATGTTGTCTCTTATCATTTTGCTCACTCCTTGTCCATTACTTGTTTGCAATTTAATGATATTTAATTATATTTAAAGATATTTTGAGATCTACTAATCAACCACTAGAGGGCAGACCATCCTCCACAGTCACAGCCAGTTTACATTCAAATGACTAAATTGTTGAAAAAATGAAAAAGTAATATACAAATACATTCTAAATATGATATTGATTCATATAAACAACACTTTGAGGTTTATTTATTAATGCAATCATTTGAAAGGAAATTAATGAATGAATAATAAATTACAGTAGTCGATTGGTGTTGGTATTTGCAGTAACAGAGGGTTTAGGGTAGGTGAAATGCAAATATCCTCTTCCACCCAAAATGTATTTACTGGGTGTTGGATTAATAGAATCAACTGAAGAAATTATTTTTTGTTATGGTCCAAAAAAATTAAAAAGTCAAACCATTTTTTAAAAGCCAGCAGCCTGGTCCCTTTTTGCTGCTGGGACTAATAGGAAAGTCAGAGAACTCCAGGCACTATAACCACTTCAATGAGATTAAATAGTTATGGTGCACAGAGCGTCTTTTTAATAATTAGAAGAAAGCTGCTAAAATTGGGCAGAATAGGGGCAGTAAGTGTGTGAAACATAGTAGAAGTAATTGCCGGCCTCCTGAACCTGGCTAGTGCCCAAAAATAAGCTGTTGAAGCCAGTTTCTGAAAGTCACCAGATCCTCAGGGGCTTGGCAATGATGTCCTGGTCTTAAAAGGTTACTCCAACCACCATGAGCACTTCAGTGATTTGAACACCGCACATCCGCACATACTGAGTTATCTACACTTGTGTGCTGAGGGCTAGTGATATTGGCAGCCCAGAACTCCGCATTACCAATGTCTATTCTGTGCATAAAAACTTTCTGTCATCACACTGCCGACAGATGTAAAAATATTCAAGCTATTTCTCCCCTCCCACCTTCCCTACCACCATTCAAGAAATAGGAGAAATCTCTCTCCCCTCAACTCCCTCCCTCCTTACCCTTGCTCTCCCGGAGCACGGGGTGATCTCTCTACTAGAACCCTGCAACTAGGCCTTATCAGGCCCCCATGACGTTGGAGGGGGGCGAAGAAGTCAGTGCCAGAAACTTTACTGAGTGATGGATTCCAGGTACATAAAAGTTTTTTATTTTTTTTGCAGGTCTACTGCAAATTCGGGGGGGGGGGGGGGGGGGGGGGAGAGAGAACCTTATCCATAGTACTGGCGTGGCTCTAGTGTTTGATTATTTGAATATCTGCCACTGTCCAAATTATTGATATTTGATGCGTGCACGCTTCCTAAAGTAATTCACACCAGACACAAGTTTCCAGGTTGATGAAAAACTCAGGAATCTCTAATCAGGGTGTGGAGAGCCCCTTATGAAGACTGAAATACGTCACATGCATAATTATAGATAACAGAGAAAATACATCAATAATTGGTTAGGTGTTAAGTGGTTCATCTAATGCACATCCTACAGGGTGTGATGTTACTGTCATCATGTCATTCTCCTCCACATTCCAGCGCCATCTTGTTACACGAGGTGTAGTCGATGGGAGGGGGAGTTTCTAGCAGCCGGTTCTAAGCAGTTAATGAACACAGGAGGGGAGGGGTTGTTCTAGCAGCCAGGTTAACACAGTAAACATTGAATAATACTGAGTACAGTTATGCAGAGTAAATAGACATTTTACTAAACTTAATTTACGTCCATAACAGTGCCCAGTAGGGCAGTTAACATAAGAAAGGTCCCCCCTTAAAATGGCTGGAGTATCCCTTTAACACTGCTTGGATGATTTTACCTAACGACCCGGAAGTCCCTCTAGTGGCTACCTGGTAGACAACCATTAGAGGTGGAGTTTATCCAGAAAGGTAATTATTGCAATTTACATGGTTAAGGGATAATGAGCTGAAGTGGTCTGGGTGCCTATTGTGTCCCTTTAAGTTAAGAGTGTGCCTGGGGTGCTCCTGATACCATAACAACTTTATTTAAGAACCAACTGATACTGACTTAGGTCCTAAGGGAAATATTCAGTTGACGTTTACACCATTTTGAGGCTCTGTGTAGGAGGCCAGTTAGAACCCAGGGATTGAAAACTCTTATGTATCCTTTCACCACATGCGCGCATATATATTCTAGCTGGTATACAGTCTCTGGATGCTGGACTTTGAGTAAAATCATCCATGCAGTGTGAGTAGTTTCCAGGTCTTCATATCCATGATGTCCAGCTCTACTCTTGGCCAAGTTATGGCCAAGAGTGGTAGGCCACATACATTGGTAGATTTTGTTCATGCCATTGATCTGGGACTTCAAGACCTCTCGAACTTCCTGGACGTATTTGGATTTGCTGTCCTCCATGACTCTTTCTCATGGTTCCCATGTGCTTGTGGTATCCCCAGGTAATTGTAGTTATTCTCTATTTGGTCCTCTGGTACTCCGGCCTCTTCAGCCTTGATTATCTTTCTTCTTTTTGTATCACCTGCCTACACTTATCTAGTTTGAACTAAATTCTGATGTCCATGCTGAATATCCTTGTTATGTGGATCAGTGAGCCAATCCTCATTCTTGGCATACAGCTTAATGTTATCTAAGTAGAGGAGGTGGCCGATGGTAGCTCTCACTCATGGACCTGTATCCTTATCCACACCTAGAAACATAGAAACATAGAATGTGACGGCAGATAAGAACCATTCGGCCCATCTAGTCTGCCCAGTTTTCTAGATACTTTCATTAGTCCCTGGCCTTATCTTATAGTTAGGATAGCCTTATGCCTATCCCACGCATGCTTAAACTCCTTTACTGTGTTAACCTCTACCACTTCAGCTGGAAGGCTATTCCATGCATCCACTACCCTCTCAGTAAAGTAATACTTCCTGATATTATTTTTAAACCTTTGTCCCTCTAATTTAAGACTATGTCCTCTTGTTGTGGTAGTTTTTCTTCTTTTCAATATAGTCTCCTTCTTTACTGTGTTGATTCCCTTTATGTATTATGTGCAACAGTGTCAAAATCCTTACTGAAATCTAGGTAAGCAATGTCTACTGCACCACCCTGATCTATAATTTTAGTTACCCAATCAAAAAAATCAATAAGATTAGTTTGGCATGATCTCCCTGAAGTAAACCCATGTTGTCTCTGATCTTGAAATCCATGTGTTTTTAGATGTTCAACAATCCTATCCTTTAACATGGTTTCCATCACTTTCCCCACTACTGAAGTAAGGCTTACTGGCCTATAGTTGCCCGACTCCTCCCTATTACCTTTCTTGTGAATGGGCACAACATTCGCTAACTTCCAATCTTCTGGGACTACTCTTGTTATCAATGATTGGTTAAATAAATCTGTTAATGGTTTTGCTAGTACACCACTAAGCTCTTTTAATAGCTTTGGGTGTATTCCATCAGGTCCCATTGACTTATTTGTCTTTACTTTTGACAGTTGAAATAGAACCTCTTCCTCTGTAAACTCACGTGTAATAAATGACTCATTTATCCTTTTTCTTAACTGAGGTCCCTTTCCTTCATTTTCATCTGTAAATACCGAACAAAAATATCCATTGAGGCTATTTTGCCTCCTCAGGCGTCCTGTGACGAGCAGCCGCTAATGCACATGCAAGGCAAATACCACACGCGCATTAGACCTCCCCATAGGAAAGCATTGAATCAATGCTGTCCTATGGGGAAAAATCTGACGATGGATGTCCTCATGCAGAGCGTGAGGACGTCCAGCATCAGATACCGGACAAAAGGTTTGTTTGGATCCAGGAAGTGCTACAGTGGCTGTCTGACAGACAACCACGGGAGGCAGACTTAGTGCTGCAATGTACATTGGAGTTTCTCTGGAACTGCAATAGGGACACTGCACCCAGGCCACTTCAATGAGCTGAAGTGGTCTGGGTGCCTATAGTGTCCCTTTAAGTTTTTGATGAAGCCTTTTAAAGACTGTTAAAGGGTTACACTAACCCTTTTCCTATTTAAAAATATATATTTTTTTTCTTTCTAGTGCCTGGTAAGACTGTAGTTAATACTCTCCTTATTACTTGATTAATCATTGAAATAAAAACTTACCTCAAATCCAGCACTGGCAAGCGTCTTCCAGCAAAAAATCTCCTTAATAACTTTACCTTCTCAAGACAGACAAAAAAATCCAATATACATGATAACTGTAAAAAGAGAAAATAGAGTCAGTGCTAATATATCAAAAAGAAGTACACAAGGCAGCAATCCCAAACAAGTACTCCCTCACGTGTCCTTGAAATATATGAAAAAGGGAAACAAACAGAAGGATGGGACTGCGCCAGTAGGCAAGGTGAATAAATTAAAGTCCTTATTGAGGTAGTAATAATAAGACGGAGTCCAGTATAATGGAATTTAGATCCTAGGTTGGTCTCTGGAGTTGTAGAGTTCCGCTCCTTACAGGTAATGATAACTGTATTGAAATGTACAGGAAAGTATCTGGACTCCGAGGTATGAAATACAATTTATTTCAAAGAATTAAAAGTTTACAGATACATCAATCACGGTAAACAAAAAAAGAATTTTTGGCAGAACATACACATCCACTTTCTTGGGCTCCTCGCCAAAACAAAGCCGAGACTACACCCACTCCTTGTCCTGCAGCTTCGAGACGCACTTCGTACATGCATGCTTCTTCCAATCGATAATTGAACATTCCTCATTGCTTCACAATAAAAATCCTTCCCCTAAGACATATAAAGCCACTGTTGCCAATTATTATCAAGCCGCTGGCTATCAAGCAAGGGCAGGATAATAAAACGGCAAGTAGTCCATATTTTCAGCTAAACGTGTGTTGGACAATAAAGCATATAGCAAACATAAATTTAAAGGGACCACAGCAGTAAGTGACTGGCACTATAATTTACTTATAGAAGAAAAGTCTACATCTATTTTCAAAAAATTATTTTTATCTGCTTGTGAGCGCTGTTATTGCTCCTGCAGTTCATTTATATTTATCAGGCGCTTAAAAACATAATTTAGTGACAAGAGTGGTTATAGGTAGACGCTCAAACACCATAAAAATATTCCTTTAACAGAACTATTTAAAGTTCGATTTTTCCAATATGGTCTACCACTGTCCTGAAAATGTTAAATAAACAAGACAAAATAAATGGTTTATTGTCATATTGGCTAAAAATTATTTTTGGAATAAGCTTTCTTTCCAATACTATAGTGTTATTATATTATTACAGAAATGTGAGAGAATATGCATATTATGTTACGTAGAGAAAAAACAAACAAAACATGCTCCTTGGTAAGGATTAAGGAATGAATAGGAGTTCTCCAACTAACAGTTTGAAAGCTGCAGAGCGACATTCCAAAAAAGGAACATAAGAGGATTGAGTCGAGTTCAATCATCATGGCTCCCAGCATTTACCAAGGTCATTCATTTTATGTAACTGGGTAAATTATTATTATTTTGCACAATATTACATTTTAACAACATATGGACCATTTGGTACACTCTGACATAGTTACATAGTAAGCTAGGTTGAAAAAAGATCAAAGTCCATCAAGTTCAACCTTGAAACCATTACATTGATCAGCCGCAACATTAAAACCTCTGATAGGTGAAGTGAGTAAAACGTATTATATTGTTATAATGGCTCCTGTCTAGGCTGTAACTGAATAGTCAGTTCTTGAATTTCATGTGTTGGAAGCAGGAAAAATAGGCAATCGAAAAGATCTGAGTGACTTTAAAAGGGCCAAATATTAAGGGCTAGACGACTGGGTCAGAGCATCTCCAAAACGGCAAGTCTTGTGGGGTGTTACTGGTATGCAGTGGTTAGTACTTATCAAAAGTGGTGCTACGAAGGACATCCGGGGATAATGGGTGGCCAAGGTTCATTGATACATGTGGGAAGCGAAGGTTAGCCCATGTGGTCTAATCACACAGAAGGGCTACTGTAGTTCAAATTGTGAAAAAAAAATGTATGCTAGCCATAATAGAAAGATTGCAGCTTTTCTGTGTATGGGGCTGCGTAGCCGCAGACTGGTCTGAGTGCCCGTGATGACCCCTGCCCAGGGCCGGACTGGGGATACAAAGCAGCCCTGGAAAAAAAAATCTATGCCAGCCCCATAAGTCATTGCGCCATATATTGCCGTATGTAATATGTAAGGCAATGTCTTGCCACCCCAGATGGTTGAGTAATATATATATATCTTTTTCTAATATATAATATTGGTCCTTTTAATTTAATTATACATTAAGCATACTCACATGCAGTGTTTACATGGCTTCCTAGTGACACCTCTAGTGACAGTCACTCAGACAGTCACTAGAGGTGCTTCCTGTGTCAGTGCTGCACAGCGTTATTGCACAGTGTGCAGCATCTACTACCAGGGCCTTTGCAGCCAATCCTATGGCAGAGCATTGGATTGGCTCAGATCATCATGCTTGATGATCTCAGCCATAGAGGCAGGGCCAGTCGAGGGGAGACCAGCACGGCATGGGGAGAAAAAGAAAAGGTGAGTAAAAACACTTTTTAAATACACACAGACACACCATGACACAGACACACAATGACACAGACACACACACAATGACACACACACAATGACACACACACACAGACACACAATGACACAGACACACAATGACACAGACACACACCATGACACAGACACACACACCATGACACAGACACACACACACAGAATGACAGACACACACCATGACACAAACACACACACACACGCCATGACACAAACACACATACAGACACACAATGACACAGACACACACCATGACACAGACACACCATGACACACACACACACACCATGACACACACACACACACACCATGACACAGACACACACAATGACAGACACACATTATGATACAAACACACACACACACCATGACACAGACACACACACACACACCATGACACAGACACACAATGACACAGACACACACCATGACACAGACACACAATGACACAGACACACACACCAGGACACAGACACAGACACACACCATGACACAGACACACACCATGACACAGACACACACACACCATGACACAGACACACACACACCATGACACAGACACACAATGACACAGACACACACACCATGACACAGACACACACACACATACACTTACACTGACACTGACAGAATTACACATTTTACCTGTGGGTGACCGGCTGGGTGGGCTAGTGGCCGCAGGGGGAGGTCTTCTGGCGGCCGCTGGCTGGGGGAGGTCTGCTGGCCGGCGGCCGCTGGCTGGGGGAGGTCTGCTGGCGGCTGGCTGGGGGAGATCTGCTGGCGGCTGGCTGGGGAGGTCTGCTGGCGGCCGCAGGGGGAGCAGGCTGTTCTGTCTCTGCTCCCCCGCCCTCGCGCGCTAGAAAGAGACCGGCGCTGGAATATGACGTCATATTCCGGCCCCGGTCTCATTAAGCTGCGCGCGAGGGCGGGGGAGCAGAGACAGAACAGCCTGCTCCCCCTGCGTCCGCAGACCTCCCCAGCCAGCCGCCAGCAGATCTCGCCCAGCCAGCCGCCAGCAGACCTCCCCCAGCCAGCGGCCGCCGGCAAAGAGTTTAAAGTGTTGCCTTGGCCTCCAAGTTCACCAGATCTCAATCTGATTGAGCATCTGTGGGATGTGCTAGAACAACAAATCCGATCCATGGAGGCAAGGCTGGCCCGTCTAATTTAAGACTATATCCTCTTGTTGTGGTAGTTTTTCTTCTTTTAAATATGGTCTCCTCCTTTACTGTTTTGATTCCTTTTATGTATTTACATGTTTCTATCATATCCTCCTGTCTCGTCTTTACTCCAAGCTATACATGTTAAGATCCTTTAACCTTTTCTTGTGAGTTTTATCCTGCAATCCATGAACCAGTTTAGTAGCCCTTCTCTGAACTCTCTCTAAACTATCAATATCCTTCTGGAGATACGGTCTCCAGTACTGCGTACAATACTCCAAGTGAGGTCTCACCAGTGTTCTGTACAATGGAATGAGCACTTCCCTCTTTCTACTGCTAATACCTCTCCCTATACAACCAAGCATTCTGCTAGCATTGCCTGCTGCTCTATTACATTGTCTGCCTACCTATAAGTCATCAGAAAAAAATCACCCCTAAATCCCTTTCCTCAGATGTTGGGGTTAGGACTCTATCAAATATTCTGTACTCTGCCCTTGGGTTTTTACGTCCAAGATGCATTATCTTGCACTTATCCACATTAAATGTCAGTTGCGACAACTCTGACCATTTTTCTAGTTTACCTAAATCATTAGCCATTTGGCTTATCCCTCCTGGAACATCAACCCTGTTACATATCTTAGTATCATCCGCAAAAAGACACACCTTACCATCAAGACCTTCTGCAATATCACTAATAAAAATATCATGCTAAATACAATGAACTCAGCCACAGGACCTTCATCACACTCTAAATCCTACAGACCAGATTGTGAGGCTCCTATTTGGTGGAGTCTCTTGGTTTATGATAGTTTGGCCAGGAGTTGCACTTGCTGTGAATGTGCTGCAGTCTGGGAACTTTTAAAGTCTGCTATTTTTCTTTTCCTTGTTTCGTTTTATTTATTTTATAAATACTCTTGATGCATCTGTTACTAGCTATGTCCCTATCTGTATTTTAATATTTTTCTAAAAATCAACCAGGAGTAAGGTAGCACAAACCCTGATACCTGCTTAGGTTTTTGAGATCTACCAATCAACCACTAGATGGCAGCACATCCTCCACAGTCACAGGCAGTTTACATTCAAAGAATGAATAAAAAATTGTTGAAAAAAGGAAAAGCAATATACAAATACATTCTAAATATGATATTGATGCATATAAACAACACTTTGAGGTTTGTTTATTAATTCAATCAGTCATAATATAGTGAATGAAATTTGGAATGAATAATTAATAAATTACAGATGTCGATTGGTGTTGGTATTTGCAGTAACAGAGGGTTAACGGAGGGGAAATGCAAATATCCTCTTCCACCCAAAATGTACTTACTAGGTGTTGGATTAAAAGAATCAACTGAAGAAATTATTTTTTGTTATTGTTAATAAATAATAAAAAAAAGTCAAACCATTTTTAAAAGCCAGCAGCCTGGTCCCTTTTTACTGCTGGGACTAATAAGAGAGTCAGAGAACTCCAGGCACTATAACCACTTCAATGAGATGAAATAATAACGGTGCAAACAGCGTCTTTTTAATAATTATAATAAAGCTGCTAAAATTGGGCAGAATAGGGGCAGTAAGTGTGTGAAACATAGTAGAAGTAATTGCCGGCCTCCTGAACCTGGCTAGTGCCCAACAATAAGCTGTTGAAGCCAGTTTCTGAAAGTCACCAGATCCTCAGGGGCTTGGCAATGATGTCATGGTCTTAAAAGGTTACTCCAACCACCATGAGCACTTCAGTGATTTGAAGTGGTCATGGTGGGAGGAGTTTGTTTGTTTGAAACACAGCACATCCGCATAGTACTGTCGTGCATCAAAATCAAGTGTTTGATTATTTGAATATCTGCCCCTGTCCAAATTATTGATATTTGATGCATGCACGCTCCCTAAAGTAATTCACACCAGACACAAGTTTCCAGGTTGATGAAAAACTCAGGAATCTCTAATCAGGGGGTGAAGAGCCCCTTATGAAGACAGAAATACGTCACATGCATAATTATAGATAACAGAGAAAATACATCAATAATTGGTTAGGTGTTAAGTGGTTCATCTAATGCACATCCTACAGGGTGTGATGTTACTGTCATCATGTAATTCTCCTCCACATTCCAGCGCCATCTTGTTACACGAGGTGTAGTCGATGGGAGGGGGAGTTTCTAGCAGCCGGTTCTAAGCAGTTAATGAACACAGGAGGGGAGGGGAGGGGCTGTTCTAGCAGCCAGGTTAACACAGTAAACATTGAATAATACTGAGTACAGTTATGCAGAGTAAATAGACATTTTACTAAACTTAATTTACATGCATAACAGTGCCCAGTAGGGCAGTTTACATAGGAAAGGTCCCCCCTTAAAATGGTTGGAGTATCCCTTTAACACTGCATGGAGGATTTTACCTAACGACCCGGAAGTCCCTCTAGTGGCTACCTGGCAGACAACCATTAGAGGTGGAGTTTATCCAGAAAGGTAATTGTGGCGGACCCAACCTCACCACTGTGCATTGGAGGAGCCTGGTTGCCTGCCTGCTCCCCTTACACTATGGACCGGCATTTAAAAACACTATTTTTTTTTTCTGGGGGGCGTGGCCGAACTGCCGAGGAAAGCGGTCGCAGGGAACTGGAGCTCCTGACAACTCACGACGAAAACCTAATTTTACCTACAACAAATAACCACTATTCCTCCAAAAACTACTGCAAAGACCCCCCAAAACAATATGGGAAAGAAAAATAAAAAACCAGGGCCAGACAAACCTACCTCCGGGCTGACAATCGGCGATATGTGGAGACATGCACAAGGCCCGACGGAGACCAACATGGCTGCCCTCCATGGCGGCTGCTCCGATTTTTCAGATGATACCTTCCCACCCCAGCCATACCCCAGAAGAACAAGTCCCAAAAGAAGGGGACCGACACAGAATTAGTGACCACAGGGGTTCTGAAAGCCCTCCTGGTGGAACTCCAAACCAACATATTGACGGACGTTAAGGCCCTAAGGGGAGAACTGCAGGGCCTGACAGGCCGCATCAGCACGCTGGAGGCCTCCTCGCAGAGCCACCAGCAGAGCCTAACGTCCTTACAAAAAGCGGTGCAAGACCTACAAGGGCAGAATCAGCTGTATGAACGCCGCTTCGCAGCCCAGGAGGACGCCAGGAGGAGGCAAAACTTAAAAGTTAGAGGGCTCCCAGACGAAATACAGGAGTCCGAACTGCCGCACGTTATACGACGCATACTGGGGGCGGTATTGCCCCAGGGACAGTCCGAAACCGTCATCCCTGCAGACCAATTCCGGGTCCCTAAACCACCCAGGGCGCCGCCTTCAGCCACGAGAGATACCATAGTTACATTCCGAAATGGAAGCGATAAAATGACGATTCTCACGGCCCTCAGGGGCAAATTATTTTCATGCTAGTAACCAGTGGAGTTGGCACTATACATATATACCCTAAGCACCCGGCCAACTTACTCGTTTGAGCAACCCATTACCTACGTAAGTTATAGACGTAAGTCCTAGCAAACCATCTTATATCACAGGGCCGCTAGTGACCCTGCACCTTACGCCCACTCTGGGTTCGGCCCAACCAGCCTGGACTGCATATCAAGAATGTCAGATAGGGATACCCGACACGTACCTTCACAGGTAGCTCATCTTTGATTTAGTGATTATTACTATCATGTCTTGTTTCCGCTTTTGGGTCCCAGCTATGTACCTCCCTGGCCCCCTTCCACCTCAGATAACCTATGTAAACGCCAGCACCTTAGGTTTTGGGGACACATAGGCTGAAATGTTTGATTGTTATGTTACTTTCTGTTGTTTACGTTATTTTACAAAAATACCAGTGCAGTATACCTGGAACTTACAGGCTATCTACTAATATCTAACGTCAATTACTGTTGTACCTATGCCTACCCGTACTCTTTGCTTTATGATGTACTAACTACTGCACTGTCAAAAATAAAGCATTTAAAAAAAAAAAACACACACTATTTTCCCTGCAGAAAGGCTTATTCGTGCCTTTCTGCCCAGGGAGTTCGGTAGATTGAATCTACCGAACAAACTAACGAACGGCCGACCACCAGGGACTTTCGGATGTCTTAAATTGGCCTCCCAGAAACGGCGTGTGCCGTCAATTGACCACCCAGTAGCTGCGGTTAACCACAGCTTAATTGATTGCTACCGGGTGGTCGCGATTGCGCATAACTAGCACAGGTGGGCAGCATTCTGCGCGGCCAGCGGTGTTCAGTCCCAAATTCATGGAACTAAAAACAGACACTTATACTCGCGAACACCGCTGAGCCACCAGCCTTGCTTCTAGCTCCGGTCGTTTAGCCGAACGCCGGATCAATCGGGACTTTAACTATGTGAAGGCTTTAACCCAGATAGCTATGCCACGGAGCCTATTCGGGTAATAAGAGACTTTGGCTCCATGGCAATTGAACTGGATGTGTGAGATCTGAGCGCCATTCGGTAACAATGTGCACTCAGATCTAAGCTATCTGGGGATATGTTACATGTGGGTATTTTATGTAATAAATTAAAATTGTATATTTTAATGTCTTTTACCGTCCTTGCTCTGCCATGTGGCTAATGGAGTCTTGCCTCTGTCTTTGGAGATCATTGGATTACTTCCCAATTATCTCCAGGATAGAGAAGAGGGATTACAATGTATTGTGGGAATATTTCTACACTGTATGTCTGTAATTGGTCAGTGTCTGTCCTGTATCCCAGTCTTCCATCTGGTCCCCTAGGGGAGTGTCCACCAGGTGGGAGACCTGCATAAAAGCAGGCAGGTAGCCCCAGTAAATCTGAGCTCTGTATGCGCAGAGACCTCGCCGTGTGAAGATGGATTTTTTAATTTATTTTTTTAATTGCGTCGGTTATTATGGATTTTTTATTTGGCCTTTTTTGGGGCTGAAAAAATAAGATTTTAGAAGAGAGAAAACATCAAATGGTAAGTTTAACTTTTCTTACAGGTACTTAGTTAAAGGTCCCCCCTCATTATTTTTAGGGTGAGGGGGGTAGGTAGGGGGTAAATTGTTTTTGGGGCTGAGGAGGTGACTAGAGGTTTGGGGACCCCTAGTCACCTGGGGGGGCAAAATTTTTATTTAGGGCCCCCACCTGCCGCTCAGGGGTGGGGACCAGGGGGAGGACAATAGATCTCCCCCCTATTGGTATTTAGGGCCCCCACCCGCCGCTCAGGGGTGGGGGCCACGGGGGAGGACATTAGGTCCCCCCTTATTAGTATTTAGGGCCCCCACCCGCCGCTCAGGGGTGGGGGCCACGGGGGATGACATTAGGTCCCCCCTTATAAGTATTTAAGACCCCCACCCGCCGCTCAGGATTGGGGTCAGGGGGGAGGACATTAGGCCCCCCTTATTCCAATTTAGGGCCCCCCTTATTAGTATTTAGGGCCCCACCCACCACTCAGGGGTGGGGGCCAAGGGGGAGGACATTAGGTCCCCTCCTTATTCCAATTTAGGGCCCCCACCCGCGGCTCAGGGGTGGGGGCCAGGGGGGAGCACACATTAGGCCCCCCCTATTAGTATTTAGGGCCTTCACCCACCACTCAGGGGTGGGGGAAAGGAGGGAGGACATTAGGTCCCCCCCCTTATTAGTATTTAGGGCCCCCACCCTCCACTATGGGGTGGGGGCCAGGGGGGAGGACATTAGGTCCCCCCCTTATTTTACTGTAGGGCCCCCAACTGCGGCTCAGGGGTGGGGGCTGGGGGGAGGTATTTAGGGCCCCCACCCACCCCTCAAGGGTGGAGGCCGGGGGGGGAGGACAATAGGTCCCCCCCATCATTTTACTTTAGGGTCTCCACCCACCGCTCAGGGGTGGGGGCCAGGGGGGCAATAGGTCCCCCCTTTAGTTTAAAAGCCCCCACTTGCACGGTAATTAGGGAGTTATCTTCTAAGCGGTTGCAAGGGAAGTCCCGAAGTGCTGAAGTCCCGAAGTGCCGAAGTTCCGAAGTTGCCGAAGTGTTGAAGTGCCGAATTGCCGAAGTTCCGAAGTGTTGAAGTCCCGAATTGCGAAAGTCCCGAATTTCGGAATGCCGTACCGAACCGAAAATTTTCCCCATGCACATGCCTACTCTTCAGCCTTGATTATCTTAATTATTTTTGCTATCACCAGCCTACACTTATCTAGTTTGAACTAAATTCTGATGCCCATGCTGAATATCCTTGTTATGTGGATCAGTGAGCCAATCCTCATTCTTGGCATACAGCTTAATGTTATCTAAGTAGAGGAGGTGGCTGATGGTAGCTCTCACTCATGGACCTGTATCCTTATCCACACCTTAAGATGACTTGCCTGGGCGAGTTCAGGCCTATGCAGAACAGGATCTAGGATAAATCATCACATTTGTACACATTGCACTTGATTTTTACTTGTGTTGTCCTAAAGTTGACTTCTATCATTGTTATTTACGTGCCCATTAAAGGGATACTATAAGCTGTATTCCTGGCACTAAAACTCCATCTGCATGCCCCTCCCTTGCAACTTACCTTATCCCAGCTTGATGTCCCTTGACACTGGGTGGCTGTTTTGCCTCCTCAGGCGTCCTGTGATGAGCAGCCGCTAATGCACATGCAAGGCAAATACCACACGCGCTTTAGACCTCCCCATAGGAAAGCATTGAATCAATGCTGTCCTATGGGGAAAAATCTGACGATGGATGTCCTCATGCAGAGCGTGAGGACGTCCAGCATCAGATACCGGACCAAATGTTTTTTTTTGATCCAGGAAGTGCCTACAGTGGCTGTCTGACAGACAGCCACGGGAGGCAGACTTAGTGCTGCAATGTAAACATTGCAGTTTCTCTGGAACTGCAATAGGGACACTGCACCCAGGCCACTTCAATGAGCTGAAGTGGTCTGGGTGCCTATAGTGTCCTTTTAAGTTTTTGATGAAGCCTTTTAACCCCTTAAGGACACATCACATGTGTGACATGTCATGATTCCCTTTTATTCCAGAAATTTGGTCCTTAAGGGGTTAAAGATGTTAAAGGGTTACACTAACCCTTTTCCCATTTAAAAAATACATATATTTTTTTTATTTCTGGTGCCTGGTAAGACTGTAGTTAATACTCTCCTTATTACTTGATTAATCATTAAAATAAAAACTTACCTCAAATCCAGCACTGGCAAGCGTCTTCCAGCAAAAAATCTCCTTAATAAATGTACCTTCTCAAGACAGACAACAAAATCCAATATACCGTATATACTCGAGTATAAGCCGACCCGAATATAAGCCGAGGCCCCTAATTTTACCCCAAAAAACTGGGAAAACGTATTGAATCGAGTATAAGACTAGGGTGGGAAATGCAGCAGCTACTGGTAAATTTCTAAATAAAATTAGATCGTATAAAAATTATATTAATTGAATATTTATTTACAGTGTGTGTATATAATGAATGCAGTGTGTGTGTATGAGTGCAGTGTGTGTGTGAGTGCAGCGTGTGTGTGAGTGCAGCGTGTGTGTATATGAGTGCAGCGTGTGTGTATATGAGTGCAGTGTGTGTGTATGAGTGCAGTGTGTGTGTGTGTGTGTGTGTGTATGAGTGCAGTGTGTGTGTGTGTATGAGTGCAGTGTGTGTGTATGAGTGCAGTGTGTGTGTATGAATGCAGTGTGTGTGTATGAGTGCAGTGTGTGTGTATGAATGCAGTGTGTGTGTGTATGAGTGCAGTGTGTGTGTGTGTGTGTGTATATGAGTGCAGTGTGTGTGTGTGTGTGTGTGTATGAATGCAGTGTGTGTGTGTTTGTTGCAGAGCCTTGGTGGGGGGTGGGCAATTTTATTATTATTATTTTTAATTAGTTTAATAATTTTTTTATTATTATTTTTTCTTATATTGAATTATTATTATAATTATTATTTTTTATTTTATTTTATTATTATTTTTATTTTATTTTCGTCCCTGCTTCCTAGCTGGCCAGGGAGGGGGGCTCTCCTTCCCTGGTGGTCCAGTGGCATTGGTAGTTCAGTGGGGGGAAGAGGGGGGCTGGCAGGGAGCACTTACCTCTTCTGCAGCTCTTGTCAGCTCCCTTCTCCTCCGTGCCGGTCCGTGCAGCTCTTCTGTCAGCTCACACTGTAAGTCTCGCGAGAGCCGCACTATGACACCGCGGCTCTCACGAGATTTACACTGGGAGCTGACCGAGGTGCTGAACGGACCGGCGCGGTGGAGGAGAGAGCTGACAGGAGCTGCAGGAGAGGTAAGTAAGATCTCTGCAGCCCCCACAGCCCCCTGTCTGTATTATGGCAATGTAAATTGCCATAATACAGACAGTGACTCGAGTATAAGCCGAGTTGGGGGTTTTCAGCACAAAAAATGTGCTGAAAAACTCGGCTTATACTCGAGTATATACGGTACATGATAACTGTAAAAACAGAAAATAGAGTCAGCGCTAGTATATCAAAAAGAAGTACACAAGGCAGCAATCCTAAACAAGTACTCCCTCACGTGTCCTTGAAATAAATGAAAAAGGGAAACAAACAGAAGGATGGGACTGCGCCAGTAGGCAAGGTGAATAAATTAAAGGTTACTATTGAGGTAGTAATAATAAGACGGAGTCCAGTATAATGGAATTTAGATCCTAGGTTGGTCTCTGGAGTTGTAGAGTTCCGCTCCTTACAGTTAATGATAACTGGAAAAGGGGAGTGTATACCGCGCCTAGAGGTATTGGTATAAACAATTATAAAAAATTATACATACATATAGTCGATGGAGATTTTGACAATAGATGGTAACCTCAAAAATAAAAAGCAAAACATAATAGTGCAATACAGTAAATAAACAAGAAAGGTCAGATAAAGCTATACACAGTCCACTCACATGGGGATGAGCTATAACAGAGCTCAGCTGTGATGCGCCTGGACGGTATAATCCCCGTCTCGGGATATATGGTGGTATAACTTCAGGGATATTCCAAGGTGCAGTGGTGCGTAGATCATAAAATCCAAAGATAAAAATATGGCAGCATATGGTGAAGTAAGTACTGGTGAAGTAGTAACAAGTATAAAAGGTATTGTACTTACAATTTCTAGAGCATGTAACCTGCTCTAGTTTGGACAGCCTAGGTGGTATAATCCCCACCAAGGATATGCAGGATCCAGGGAGTAGAAGGTGATAATAATAAAAATATATATAAAAGTATAATAAAAGAAGTACTTTAATATATAAAACAAACAAGTATAATAACAAGTATAAAAGTCCACTTTACGCGTTTCGCCTCACAGGGCTTCTTCAGAAGTGTGGAGCATCTCCTTCATGGATCCGTTTTTATATGGCTGTCAATTTAGGAAAAGTTAGTTGGTGGTGTAGTGGTTTCTAGTTCCGGATTATCTGTCCTGGAACGCTCGTTTCTATTTCCGGGTTGTGTCTATGGAACGCAGGTGTCGCCAGAGTGATGACGCGGCACTCGCGTCGAACCGGAAATGACGTGGTAGGTGCGTCATTCCGGAATATTGGCCAGAATGATCGTGACGCTCAAGTGGGTAATGATAACTGTATTGAAATGTACAGGGAAGTATCTGGACTCCGAGGTATGAAATACAATTTATTTCAAAGAATTAAAAGTTTACAGATACATCAATCACGGTAAACAAAAAAAGACATTTTGGCAGAACATACACATCCACTTTCTTGGGCTCCTCGCCAAAACAAAGCCGAGACTACACCCACTCCTTGTCCTGCAGCTTCGAGACGCACTTCGTACATGCATGCTTCTTCCAATCGATAATTGAACATTCCTCATTGCTTCACAATAAAAATCCTTCCCCTAAGACATATAAAGCAACTGTTGCCAATTATTATCAAGCCGCTGGCTATCAAGCAAGGGCAGGATAGCAAAGCGGCAAGTAGTCCATATTTTCAGCTAAACGTGTGTTGGACAATAAAGCATATGCAAACATAAACTTAAAGGGACCACAGAAGTAAGTGACTGGCACTATAACTTATAGAAGAAAAGTCTACATCTATTTAAAAAAATATATTTGTATCTGCTTGTGAGCGCTGTTATTGCTCCTCCAGTTCATTTATATTTATCAGGCGCTTAAAAACATAATTTAGTGACAAGAGTGGTTATAGGTAGACGCTCAAACACCATAAAAATATTCCTTTAACAGAAGTATTTAAAGTTCGATTTTTCCAATATTGTCTACGACTGTCCTGAAAATGTTAAATAAACAAGACAAAATAAATGGTTTATTGTCATATTGGCTAAAAATTTTTGGAATAAGCTTTCTGTCCAATACTATAGTGTTATTATATTATTACAGAAATGTGTGAGAATACGCATATTACGTTACGTAGAGAAAAAACAAACAAAACATGCTCCTTGGTAAGGATTAAGGAATGAATAGAAGTTCTCCAACTAACAGTTTGAAAGCTGCAGAGCAACATTCCAAAAAAGGAACATAAGAGGATTGAGTCGAGTTCAATCAGCATGGCTCCCAGCATTTACCAAGGTTATTCATTTTATGTAACTGGGTAAATTATTATTATTTTGCACAATATTACATTTTAACAACATATGAACCATATGGTACACTCTGACATAGTTACATAGTAAGCTAGGTTGAAAAAAGATCAAAGTCCATCAAGTTCAACCTTGAAACCATTACATTGATCAGCCGCAACATTAAAACCTCTGATAGGTGAAGTGAGTAAAACGTATTATATTGTTACAATGGCTCCTGTCTAGGCTGTAACTGAATAGTCAGTTCTTGAATTTCATGTGTTGGAAGCAGGAAAAATAGGCAAGCGAAAAGATCTGAGTGGCTTTAAAAGGGCCAAATATTAAGGGCTAGACGACTGGGTCAGAGCATCTCCAAAACGGCAAGTCTTGTGGGTTGTTACTGGTATGCAGTGGTTAGTACTTATCAAAAGTGGTACTACGAAGGACATCCGGGGATAATGGGTGGCCAAGGCTCATTGATGCATGTGGGAAGCGAAGGTTAGCCCATGTGGTCTGATCACACAGAAGGGCTACTGTAGTTCAAATTGTGAAAAAAAAAATGTATGCTAGCCATAATAGAAAGATTGCAGTTTTTCTGTGTATGGGGCTGCGGAGCCGCAGACTGGTCTGAGTGCCCGTGATGACGCTTGCCACTACCGAAATCACCTTCAATGGGAATGTGAACATCAGTACTGGACAATAGAGCAATGGAAGAAGGTTGCCTAGTCTGATGAATAATATTTTCTTTTATACCAGGTGAACGGCCAGTGCGCGTGTGCCGTTTATCTGGGTAAGAGATGGCGGCAGGATGAAATATGGGAAGTAAGCAGACCAGCGTAGGTTGTGTCATGCCGTGGGCAATGTTCTACTGGGAAACCGTGAGTCCTGGCATTCATGTTAATGTTACTTTGACATGTACCACCTACCTAGAGATTGTTGCAGACCACATACACCATGGTGCTCCTTGATAGTAGTGGCCTGTTTCAGTAGAATAATACACCCTGTAACACTGCAAAAAATGTTCAGGAATAGTTTGAGGAACTCGACAAAGAGTTCAAAGTGTTGCCTTGGACTATGTCCTCTTGTTGTGGTAGTTTTTCTTCTTTTAAATATAGTCTCCTCCTTTACTGTGTTGATTCCCTTTATGTATTTAAATGTTTCTATCATATCCCCCTGTCTCGTCTTTCCTCCAAGCTGTACATGTTATTATTATTATTATTATTATTGCCATTTATATAGCGCCAACAGATTCCGTAGCGCTTTACAATATTTTGAGAGGGGGGGGATGCAACAATAAATAAGACAATTACAAGAAAACTTACAGGAATAATAGGTTGAAGAGGACCCTGCTCAAATGAGCTTACAGTCTATAGGAGGTGGGGTATTAGAAACATTAGGATAGGAAATATCAAGTAGGAGTGAAGCAGAGCTGGAGGAGAGAGCAAAGCACTATCCCATAGGAGAGCAAGAGACAGGTATGTAAGGGAGAGATTACTCTGGGAGGCCATACGCTTTCCTGAAGAGATGGGATTTAAGGCCCTTCTTAAATGATTGAAGACTAGGGGAGAGTCTGATGGCAGTAGGCAAGTTATTCCATAGGAGAGGAGCCGCCCGTGAGAAGTCCTGCAAGCGTGAGTTGGCCGTACGGGTGCGAGCAGCAGTCAGGAGGTGGTCGCGGGCAGAGCGGAGGGTACGAGGAGGGGCATACCTCTGGATCAGTGAAGAGATATAAGAGGGGCTGGAATTGTTCAGTGCTTTAAATGTATGGGTTAGCACTTTGAATTGACTCCTATAGGATACAGGGAGCCAATGTAAGGACTGGCAGAGGGGCGAGGTGTGAGAGGACCGACTGGATAGGAAAATCAGTCTAGCTGCAGCATTCATTACAGACTGTAGCGGGGCAGTAAGATCCTTTAACCTTTTCTTGTAAGTTTTATCCTGCAATCCATGAACCAGTTTAGTAGCCCTTCTCTGAACTCTCTCTAAAGCATCAATATCCTTCTGGAAATACGGTCTCCAGTACTGCGTACAATACTCCAAGTGAGGTCTCACCAGTGTTCTCTACAATGGCATGAGCACTTCCCTCTTTCTACTGCTAATACCTCTCCCTATACAACCAAGCATTCTGCTAGCATTTCCTGCTGGTCTATTACATTATCTGCCTGCCTACTTTTAAGTCATCAGAAATAATCACCCCTAAATCCATTTCCTCAGATGTTGAGGTTAGGATTCTATCAAATATCCTATACTCTGCCCTTCCGTTTTTACGCCTAAGATGCATTATCTTGCACTTGTCCACATTAAATGTCAGTTGCCACAACTCTGACCATTTTTCTAGTTTACCTAAATCATTTGCCATTTGGCTTATCCCTCCTGGAACATCAACCCTGTTGCAAATCTTAGTAGCATCAGCAAAAAGAGATCTTACCACCAAGACCTTTTGCAATATCACTAATAACATTAAAGAGAATGCGTCCAAGTACAGATCCCTGAGGTACCCCACTAGTGAAAAGCCCAAGCTTCGAATATACTCTATTGACTACAACCCTCTGTTGCCTGTCACTCAGCCACTGCCTAACCCATTTAATTATACTGGAATCCAAATTTAAAGATTGCAGTTTATTGATAAGCCTTCTATGTGCAACAGTGTCAAAAGCCTTACTGAAATCTAGGTAAGCAATGTCTACTGCACCAGCACCAAGAAAAGGACTATCGCCAAAACATGGGTATATCAAAAGGTTAAAAAAATTAATTTCCATCACCATCTGACATTTCGAACAAAGAGGGTCACTTTAATATTAGAGGTGTGAGTGTGGGTGTGACCAACAGCAGAGCTGTGCTAAGAAATTTTGCGGGCCACCACCTCAGACCACACTAAACAAACCTTTAGAAACAACACTATTAAGCACGCCAGGTCTCGCTTAATCATGTTCCCCAGGCCCCACATTGGCAGCGCTCCCAAATCGTTACCCCCAAGGTGTATTGCCATCACATTCGGGACACCCAGTAGACTAGCAAGCTGGACTACTTCCTGAAGAAGCTGTACCCATTGCATGCCCTGAGTCCCAAACCACCTGACGTCTGCCGCACTGTAAAAAGGCCGAGACAAGTCCCACCAGGTCGAACCCCTGCACGAAGATGGTCCCAATATACATAGGAATGTCCGACTAACCAGACGCGTTGGCTGGACCCTGCGGAGAAAAAACAGGGGGAAACGCAATCAGCCCAGACGGGCGCACGTAGGATCAAAACCTCCTAGACTCCCATCTACCAATCCTCTGGATGGTCTGTTTGGAGAAACCCAAACGAGAAGCATTTGTCGCCTCCACAATTCGGAATGAGTGACCCCTGAATTCCTTCCCTGGCCAAGCAACTCTAGCGCCATCCGAAAGATCCTAATAAATTGAAACCTGGATAAGAAACACCCATCCCTGTGGATCAGCAAGGGGCCCATAGACTGTGAGCGAACAGAACAATACCTCTGGAAGTAAGATACAGGGCACGCCCTGTACCCTGGAATCACCTAAATGGTAACCCAAACCCCACAACCAAGAACATCGGTTTTAGAGCGCCCCAACAGGAATCGAATTATCCCTTCCTCACCTGGCACCCGTTTATTGGGACTAACCAGCTCTCCAACCCGTAGAGCCCCAAAGAAGGCAAACACGAATGCCACCTGGAACAACCGCATCTCGAAGTCCGAAATTTAAACCTGAGGTAGAACTGAAAAAAAATACCCAACAGTAATGCCCCGGAGACCGGCCTACGGGAGTCAAGCACCCTGGTTACCTTAAACCAAAAATTCAGACCCGATAATTTCGTGGAGACCACCGGAGGCGAACACCCTAAAGCTTCCCAAAACCATAGAAGGCGCAAGAGACCCTGAATCAGGTCATCAACCGAGCAGAAACCACCATTTTCCCATTCAAAGGCTAACCATTCCATCCATGCCTTACCATAGCATGCCCAAGTGGCATCCGACACTGGAACTGCAATGTTTTACACTGCAGCACTATGTGCAATAGGGGCACAGCACCCTGACCAATTCAGTTAGCTGAAGTGGTCTAGGTGCCTACAGTTTCCTTTTAACCCCTAAAGGACAAAGCCAATTGAGCAAGTTGAGATCAAAACAAAACATACGGTAAACAAAACCTGGAATTTGTGCTATATTTCTGTTCAACCATAATTCACCACTTTCAAGTGCACCCACACTTATTATATCTAATTTTGTTCAGGAGAAACAGGGCTTTCATTTCATATACAATATTTATATAAGAAACATAATTAAATATGAATAATATCTAAATAAGTATGATAAATTAAGCACATACCTGTGAATATCATAATACTGTTGGGTTTTACTGATATCAAATAGAAATGTCTCACAAGTACAACAGTACCCCCAATCAGTGGCGTACACACAACCCATGGGGCCCCGGTGCGAAAACTGATCTCTGCGCGAACTGGCGGTGGGCACCTGGTCAGAGGGGTCACAGGGCTGCGACCCCTGCGACCGCGGTATGTACACCAGTGCATGCAGATAGACATACACTTAAAGGACCACTACGGACACCCATATCACATCAGCTCAATGAAGTGGTATGGGTGCCAGGTCCCTCTAGTTTTAACCGTGCAGCTGAAAACATAGCAGTTTCAGAAAAACTGCTATGTTTCACTGAGGGTTAATCCAGCCTCTAGTGGCTGTCTCATTGACAGCCGCTAGAGGAGCTTCTGCGATTCTCACTGTGAAAATCACAGTGAGAAGACGCTGAACGTCCATAGGAAAGCATTGAGTAATGCATTCCTATGGGCGGTTTGCATGCGCATTCGGAACTGAGTGGCGGAGAGATCCCCAGTGCCAAGGGTGTCCGGCGCTGGAGAAAGGTAAGTGCTTAAGACATACACACTCTCATGAACAGACGCATACACACTAGCTAACAGACACACACACTCAGTGACAGACATACACACTCACTTACTTACAAAACACACACTCACTAACAGACACACACAGTAATACACTCACTGCCACACTAACACTAACACACACACACTCTAACACTAACAGACACACACTCTAACACTAACACACACACACTCACGAACACACACACACTCACTAAAACTAACAGACACACACACTCTCTAACACACACACTATAACACTCACACACACACACACTCACTAACTGTCAGGATCGGGTCAGGGATCCAACACGCAGAGTACAAAGAGTAGCTGATACGTATACCGGTCCTTAGAATGGCCGGACTAACGTATAACTACAATAGAATGGTCAGAGACAAGCCGAGGTCGAGGATAACAGAGGACAGGTAAGCGAGAGACAAGCCGGGTCAAGGATAACAGAAAGGCAGGAGAGTAAACAACAAAGCCGGGTCAGAACCAAAAGACAAGTGAATAATAAAGCACTGTGTGACTAGGCGGACTAGAACCACGACAGGGCAATGAGTGAATGAGAGAACCACCGTTAAGTATCCTGGCTAGGGAGAGGGGACACGCCTCCGGCGAGTCCTGATTCGTCTCCCGAGATTTGAGTGGCAGGATGTTTCGGGTTAGCGTCATGACGTCTACCTCCGGTCCTTCTGTTATAAAAGGAAGTGACTCCCTCGCGGCCGGCGTTAGCAAGACCGAGTGAACCGCGGGAGACCGAGGAGACATGGCGTCCGGACGGATAACCTTCTAAGTCTCTACCTCTCTCAAAGGTAGAGACTCCAGGTACCCTGACAGTACCCCCCCCCCTCAGATACGCCCACCGGGCGGAAGGAGCCGGGGCGAGATGGAAAGCGGGAGTGAAATGCCCTGCGAAGACGAGGAGCATGAACATCCTCTTGTGGTACCCAACTCCTCTCCTCAGGACCATATCCCTTCCAGTCAACTAAATATTGTACTCGTCCCCGGGAGACACGAGAATCAATAATGGAGTTAACCTCATATTCCTCCTGACCCTCCACCTGAACAGGGCGCGGAGGGGCGATTGTGGAGGAGAATCTGTTACAGATTAGAGGTTTCAACAATGACACGTGAAAGGAGTTCGGGATGCGTAAAGTAGCTGGAAGAGCTAGACGATATGCCACTGGGTTAATTCGAGTCAAGATCCTGTAGGGACCAATATAACGAGGAGCGAATTTCATGGAAGGAACTTTAAGACGAATATTCCTAGTGCTCAACCACACTCTATCGCCTGGAACAAAATTCGGAGCCGCCCTTCTACGTTTGTCAGCATGTTTCTTTACCAGTACAGAATTGTGTAGAAGAATCTGTCGAGTCTGATCCCACAACTTCCTCAAGTTGGCCACATGGACATCAACCGACGGCACTCCTTGGGAAGGAGAAACCGGGGGAAGAATGGATGGATGAAAGCCATAGTTCATGAAGAAGGGACTTGAATGCGTGGAGTCACAAACAAGATTGTTGTGCGCAAACTCTGCCCAAGGAATCAAACCGACCCAATCGTCCTGGTGTTCGGAAACAAAACAACGTAAGTATTGCTCAATCTTCTGGTTAGTTCGTTCAGCAGCTCCGTTAGACTGAGGATGATAGGCGGACGAAAAATTCAATTTGATGCCTAATTGAGAACAGAACGACCTCCAAAAACGTGAAACAAATTGGGAGCCTCTATCAGAAGTGATCTCAGAAGGAATCCCATGTAAACGAAAAATCTCCTTAGCAAAGACCTCCGCCAATTCAGGAGAAGTCGGGAGTTTTGGCAAAGGTACGAAATGTGCCATCTTGGTAAACCTATCGACTACGGTGAGGATAACAGTGTGTTTTTTAGAAACCGGCAGATCCACAATAAAGTCCATTGCCACACAGGACCAAGGTTTGTCAGGAATTTCCAGCGGTTGTAGAAGGCCACAAGGAAGCGTATGCGGTAGTTTGGTTTTAGTACAGACCACACAAACCCCGATAAAATCCTTAATATCCTTCCGTAACGACGGCCACCAGAAATCCTTGGAGATCAAAGAATACGTCTTGCGGACACCCGGATGACCAGCCACCTTACTCTCGTGAAGACACTGTAAGAGCTCCAATTGAAGTTCAGGAGGAACGAAAAGTCTGGAAACCGGAGTCAGTCTAGGTGCCAGATGCTGCAAGTTCCTTATCTGATCAAGTAGCGGGGAATGAACTTTGAGAGTAGTGTTAGCGATAATGTTACACTTGGGTACTATAGAGGACAAAACCGGCTCAGATACGGCAGCAGGTTCATATTGGCGAGATAAGGCGTCGGCTTTAGAATTCTTAGAACCTGGCCTATATGTGAGTACGTAGTTGAAGTGAGTGAGAAATATGGACCAACGAACCTGTCTAGATGATAGTCGTTTAGCCTCCCCAATATAGGATAAGTTTTTATGATCCGTCAAAATAGTAACAGGATGCAAAGTACCCTCCAATAAATGTCTCCACTCCTTCAAGGCCATTATAACCGCTAGTAGTTCCCTGTCACCAATGTCATATCTGCTTTCAGTACCGGACAATTTTTTGGAAAAGTATCCACAAGGATGTAATGGTTTATCTACACCCAACCTTTGGGACAGAACAGCACCTATACCTGTCTCAGAAGCGTCTACTTCGAGTAGGAAAGGTAGAGTAGTATCAGGGTGAACTAAAATTGGTGCGGAAGCAAACAGCTCCTTGAGTGTCTCAAAAGCCCGAAGAGCTTCAGTAGACCAATTCTTAGTCTCAGCCCCTTGTTTGGTCATGTTAGTGATGGGAGCAATGATAGAGGAGTATCCCTTAATGAAACGTCTGTAGTAATTAGAGAAACCAATGAATCTCTGGATAGCCTTGAGACCCTGAGGTAAAGGCCAGTCTAGTATGGATTGGAGCTTCTCCGGATCCATTTCAAACCCTTCCCCAGAAATCACATAACCAAGAAACGTAGTTTGGGATTGGTCAAAGCTGCATTTCTCCAGTTTGCAGTACAAGCCATGCTGAAGAAGTTTGTGTAAAACCCTCCTGACTTGCCTGTGGTGAGTCTCAATATCCCTGGAATGTATAAGAATATCATCAAGGTATACAATTACACAGTCATCTTGAAACTCCCTAAGAACCTCATTAATAAGGTCCTGAAATACTGCCGGAGCATTGCAGAGACCAAAAGGCATTACAGTATACTCATAGTGCCCATATCGAGTATTGAATGCAGTTTTCCACTCGTCACCGTCGTGGATTCTCACCAAATTATAAGCACCTCTAAGGTCTAACTTAGTGAAAATTTTAGAACTTTTTAATCGGTCAAAAAGCTCGGTGATCAAGGGAATCGGATAAACATTTCTGATGGTTATCTTGTTAAGACCTCGGTAGTCAATGCAAGGTCTTAAAGAACCATCCTTCTTTTTAACAAAAAAGAATCCAGCCCCAGCAGGAGAGGAGGATCTTCTAATGAACCCCTTGTCTAGGTTTTCACGAATATACTCTTCTAGAACTAAGTTTTCATTCGTGGACAAAGGATATACATGACCCCTGGGGGGCATGGTACCAGAAAGTAAATTAATTTTGCAATCAAAAGGCCTATGTGGTGGTAAGGTATCAGCCTTTCTTTTGTCAAATACTGCCTTTAAATCTTGATACAAGGACGGTATCTGTACTTTGGTAGAGTCAGTAGCGTTATTAAGTGGGTTGACACTACAAAGAGGTGACACTTTCTTTAAACAACTCTCTTGACAATTCTGGCCCCAAGAAACTATTTCCCCTGATCTCCAATCTATAACGGGGTTATGTTTCTTAAGCCAGGAGTATCCCAGGACTATGGGAACAGAAGGGGATGAAATGAGTAGTAGGGATATTTCCTCCTTGTGTAGAATACCAATAGTTAAGTAAAGAGGTGTGGTCTCCCGGGAAATCACAGGCTCAACTAAAGGTCTACCATCAATGGCTTCAACAGCCAAGGGTGTCTTCCTTAACTGGGATGGGATAGTGTGTTTGGTGAGAAACTTTTGGTCGATAAAACTCTCAGCAGCGCCGGAGTCTATCAATGCCATAGTTTCTAAAGTTCCCTCCTCCCAAGTTAAAGAGACCGGTAATAGGAGTCTATGTTCTTTGTAGTTATGAGTAGAGGACAAAATCGAAACACCCAAGGTCTGTCCTCTAGAGAAACTTAGGTGCGAGCGTTTCCCGGACGGCTGGGACAGCTCAAACGTACATGACCTCTGAACCCACAATACATACACAGTCCCTCTCTTCTCCTGTACTGTCTCTCCTCCTCTGAGAGACGAGTAAGGCCTAACTGCATAGGTTCTGAAACCTGTGGATCTTTGGTTTCAGCAACTTGAAATGATGGTACTAGTCTAGAGAAAGATTTAGTGGTTCTATCTCGAGTATTCTGTCTCTCCCTTAGGCGTTCGTCAATACGGGAGATAAAGGAAATTAAGTCCTCCAGATTCTCGGGAAGTTCTCTTGTAGCTACCTCATCAAGTATTACATCAGATAATCCATTTAAGAATACGTCTATATAGGCCTGTTCATTCCATTTTACCTCTGCCGCCAAAGACCTGAACTCTAGTGCATAATCCACAAGTGTTTGGTTGTCTTGTCTAAGGCGCAACAGTAATCTGGCTGCATTGGCCTTCCTGCCAGGAGGGTCAAAAGTTCTTTTAAAAGCAGCTACAAAGGAATTATAGTTATAGACTAATGGATTATCATTCTCCCACAACGGATTCGCCCATCTCAGAGCTTTCTCAATGAGTAAGGTAATAATAAATCCCACCTTTGCCCTATCAGTAGGGTATGAACGGGGCTGTAGCTCGAAATGAATACTGATCTGGTTCAAAAAGCCACGACACCTCTCAGGGGAACCAGCATAACGTACAGGTGGGGTAACTTGGGAAGAAGCACCTACAGTAGCTACCTCTAACCCTGAACCCACAGAAGAAGCAGAAGTGTTACGCCTCTCCTCAGGTGGATTAATAGGGCGAGACAGCAGCGCCTGTAGTGCCAGAGCCATCTGATCCATCCTATGATCCATGGCGTCAAACCTAGGATCAGGAGAACCAAGCTGACAATTTGTACCTGCAGGATCCATGGCCCTGTCGTAATGTCAGGATCGGGTCAGGGATCCAACACGCAGAGTACAAAGAGTAGCTGATACGTATACCGGTCCTTAGAATGGCCGGACTAACGTATAACTACAATAGAATGGTCAGAGACAAGCCGAGGTCGAGGATAACAGAGGACAGGTAAGCGAGAGACAAGCCGGGTCAAGGATAACAGAAAGGCAGGAGAGTAAACAACAAAGCCGGGTCAGAACCAAAAGACAAGTGAATAATAAAGCACTGTGTGACTAGGCGGACTAGAACCACGACAGGGCAATGAGTGAATGAGAGAACCACCGTTAAGTATCCTGGCTAGGGAGAGGGGACACGCCTCCGGCGAGTCCTGATTCGTCTCCCGAGATTTGAGTGGCAGGATGTTTCGGGTTAGCGTCATGACGTCTACCTCCGGTCCTTCTGTTATAAAAGGAAGTGACTCCCTCGCGGCCGGCGTTAGCAAGACCGAGTGAACCGCGGGAGACCGAGGAGACATGGCGTCCGGACGGATAACCTTCTAAGTCTCTACCTCTCTCAAAGGTAGAGACTCCAGGTACCCTGACACTAACACACACACACTCTCTAACACACTAACACACACACACTCACTAACACACACACACTCACTAACACACACACACACACTCACTCACTAACACACACACACTCACTAACACTCACACACACATACACTCACTAACACACACTCACTCACACACACACACTCACTCACACTCACACACACACACACACACACACTCACTAACACTTACTAACACACACACACACTCACTAACTGTAACGAGAATATACCCCTACACGCAGGATCCAGCTAAACAGAAGACAGCACAGAGGAGAGATACGTCTACCGGACCTTAGAGTGGCCGGACTCGACGAATATAGGAGAAGTACAGAGTCAGGAACGATCCGAGGTCAAGGGCACAAAGAGACAGCGTAAACGAGAACTAGCCGGGGTCTGGTACACAGGAATCGGCATGCCGGCAAACAGAACAGACAAGGATAAAGCAAAAACAAAGTCAGAATACAAAGCCAAGGTCAAATACAGAGGAACACAACTGAATACAACAAGCGCTAAAGGGAACTGTAGCAGAAACCACGATAGGGCAAGGAACTAAGGGAAAAGGGTAAGTATAAATAGGTTCAAAACTAATGTGATTGGCTCCTGTCACTTCCACACCCCCAAAAGGTAAGTGTATGGGGTGTGTGGGATGACAGGGGCCAATGGGAGCCTTTTGGCAATTTAGGCTCCCACTGTCTCTTTAAGAGCGCGCCCGAGACTCGCGGCGCGCTCTTAGATTCAGGCGGGACATGTGACCGCATCTCGCGGTCACTGCCCGCCTTCCTGTCTGAAGCGTCGGATGAGCCGCGCGCGGCTCGTGCAGCCGCAGGACCGCGCGCGGCTTGAAGAGAGGACCGCAGCCGGCCCCTGGGAAAGGTGAGTAACGCTACAGTACCCCCCCCTGAGGACACGCCCTCCGGGCGGGCAGGACTAGGTCGGGCAGGAAAACGTGAATGGAAAGAACGCACAAGGCGGGGAGCATGAACAGCATCAGCAGAAATCCAACTGCGCTCCTCAGGCCCATAACCCTTCCAATGTACCAAGTACTGAAGCCGACCCCTAAGGAAACGAGAGTCAAGAACAGCAGACACTTTGAATTCCTCATGACCCTCCACAGAGACAGGAGGGGGAGGAGGAGCATGCCGGGTATAGCGGTTGCGCACGTAAGGCTTCAACAACGAGGTGTGAAAAACATTAGGTATGCGCAGATTCTTAGGCAGACCCAAGGCATAAGAAACGGGATTAACCTTATGTATAATACGATAAGGACCAATGAAGCGGGGAGCCAATTTCATAGAAGGCACCCGGAGGCGAATATTCCGCGTGGAAAGCAAAACTCTGTCCCCCACAACATAGGAAGGAGCCGCTCTGCGATGCTTGTCAGCCTGAGCCTTTTGGCGAGCAGCAGAGTCAACCAAAGAACGCTGAACCTGCTCCCAAGTATTACGCAAACCAGCCAAATGCTCATCCAGAACTGGCATGCCCTGTGAGGAGAATGCAGCCGGGAGAACAACGGGATGCTGGCCATAGACTACGTAAAAAGGGCTATTGCCGGAAGAATCATGAGTGGCATTATTCCAAGCAAATGCAGCCCAAGGAAGCAGGTCAGACCAATTGTCCTGATGGTGAGACACAAAACAACGGAGGTACTGCTCCAGAGACTGGTTGGCACGTTCAGCAGCTCCATTAGACTGGGGATGGTAAGCGGAAGAAAACGAGAGAGAAATACCCATTTCTGTACAAAAGGCTTTCCAGAACCTGGAAATAAATTGGCTACCCCTATCGGACACAGCAGATACGGGAATGCCATGTAACCGAAATACTTCTCTAGCGAAGATAAGGGCCAGTTCCCTGGATGTGGGCAACTTGCAAAGAGACACAAAGTGAGCCATTTTGGAAAACCGGTCAACTATCATCAGGATGACTGTGTTACCATTCGAAGGGGGTAATTCAACAATAAAATCCATGGATAGGTTGGACCAAGGTCTCTCGGGAACGGGTAACGGATGCAACAGCCCACAAGGAACTCTACAAGAAGATTTCATACAGGCACAAGTAGTACAAGCACCTATATATAGTCAGTGACATCCTTACGTAAGGAATCCCACCAAAAATACAGAGAAACGGCTGACACTGTTTTGGAAATACCAGGATGTCCAGCAGTCTTAGTATCATGATACAACGACAGAATATCCCGTCTCTCGGGAACATCAACGAACAATTTATCAATAGGCCTCTCGCTAGGTGCCATGCTTTGTTTCGCTTGTATGGCCTGCAAGAGGGACGAGGAAATAGACAAAATAGTAGTAGCTATTATCCTGTCTGGGGGAATGACAGGAGTGACATCAATCTCCTGTTTGTCAATAGTTTCAAACTTTTGATAAGGGGAATTAACCCTAAACGTACCAGGAGATCTTCTAACCATATAGGGGAAACAGCAATGTTGGTCCAGAAATGAACCTAATACGTAAACCACACACTGGAGTACGAAACTCTCTATATGTCTCATAATCTCAAATATATGATAGATTGAACACGCCAAAAAACTAAGCCAAATGTTGGATAGATATAAGTAAAAACGAATATAAATGTTGTATACAAACTGGTGCAATTAGTGTGACAGTGGATATGATCACCAGCAACAAAGTATATATGTGTTCAGCTGTGCTGTGATACTGTCTGTAATACTTAGTCTATATGATACCAGACCAATACAGAAATACAATCTAATGTTTTGCAGTGATGTCTACTGCTCAGACATTAAGTTACTGGCATCAATCTAGAATGATAAAAATAAGTGTCCTCTAGTACTTTGTAGCTTCACAAAACACCCGTTTTATTCAGTAAAAAACTATAAAATTTATTTTAACAGTATCATCAGTGATAGAAAAATTGAATGAAAACGTAATACATAGTATATATATATAAAAGCGATGGATATATCTACAGAGTCCTTTGGGATAAGCAGGATCCAAAAAGTGGTTACTCACTGCACCTCTGGCCGGTCAAGAGGTAACGGTGGAAAAAAAACCGGGAAGAAAGTTTTTAAAATCTTCGCGTGCGTCTCACTCTGGGTTGGTCTGCGTTCCCCTGGATCTCTATGAACTTGCGGCTCCTGCCGAAAATGCCTTACGCGTTTCGTGACTGAATGCTGTCACTTCATCAGAGGCTCGTAGTCTTGTGGGAGCAGTCAATGTTCTTATATAGCTCCCATTAACCAGAATATCCCGTGCAGCTGTAAACTGTCTGGATAAAAATTAGTCACTTTATCCGTGATCTTTGCAATATTTAGGATAACGGAAGAATAAACTTCATAAATAAATGAAAAAGGAGCTAAAAAAATATAGTAAAAATAATGTCATACAATACAGTACATATAAAACATACACGCCTATAGTGTAGAATATCAATCCATACGTAAATGTACAACTGAGGGGCAGTTAATAATCCAAATCAACATTTTTTAAAATCAGGGTGAACCTAGATAGAGCACATATATTTTCAAGCGTTGTTGATTACACTGGCTCTATGAGGTTAATATTTTTGATTCGGGAGTCGAGTCTACATGTATACATGAATACATCTATACAATTACAGTAAAATTAGATAGTAGAGTGAACTTCCTCCAAATGGTGTAAAGAAATAGAGCATATTGGGGAGGGATTTTCCAGTATGATTGCAAATTATATCAAGGCAATAACAAGATAATAACAAGATACTGGATTACTTTTAACTTGCGATCTAGATGAACAAAATCTTAATCTGGAGAGTGAAGTGAATCTAAATCTAGAGGGAGATATCGATGACTATCGGTATCACATACTTTGATACAGACTGGATACACTCAGACCTAGTATCATACCAAAATTCTAGTGATCAGACGTGACAGACAGAAATTCTAGTGATCAGACATGACAGTAGATAGCAGATAAACACTTATAGCAAGTAAACCATTATGGGGACAGACATCAGGAAGGGGGAATGTAATAAAAATCTAGATATAGAGTCCCGTTGAATTGAATTGTAGTAGGAATACATAAAAATCAAAATAAACATTGCTTAAGGGATTAAAATAAAATAAAATAATTCTCCAAATAAAATAAATAAATAAACATAAAAAAATAATAAATAAAAAAATAAATAAATAAATAAATAAATAGATAAAATTAAAAATAAAAATAAAAATAAAATAAAGATAAAACTAAAAATAAATATAACAATAAATAAAAATAAATATAAATAAAAATAAAAATAAAAATAAAAATAGAAATAAAAATAAAAATAAAATTAAAAATAAAAATAAATAAATATAAATGAAAATAAAAATAAAAATAAAAATAAAAATAAGAATAAAAATAAAAATAAAAATAAAAATAAATAAACTAAAAATAAAAGAACACACAAAAAAATATGAAAAATAGAAAAATAGAAAAAATAGAAAAAAAATAGAAAAAAATAGAAAAAATAGAAAAAATAAGAGGAAATAGAAAAATAGCTATAAAATTAAATCGATGAATGGATATAGTCACAGGAGGTGGTCCATCTTGATGGCACCCAACAGTGGGTAACTCGTATTCCAGTATATGACAAGGTGAATGGTGACTTGAAGTAACATACAGTTGGCTTTTAGGGGTTACTTATAGAAAGGCATTCAGCTCAAAAAAGCTTTTGAGCTGAATGCCTTTCTATAAGTAACCCCTAAAAGCCAACTGTATGTTACTTCAAGTCACCATTCACCTTGTCATATACTGGAATACGAGTTACCCACTGTTGGGTGCCATCAAGATGGACCACCTCCTGTGACTATATCCATTCATCGATTTAATTTTATAGCTATTTTTCTATTTCCTCTTATTTTTTCTATTTTTTTCTATTTTTTTTCTATTTTTTCTATTTTTCTATTTTTCATATTTTTTTGTGTGTTCTTTTATTTTTAGTTTATTTATTTTTATTTTTATTTTTATTTTTATTCTTATTTTTATTTTTATTTTTATTTTTATTTTCATTTATATTTATTTATTTTTATTTTTAATTTTATTTTTATTTTTATTTCTATTTTTATTTTTATTTTTATTTTTATTTATATTTATTTTTATTTATTGTTATATTTATTTTTAGTTTTATCTTTATTTTATTTTTATTTTAATTTTATTATTATTTTTATTTTATTTTTTATTTTTATTTTTATTTTTAATTTTATCTATTTATTTATTTATTTATTTTTTTATTTATTATTTTTTTATGTTTATTTATTTATTTTATTTGGAGAATTATTTTATTTTATTTTAATCCCTTAAGCAATGTTTATTTTGATTTTTATGTATTCCTACTACAATTCAATTCAACGGGACTCTATATCTAGATTTTTATTACATTCCCCCTTCCTGATGTCTGTCCCCATAATGGTTTACTTGCTATAAGTGTTTATCTGCTATCTACTGTCATGTCTGATCACTAGAATTTCTGTCTGTCACGTCTGATCACTAGAATTTTGGTATGATACTAGGTCTGAGTGTATCCAGTCTGTATCAAAGTATGTGATACCGAAAGTCATCGATATCTCCCTCTAGATTTAGATTCACTTCACTCTCCAGATTAAGATTTTGTTCATCTAGATCGCAAGTTAAAAGTAATCCAGTATCTTGTTATTATCTTGTTATTGCCTTGATATAATTTGCAATCATACTGGAAAATCCCTCCCCAATATGCTCTATTTCTTTACACCATTTGGAGGAAGTTCACTCTACTATCTAATTTTACTGTAATTGTATAGATGTATTCATGTATACATGTAGACTCGACTCCCGAATCAAAAATATTAACCTCATAGAGCCAGTGTAATCAACAACGCTTGAAAATATATGTGCTCTATCTAGGTTCACCCTGATTTTAAAAAATGTTGATTTGGATTATTAACTGCCCCTCAGTTGTACATTTACGTATGGATTGATATTCTACACTATAGGCGTGTATGTTTTATATGTACTGTATTGTATGACATTATTTTTACTATATTTTTTTAGCTCCTTTTTCATTTATTTATGAAGTTTATTCTTCCCTTATCCTAAATATTGCAAAGATCACGGATAAAGTGACTAATTTTTATCCAGACAGTTTACAGCTGCACGGGATATTCTGGTTAATGGGAGCTATATAAGAACATTGACTGCTCCCACAAGACTACGAGCCTCTGATGAAGTGACAGCATTCAGTCACGAAACGCGTAAGGCATTTTCGGCAGGAGCCGCAAGTTCATAGAGATCCAGGGGAACGCAGACCAACCCAGAGTGAGACGCACGCGAAGATTTTAAAAACTTTCTTCCCGGTTTTTTTTCCACCGTTACCTCTTGACCGGCCAGAGGTGCAGTGAGTAACCACTTTTTGGATCCTGCTTATCCCAAAGGACTCTGTAGATATATCCATCGCTTTTATATATATATACTATGTATTACGTTTTCATTCAATTTTTCTATCACTGATGATACTGTTAAAATAAATTTTATAGTTTTTTACTGAATAAAACGGGTGTTTTGTGAAGCTACAAAGTACTAGAGGACACTTATTTTTATCATTCTAGATTGATGCCAGTAACTTAATGTCTGAGCAGTAGACATCACTGCAAAACATTAGATTGTATTTCTGTATTGGTCTGGTATCATATAGACTAAGTATTACAGACAGTATCACAGCACAGCTGAACACATATATACTTTGTTGCTGGTGATCATATCCACTGTCACACTAATTGCACCAGTTTGTATACAACATTTATATTCGTTTTTACTTATATCTATCCAACATTTGGCTTAGTTTTTTGGCGTGTTCAATCTATCATATATTTCAGATTATGAGACATATAGAGAGTTTCGTACTCCAGTGTGTGGTTTACGTATTAGGTTCATTTCTGGACCAACATTGCTGTTTCCCCTATATGGTTAGAAGATCTCCTGGTACGTTTAGGGTTAATTCCCCTTATCAAAAGTCTTATTGTTTCAGAGCTCTAATGGGGAGCTCATTTACCAGTTGAGAACTTCTTCCTATCATACTATTATAGTCTGAATATTATATCAACCATTTTTTCCACTCATCCAGGGTAGATTTTTCCACCCATATCTTTAATAGTTTCAAACTGTCTGGACAGAGCGTCCGCTTTAGTGTTCCGATCACCTGGCCTATAGGTGATTATATAATTGAAATGGGACAAGAACAGTGACCACCTAGCCTGCCTGGAAGACAATCTTTTAGCTTCGCTAAGGTAGGACAGGTTCTTATGATCCGTAAATATGAGGATGGGATCCTTAGTGCCTTCTAACAAATGTCTCCATTCTTTGAGTGCTAAAATGATAGCAAGGAGTTCGCGATTACCCACATCATAATTCTTCTCTGCTTTGGACATTTGTTTAGAAAAGAAGCCACAAGGATGCAATGGCTTTTCAGGAGACTCTCTTTGAGATAAGACAGCTCCTACCCCGATATCTGAAGCATCAACTTCAAGTATATAGGGCAATGAGGGGACAGGATGCTGTAAAATAGGTGCAGAGGCGAACGTAGTCTTAAGAAAGTCAAAAGCTTGAAGTGCCTCGGTAGACCAGACACGAGTATTGCCATCCTTTTTTGTCATACGAGTAATAGGTGCTACAATAGACGAAAAACCTTTGATAAAACATCTATAATAATTAGAGAAACCCAGAAAACGCTGGATGGCTTTTAGACCTTGCGGCAGAGGCCATTCTATGACAGCAGCAAGCTTCTGGGGATCCATATGAAAACCTTTAGCGGAAATCAAATACCCCAAAAACTGGACTTCGGATTGGTCGAATAGACATTTCTCTAGTTTACAATAAAGACCATTAGCAAGAAGGGTCTTCAGAACTGTCATAACATGTCTGTGATGAGTGTGTAAGTCTGTAGAATATATTAAAATGTCGTCCAAGTGCACAATAACAAATGAGTGAATAAAGTCTCTTAAGACATCATTGATAAATTCTTGGAATACTGCTGGGGCATTGCAAAGTCCAAATGGCATGACGGTATACTCATAATGACGTGGTCCTTTTTTATACGTATCAAATTGTATGCTCCTCTAAGATCTAATTTGGTGAATACCGTAGCATGTTTGAGCCTGTCAAACAATTCTGTTATTAATGGTATAGGGTAAGCATTTTTGATGGAGATTTTATTAAGACCTCTATAATCAATGCAAGGTCTTAAATCACCTTCTTTTTTTGATACAAAGAAGAACCCCGCTCCAGCCGGGGAAGAGGATCTCCTAATAAATCCCTTGTCTAATGATTCTTTAATGTATTCCTCCATGACACGTTTTTCTTGAACCGATAGAGGGTACACCCTGCCCTTGGGAGGTATAGTGCCAGGCAACAAGTCAATAGCACAATCATAGGGTCTGTGAGGCGGTAATTTGTCAGCCTCTCTTTTATCAAAGACAGTCTTTAGAGATAAATACTGAGAGGGTATAGTCGTAGACAAAGGAGGAATGGTAGGAACATTAATAGAATTCACAGGCGTGACTTCAATAGTACAAGACTCGTGGCAGGCTTCACTCCATGATTTTATCTGCCCTGTCTCCCAGTCAAAAATGGGATTGTGGGCACGTAACCATGGATACCCTAACACTAATTGTGAAGAGGGAGAGGTGATGACCTGGAACCGAATGGTTTCATAGTGTAAGACCCCTGTGTACATGTGTAACGGTACAGTCTCATGTGTAACAACTGGAGATATCAATGGTCTACCATCTATGGCCTCAACGGCCAAGGGTATCTCCTTCTCCCTGATGGGAATGTTGTTTTTCTTTACAAAACCAGAGTCTATAAAATTCTCAGCTGCCCCAGAGTCAACCAGAGCGCATATATTTTCAACTAGGGGGGCGGGGCCTGGGCTTCATGGCGGCTGGACGTGCATCGTGGGAGCTCCGAGCTCAATTTGCTTATTGAGACGAATTAAATGCACTCCAGCCAGCCTGAACACACACAAATACAAGTAGACTGAATCGACTTACCCCAGAAGCCAGCCGAGGTGCCCCGAGTCTGCCGCCCGTGGGTGCACGGAGCGTCCGACGGGAGTGAGGCCTAGTAGTATCGCCGGACGGGTGAGGCGGCCGATCCCCTGCTCTGCGCGACCTAGAGCCCTCCCAAACGTACAACACAGCCCTGCTCCCCCCCCCGGACCGGTGGGGGAGATCCCGGTCCGCCCCAGCTTGTACCAAAACCGGTCCCCACTGAACGGACCTGCCCCTATTGCAAGCGCCAAACGCCCGATCGGCGAACAACGCACCCCACAAGATGGCGGACGAAAATGCCACTAAGGTGCAGGGCCGACAATGGACCCGAGGCAAGCAACCACACCGCATTGAGCAACAGCCTGAAGAAAACTATCGGTGCCCCATAGAGCGATTCCTGCAGAGGCTCGATGAGCACCTCCAGCACTTCTGGGAAGCGCTTGAAAATCACAGAGCCAGATCGCCTCCCCAAACAACGGTGGACGTACAGAGGGGTGAGAGTCGGGGGAAGAAGGGAGCCCCCTCGGGCCTAACCAATACCCGCACACCGACACCTCCTACAGGCCTACCCGGGCTGAGGGCCATCAGGGGTGTAACCCCAAGACATCGGCCACACCAACGGAGGGCACCCCGCCGCAGGCGGCGGAACACCATCGGAGCCCCCCGCCACTCCCGTTCCGGGGGGGGCCCGGCCCATCAAGGTTCCCGGGTCCGTGGACCGGAGATGTCGGCCCATAAGCAGGCCCGGGGCTACAGGGAGCAACCTCACCGCCCCCAATGTGCCACCACCTCTAACTGTTACCGGGCAGAAGAAACCACAGAGCCCACAGAGAACATGATGCTACTCGGAACCATGTACAGTAGGCGCAGCGGAACACCCTCTGGAGGGCCCAACAGATACTCCCAGGTGGTACCCAGACGGGGGATAGGGTGAAGAGCCTCAGCAAAAGAAACAGCCTGCATACCTGCCGCCGACCGCCTGCTACCCCAAGGGACTACCAGAGACCAACTGATACCCAAGCCTTAGAGGAGGCAAACCGAGACCCACTAGGACTATCTCATGTACCCTCAGTATTATGAAACCCCACGGTTTTACTTTCTTTGCCTTTTCTTTGTTGTGGCTACCGTTTTCTATGATCTTTATAGTTTAACTCCGGACTTGCTTATAATTGCCTATTAACATGCCTACAATGTTCCAATAGTATTAGCAGACCCAAAAACGAGAGGGCTAATTTAGCAGTTAATACCAGTATATCACTTGTACCAAACAGTATCACTAATTTATATATGCATGCCTTGCTCTTAAGTTTACTTTTATATACAGTACAGCTTTGCCAGCATGATGTATTTTTCACTCGTTAAGCCTCATGATATGTTAGCTATACAACTGTTATTACTACTATGCGACCGTACTATATAGCTACGTAACAACCCACTAGTTTAGTTAGTAGGGTTACTGACATGATGTTTGGCATAAAGTAGTAGCTAATGAAACACTGTATACGACTGCTTAGCACGGTATAAACTGCTAACTTGTTACCTTAACAGATGGTCACTAGCACTGACAAGCGCAGATCAGCCTAATTTTCCACTAGCACCTACATTGTCTAACATGTTAATCTGGAGTGCATAGCATATCTTTAACGTCTACAGCGATAACCCAGATAGCATGTACCTAGTCTTGTGGATGTACCTACCTACCATACCCAATCTAGCGACGTCAAATGTAAAATGCTATTCGTTTTTAAGTGCCTAAGCCATGGTACAATCTACGGTTACTGTATAATAGTCTATCTGGTTAGGCATAGCCACTAGCTAAGACACACTACTGTTTCACACATTTAAAAAAAAAAAATATGAGGCATCACCACCCAGGAAATGTAACTTTCTCGAAGTCATCAATGTAATCACCCTATACTGTAAACTGTTCTTGCATTTCCCTCTCTTTATTTCTGTACCCCATCTCAAATGCTTCAATAAAAGAAAGATTGACAAAAAAAAAAAAAAAAAAAAATATTTTCAACTATACAACTCTCTCCCATATGTAAAGAAACAGGGAAAGCAGTCGGTTAGGATGCAATGTAGGAGACTTAGAAATCACACCCAAGGCCAGTCCCCTATAAGGTCTTAGGTGCGAGAGTTTTCCGGGAGCAAAGGACATTCCTTTACCATATGGTCTCTCCTACCACAATATAGGCAGAGTCCCTCCCTTCTCCTATGTAATTTTTCATTATCAGAGAGTTTGGCAACCCCTAATTGCATAGGTTCCTCTTCAGATACTTTTACACTCTCCGGTGTATTAACTCTGGGGTGAATAGGTGTAACAAAACGTCTATTCCTGTTCTTGGTATAGAGACTGTCACAAATCCTATTATCTATATCAATGAGGTAGTCAATAAGGTCCTCTAAGGCAATAGGAAGCTCCTTAGCTGCTACCTCATCCAATATAGAATCTGATAAGCCTTCCATGAAGGCAGTAGTTAACCCATTGTTGGTCCAATCTACCTGTGAGGCAAGGGTACGAAACTGAATAGCGTAATCAGCCACAGACCTAGAACCCTGTTTAACTCTCATTAATGCTCTTGCGGCATTCTTAAACCTTTTCATAGTGTCAAAAGTCCTGCGAAAATCTGTAAGAAAACTGTGAAAATCATGCACCATAGGTCCATTAGCTTCCCAAATAGGATTTGCCCACTCAAGTGCTTTGTCGGTAAGTTGGTGCATAAAGAACCCAACTTTAGACCTCTCTGTGGGAAATGAACGTGGATACATTTCAAAGTGAAATTCTATTTGGTTAATGAACCCTCTGCATGTCTTAGAATCCTCTCCATACCTAGGAAGAGGTGTTAAATGGGCCGAAGTATTAGGCAAAGTAGATACTTCAGGAAGCAGGGGTGTAGGAGGGTTAGGTGTGGTTGCTGGAATGGTTCTAGCTAAGAGCGTCTGGAGAGCCTGAGCTATCCGATCCATACGGTGATCCTGCTCTACAAATCTAGCCTCATGGGACGCCATCTGCTGAGCTAAATCTGCGGGGTCCATGGCCCTATCGTAATGTAACGAGAATATACCCCTACACGCAGGATCCAGCTAAACAGAAGACAGCACAGAGGAGAGATACGTCTACCGGACCTTAGAGTGGCCGGACTCGACGAATATAGGAGAAGTACAGAGTCAGGAACGATCCGAGGTCAAGGGCACAAAGAGACAGTGTAAACGAGAACTAGCCGGGGTCTGGTACACAGGAATCAGCAAGCCGGCAAACAGAACAGACAAGGATAAAGCAAAAACGAAGTCAGAATACAAAGCCAAGGTCAAATACAGAGGAACACAACTCAATACAACAAGCGCTAAAGGGAACTGTAGCAGAAACCACGATAGGGCAAGGAACTAAGGGAAAAGGGTAAGTATAAATAGGTTCAAAACTAATGTGATTGGCTCCTGTCACTTCCACACCCCCAAAAGGTAAGTGTATGGGGTGTGTGGGATGACAGGGGCCAATGGGAGCCTTTTGGCAATTTAGGCTCCCACTGTCTCTTTAAGAGCGCGCCCGAGACTCGCGGCGCGCTCTTAGATTCAGGCAGGACATGTGACCGCATCTCGCGGTCACTGCCCGCCTTCCTGTCTGAAGCGTCGGATGAGCCGCGCGGCTCGTGCAGCCGCAGGACCGCGCGCGGCTTGAAGAGAGGACCGCAGCCGGCCCCTGGGAAAGGTGAGTAACGCTACACTAACACACACACACTCACTAACACTTACTAACACACACACTCACTGACACACTCACTAACACTCACACACTCACTAACACACACACACACACACTCACTAACACTGACACACTCACTAACACTCACACACACTAACACTCACTTTTTTTAAAAAATTTAATCCCCCCAGCCTCCCTACCTTTAGAAGTGCTGAGGGGATTCCCTGGGGTCCAGTGGTGGTGGTGCTGCTGGGCGGGTTATCTGGCTGGCGGGCGCGCGAGGGAGCACTTTCCCCTGAGTGCTCCCTCTTCAGCTCCCTCGCGCGCCGCGTACTGATACCGGAGCCGGAAGATGACGTCATCTTCTGACTCCGGTATCAGTACGCGGTGCGCGAGGGAGCTGAAGAGGGAGCACTCAGGGGAAAGTGCTCCCTTACGTGCCCGCCAGCCCGGTGATACCACGGCCAGCCTCTGGGGGCCCTGAGGTGGCCGGCTCCTGGGCCCCCCAGGGGAAGAGGCTGGCCACAGTGGGTACATACCGGGTCGCAGGGCGGCCGGGCCCCCTGGTGGGCCGGGCCCCCTGGTGGGCCGGGCCCGGTCGCAGCCGCGACCCCTGCGACCCTGGTATGTACGCCACTGCCCCCAATGTACAGGTTTTATGGGTTTTTGAAAACCTACAGGAGTCAAATGTAGGGCTTTCCCTTTTCCATGCTTGCACATTGAGATTTGCCAGATTGGTTTGCTGGGCCTATGTTGTCTTTGAGATCGTATGGCAGCCCAGGAATGAAAATGAATCCCATCATTCCATACCATTTGTAAAATTAGACAACCCATGGTATTCAATATAATACATTTTACTGCTCTAAAACACTCATATTTCTGTAGACTAATGTCTCACGAGTACAACAGTACCCCTCAAGTACAGGTCTTATGGTGATTTGGAAAGTTACAGGGTCAAACATAAGATTTGCCAATTTCTGTTGCTGCCTTTGAGACGGTATGGTAGCCCAGAAATGAAAATTAACTCCACCATGACATACCATTTGCAAATGTAGACAACCCAGGGTATTCAAAATGGGTTATTTTCATTCTTTTGTATTAGCCACTAAGTCACAAATGCTGGTCAAAGTTAGCATTTTTATTAGATTTTTTAAAGACAAAAACTGCACTTTTACTGGCTATATCATCGTCGTGATAAGTTTTACTTTTTAAAACACTCATATTTGTGTTCAGCAACGTCTCCCGAGTATAACAATACCCTGCCACGTAAAGGTTTTATGGTGTTTTGAAGAAGTTACAGGGTTAAATATAGGGATTGCCAATTAAATTCTCTGGACTGTCTGCCTGGGTCGCCAGGCAGGTCCCTCATTATAATATATATATATATATATATATATATAATACGTGTGTGTGTATACACACACACACACATAATACGTGTGTATATAATACGTGTGCTTGTGCTTATACATATATATATATGTGTGTATATGTAATCACTTCAGTGGCTGCTCTCCGGAGACTTAAAACTTCAATATTTTATTTCAAACGGCTTAAAAATATGACCAACGTTTCAGTCATCATTCAGGACTTTCTTCAGGATCAAACAAACAATAATTTTTTGTTTGACCCTGAAGAAAGTCCTGAATGAGGACTGAAACATTGGTCATATTTTTAAACCGTTTGAAATAAAATATTGAAGTTTTAAGTCTGGAGAGCAGCCACTCACATGATTACTTATGGGCTTGGAGCTCAGGCTATTTTTGCACCCGGCATTGGAAAAATTTAAGCAAGAGTGCACTAACCTTTTATATATATATATACACACACACACACACTTTTATTTCCTATATATGTATAGTATATTATAAATTAATTAAACCATTTTACAATATATTATACATATATAATGTTTATATATGATTTCATAATAAGTGTATTTTGAGATATTATTATTGCCATTTAAATAGCGCCATCAGATTCCGTAGCGCTTTACAATATTATAAGAGGGGGGATTTAAATATAAATAAGACAATTACAAGGATATATACACTGAACAAAATGATAAACGCAACACTTTTGTTTTTGTCCCCATTTTCATGAGCTGAACTCAAAGATCTAAGACTTTTTCTATGTACACAAGGCCTGTTTCTCTCAAATTTTGTTCATAAATCTGACTAAATCTGTGTTAGTGAGCACTTCTGTAACGGCTATCCAGTTAGTAAGAGGGTATCAGCCGTCGGAGACGTCCTTTTTCCCGGCAAGTCGCTGTGTAGTAGTGGAGTTGCTTATTCCCATTTACTGGATCCAAGTAAAGAGTCAGGCAGAGCTCTTAAAAGAGCCAGGTGATTATGCTGTAAATCCCCTTTCAAGAACGAGACAAGGCTAAGTTTTGAAGGGTCAAGAAGAACTGAATTTTAATGGCATACACTCTCCTTTTATGTGATGCTGCCCATGCAAGGGAGACACCTACATAATTAACACAGTAACCAATAAAATATAAGGTACAACCCACACATCTCCTCCCCTCAGATAAACCTTTTTTTGTAATTCTTTATTTTCTCGTGCAATTGGTTACAAACACGCCTGCAGCGCCACGATAGCAGCTGCTGGCAATTCCGGGTCAAACTTTGACATAGTTAAACAGTTGCACATTTTATAATTATAAGGTATAACAGGCTAACAGTAGTTAAATCAGCTATGAAGAAAAAAAAAAAGAAAAAAGAGGTACACATGTTGGAGCAGAGTATTGGTAATAGCAGTAGAGTGACTGGTGTGTGCTTATTTAGTGACATGTTATGTTTTACAGTAGTAACTAGTTAACATGTGAATGAATTGTGGTGTCACAAAGTTATGTCTGTATGATGTGAGTAGGGGGCAATAGGCGTAATGCCCATTATGTTGTTAGGCTAGCCCATACTGGATAGGTTGCCCTGTTTTCAGGCAAAGGTGTCGTTCTCTGGTTGGCTTAGTTGGTCTGTTCGATGGGACTGGAGGGTAGGGCTAGGAGGTGTTGGCCTGGCCCCATTGTCACGTTGCTTCTGGGGTATTATGGGCTAATTGTGTGGCTCGCTCGCGAGGTCTAGACCCCGGTGCCCTCAGATAAACCTTTAACATAATTAACAAAGATACATTTTCCCCCCAGTTTTGGATGTACCCCAAATATCTGGGGTACATTCATAAATCCTAATAGCCCTAATCTGGGGGAGCAACATATTTAAACATCATCCAGTTCGGGTAACAGGTTCGGGAGTTATGGAACTTTAAAGTTTTGACCGACCGCACAGGCACAATAGCCGAAAACAGTTCCATAAGTTTTGGCCCTGCGGTCGGTCCTTGTTCGTGGGTTAAAAAGTCCCAAAAGGCTTGCCATCCGTGAGTATCTTGACGTTCGCCAGAATCCCCATATGCTACTTAGTCTTTTTACCGAACAGCAGGGCGTTTGGTAGTTTTGGCACGGATTTCTGGTACTATGGAGGTCTCAGCGGTGTTCGCCTACTCGAGTGTCCGATTTTAGTTCCGGAGACTCAACGGCAAAACACCGCTGTTCGGGAGTTAAGATGGCCGTGGCCACGTGTAAAAGTCCAGAAATGGCGGCCACCCAGGGACTTAAACAAAGCGTTCGTGTGTTTCCCATGAAGACTGGATTCGCCGATCAGGTAAATTAGGTTAATTACAACATATTTAGGTAGCAGGGTGGTCCGGTGTTCGGTAGTTTGTATTCGTATGATGAATGCTGTGTCCATGCCGTCTGGGTCTCACAATTGAGTGAATGCTTTAAAAGTCCCGAACTACTTTATAGAAAAATCCCCACGAAAGCAGGTAAGAACCTTCAATTTGTATCCAGCTTGATGTCCTTTACTGAATAATGCCTAGGGCAGCACAAAACCAGGATACACCACTGCCCCAGGCAATGGACGACACTCAGTCCTGGGAGCTCTAGTCCTTACAAGGACTTTCCCTGTTGAATCGTTCACACTGGAACATGCTGGAGTAGTGATTAACCCTTTCCCCTGCCAGTAACCAGACGACACATAGTTCTGGGAGTACGAGCTGGAATGTTTTAATCTGGCCAGATGGTCTGCTTTTATACAATTTCAGACACAGTTGAGCACGCCTATGATACTCCCACACAAACAAGATCATCTCTCTCCTGGATCTGAGAGGGGAATAGTTACCAGTCCCAAACTCCCCCCCTCTGCCTGAGAAATAATTGAATCAGGAACTGAACAAACTCAATTATCTCCAGACACAAAAACCCCACAAGTCACAGACATCCCAAAAATACCTTTAAAATACAAAAAAACAACATAAAAGTTACATCCCCTGATAGCCCCGATCTGGGTGACCAACATATTCAAAAATCACCAAGATCGGTTCAGGGGTTCGGGAAACATAGAAACATAGAAAACATAGAATGTGACGGCAGATAAGAACCATTCAGCCCATCTAGTCTGCCCAGTTTTCTAAATACTTTCATTAGTCCCTGGCCTTATCTTATAGTTAGGATAGCCTTATGCCTATCCCACGCATGCTTAAACTCCTTTACTGTGTTAACCTCTACCACTTCAGCTGGAAGGCTATTCCATGCATCCACTACCCTCTCAGCCTTAGGGGTGTGTGAGCTGTGCAGCCGCACAGGGCGCCATGGAGCAGAGGGCGCCATGTGGCCGACACAGCTTACACATGGCCGGCAGGGATTTAAAAAAAAATAATAAAAATTTGCGGAGGGGGCGGAGCTTCCCGTGCCGCGCTGGTGGAGCTTCCTGTGCCGCAGGGGCGGAACTAAAAGTGCCGGATAACTGCTGCAGGGGAAGCAGGAAGGAGTCCCTGCTTCCCCAACAAACAGTCTCCAGGAGCTGCACTGCCTCCACAATGAACAGAGGTAACTATGTGTGTATGACTGTCTGTGTGTATGACTGTCTGCCTGTGTCTTTGTCTGTGTGTGTGTATGACTGTCTGCCTGTGTGTGTATGACTGCCTGTGTGTGTGTGACTTTCTGTCTGTGTGTCTGTGTGTGACTGTCTGCCTGTGTGTGTGTGTGTGTATGTGACTCTCTGCCTGTGTGTGTGTGACTGTCTGCCTGTGTGTGTGTGTGTGTGTGTGACTGTCTGCCTGTGTGTGTGTGTGTGTGTGTGACTGTCTGCCTGCATGTCTGTGTGTGTGGCTGTCTGCCTGTGTGTGTGTCTGTGTGTGTGTGTGTCTGCCTGTGTGTGTGAGACTGTCTGCGTGCGTGTGTGACTGCATGTAAGTATGTGTGTGTAAGACTGTATGTGTGGCTTTGTGTGTGTAAAACTGTATGTGGGGCTGTCTGCCTGTAATTGTGTGTGAGTGTGTTTATCTACCTGTAACTGTGTATGTGTGTTACTGCCTGTACCGGTGGGTTTCTGCCTGATCCTGTGTATGTGACTATCTGTCTGTGACTATGTGCATGTGGTGGATTTGACAGTGTATATGTATAACTGTGTGCATTTGACTGTGGGACTGTGTGCACATAACCCTCCACAAATATTCACCTGCATTCACACACAGGCCTAAATGCATGTTTTTATCTGAATTAAATAACCATCACACACAGCCAATAAACCCAACACATATATCACATACAACCAATACACACACATCACACACTGTTAATACACCCATAACAAATATCACACACAGCCAACACATAGCATATATATCACACACAGTCATCACACCCATCACATACACAGACACCACAAACATTACATCATACACGGATGACGGAGGGAGGGGGAGGGGGCGCTGTGAAGATTTTTCACACAGGGCACCTAAAGGCCTAAGGCCGGCCCTGTATGTATATATCTCAAAGTACACTTATAATGAAATCATATATATGCATTATATATTTATAATATATTATAAAATGCTTTAATTATTTTATAATATACTATACATATATAATATATTTATTTCATTATTTATTTATTTTTATTACTTTTAGCAGCCTGGAGGACTGCCCGACAGCTCAGGCAGTCCCTCTGCAGGCAGCTCCATAGACTCCTATCGCGCCCTGGAGGGCCGAGACTGCTGCGGGGGACTGCTGGGCTCTCGGGACAGTCCCCCCCGCCGGTCCAGTTAGGTCCAGGGGGCCAGGACGGCTGGGAGTACTACGCTGATAAAAAAGAGTAATATGGGTCCAAAATAGGGACTGTCCCTCCTACATAGGGACACTTGGCAGGTATGCTCAATGTAATGTGATAGGACTCATTGTTTGGCTGGCTGTATGATGGCAATAAACACTGGGATTATAAACTGAACTAATCCAGTCTTGCAGCCTGATGGCCACGCCCCTTTTTATGTAACATAAGCAGACTGACAGCCGCAGGCAGTTCACGTGACCGCACTCGGCCTATCCTCAGTGGCCATTCTGGCGGGGTGTTGGAGATTGGGGAATTTGAGCTCTGATTGGCCGCCCTTTGGCACGCGGGGCTCTCAATGTGAGTGACGTCACGCAGCTCCTATTTAATCGGAAGACCCTCACGTGACCCGGTGCAGTCAGTGGAAGTCGAGCTCAGCGCAGTCATGGTGAAGGCGGTCTGTGTAATGAAGGGGACCGGAGAGGTGCAAGGCGTGGTGCACTTCCACCAAGAGGCAAGTAGCACGAGCTGGAAGGGGACAGGATGCCGTTATACTGCACCCGGGACCCTAACCTTACAGCTGGCTCTAGGAATATGCTGTGTCATGGCGGCCTGGCATCATCCTGTGTGTGTGAGGGCATGGGGCTGGCTGCGTGTGTGTGAGGGCATGGGGCTGGCTGCGTGTGTGTGAGGGCATGGGGCTGGCTGCGTGTGTGTGAGGGCATGGGGCTGGCTGCGTGTGTGTGAGGGCATGGGGCTGGCTGCGTGTGTGTGAGGACATGGGGCTGGCTGCGTGTGTGTGAGGGCATGGGGCTGGCTGCGTGTGTGTGAGGGCATGGGGCTGGCTGCGTGTGTGTGAGGGCATGGGGCTGGCTGCGTGTGTGTGAGGGCATGGGGCTGGCTGCGTGTGTGTGTGAGGGCATGGGGCTGGCTGCGTGTGTGTGAGGGCATGGGGCTGGCTGCGTGTGTGTGTGAGGGCATGGGGCTGGCTGCGTGTGTGTGTGTGAGGGCATGGGGCTGGCTGCGTGTGTGTGTGAGGGCATGGGGCTGGCTGCGTGTGTGTGTGAGGGCATGGGGCTGGCTGCGTGTGTGAGGGCATGGGGCTGGCTGCGTGTGTGAGGGCATGGGGCTGGCTGCGTGTGTGAGGGCATGGGGCTGGCTGCGTGTGTGTGAGGGCATGGGGCTGGCTGCGTGTGTGTGTGAGGGCATGGGGCTGGCTGCGTGTGTGTGTGAGGGCATGGGGCTGGCTGCGTGTGTGTGTGAGGGCATGGGGCTGGCTGCGTGTGTGTGTGAGGGCATGGGGCTGGCTGCGTGTGTGTGTGAGGGCATGGGGCTGGCTGCGTGTGTGTGTGAGGGCATGGGGCTGGCTGCGTGTGTGTGTGAGGGCATGGGGCTGGCTGCGTGTGTGTGAGGGCATGGGGCTGGCTGCGTGTGTGTGAGGGCATGGGGCTGGCTGCGTGTGTGTGAGGGCATGGGGCTGGCTGCGTGTGTGTGAGGGCATGGGGCTGGCTGCGTGTGTGTGAGGGCATGGGGCTGGCTGCGTGTGTGTGAGGGCGGGGGGGCTGGCTGCGTGTGTGTGAGGGCGGGGGGGCTGGCTGGCTGCGTGTGTGTGAGGGCGGGGGGGCTGGCTGGCTGCGTGTGTGTGAGGGCGGGGGGGCTGGCTGGCTGCGTGTGTGTGAGGGCGGGGGGGCTGGCTGGCTGCGTGTGTGTGAGGGCGGGGGGGGCTGGCTGGCTGCGTGTGTGTGAGGGCGGGGGGGCTGGCTGCGTGTGTGTGAGGGCGGGGGGGCTGGCTGGCTGCGTGTGTGTGAGGGCGGGGGGGCTGGCTGGCTGCGTGTGTGTGAGGGCGGGGGGGGCTGGCTGGCTGCGTGTGTGTGAGGGCGGGGGGGCTGGCTGGCTGCGTGTGTGTGAGGGCGGGGGGGCTGGCTGGCTGCGTGTGTGTGAGGGCGGGGGGGCTGGCTGGCTGCGTGTGTGTGGGGGGGCAGGCAGCGTGTGTGTGGGGGGGGCAGGCAGCGCGCGTGTGTGGGGGGGGCAGGCAGAGCGCGTGTGTGGGGGGGCAGGCAGAGCGCGTGTGTGTGGGGGGGCAGGCAGCGCGTGTGTGTGGGGGGGGCAGGCAGCGCGCGTGTGTGTGTGGGGGGGCAGGCAGCGCGCGTGTGTGTGGGGGGGCAGGCAGCGCGCGTGTGTGTGGGGGGGCAGGCAGCGCGCGTGTGTGTGTGGGGGGGCAGGCAGCGCGCGCGTGTGTGTGTGGGGGGGGCAGGCAGCGCGCGTGTGTGTGTGGGGGGGCAGGCAGCGCGCGTGTGTGTGGGGGGGCAGGCAGCGCGCGTGTGTGTGTGGGGGGGCAGGCAGCGCGCGCGTGTGTGTGGGGGGGCAGGCAGCGCGCGTGTGTGTGTGGGGGGGCAGGCAGCGCGCGTGTGTGTGTGGGGGGGCAGGCAGCGCGCGCGCGTGTGTGTGTGTGGGGGGGCAGGCAGCGCGCGCGTGTGTGTGTGTGGGGGGGCAGGCAGCGCGCGCGCGTGTGTGTGTGGGGGGGCAGGCAGCGCGAGCGTGTGTGTGTGGGGGGCAGGCAGCGCGCGTGTGTGTGTGGGGGGCAGGCAGCGCGCGTGTGTGTGGGGGCAGGCAGCGCGTGTGTGTGTGAGGGGGGGCATGGGGCTGGCAGCGTGTGAGGGGGGGGCATGGGGCTGGCAGCTGTCAATTTCGGTTAGCATTGTGTTCTGTTGTGATAATTCAGTCCTGTGTAGCAGGTTTAGTGATGTTTTGATAGTAAGGCAACAGATATCACGTGATGGTCCTTTCACCTAATCCTGACGTAGGTCCAGAGTACAGTAAGCTAACCTTTGAGGCCCCAGCATGTAGCTCTAGTCATGCTGATTAATCAAATAGTTGCAACTCTGCAGTCGGACACAGACCTGGTAGGCAGGGATCTCAGGTAGCCTTAGTAATTTGTTACTGATTATTACGGAGTATGCCAGTATAATGAGGTTTGCCTGTTGCTGAAGTTGGCTTTGTATTTAAGCCGTTTTCTTATGTAAAGGCTGAAGTTGGCTTCCTATTTGCCAAGCTTCTTTTTCATATTTACCAAAAAAATAAGTAAAACCCAAAATACCAATATGCACCCAGTGTATGTGTACGTAATATAATTGGCCTTTCAGAAGTGTGATTATCTCCAAAGTGTATAAAATTCCTCTAAAATCCGTGCATAGACTATAAAAAACAAAAAACCCCATGGTGTATTTAGTAAAAAATAAAGGTGAAAGGATGCAAGACGAAATCACACTTGCATGACTAAGGGCCATACCTAACTCTGCATAGGTAGCTCCAAGGTGCCAGTTTTTTTATATCAAGCAAAGGGACAACGGTAGATGGGGGGGGGGAAAAAAAAGTAATTTATTTATTTTCCTTTTAAAAAAGATATTCATTCAGAATCCAAATTAATAGTGTACAGTGCCAAAGTATTCATTTTGAATACCCATATACTCTTAATTTTACTTATTCCAGATTTATTTTTATTTTAATATGTAAAAAATAAATAGCCCTATATTCGAATAGGGATGGGTCACCCCATGTCTTTCTGTAGAATGGCCTGAAACACAATCCTCTGGATATTTCCCACATGTTGTAAAACGTCTAGTGGTCATTCCTATATACACGGGAGGCCACACTAGCACCAGGGGAGGTATGACATTGGTGGAAAGGCAGGTAAGGACCTTGTTAATTTTTATATTCTTTATTTGTAGAACAAGACTTACAATTTTCTTACAAGCCATTGAAGTGCCTCTATAGGCTCAGTATGACATCCATTAGATATAAACATTGCATGTGAAAATGGTCTTGACCACTGCCCCTAGGACATTTCATTTGACATGAAGTGGCCTGAGTGACTTTAGTGGACGTTTAAACAGTCTCTTTAGTAGCACTCAAATGCCTGTTTAAAGTGTAAGCTTACTTGCCCCATCAATGCAAAACTTCAGACTCCTATGCTAACAATTCTGCTTGCTGTTTTTAGCTAAAAAGGAAAATGAGACAGAAAATTGTATTCTTATAAACCTCTACACACTTACTAACCCTTAATAGGGCACACACAGGGTGGGCTCAATCACTGCAACATGGCTGTGTAATATAGAGGCAATAGATTAATTACATGTAGACCTTTTTCATTCCATGTGTTAAGCTTGCCCTTTATGTTGGTCTGCCTTACTTTACTTTCATTTATCATTTTACAAACTTAGCATTTGTATTTTGTGGTATACTTTATTAACTATATTATTTGTAGTCTTTAAATTTTCTTGAGCTGTACATCCACTTTTTCTTTTTCAAGCTAAATAAAATTGTTAGTGACCAGACAACTTGTACACCATGTATCTATACGCACCACTGCTGTTTGCCTGGTTGTGATTACATTTTTAAAGGGACACTATAGTCACCAGAACATCTACAAGTTATTGTATTTGTTCTGGTGAGTAAAATCTTTCCCTTCAGGCTTTTTGCAGTAAACACTGTTTTTGCAGAGAAAATGCAGTGTTTACAGCAACTCATCCGATGGCTCCTAGAGATACTTCCTGGGGCAGTGCTGCACAGTGTGACTGATATTCAGTGTCTCCACCCTCTGCATGGAGACACTAAACTTCATAGAGATTCATGGATTCAATATATCTCTATGAGGAGATGCTGATTGGCCAGGGCTTTGCTTGGCTTGTGCTGGCTCTGCCTCCTTGACTGTCTCAACCAATCCAATGCTTTTCTTAGTTGAAAGCATTGTGATTGACTGACATCAGAATCGGTGATCTAGGCATACTAGCTACATCAGGGAATAAAAGTAAAATTAATTCTATATTTAGGTGGGGGGGGGGGGGGGGCAGAGGGGTAGAGGGTGTTTTTAACACAATGGGGTCAGTAATACATGTTTCTGTTCCTGATTCTATAGTGTTTAAGTTTATTTGTTTGCAGTGTGGTCTTGGCTTGGGGAAAGCACCATAGCTCAGATCATGTTGAGACCATTGTCCTGTAAATGGATCAGGTGGTCTTCAACAAAGTGACATTACTCTGCTTTAAAACTGCTGGCACAACCACCAGAATATCTGTTCTATAAAGTGTGCTTTTCTGAAGCTATCTTCCTCCTCAAACTTCTTAACAGTTCTGTACTGAAAAGGTAAATGTGTGTTCTTCATGATATTTTACTGTGCTTTTTTTTTTTTTTGCCTGTAGGGTGATGGACTAGTTACAGTTACGGGGACTATTACAGGATTGACTGATGGAAAACATGGCTTCCATATACACGCTTATGGCGATAACACGAATGGTAAGAGCCTAGTTTTTGGAGAAGGGTGTCTGCTAGACTGTTACCATAGCAGCCACAGCACCTGTGGGAGGTCTCTTCTGCTCTCCCTTAGAAATGAATTATTTTGCCATACTCTATGAGGAATTAACTGCGAGAAAAAAATATTTTTAACAGGTTTTTCTCCCAATCTGTACAATGTATAGATACAATTTAATTTTTTTTTTAAAGCGCAAAAGTAGTTGGTTCCTTTATGCAAGCATCTTCTGTGCAAAAAAATAATTTATTGCAAATGCCAAAAAGATATGTGTTCACAAACCAATGTCCATTTAGTGCAAATAAAGATATTGGCAGAATTAAAGGAAAACTCCAGTGCCAGGAAAACAATCTGTTTTCCTGGCACTGCAGGTCCCCTCACCCTCTAACCTCCCAATCCCCGGTAGCTGAAGGGGTGAAAACACCTTCAGGTCACTTACCTGAGACCCTGCTGATGTCCCTCAGCCGTGGTTTCTGCTCGCCGCTGCTCCTCCCAGTGATTACGTCAGCCGGTGGGCGAGACTGATCCCGCCCGCCGGCTGAGGAAACCTAATGCGTATGCGCAGCAATGCAGTGCATGCGCATTAGAGCTCTCCATAGGAAAGCATTTAAAATGCTTTTCAATGCTTTCCTATGGGGAATGGAGCAATGCTGGAGAGGTCCTCAGTGTGAGGACGTCCAGCGACGCTCTAGCACAGGTTTTATGGGCTATAGAGCAGGAAGTGCCCTTTAGTGGCTGTCTAGTAGACAGCCACTAGAGGTGGAGGTAACCCTGCAAGGTAATTATTGCAGTTTATAAAAAAACTGCAATAATTACACTTGCAGGGTTAAGGGTAGTGGGAGTTGGCACCCAGACCACTCCAATGGGCAGAAGTGGTCTGGGTGTCTACAGTGTCCCTTTAAACTTCCCTGTATAGGGTGAAGCTTCAAGGGTTACCCCATAGACTTCATCTTGGATTCCATAGAATATGTATATAAAAGAAATTGGGGAGTATCTGCTAAATCAATAGAAAGCAAACCATTGCATATAACTGTGGATGAAGTGCCAAAATATTGCAATCCCAAATGGCCACTCACTTTCAATGAAGTAATGAAGCCTTGTATATGGTTCCCTTTAGGGGTTGAATATTCTGGATCTATTCAAATCACCATATATGTAGGCTGGGGAACATGTGCTCAAGAAAATAAAATTCTAATGCAAATCAGTGTAGTAATGGTCTTTATCCACAGTTTTATGCTATGTTGTTTTGCTTTCTATTTCTTTTGATTTAGCAGATCCTCCCCAATTTTTTTTTTGTATACAAAAAATATCTGTAACTTGAATCTAGGTATCTGGTAATTTTGTTATTACCGGTACTCTTCTTAAATGTGTGATCACTGCATGCCGTTTGTCTTACAGCACACAAATAGATAGATGGCTCAGGTGCCCAAGGAATCTTCTATGTCAGGTTTTGGTAACCTGTGGCACGTGTGGTGCCTCAGAATGGCATAAGAGCCTTCTAGACACAAATGGGTCAGTTCGAGAGCAGATGGTGAGTGCAAGGGAGCCTGTAGTCTGCACTTCCAGCGTGTGTAGGCACACCACTAACCCTGCCTTGTGTTCCAATGCTTCTTGGAGAGTCAGTGTCGCAGCACGAACAAAGCTCTCTGGAAAAGCACCAGAACAGAGACAAAGGGATGAATGGTCTGCACCCACAAAAGGTGCAGTCCATGATCTGCAACCACTTGCCACGAGAAAAAGGTAGATTAAAGGAAGGTTTGAGATTCTTAGACAGAACAAAGCCACTGATTTCTCACTAGGTGGAAGATTCTTCACTTTATTACACATTATCATCCTGGAAAGAGGGAGGAGGTATAAAAGTGTTTACTTGGTTTAAATGCATAAATATTGTTTTAATTTAAGTGATTTAAAACAAAAAACCTGCAAATGCTTCCCCCTCCACCATATTTCTTTATCACTGGTATTTATTAAGTGCCAACAGATTCTGCAGCGCTGTACAATTAGTGGAGTACTTGCAATATACACAAATACAAAAGGTAGAGAGGGACCTGCCCATAAGCTGAGGTATAGCCATTTAAGCTCTTTTATACAAAGTGCTAAGCTAGATAGCCCGTGAGCTTACAATCTAAAGGACACAGTGGGGATTTGAGACCAGAGGTAGCAGGGGAAATTTGGAGGTGATGGCTAAAAGAGTTAACAGAGAGAAGCAGCTATTAGTAAAATATATAAAGGGAATGCAGGGGTAATTGAGTAAGAATCTCAAAAAGCTGGAGTAGCATGCAATATATTTAGGGGGAACCTGTGTGGGTGGGTAGTGCTGAGGAAAAATGCAGAGCTGGAGTTTTGTTGGTTCTGTGAGTGTGGGATGAGGCCTGAGGAACAGAGCTGGAGATGGAACAGTTCTATGAAGGCATTTACAGCCAGGAGAAGCATAGGAAAGTGGGTAGTATAGAGTAGCCATGTGTTGTATACAATTGAAAAGTTGAGCAACCTGATTCTATCTCCCACTAATATTAACATGAAATATTGGTCAGAAACATCAAATGACTAATAAATACTGCATGCACAGAAAATTAAAGTGGCAAACTACAGGTATAAATCGTAACAATTTTATAGTAACACATGATAATATGGTGACAATGCAAGAATAAATGAGATGAAGTATTTTCCAAGATTGTCACATACCCTCACAACATCAGAGAGCCATGCATACAAATACCACAGATAGCACAGAACTCACCTACAAGTACTACAAGCCAACTACATACACATTTAACATACAGCATGCACGCCACATGAACACATAGCACTACAAACAATTCACATATACCCAAAGGCAGCTTCCATCACACACTCCTTACTACTCACAACACAACAGATGGCCCCCGTCACAGATAATACACTTATCAAACAGCCTCTATTCTCACAGGACTACAGACAGCCCACACATACAATAGGTTGCCCACATTCATACATTTGTGTTTTTTTTTTTTTTAATCCTGTTTTTTCCTTTTGAATGACTGTACTAAATAAATATTCTATTGATTTTTGCTTTGAGAATTAGAAATAAAATGTTGTCTTAAACAGTACTTGTCTTATTTCCATTTTTCAGGCTGTATTAGTGCTGGCCCACACTTCAACCCAGGAAATAAAACTCATGGGGCCCCTGAAGATACAGTGAGGTATGTGGTTACTTTCTGCTCATACTTTAACACGTAGACTTTCCATCCATGCTGGATAACCTCTCGCCAGATTTCTCATTAAGAAACCTTTTAGGACAAATTGCACTCCTGCTTGTGTCTAGCCAATCATGCATAGCTCTAAATCATCTGAGCTCCTTTTTTATTCCCTTATGAAATCTCTGCAGGCACGTTGGTGATCTTGGCAATATAACTTCTGCAAATGGTGAAGCAAAATTTGAGTTTACGGATAGTGTGATTTCTCTTCATGGCGACCACGACATTATTGGGCGTACTGTTGTGGTATGATTTTTTTTAAAATTTAAACTTTGATTTCTCATAAATGTACCTGTGAATTGTCGCTCTGCAAGCGTTTTTTTTTTTTTTTTTTTTACTAAAATGTGAATTTTAAGCTTGATGAGCAAACATGGCAGTCTCACAATTTTTTACCTAAAATTAGAATTTCGAGTTTAAATTCCTGACCATAAAAACACAACTGTTACTGCTTTAGGAGATAACATGTCGGCATGTTAAAACACTGCAGGATGTCTTGGGATGTGATGGTAGTGTAGTTACAGAAATAAGTGTTCGGAATACAAACTTTTATTTCTAACACTATAGTGACCCTGTCCCTAGTTTAAATATAGATCCTAAAATATTAAAGGTACTCACCTTATTATAGTGCTAAAGCGCCCTCTGCTGCTCACCTCACTGCCTCCCACAATGTCATTGAGGCATTGCCTCCTCTGTGGTGGTCCAATCCGATGTTCCTCATAGAGTATGTGGGGTCCTGATCCATATGCTTGGCATTTGCTGTGCATTTCAAATTTACCAACAGAAGCATTGTATTCAATGTTTTCCTATTATCCGCATTATGTGACTGTTTAACTCCGTGAGGGCAGTGGAAAGACCTCTAATGTACTGATTTAAAAGGACAGGGCCACTGCAACCCAAACAATCTTATTGAGATGAATCTGTCACTTACTACTCAAAGTGCTTGCATGCCTTCCCCTCCTCCCTCTGCTCCTTCCAAGAAACTCTAAAATAAAAAAATAAAAAACCTTTTAAAATAAGATTTGACTTGCTTAAATCCAGCGCCAGACGAAGGTCCCAGTTCTGTACAACATGCAGCTGTCTGGCGTTCGGGAGCCATGCTGAATTCCAATCAAAGGTGTGCTCTGAGCTTGCAAAGGATGGGAAGGCGAGCCTCTGCCAGCACTTTTGACAACCAACATAAAATATGCACAGAACTGACATTGGGTAGCATGGAACAGCGTTGTGTGACGATGGTGTAACTGGCACCTGGATGAAAACCCTGCACATCCAGACACTTGCCACCATGACCACTTCAAAAATCAAAATTATCATGGTGGTTGGAGTAACACTTTTAATTACGACATTTTTTGAGAGCCTAGTTTTACTAGAATAGAATTGGATAGCCTGCTTAGTAGGGCACATGACTATGGATCACCAGACTGGATAGTAAAACATACAAGGACCAAGTAAGTGGAGGGCATGGTAACAATGTGCAATGTCAATCAGCAGTGGCCAAGGCCAGTAAGGTATTGTCATGCATGAAAAAGGGCATTCATTCTCGGGACGAGAATATCATTTTGCCTATCTATAAATCACTGGTAAGACCACATTGAATATGCTGTGCAATTTTGGGCACCTGTTCTAAAGGATATTATGGCACTAGAAAAAGTGCAGATGCGGCCTACAAAATTAATAAAAGGAATGGAACATATCAGCTATGAAGAAAGGTTAACAAATTTAAACCTATTTAGTTTAGAAAAATGTCGCCTGAGAAGGGATATATTCGGGGCCAATACAAACCATTGTGTGGAAATCTATTCACAAACCGGACTTTACATAGGACACGAGGCCATGCGTTTAGACTGGAAGAAAGATTTCGTCTAAGGCAAAGGAAAGTTTTTTTTTATACTGTAAGAACAATCAGGATGTGGAATTCTCTGCCTGAAGAAGTGGTTTTATCAGAGTCATACAGATGTTCAAACAGCTACTAGATGCATACTTGCAAAAACAGAATATTCAAGGATATAATCTTTCAATGTAAGGTAATAACCGCTTGATCCAAGGATAAATCTGACTGCCATTCTGGGGTCAAGAAGGAATTTTTTTCCTAGCTTGTTGCAAAATTGTGCTTCAAACTTTTTATTTTTTTTTTTTTTTTTTATTTTTTTTTCTTTTGGATCAACAGCAAAAATCAAATGTGAGGAAGGCTGAACTTGATGGACGCAGGTCTCTTTTCAGCTATGTAACTTGGGTCACAGTAGTGGCCTGTATTTTTAGACTGTAAGCTCATTGGTTAAGGAAGTACTTTATATTTGGCATTTGCAATGCTTTTATATAAATCGCAAGCAGGATCACCCTGTATTATTTGGTCTATGCTGTCTCCTCAGTTGCACAGTGCTACAGAACATGTTGGCAACTTCTAAATACAAACCGTAAACCAGAGAATGAACTTTACATGCATTCTGCAAATTGCCAGAGCTGAATTTTTAGTCCAATAAGGAAATTCTTTATTTTCTAACGGTTTTCATTCTTTTCCCATTAGGTCCATGAGAAGGAAGATGACCTGGGCAAAGGTGGGAATGATGAGAGCCTGGTGACTGGCAACGCCGGTGGCCGCTTGGCATGTGGTGTAATCGGACGTGCTCAGTAACATGGCTGTATGAGAAAGCTCTTGGTTTTGTGGCCTGACATACATAGTTCAGATTAACTGCAGTAAATGTTAAAATTCTATATATTTCCTGTTCAATTTACTATCCATCTGTAAGACTGCTGGAAAAGCAGTGTGACCATCCACTATACAGAAACGAATAACTTTATATAAAAAGTATATATAACTTTTCCGTCTTGTGATGTCATTCAATAAAAGTTCACCTTGGTCACCTATGTGCGGTGCAACATGAAACATTCCTATTTGCCCTGAAATATTGCATTCTCAAATATCTAGCTTCTGATGTTAACAGTCTGCATGTACTGTATTGGTTTCTCTCAATGACCATACAGTTTGGCCAAATAAAGTTTAGCCTGGTAGGAATTTGTTACACATGCCATCTATATCCTTATTGGGTAGAAAAATGTTCTCTGGGTCCTACACCCTTCCTACTGGTACGAAACAGAACTCTGTAAGGACAGTTATGGAAGGCTATTCACAATTTTAATTCTCTAGTCAAACCGTACCCCTGTTAAAACATTCAAATTCTCTTTAAACGAAAACACATCCATGGGAAAAAAATTAAATCCAAAACAAACTGGCTGAAACCATACTCTAACTTCTTTTCATCAGCATAAGCATGTGTCCCACCAGAGCTTTTTGGCAAGAACATTTGGATCTTAAACTTTTGAATACTGATTTAGTGGTTTTGTTTTAATATATTTGTTTCCTGGTTTTAAAATCTTGAACTTTGTTATGGGTTCTGTTTAAATAATTTTATATACTAATTTTGGTGTATTGAAAAGCCGCATTGTACCATTCTAAACTAGTCCCTACTCCTGCATTGGAATTTTGAGTGTCCAAATACAGTCTGTAGAAGAATCTATTTTAAACACAACTGACCTTGCCTCAAAGGGGAAACTGTCTTTCAGAGCGTTTGATCCCGTTATGGTTCCAGATACAATCCTTGCTTGCTACATTGGTTAATTCAGGCTGGCTTTGAAGATGAGGGGGAAATGCACACACTGGCACGATTTGATTCTAACATATTGCAACAACTTGCTTTGCTGATCTAGTGTGCACCAGATTTAAGAGCATCACAGATTTATTAAGGTTTTCTAAGAGGGCTGACTTAAACTCACTTGTTTGGGCAGGGGTTGTCAAATATGCAAATCCAACAGTCTGAGATAATCACACTATAATAGTTTGCTGTCAGCAAGTGACTTTATAGAGGTTTGAAAGGGATTATTCAGGAACAACTGGAAGTCTTTATTTCTGCTTGTCCTGAAGACACTCAAAGGTTATTTCTAAATTCCAAACAAATCAATAAAGCAAAGGTCTGGTGTCTGAATGCCATACCAGAGCAGTGAGATTTATGTATCATTCATCCAGTTCTATGAATTATCTAATATCCAAGACACACAAGCTTGCCTTGGTTGCATCAGACTTTGATGCATTCCCCCGTGCAATATGGCCTAGCAGCTGCTCCAGTTTTCCCACCGTTCCTTGTGCTGGGGGATCCTGGTCCACATAAGACTCACTATCTCCCTGCTCACTTGCCAAGATGTTTTAGAGACATCACCTCAATCCAGACATTGTAGCCATCCTTGGCCATTGTACTTCAGATGGATGTAAAAGTTAATCCCATTCTCACACATAAGTGTGTTTCATAAGACGTCTATGTAAGGACTATTTTTCCTATGTGTGTTCCAATGGATATTTTTATATTAACACCTGGGGTGCCCAAAAGGTAGATCCAGCAGTTGTAGAACTACAAATCTAACGATGCATGGTATGTTTTTAGAATGACACAGCATCATGGAAGCTGTAGTTTTAGAACATCAGGAGATCTAACTACATAAGTATCTAATTACATACATGTGGCTTTCCTTATTGCATTTGTGCTGTTTCCTGCAAACACTGCTCGGGACTCCCTACTTTTCACATTTCTTTAACACCTAAAACAAAGAAGGGATGACTTTTGTCCTATTTTACGCTTGCCTTTCTTTGCCCAAAGCAACTCCATTTCCTGTGTCAAGGAACTCATATTCAACCTTCTCTTTGACACATTAATGGACATTGGCTTAAGCGCCTGCTTTGGTCAAAGAAAGTAAAGCGTAGGAACAATACAGAGGACAAAGTCCCTATTTTATCTTGGGTTTAAAAATACACTGGAGCAGAAATAAAGAAAAGAACAGATTCTGAGAGGAAACCATGAGAAAGGTAAGTTTGGTGTGACCGTGCCGCTTTAAGATGAATTATTAAAAAAAAACACACCCAAGCCATTATTCCTCTTCCACCAATATTCACAGTATGCAGGAAGGCAGGGTACTGTTTGTCTGGTGCTTGCCAAACCTAGAGTGTCAACATAATAAGATAAAATTCCACGGCTCCATAGCTCACTGGCTGTGAGGTTGTCAGTTTGCCATTCACTGTGTTCCCATGTCTGTGCTCTGTATTCCATTTGTTTTGATTAAAGTAAATGTTTCAAAGTTTTTAACTACGATTGTGAAAGATGCTAAAAGATTTTTTTTCTTAACTTGAGTGGAAACTAAATTTTATTTAGTTCATGTTTATTCAGAATGAAAACATGCTTCAGAACACAAAGCTAACCTGATGATGTGTACAGGGAGTGCAGAATTATTAGGCAAGTTGTATTTTTGAGGATTAATTTTATTATTGAACAACAACCATGTTCTCAATGAACCCAAAAAACTCATTAATATCAAAGCTGAATATTTTTGGAAGTAGTTTTTAGTTTGTTTTTAGTTATAGCTATTTTAGGGGGATATCTGTGTGTGCAGGTGACTATTACTGTGCATAATTATTAGGCAACTTAACAAAAAACAAATATATACCCATTTCAATTATTTATTTTTACCAGTGAAACCAATATAACATCTCAACATTCACAAATATACATTTCTGACATTCAAAAACAAATCAGTGACCAATATAGCCACCTTTCTTTGCAAGGACACTCAAAAGCCTGCCATCCATGGATTCTGTCAGTGTTTTGATCTGTTCACCATCAACATTGCGTGGAGCAGCAACCACAGCCTCCCAGACACTGTTCAGAGAGGTGTACTGTTTTCCCTCCTTGTAAATCTCACATTTGATGATGGACCACAGGTTCTCAATGGGGTTCAGATCAGGTGAACAAGGAGGCCATGTCATTAGATTTTCTTCTTTTATACCCTTTCTTGCCAGCCACGCTGTGGAGTACTTGGACGCGTGTGATGGAGCACTGTCCTGCATGAAAATCATGTTTTTCTTGAAGGATGCAGACTTCTTCCTGTACCACTGCTTGAAGGTGTCTTCCAGAAACTGGCAGTAGGACTGGGAGTTGAGCTTGACTCCATCCTCAACCCGAAAAGGCCCCACAAGCTCATCTTTGATGATACCAGCCCAAACCAGTACTCCACCTCCACCTTGCTGGTGTCTGAGTCGGACTGGAGCTCTCTGCCCTTTACCAATCCATCCATCTGGCCCATCAAGACTCACTCTCATTTCATCAGTCCATAAAACCTTAGTAAAATCAGTCTTGAGATATTTCTTGGCCCAGTCTTGACGTTTCAGCTTGTGTGTCTTGTTCAGTGGTGGTCGTCTTTCAGCCTTTCTTACCTTGGCCATGTCTCTGAGTATTGCACACCTTGTGCTTTTGGGCACTCCAGTGATGTTGCAGCTCTGAAATATGGCCAAACTGGTGGCAAGTGGCATCTTGGCAGCTGCACACTTGACTTTTCTCAGTTCATGGGCAGTTATTTTGCGCCTTGGTTTCTCCACACGCTTCTTGCGACCCTGTTGACTATTTTGAATGAAACGCTTGATTGTTCGATGATCACGCTTCAGAAGCTTTGCAATTTTAAGAGTGCTGCATCCCTCTGCAAGATATCTCACTATTTTTGACTTTTCTGAGCCTGTCAAGTCCTTCTTTTGACCCATTTTGCCAAAGGAAAGGAAGTTGCCTTATAATTATGTACACCTGATATAGGGTGTTGATGTCATTAGACCACACCCCTTCTCATTACAGAGATGCACATCACCTAATATGCTTAATTGGTAGTAGGCTTTCGAGCCTATACAGCTTGGAGTAAGACAACATGCATAAAGAGGATGATGTGGTCAAAATACTCATTTGCCTAATAATTCTGCACTCCCTGTTTTGGCTATATTAACCCCTTTATGGGGAAGACCTCTGATATATTGTATGGTTTTTCTTTGTTTTTTTTTTTTTTAAACCACGTAACTTGTAAAATGTAAGACCATATTAACAAAGCTCTTGTCTAACAGTTCATATACTAACTCCTTAATGCAGTTTGGATCTTGGCAGTTAATGCTGAATCCAAGGGCAGATTATTTATTTTTTGACATGGTGGTTGCGGGACTGTAACCACAAACCTTTGACTGGACTGTTATTGTCGTGTAGAAATGTCAAGGGGTGATGACGCTTACTGGGCTGCTAGGAGGAAATATAGATTGAGGCATTTAGCTAATCCTTAAAAAAACACTGAACTATTAATAGTGTAATTGCAATTCATGTGTTATAGTGTCTGGAGGTCCCCTGCATCATCTTATAAGGCATTAAACTGTTGACAAGCTTAGCCCCAAACTTCAGAAGTTTGCCCCATTCAATGTGCCCTTTAATTTCTGTGGATTGATGTTTCCTGGTTGAAAGAAGTGAAAAATGTTTATGAATGAATGTTTTTCACTCAGTATTATGAATAGGGAGTAAGTGATAGGAGTGTGTCAGCTGAGGTTCTCAGGAAATCGGAGTGCATACGCTGGGAGTGAGGTTTTGAGTTTTTAAATAAAAAAAAATATATAACCAATGCTGCACAGAGGGAGCGCAATGTGGGAGAGCTAGCATCCCCATGCAGGTGATTTTCACATCTGTTGTCAGCGTGCAGCGTGGGCCGAGTACAAATAGTTTCGGCACAGATTTACAGGCAGCCCCAAACAGTTATATAGTGCTTTCTTATGGGGGAAGTACTAATGCGAGCGCTGCGATTGCCGCGCATGTGTATTAGGTCCCCAATCAGGTGAGTGATAGAAGGGATAGAAGGGACAGTAAGCTATAGTGCCAAGAAAACCACTTTGTTTTCCTGGCACTATAGTTTGGCTTTAAATCTATATTTCTTGCTTGTACCCCAGCAAATGTTATCACCCATTGATGTTTTCACATCACAATACCAGTGAGGCCACAAATTGTTAGTTGTCAGCCCCACAGAATGCAACCGCTAAGCCCTGGAGGTCAGAATTAAAAAAAAGATGTAAACTGCCTTGGTGAGTTGGTATGGTGTGATAAGTAATGCCATAAAGCATTGGGGATATTAGTGTGTAGTAGACAATAGCAACATTTATATGTTTTTAAAAGGAAGTTTTGTTTTACTACCAGTGAATTTCTTAGTCGTTTTGAAACAATAAAAGTAGACTTTGTTGAATCTTTAATAAAATGTGTAGGTAACGCAGATCAGTATTTGTGAACTGACAAACATCTATCCTTTGTACTATGTAATATTGACCCATCATAACATATAGTGAATGTCCACTTGAATCTTCTGTTTAGATTAACAAACAAAAGGATGGATGACAAAAAAAAAAAAAAAAAGATCTTCTTTAATAGAACTTTATTTTTTTCTTTAATATTTTGTTGATGGTAACACCAATAGTGTAATTTGTAGGATATACTAATGTTCGAAAGTGTCACCTTAGTAAACGTTAACCACTGCAATAGAAAACCTGATCACATGTTATCACTCTATACTTGTAGGAACTATTTAAACTTGATCACTTCCTGCTTTGGTTAAAACCAGAAAATTGATTAATATTTGAAGTTTACCGTTATCCAACATGAGTTTTCAGCCAAAAAGGATAAACTTTAACAATGGAAGAAAACACTGTAAATAATTGTAGTTAAGTTTAATTAGTTACGGGGGTCCAGCTACATTGATTTCCAAATCTACAGCCATAGGCAGGTCCGGCACAAGATCGGAGTGACCGGCAGGAGGTGGGCGCACAGAGCGCCCTCCTGCCAGGCACTCTGTGTAGCGTGGCCAAGTGGATCAGTGCGCACCGCGATACAGGAACTTATGTTTCCTGCACCAAGCTGGACTGAAAGGAAGTGCTCAGTCAGTGAGGCCAGGTACAGTATACTGAAGCTCCTGTACTGCGGTCTGCTTGGCCACGCTACAATAATGGTAGTAGACACACCAGGGCACTAAGTGGAGGGGGGGAAAGAATGCTATGGGACAGGGGAGGGGACACTAAGGTACAGGGGAGGGGAAGGATAATAAACACTGGGGTAGTGGGGGGGACCATTAAAAGAGAAGGGAGAAGAAACATTAAGATGGGGAGAAAACACACAGAGGGACATGAGGGGGGAGAAAGACACACAGATGGCCTTGGGAATAAAAGCGCCACACAGAAGAGCCTGTGAGTGGAAATACAAAGGAGTTGGGGTGAAAGACACAGAGAGGCCGGAGAAGAGAAAAAGGAGACACAGAGGGGCTGGCGGTGAAAGAGGAACACACAAAGGAGCTGGTAAGAGTAAAAAATACACAAAGGGTCTGGGAGAGAAGGAGACACAGAGGCTGGGGGAGGTGTAAGACACACAATGGGGAAAAAATAGGGGATAAGACACTTGCTCCAAAATCATCTTCGCCTGTGTATTCAAAAATCCTTGCACTGGCTCTCGCCATAGGCAACTCCATGTGAAGAATGAAAATATACATACATACATATATATATATATATATATATATATATATATATATATATATATATATATATATATATATATATTTATTTATATATATCCCAGGGCCCTATTTAGCCTTGTACTGCAGAAAGCCCCAGATGGATTTTTTTCCCCAAGTAAGTGGGTTAATCTCATAAGAGCAGACATTAGGTTGTTTGAGCAGGACCTGCCAAAGATGGGGTACATTGACGTTGTGGCAGGCTTATGCAATGTATGATCATATAATGTAACTAAACCCCCATTATTTTTGCCCAGACTTGGTGTTAAAAAAAAAAAAAAAACTACTAAAATCTGCCAACATTGAAGTTGCTGTTTGGTGGATAAGTGAATGCGCTGGCTCTTGTGTAATAAATATATATATATATTTTTTATATTAGCGTTTCTATTCTATGCGTTTCTTCATAGATATTTTAAATGCAACTTTCCATTTCCTTTCAGTTTCCAACGTGGCTTCCACCAAGCCAGTTAAAATTCAACAATCATCATAAAAGAGGCAATATAACCAGTGTATTTACATTTTCAAAGTGTCTATTAGAATATCAATTTCATAAAAAAAACTGCTACCCATTGTGGTTCTTAAAAGAAGAGGCACACATTTAAGTTTTGCAGTCAAAAAAAGAATTAGCCATTAGTCTTAAAATGGGTTTTAATTTACCAATTTTATCCGTATCAGTGAACAGGTTCAGTGACAAAAATGTTATTCAAGTCCAAAATTGTAATGTCTATGTAAAACTTAAACAACGAGAGGTTTCATAACCAACTGAAATCACGAATCAGTAAAACCAGGTAGACATTCTATCCTCCTCTTTCAAGTCTTAATAAATCAGAGAGAAAAAAACAAACAAACACAAAAACAAAAACCTGAATCAAACGGTTTGCCATGTATGCAAGATGTTGTTCTGAGGCTTTTATGACTCTCTAGGTTAGACAGACAGAAAGTTAGCAAAAACTACAGTTCACTTGGGGGTCATTGTACCAATGTAAAACATAGATTCAAGGTCTTCATTGCCCTCGTAGAAGCACACCTTTGAAAAATATAACAAATTAACAAAAAAATAAAATCTTTCTAAATTAATACATTCAGGTAAATATGCTTCATGTGTATTTTACGAGTATGGCAAATTAAAGTTAGTGTGATCAGAAAGTCATTGTACAATGTTTTTTTGTGGCTGTTAAGAAAAATTATTTTAGTTTTTTTTAACATGCCAAGCACCATAACTATTACAGTACATTGTAGCGGTTATGGAGATGAAATGCCCTGATATCCTCTTAATGTAAGTAGTCAAACTATTTTTGAATGCTTACTTACCTGGCGCTACTTGGCAGTGTTCCCCACATCCATTACTAAATGCCAGAGATGCTTTAGAAAATGAGCCCTAAATTCCAGGGCTTAGCTCAGGAAAGCGATCTTTAGTGTCATGGTGATTTGAGTGTTCCTTTAATCAGCTAAATGTTTTTAAGTATGGTGCAGGCTTTAATAGTGATGAGAACAAAAAAACAAAAAAAAATACAGCCCCAAAAAAGACATCAAATTTCAAGTAAAAATCTTTCATGAACAGACCCCTATGGATGAGTGCGTCTACTAAGAACAAACGAAAGAGGTGGAAGGCAGAAATTATAAATCTGTAGTTTGTGAAAAAGCAGTATTAGAAGAAGCTAGTAGAGCCAAAAATTATTCAAAACAATATCTTGCATACTAAAATAAAACGTATACTGTCATATTTTAATCAGAAACAAAAAAAACATCAACAAAAACAAAACAAAAAAACATAGTAAATAGCAAACATTTAGAACATTCTACAGAAGTGCCTTTGAAGCAGTTCTTCAAGGATGTAGAACACTGCTATAAACCTCCTAAAAAAAAATGCAAAATTGCTTTAACTACCGTATTTCAAAACAGATTAAAATGAAAATAAAAAAAATCTAATTTCTGTTTGTTAATAGTAACAAAACTGAACTAATGTTGTCAAGAGATCATCTTGAAATTTAAAAATATTTCCACAATAACTCATTCATTTGGGGGTTAAATAATACCAATTTATTGATGGCAGTACCGGAATAATATCACACAAATGTTTGTTACGAAAATAGAGTTTATTAAAAATGTATCCCTAATGTTTAGACGAGCCTTAAGGATGTTGGTATTTTCCCCCTCAAAAGAGAAAAAAAAAAAATTATAAACTTTTGCAGATTCTTAAAAAGTTACAGCAAAAATGGGCACTTATATTCTTCCTTCCCCCACGTAAATTTTTTGGGGGTGTTAAATTTGCATTTTAAATAAGGAAAACCAATTGTTTACGATTCTTCAGGAACTATCAAAGGGTTGGCAATTAAGCTGAAGCAAATATTTTACAGCATACTGTACATATTCGAAGCTCTACACATGAACAATGTTGTCTTTAAAGTAGTAAGTCTTAGTGTGGAGATTCTGTTGTAGGTACAGAATCCTTTTCCTTTTGTTCAGAAGCCTTAGCTGGTACCTCTTCAGCCGGCTTATTTTCAGAGGTTTCTTCTTTAACCTTATCAAATTTTGGAACTTTCTCTGAAGCATCAATTTTATCCTTAAATGACTCATGCTCATCATCAAACTCCATAAGCATATCATGTTTGCGGCTCTCCCGCATTTCTGGCATTCCTCTGTAAGGCTCAGGTTCTCTCTCTCGGCCCATTGACCATCTACTTCTCTCCTCTTGATCTCTATACCGTTCATGATCAGGACTTCCTCTTCCCCAGTTTCTCCTGCCACGATTGCTTGATCGCTCATGATCGTGCTCATCAAGACGGTTGTCAAAATATTCTCTCTCATCTTCATTTCGATTCCCAAATGGTCTCCTACCATATCTCTCTCGTTCTGGGTTAAATCCAGGTCGATCATTTCTAAATTGCCTTCCTTCCCTATCTTCAGGACCATGACCCCCTGGCCCTCCTTGTCTGGAAAAGTGACCTTGAGGTGGAAAAGGTCCCCTCATTCCATATCCTCCTTGTCCAGGGGGGCCTCTGTGCATCATATGAGGAGGCATCTGTCTGTGAGGCATTGACTGAAATCTGTGAGGTGGGGGAACTCCAGGTGGCCTTTGCAGAGGTATTAATCCAGGTCTAGCACCCAGAAGACCAGTCGATTGACCCGTTCCAGGACCAGAATGTGGGCCATGGTGTGGGCCAGGAGGTTCATAATGAGGTCCTGATGGAGGACCATGGTGTGGGCCCGAATGTGCCCCTTGATGTGGACCATGAGGATCATAGTGTGGGCCCGAATGTGGCCCTTGGTGTGGCCCAGTTGCCTCATAATGTGGGCCAGAATGTGGCCCTTGGTGTGGACCAGGTTGCTCATAGTGTGGGCCAGAATGCGGCCCTTGAGGATCATAGTGTGGGCCAGAACCAGGCCCTTGGTGTGCACCATGAGGCTCATAGTGTGGACCATGAGGCTCATAGTGTGGACCCTGAGGCTCATAGTGTGGACCCTGAGGCTCATAGTGTGGGCCAGAGTGAGGTCCCTGGTGGTGGCCAGAAGGAGGTCCCTGGTGGTGGCCAGAAGGAGGTCCCTGGTGGTGGCCAGAAGGAGGTCCCTGGTGGTGGCCAGAAGGAGGTCCCTGGTGGTGGCCAGAAGGTGGTCCCTGATGTGGACTAGGGAGCTCATGTTGTGGACCAGAAGAAGGTCCCTGGTGGGGGCCAGAGGGGGGTCCCTGATGTTGATCTGGAGGAGGACCTTGTTGTGGTTCAGAAGGAGGTCCCTGAGATTGCGCAGCTTGAGATGCACCTACAAATATACAATAAACAAATTTTAATACAAGTTTACAGATAAACAAAACAAGTTATAATAAAAGCAATTTAATTTCACAAACAGAAAAATGTTTTGAATAACATATAGCATTAAAAGCAATTGCCAAACCTTGCTTGTCTATGCATTTTAATGGTGAATGAAGCCCTTAATTGCAGATCAAGCGGGTAATAATAACTGCAGAGAGTGCTACAAGAGTTAAATAAGAATGTAAAACACACCCTTTGTAATCCCTTAAGAACGGCGTGAAAAATGTGCGCTTTAACGCCGCAGGGCAGTATGGGGGGAAATACTAAACAAAATCTTTAAAAACGTTTAACCCCTTAAGGACACATGACATGTGTGACATGTCATGATTCCCTTTTATTCCAGAAGTTTGGTCCTTAAGGGGTTAAAGACATTTCTCTCTAAAATTAATAGTATACTACAAACTTAATTGGTTGTTGAGGGGAAAAAAAACTGCAACTAAAAAAATAGGTGTAACTTAGCTCCTTAAGGACCAAACTTCTGGAATAAAAGGGAATCATGACATGTCACACACGTCATGTGTCCTTAAGGGGTTAAAGGGGCTTAATCGGACAAAACATTATACGATAACCAAATGATCCTTTAAATTTTAGCCAAAGTCTAAACTGTTGTATAATCAAAATGTTTAAACGTTCAAAATGCAAAAAACAATTCAATTGCTCTTGCTCTAAATTGAGAATAAATTAAACTAACCTAAGAGGCATTTCTTCTATACAACATTGTGTCGCGGTAATCTCTTGGTTTATAGTCCATAATGTTTTAGGATAAAACTATATCAAGTTGTAGAAAGTGGCAGAGAGGAGGCAAACACAGGTGACGTCACCAGTTCGCAAACTATTAAGCAAATTAGAATGTAAACAAAGCATTTACTCTATGGACAGATCCACACTCGGCACTACAAAATATCTTGTGTGTCTTTCAGCGTACATTCATTTTAAATTCTGATAAGTTACACTTTAATGAGTAATTAATAGACTGCCAAGCAAATTATACATTTTTACATTTTAGTTCACATTAGCGGAATCGTGGGGTAAAAAAAAGTGAAAAAAAAAAGTTGACCTGGGGAACTGGTGCAATACAACTATTGGGACTATCCATTTTGAATTCTCAGCAATTCCCTCATTTGTAACCAAGCCTAAAGGCATATATTAGTAATACATATGAGGTGGAACTGCCAAATACTCCGCTCATGTGGTGTATGTTTGAAAAGATAATATTCAGAGACTAACAGGCAATATTAACAACCAGTAAATCCTTTGAAATCATCTGTGATTCACAAATATACATTTTTATAAGTAATCAGCTTGGCTATCACTTTGTGAATTGTGCGAGTCGCAATCACCCAGCATTCAGCAGTGTTTCTTTAGCTATGGGTCAAACTTTAAAAAAACCATTTAAAAAAAATTATATATTTTTTCTAAAATTAAATTCAATTACTCCGGTTCACTTTAGTTTAAATTAAAATTAAATAGATGCTCCATGGAAGATTTTAACACATTTGAAAATAAAAATCCCAAATCATTCTGCTTCTTTGGCAGAATGTCCTCTTCAGACAGAGGTGGCTGTGATCTCAAGCCAATCCTGGTCCAATCTGTGGTTTTAGTGGGAGAGCGGTAAGGTTCCCCATAAAGTCATGCTTGCTAGGGATTTAAACCACATATACAGCATGAAAACAAACAACCATTCTTGTCATTTCACCATGCAGCTCAACACAGAATAGGTTTATTTGTGTTTGTGTACCGAAAACAGCTATTGGGTATGTAAAATGGGATGCAAAGCAGTTAACCTAGAGGGTTATTATTTTTTTTTTTTTTAATTTTTGAAAAATGATGCACCTGGCACAATTCAAGATTTATATATATATATATATATATATATATATATATATATATATATATATATATATAGAAGCACAGGATAATCTCATGGTGTATTGTACATTAGAACTCTTGAATGCAGTTAAATAAAAAATATTTGTCTAAAGTAGTCTAACACTACAGAGCTTTCTTTGGGTGTATCTTGTAATTTTTTTTGTATATTATGCACATCTGCGAGTGCCCTTTACCCTCCAACGTACATATAGTTATACAGTTTGGCTATCGTTGCAGAGTTTATTAATTCACTTCTTAAAAGTAAAATAAAATGTGATACCAAGATATCCTGTCTCTCATAACTTACAATTTCCGATTGGAATCAAAGGTATCCCACTCCCAATTACAGTCCGGATGGAGAACTCACCATACATACCCTTAGATAGTGTTTGGACCACTCTAGGACAGCTATCTCTGACAGATATAACACAGACATCCACGCACACCTTATCTCAAAAATTCTTGTTTCACCAAATGACTAATTTCCTGAAATCTCTACACACCACTGACAGGTACCCCAGAGACACCACCAAATTCGAACATATGTGTGGGGGCGCGACGCCAATTCCGAAGACAATATCCAAATGTATGGGTATATTACAGGCAAATTTACACCAGGGCCAGCCCTGATTCACACGCAAATGGGAAAAACACCTTAACTGTTTACTGAACAACAAGGATTGGGAGCGGATTTTTGACAGAGCCTTCTGCTCTCATCCCTACACGAGATTCACTACAAAACTATATCGATGTGGTATAGAACACCGCTTGACATACATAGATTCAAACAAAATGAATCCTCACGGTGTTGGCGTTGTGGGGAGGAAAACGGGAATATAGGACACATGTGGTGGCATTGCAAACATTTAAGGTCCATTTTGGGAAATGGTGAACGCAAAAATAAAGGAAATAGATGGGAAGGCGATCCCATGCGAAATAGACACTATGGTGCTACTCAATGTAGATATTCCTATACGGAAATTCAAATATTCACTTCTGTTGTTTATGCGGACAGCAGCAAAATCGGTAATAGCGACTAATTGGAAAAACGCAACATACATAGGACACAAAGATTGGGTCTTAAAGCTAGAGCACTTTAGAATAATGGAAGAATTGAGATGGTCCTCTTTGGGGAGGTTGGATAGGTTCACGGAGATATGGCAACCGTGGATAACATACATGTCAGATAAAGGGAGGGGATGAATGCTAAGGTAATTGCCAGTGAAAACAGAGAGCCAGGGCCTTGTCAGTCTCACGGAGAATATATTTCAAAGCCCTGTAAAATGAGATGGTCCGGAGACGGGTTCTGACCCTATTGCCTAAGAATAAGGACTGAGTTGGTCGTTGCATTCTTGCTAGGAAGCTAGGACACATACAAAACTGATTCCTGATTGATTGTGCAATGTTATACTGTTTTGTTTTAATAATTTGTTTTACTACTTTGTTTTAATAATTTGTTTCATTAATATGATTCTATCACATGTTTCACTTAGTCTCATACCCTAAAATTCTACAGTAATGGAATGTATTGTGTGAAGATATGGTTTTATGGATGTACCATGGATGTCTCAATATACGTTGTAAATAGTGGAGATCCCTTATGGGATATTATGTATATCTTCATATTTGTTATACATGAAACCTCAATAAAAAGAGATTAAATAAAAAAAATAAAATGTGATAAATCTAAATATGCCTAAATAATAAAAAAACAGCACTACTTCACCAATAAAAATAAATATATATAAATCCTACTCAATATTCTTACAAGTAAAAATGTTACAATGTGTATGAGTGTATATGAGTGTCTACCACAAAGATGTGTACGTTATTTGTTCATAAGAAGTTTGAATAGCTTAGACTTTTCTATTCACCACAAATGTCAAATTCTGACCTTGCGCAGTATGGTAAGCCAATCGAAAAGACTTCCCACATCTATTTTTTCATTATGGTTGGTTGATGCTGAATTTGCAATTGCCCTACATTTAGCCTATTCGTTTCACAATTCCAATGATTAAGTGGATGATTTGTTGTTGTTTTTTCCTTCTGATATTGTATTAGTTCATACTTTTTATCCTTACAGTATCTGGCACAATAGGACTGCGCACAGCCAGCTCTGAAACACAGCATGCACAGTGTATCTACCGCTGCCCTTTGCCCTTCAAACAAGCACAGGGTTATTTATTGTAGTGAACACTGTCAGGGATACAAGGTGAATTTCAAATTTATAGCCAAACTGGAAACAAATATAATTCAGCTTTCAATTTGAAATAAATTTAGAGTTCCGGATAATTATCCCATTAGTAAATAAGGGCACTTTTCTTATCTGCTAAGAAAAACTGAAATGACTTTAGAATAATCACCTTTATACAGTTTGTTAGAAGTTTGTGATTGGAACGTTGGTAAACCAGTGTGAATTTTGGCGACAAATTTCAATTAAGTTTTAGTCAGTCTTTTGATTAAAAAGCCATATTAGTTTTAATAGTATTTTATCTGAATTGTTTTAGTTGACTAAATATCTAGTCGACTTTAGTCGATACAACTAAAATCTAATGGGTTTAGTTAAAGCCGGTCTCTGTTGATCCTTCTCCGGCCCCTGTGTCTCTCTTTGTGTGCTTCCATCCCCTCTAGGTGCCTGTGTCCCAAGCCCCAGTCTGTCTCGTTTTCCTCTTCCACAGCTACTCTGTGCAGTGTTACATTTGGCAGAAAATTCCAATCTAGTTTTAGACAGACAGTCTTTTGACTAAAAAGCAGTTTTAGTCGTATTTTAGTCATCTGAATGGTTTTAGTTGACTAAATCTCAAAAATGTTGGTCAATAAAATGAACACGGTGATAAACTAGTAAACCATTTTCTATAAACCATATGAAATTGGAGTCTGTCTAGTACCAGGTGTTGTATTAAGTGCATTCATGGAGAGTCCAACGCAGTTTTCAGATGTAAAGGTATCTGGAGACTCTGTTAAGACCTATCCATGCTAATCCTGGGCTGATTCAAGTCATGTGTTTCTATGGTCCAAACTGGGAACGTTAGAACAAAAAGTTTAAAAACCCTTGTTTTACCTCAAACTGCCATTTTATCTCTATAAAGACCAGACGCAGTCTGTACTTAGAACAATGGACTCCTTAATGACACTAGTCTTACTCATTTATTCACAGGAGGCCTTGCTGTAGGTGTTGATGCTAAATTAAATGATAATACATACAAGTTTATGATTCTCATAGCCTAGATAATTGTCAATGAACATCATTCATTTATTTTTCGACCCACTGCACCCTATATAGTATAGTGACATTGATGCCCTGATCTGAGATGGTCTACAAAAACACAATTAGAACTGAACCAACAGCTTCCAGTTACAGGCCCCAAGTTGCATAATTCATAGGATTCATCGATTCCTCTTGGACTGCCCTTCTCCATGTAGGACAATTATTAATCTTCATAAGCCATCCCAAAATTATTGGTCTTCCTCCTCTTCAAAAGATGCAGTGTGTGTTTGACAATTTATCATGTGATACTGGCTTACTTAATTCATCTTATATAGCTATCTCTGCTATCATATACCACTGACCTGTCAATGGAGGAAAATATTGCATTCTGGAGACGAAACAAGCCATCACTGGACTGATTAAAGATTTCTCATTTTTGTATTTTAAAATGATAGAAAATGGGCATGCAATAATTGTGTTTGCCGTGGATTTTTGTTTGAAAACTAATGAGTGCTACTTAAGCACTGAGACAGCTTTAACAGTTATAATATTGCAATCCTCACTCACCAGGTCAGGAGGGCTGGATTGCTCGGTGCCCCTTCCATGTGATGGGACCAGGTTCAGTTAGTCCTCCTGTGTTTAGACTTTGGCAGAGCAATAAACCAAGCCTTATTCTCACTGCACTATATTTGTCTTACCCAGGGCACTGTGAGTGCCTTATGTTTAAAGCATGATACATAAAAAGGGGGAGCTGCAGAGAGACAGACAACCTATGCAAAAGCAAACCTACACCACCGTAGATTGATCCTGTCAAAACTCATGAAGTGCGGTAGAAGAGGTAATGTAAAGTATGGTACTACTGCTGCTGTACTCTAAGTAGTGAGTCACCCTTTTCTAAACTTTTAGACCAGTGATTCCCAAATAATTCCTAACGTGCACCCCAACCACCCCCAAATAGTTTAGGATACAGAAATTATCCAATTGGGTCTAAGGTGTTTCTCTCTCTCTCTCTTCTCTCTCTTCTCTCCCCCCCCTCCCCTCCCCTCTCTTTTGTTGCCTTTTAGAAGTTAAATCACTTTGTTTATATTGAATTTTTTTTACCCCAAATAAAATTTATTACAGCAGAGAGTGTTTACTTTAGAATTTCATATCTTCTACTCTGTTGATTGAATGTTAACACACACGAGGCAGCTGCAGGCTCTAACATGCAATTAACAGAGCATCAAATAGATCAATGCTCCTGAAGGCACACCTAACAGTCCAGGATTTAGGGATTATCCGGGTGTGTCTAAGGGGTTTAGAAGAAGGAAAAAAAACCTTAGACAAACCCAGATAATCCCTAAATCCTGGACTGTTAGGTGTGCCTTGAGGAGAGGGTTGAGGAGCACGGAGATAAATGATAAATAACCCACCCCATGCAATATGTGAAGGTTTAAAAAAAAAAAAAAAAAACTGGGCTTTTCTTTTTTTAAGGACATGTGTGAGTCACAACTAGAGTAGGTGGGATTCTCGCCTTCAAGATTTCTCGAGGGCTGCACCGTTCCTGTGGAACTCACTTCCCTCCTCAGTTAGATGCTCACCCAGTCTCCACTCCTTCCAAAAATTCATTAAAAACCCACTTCTTCATAAAAGCGTATCAATTAAACTGTTAATAGCTCCCGACTGAATCCTCTCTTGCAACTGTCATTAATCTAATACTATCCATACCTTTTGTGTCACTTTACCATACTCCCTCTAGCATGTAAGCTCATTGAGCAGGGCCCTCAACTCCTCTGTTCCTGTGTGTCCAACTTGTCTGGTTATAACTACATGTCTGTTCGTCCACCCATTGTAAAGCGCTGCGGAATTTGATGGCGCTATATAAATAACATAATAAACAAAGTGATTTAACTCCTAAATGACTGCAGGGGCATGAGTCTTACACCAAACCACTTTCTTTAAGACTATAGAGCTACAATACAAACAAAATCTATAGTCATGATAATAGGGGTGTCTGCATTCATCAATAGACATACAAATGTTTCCATCTACCTGCCCGCACCTGATCCAAGAGGAACATTGACAAAACCAGGAATTCTAGGAACTTGATAATTACACATTTGACGTCACAATACCAGTGCTGCTATTCTGACCAAAAGTTTGCAATTTCCTTCTCAATTCCCTACTAGTAGCAATTTAGTGAAATAAATAAATAAAAGTATTACTGCATGCTGAGGTTTGCGGTTATTGTGCGTTAGGATATCAGTTTTTTACATTAATTACCGGAGTTAAAGGACAACTAAAGTGACCCAATGATCTCAATAAAGTGGTCTTTGTATAATGGTCCAGTAAGATTAGTCTGTCAAGCTAAAACAATCCTCTCTTTTGCAGAAAGGGCCATGTTTACTTTTAATTGCTAAACAAGCCTCTAATGGCTGTCATACTGATTACAGTGTTCCTTTAAGGTACTACTGGGATGCAATGCACAGTCTATTATAATATATGGAGTGCTACTGCTTGTATCCAACTCCTCTTGGAAGACTAGTTAATACATATTTGTCTCACTGATTTTGTGTCCAACCACACATGCAAAACATGCACATCTATCACAAAATGAACATTACTTAGAACATAGAAAATATATAAACAAATACAAACATACAACAAAACAAGTACATGCCGAGGCTTTCACTAGCAATCCTGTGCAGTTAATCAGTAAATGTAGGATTTTTTAAAATGTTATCTACTACATAGATTATATAAGGGTGTATATTCTACATTAGTGGTAGTTTGTGTATGTATTGTATTTGTGTACATACATTGATATTTGGAAAAGTTGCCACCTTAAGTAGAATCAGCAGTTTTGCCAGCTAAAATGAGAGAAGTTGTACAACACCATAAAGTGGAAAATGTGTTTTCTGTTAGAAGCTTATATTGTGCTCAATGTTAACACAGATTTACGAAATACACATTCTATTTTTTGGTTTAAAAAAAAAATAAAAAATTCCATCTAACTAAAATTGTATAAATTACACTTTTATGCAAACTGACACCAATATTAATTAAAAAAAACAAAAAACAAAATCTAAATTAAATTTGTAATGACCTGACATGAAGTAGTAACAAGGAGATGTACCTAAATGTTAAAGCAGATGTTCCACAATTGCCTCCCTCGTCTAAAAGTTCACGCCCATGTCCACTTCAGATGTTTCACCTGACCTCAGTTGACTCTCGCAACCATACAAGAGTATCTCTGATGTACCACTACAGGCATGATGCGACACTGGACCAATGACAAACTTGACAAAGGCTGTGGGGCTAGACCAAAGCACCCTCATTTAACCATTGAGTTATACATAAGGAAAAGTAGTCTAAGCATAAGTTCAGGGGAAAAAAATGGCAAGCTTAATGTAGTGGTCTTTGTGTGTATATTGCCTGATCCTGTAGTATTTGCAATGGAAACACTGCCTTTTCATGGGTGAGGGGGGGGCACAGATCCACTTCAACATTACTTAATGCAGCATTTATTGACTTTAAAGAGCCACTCAATTTTTTTTTTTTTTTAAGGGAAAACAAAAAAGTTATTGTAAAACAATGTAGGGACTAGAATTCCTATTAATCTACACCCAAAAGAATCGATCATCACGTAAATCCTGGACAAATCGATGCGTTTGGGCGTACATTAACATCAATTTGATTTCTTATCACAGGAGTAAATTATTTGTTCCCAAGTCTAGTATGTACCACTTTATCTTATGAGCAAGCAAATTTTTTAAATTTGCAATTAATGTTAGCTCAGTGCTCCAAATATTAAAGGGATACTTTGGGTTAATGAAGCAGTTTTGGTGTATAGATTGTCCCTGCAGTGTCACTGTTCAATACTCTGCCATTTAGGAGTCATGTTTTTTTCAGTCCATGAAACCCTAGCCACACCTCCCCGGTCTGTGACTTACACAGCCTGCAGGAAAAAAAAAATCATTTACAATGAGCACAATGTGTTCACTTTAGAAGTTATTTCCTGTTCTGTTAATAGAATTTTAATCACACCAGGGAGTCTCATGCAGGCTACTAACAGAGCAGAAGATAAATTCCAAATATAACAGAATGTGCAATAAAATAAGTTTAAACATCAGATTTCTCTTTACAGGAAATGTGTAGGAAACTGTATAGGTCATATGCAAGTGAGGCGTGACTAGGGCTGTATAAACAAAGATATTTAACTCCTAAATGACATAATTGAGCAGTGAGACTTCCGAGACATGATCTATACACCAAAGCTGCTTCATTAGGCCAATGTTGTTTTGTGGTTAAGCAAAGGTGGCATTAACCGTTTAAGTTAATGTACAAAAACCAAACAAATGCCCCAAAACACATACGTTGAAACTGGGCTTTCACATGTATGCATCATATTCATATATTTGCTTAAGAAAATGAGTCTCCTGATTCTATTTGTGTGTCATCTATCGAGGACAACACTCCCTGTTTGCATTTCATGTTAAAGCTTATGTAAACTTAGACACCTTAGAAAAAAAGGTAAAGTGAAAAAATGAATGATAAATTAAATACAAAACCCCTTCACTATGGACATTTTTTTCAAATTCAAGCAGAGAAGCCCAGCTAGCATAAATTTACAAATTTGTAACGACTGGAATGAAATTCTTCTTCATACAAGCAAAATGAACAACTTTGTAGGTTTTTAGAATTTTCCTACCTTTGAGGAGCACTCTAAGCACCAAAACCACTATCTTAGTTGGGCATTTATCTATACACAAATAGGATAATTCTAATGTTAAAAATAAATAAACAGAATTATTGAAGAGGGGATATTCCCTTAAAGATGATAAAGAATTCTGACTTATGGTAAAAGATTCTACTCAGATGGTCTGAAAACATCAAGGGCATAGGTCAAAACCATGAAAGTAAAATAAAGCAGGAAGCTTTAACAAAGTATAGACATTTTACCACCTCAAGGGGGTCGCAAAACTATTCCCAACAAATGGGGAACACTAGTAGAGGGCTAAACAAACAATCATTCACCTGAAAAATGAGCACTAGTAAGTGAAGGTCTGTAAAAGGGGAATTTTAATAACCTTTACTATAAGTAAATTTCAAACATAAAAACATTAAAGTAAAACAAAAGTAAGTGTATTCTGCCTGTTCAGACCATGAGTAGTGGTGTGTAGATTTTTGAATTGAGCCTTCAAGTCCTTAAAGGGCACACTATAGGCACCAAGACCAGTTCATCTCAAGTACGTGGTCTGGGTGCCATGTGCCCCCTGTTCTAACCCAGTAACTAAAAACATTGCTGTTCTAGTTTTCTTTGCTGGGTTAACCTGCCCCTAGTGGTCATCATACTACAGGCGAAACCGTGAAATAGTGTAAAACCCTGCTATTTCAATCAGATCATCTCAGAGAGAGCATCATAGTGGCACAGCTCTGCGTTTTTCTATGGGAAAGCATAAGATTGTCTGAGACCATATATCAGAGCTACACACCAGAGACCAGCACTGCCAGGGAGAAAAGTAAACAAACCCCCATTTTTAACCCTGGCAGTGATGGCCCAGTAACCACAACAGTGACTAGGGCACTATAGCGATAGAAATACAGATTTGTATTCCTAACACAAAAGTGTTACTTTGTGGTTTGTCAGGGTAAACTCAACATAGGCTAAGCTTATTTTACAAATACAGCAATATGTACACAGCATGAGTCCTTGGCCTTACTTTTTTTTTTTTTATAGATAAAGTATAAATGCACAGACGTATTGTATGTCTTTTCTATCAAGAACAGAAATCCTATGCATTTTACCTAACAAGCTAAATCATAGAAGACTTTCTGGCTTGGCTACAGTCATTTTCAAATCTTTTTTCCCCATAACTACTCTTTGTAGGAATTCTATTGTGTGTGTGTTAACATAGAAGAGAGTGTACTGTTAGCTTAAATAAACATCTTCTAAATGAGACAAACCGTAGTATGTGTTTTTTTTTTTTTTTTAAATCCTTTTCAGCTGGTAAAGTCATGAGCAGGTTAAAAGAAATTAACAGAAAGATTGCAAATAATAAATAAAATCTTCTATTAACAGAACAATCGCAAATGTATTTACTGTATAACAAACTAACTCATGGAATACAAAATTGCAAGATTTAGGCATAAACACTGCACAACTACAGGCGACAAGGTCAGTTTTTCCAAATGAGCTATTTTTTCCCTACATTTTGTTTCAATTCACAAACATTGTGTTTAGTGAAAAATAACATTTTTTTAAAAAGCCAACATTGTTAGGGTACATAATGCAATGTGACCATACTACTAAAAGAGGGGCATTTAACATTTAATTTGTGATTTTAGACTGACAAAATTAAAAGCTACAATTTAAAAGGGACACCATAGTCACTGCAACCACTACAGCTTAATGTAGTGAGTTTGGTGTCTACTGCCTGACCCTGCAGGTTTTTAAATATGAATCTGTTACATTGCTGCCTGGTAACACCTCTAGCGACAGTTACTCAGACGGCCACTATAAGTGCTTCCTGGACAATGTGCAGCACGCTATGCATGAAGACACTAAACTTTACTCATAATGATACATTGATTCAATGCATCTCTATGAGAGGATGCTGATCAGCACAGTGCTCTCCTGTGCATGCACAATAGCCTTCCAAAGCTTTCCTGTGGGAAAACATTGGATTGGCTGAGATCACCAAGATTGATAATCTCTGCCATGGAGGAGATGCCAGCTGCAGCGAGACCGGTTGTTGGTGGGGAGGGGAGGGAAGCGCACATAAAATCCTTTATTTATATTTAGGGAGAACGGCGGGGGGCAGGTCATATAATCAGTCACTTCAGGACGATAGTGTCAGAAATACATATTTGTATCCCTGACACTAGTGTTCCTTTTACGTTTTTATATATATTGGTTATGAAGCCAAGAGTGTCCCCGTCAAACCTGCCAGGCGCTTCTATTAGCTCTCCCGAGGTAAGCACCCCATAGCCAATGAGCTAAGCCCTGAACCATCATGCTTAGTGAAGAGAGCTCCTGACTCTCGCAGACCTGCACCCAGAGGACCCCAGCTACTAAGTAACTACTTAGGTGGAAGAGGGGATCATAGCACCATAACCACTAAAGTGTCACTTCAAATAGGGCTTAATGCTCACCGTTATTTATTAAGTAAACTGCAATTCTTCGTTTAAATACATAAATGACTTCAATATGCATGTGTCAGATTTCTAAAACATCTTCACACAGTACAAAATAGTATAAGCACAACGGTCTTCTCAAAATGAAGAGAATGAATGCTGAGACAATGACTGAACTCTATAAGAATAAAATAATTCCCCCTAAACTGAACTTTATCTCATCTGTGCTAATTTATAATAAACTGCTTCTGTAACAAACTAGAAGCAAACCAAGAGGTTGAATTTTCTTAGCAATTCACTAAAGAAGAAATTGATGGAAATTCAAAATGTAGGCCAAAACACCTTAGTTAGAAGTGAATTCTGTTTTCAGTTTGGCTATTTTAACCCAAATGTAAAATTCATGAATAAACCAGTTATTAAGCCCAAACTCCCACTAACTCTTTACAATATATACACTACAATGAGCAATATGTGTTTCGGGTTAACCCCTTAGTGACCTTGGACATATCAGGTACGCCCGACAAACCACCTCGGATGTACCCGATATATCTGTGGGGAATTAGAGCACTGGAAGCGATCATGATCTTTCAGTCGCTCTAAAGGTATTGCAGCGATGCCTAGGCATCCTGCAATACCCCCTGCTCACTGCCAGGCGATCGCTTCCCTTTTGAGTTGATCCACGTGGCGCCCGGCAGTGAGGCAGAGCACCGGAAGTCATCAGGCAGGCTTCCGATGCTCTGCCTGTGCTGAGTGCCTCGAGGGGTCGAGGCACTCCGTGAAGAATGTAATAGTTTAAAAAAAAAAAAAAATATTAACCCAACCCCTTCCCATGTACTTACCTGATAGCCAGCCCAGACAGTCCCCCCCCTCAGCAAAATAAGACCCCATGGGCCATGTGATCGCTCTAAAAGAGCAGTCACATGGCCACAATGGGCGTACAGGCATCTGCCTGCAGAATTCCCTTTTGGTTTTTACCCCTGATTAATACTGGTGTAGCTAATATTAAAGCAGCTCATATTTTGGAAAGACTCCAGATCGTGACTGCTCTACTTGCATTCCAATAACCTCAGGAAGCAGTGGCGGGTCATTTTAAAAACTTACCTGAACCGGTCACCTGGCAGCCGCTACCATTTTCTTCTGCAAGGTCCTCTTCAGCTCCTAGTGCCTCATCTGCCTGGAGCCACACTCCTTGCACATGGGCAAGAGTACAACACTGTCATTGTAGGATCCTGCAAGACCACAGGATTCTCCATAGACAGCCCCCCAAACCCCTATATTGACAGAGGTAGCGCTGCCTCTTTAAAACTTTGTCAAGTGGAAAAATACATAAGACAAAGTAGGGACTACTTTGTCATATTTTGGCTGGATTGGAATTACACTGTATTTATGAGCATTTCATTAAGATTTTATCTTTAGAAAATGCTCTTTTTTGGGGGGTTGGGAGTAGAGCCACTTAAAATTCATCCAATAATATGCCCAGTTTGTGGACAGATGGCCTCACCTAAACATATCTAGTATTTGGCAATCAGTGCTGCCCTTGCTTCAGTAACCTCATGATCACTGACAAGCTTAGATTTATAATCAAAAGGGTGTAACTTACATAATATTATGTGACTTATTTTATCAGAAGCGGTGTGTACAGTCTCATGCTTCAGTTTCTAATGCCACCGTAACAAGTTAGGTGTGACCCTTTATGTCATAATAGTTCTGATAAATTACTGGTCATGAAGACTAGTAAACTGGTATCACAATTATTTTGTATTATTGTAGGGAACAAGAAACAAAACCAAACTTCAGGGCCTATTCATATGAATGGTATTAAAACATGCAATTGAACAATCATACTTAAAAGGGATATTACAGGCATTACAAGAACTTAAACTTAATGACGCAGTTTTGTGTACAGATCATGCCCCTGCAGTTTCACTGCTCAATCCTCTAACATTTAGGGGTTAAATCACGTATGTTTCTCGCCATGCAACCCTATTTCCATCTCACCTGGCTGTGACTTACAACATGTAATAAAAAGATAGTTTCAGTTTAAATCAGATCTTAACTTGCTTTAGAAGTTTCTCATGCCTTGCTCTGTAAATTACATTTTAATCACACGCAGGAGGCTCCTCCAGAGCCTAGAAAGCTACCAGCAGAGTAGGTGATGAGAAATTCTAAATTAACAGTCTGTGCAATTAAGTAAATTTAAACATCTCTTTACAAGAAGTGTTTAGATAGACTTTGCAAGTCACATGCAGGGAAGTACGACTAGGGCTGGATTAAGTAACTTAACACCTAACTGTGCATTGAGATTTCAGGGTCATGATCTATACACCAAAACTGCTTCATTAAGTTAAGGTTGTTTAGGTATCTACCTATAGTAGCTCTTTAAAGCAGACAATGACCTAATGATATCCTAGGTTTTAACAAAGTGCACACACCGGGTAATTCACTACACTTTTTTTTGCGCTAATTAAACATGAATGGAAAAACAGACAAAAAAACATTGCTGAAAAATGCAAATCAGCCAGTCATAATTTTGCGAATTTCACCTCCGTTTACATAAAAATGTGTGAAAATTTGAATTTCAATGAATATAACAGGATAGTAACCTGAATTGGTTACCATTTGGTCCTTTACTATTTGAGATCCACCCTTAAATACATATTGCTGTTTAAACAGAGCTTTACAAGCATGGCTAAAGTAGTCTCTCATTTTGCACACCATAACATAATTGCAATGTTTGTTAAGGGAATGATCCATTGACATTGCAGTTTTATTATTTGGTAAAAGACAAAAGTGCTTATGTTCTATATTTATGCTAGCATCAGTTTGCATAAAAAGTTTCAGATTACTATTGGTGTCCGTTTGCATAACTTGTTTACAAAGATCATACTGTCTACATATTTCTGGGGAATAGAAATCATAATGGCATTACTTATGAAATTAACCATGGTCAGTGCTGGCATTAAGCAATATGAAGTGAATAGACAATGTACACAGATTCCAAATGCATCTCCACAATAAAGGTATAAAGAAAGAAAATAAATGCCCTGCAGAACATTACTCTGTATAACATAAGTGGGGAAAAGGTAAGGACAGACGTTCTGTAGGATATTTAACAGTAACTAAGTATATAAAGCACTTAAACAGCCAACCAACTAGCACACTCCAGTTAAAACAAAACAAAAAAACCCACAAACTTTGTTTACTTTGGTATTTTGCAGAGCTTCTCATATGGGTAACAATGCTTCTTCACCAGTAATGGGTGATGGATACTTGCAGTTTTATTTTCATCCCTGCGTCTTGCTTGTTAAAGATATGACCAGTGGTGATAAGTGGTGAGTGCAGTATAAGGTGGCTGACTTGAGTTGCACTTACCGATCCAGGCATTTACGAGAATCCTTCACTTTGCCTTATTCCCCTTCCATTCATAAAGAGACGTTCTGAGACCTCATGTACAGAATTTATTGGTTGGCTATTTGGCCTGAGCAGTTCAGATATTAATTGGGTACCACCTGACAGATGTACATAAGTACTCTTTGTCCACACATCTGAGGTTGTTGCATTTATCTTCTATCATGTGTGAAGCTTCCATAGATGGTTGGCAAATAAAGGTGCTACAACAACATATTCATTCTAAGACTAACTTAAAAGGCCTTCAAATTCTTTAGAATTTTTTTAGATTTTTCCATCAAAACCAGAGACCCTAATAAGCAGGGTTTTTCCAGACGGCTGGTACATCCAGTATAGGACTAAGTACAGCAATATGTAACGGCTTAGCTGGTAAGCTCTGTAAGCTGATAACCATGTTACTTTATCTCACACAGAAAACAGTCTAGTTAGGGGAAAAACCCAATTGGAAATAAATAAATAATGATTATGAACACGGTCTTGCAATTATTAAGACATCCAAACCTACAGATCTTAAAATGAATCCTACAGAAATGTGTGTATGTAAATCGTATCGAGAAAATCTATTACAGAAAGCACCACTATTTAACCTATGAGTCAAAGACCACAATCTGTTCTAAACCATTCTGTAAATGTTCTGTTTCATAATCTGGAAGATTTTAACTACAAAGCCTGTTACAAAACAAAACAATTAACCAAAAGTAGTGTTAAAAAATAAAAAATAAACAAGGCGATAGCAATAGGTTGGCTGAGTGTTTCTAATCCCTTTAAATGATGAATGTAGTGAGAAAATGTTTTGTTTTTTTTTAGCTTGTAAAACCCATTTCTGTCCACCATTACAAGCGTGAATGTGTATTAATAAATTATACTGTAGAAAAGATTAGCTGTATTAGTACAGTTGACAAGATGCCAAAATAACCAGATTACAAGATGCAAAGAACTCCTCAGGACTATCAAAATTTTCTCTTTAAAGTACAACAAAACAAAACAAAAAAAAGGTATAATCACTATTTCTATATTGTAACTTTGTCTGCTGATAAAAACTAATTGAAGAAAATAGTAAATGCGTATGGTCGATAAAAATTGGCACTAAGCTCAATGCAGTGGTTATGGTATAGTAGTGCCACCTTTGTTTTCTGCTAAACGTTTGAAGCAGCTTGATAACCTGGGTTTACCCCAGTACCCATAGCATACTTCCTCTGGAGTAGTGTTAATTTTCGTTTTAGTCACCTGAATTGTTCCAGCTGACTAAATATTTAAATTTACTTTATCTACAGAAGAATTAGACAACAGATCTTATGAAAGATACATTCTAAACGAGACAATTGCCTAACAAGGAATGCAGGTCCCTTTAGCAGATAACGGTTGTATTTTCTACATTCAGGTAATATGTGCAATGGCATTTTACAGCCAATAGCTTATTGTAAGAAAGTTGCATTTTTGCTTTAAATTATCAGTGTAAATTTTGATTTCGTTTCAGTCTTTAGACTAAAATGTAATCAACTTTCGCTATAGTTTTCATCACACTCACTTTATTTTATAGTATTGTTTTTAACCCTGAAAACAAGGTTGACAAAAATGAGGAAATTGTTTTTCAATTATGCATTTAACGCTGCAGAGCAGCGAGTGTGATATAGCACTTGCACATGCTAATCTGTACAGTCTTGGATAGTAATGATGGACTGAGTGCTGGACTAACCCACTATGTGTTCAGAAACAGAGACAAGGTTATGGGCACGCTGATTTTCGTCATGTTTTGGCAGAAATTCAAGGGTCGCACCAATACACCATAGCCACTATGATGAGCTGAAGTGGTTATAACAGTTGCTCGAGACCCAAAAAAATTATGTAGCACCATTTTTGAGACAGATTCCAAGCACACTACCCCAAGAAATCTTATAAACATTTTACATAATCGTTTAATCTATATTTAATTTCCTAAAAGTCCTAGCTATTTTATTCTATGCTTAATAAAGTTGTTCAGTGGGAGATTCATTACATGGCTGCAAATAGAATCAAATCAGTAACATCTAACCAGAAAAGCAAAACTCATTCCATACAAAAAATGTATATCTAATAAGATTGCTAGCAAGTGTAACTCAAACTAGTTTTTCTCCTGCATAAAGGGACACTATGCACCATAACCACTACAACTTATTGCAGTCATAGATTTAAAAAAAACTTGTCTAATCCCTGGAATTGGTGTTCATAATTTGACTACATCTTAAAACACCCAAACTCCCAACTCCTTTTGTCATTTTAGTGAAATATTTTAAACTCATCATGCCTGCATAAGTATTCTGGTCTTAAAATAACTGTGCATTGTATGTTGCCCAGGTCAGAGCTTGCTTGGGCTGTCAGCTACTAGCCTGTTAGACAACCATCAGGTAAAATGAGACTACAAGCAGGCCCAGTGCTCTTACCCAGCATCTGGAAGTTCAACAAGCTTACGCCATACAAGTACCCAAAAGGTGGCACCTGCAATTTATTCAAAGATAACAAAAAGGCATGAATTAAACGATTATATTATAACTATTTAATCTACGAGAAGTACATTAAGCTATAATGGTTATAGAGTTCAGAGTGTCCTTTTAAAGATGCTGGATTGATACACATTTTCTCTTTCTTTCTTTTAAATATAAAACCAATATCATGCTCCATGATTGGTATGACAGTATTCTAGAACTGCAGATGGAATATTCTCTGCAATTAAATGTTATCTTTCCATAAGGTTTTAAGTAAAACAGAATTGCATGTTAGCTGGTTTTAATGATAGAAGTATCTTGGAACAGTTTGTTCTCCCCCCAAATAATAATTACATGAGTTTATCCAACCAGTTTTCCATTTTGAATGTTTTTGCACACTTTCAAGTCATTCCACAGGGAAATGAATGAGGGGTATTACCATTTCTAAAGACCAATTTGTCCTCCAATCTTGATCTTCCTTCTGCTTGTATTGAATTATGGAAGCCAATCTCTAAAACGGTGATTTCCTCTTGACTGAAATTATCCATTAATATGTGAACAAGGATAAGCAATGCTAGTGACTAAGATGGTAAAAGCAAATTTTGGGTTAAAACTAAACTATAAACAAACTAGTTGGTATCTGTGATGTGCGTTATGGCTGCAGAGACATTAGTCTCTCTTTAAAACGAGGTTAAAATCCACATAAAAAGTACTCTTAGAATACCTCGTTCGGAATAATTAATCCATTGGGGATTATGTTACCAGCAAAATTATACACTGATTGTGTGTAAGGTAATAGGAGCAACCTTTACATACATTTAAACACTGCAACTGCTGGCATTCAGTCATCATAAAAGTGACATTTCTATTAGGACTGTGCAAACTCACAATTACATACATTTAGGCAAAAATTTAACGATTGGGAGGAGGAGACACTACAAGTAATTAGAAATGCCCAGATAATTTTAGAGGTCTATAAATATATGCCAGATCCAAAGCAGCATCACATTTTAGGAAAATTTCTGACGCCCCTCCCCATGCCACTTTATTTTTATTTTTTCTAAAATCACATTCACATGTGGCTATGTTTTAGGCATGTGCATCATTCTGTTCGTTTGACAGCTAATAGTTTTTCTGGCATAGAAGCACTTTCGTTTTAGTTTTAAATTGATCAATATATTTGTAAACTAAACCGTGGGTATATGCAAATTGAGTCGTTCAATGAATCGACTAATGCACGAGCTTAGTTATTTTTATTTTATTTTTAATTAGTACTTTTGTAATCACCTATGTCCTGACCCTTCTATCCATACTAAAGTGTCAGTGCATTCATATGACCATTACCCAAAGATATCCAAATCCATTGTAATTATCTTCTGAGATCAGACAGGCAGTACCAGCAATTAAACATGTGACCGTAAGGTCTTAACGGGTACCACAGCTTTAATCACCAATCATTTTCTTGAAGCACCAAGCATTGACCTGCAAGTAGCCTCTTTCCAGATCATTTAAAGTCAAACATTATAAACCCTGTCCAATTTTTACATGGTGAGAAAAGTGTACATGTGTAAAAAGGTAGAATTGAGGAGAGGCTAAATTGATAACAGTAATAAAAATAACTATTTTCTCTAGATCATTTTAGCAACATTTACAGTAAACTATGGGGATAACCTATACAAATTTATTTTACTAATAAAAATGTATAGAATGTTCATGTGTGTGCAACCATATAACTATCAAAAAAAAACAACACCAAAAAACAAACAAACCCAGAACACTAAGAACGTATTAACAGTAATACCCAATAAAAATATGTGAGTGCTTACCTCCTTTTGCATTGTGTTTAATGCATGATGGAAACTAATAATTCATGTAAAACACTTGAACTGGGAAAAAACAGCTGTAATTATAAAGGTGTGTTTAAAATGTTTAATTGAAATGAGAGGGGAAAGAAGTCTATAGGGCAGGTTTGAGGCTTTGAAGGGAATGTATTTAGTAGCAATGTAGCTTTTTAAAAATGCCTGGAGATTTGGTCAGTGGTTTTTTAAAGGTGAAGGTTATTAAAAATATGGTATATGACCAAGCAGTCCATTCTGGTGACGCCTCAAAAACAGACTCCGTACGTCAAGGTAAAAATATGGCAATATAACAGTGCTTTACATTACCGTTTCACATACTACATTAATAACTAGACACTGGACATATTTATAAAACAAACTTTATTTAAAATAAGGCAGTACATTGTGAATAAAGGACATCCTACCATGTAAACTTTAAAGAACAAAGTGTACACTATGCAAATTAAGGTTTTGAGTTTTAATTTTCTTCTAAACAAAAAAGAAAGATTCAAAACCTTTAAAGCACCACTGTTATCGATGTAAAGTCCAAACAGACGCAGCAGACCACATCTCAAGCAATAGCATTTGCTCCAGAATTGGATTTCTAAATGATCGATTTCTAGAATCAGAGTTGAACTTGCACATGTATAAGTGTGGTGTCACTTTATCTTTATTTGCATATTTATGTTTCAGTCTACAAAATGCTGTCTTCTAAAGTCAAAGAAAAATATCAATATGTGCCAGAAAGTTGTGCTTCATAGTTAATTGTCTACTACATTATCTGGCTTTTTAAGGAGTGTTTAAGTGATTTGTAGGAAAATGTCATATGATTTGCTGTGTGATAACATTTTAGCCATCATTTATATGGGTTTCACACTTTAACCATAAGTTAAAGTTGCTTAATTACCTATTAAAATGTGTATCCCTTTCATCCTTTTTATATGCACAGAATGTAATTATTCGAATTTAAAGATATTGCCAAATATAGGTTTAGGTACAAAATACAGACCACTAACGGCAACCAGCATTTCATCTGAAATTAAACCATTGATGATTAAGGCACTGAAATTGACCTCTAGCTTGTGTTAAATATTTCATGTAATGCTTAATTTTCTTTTACATGAATATTAAAAATGTACCAACTGACAACACAACCCAGTTCACTCCATGCACATACTGATTTGGAAGAGGAAAATTCTCTCTCTAGGCCGACTGACACATGCTAGAGTGTCGTATATCAATTACTGACAAGGAACCAAGGTGCTCAGTTCCAGGATAGAGCTAGACACAGCTGTGTGGATTTCTATATTTAATTGTACTTTTCAGACAGAACATACATAGTTAAATACAGACGATAAATATAAAGTATAAAAAATAAAAATCCCTAGGAAGGGCGGGTTCCCAGTTAAGGGGAAAAAAAACTCTAAATCTCACAAAAGAAAAGTGGGAGCAAGGGTATTTGTGTACCTGCACCATAAATCCCAACACCTTATATTTGTCCTAACACAATATCTAAGCCAGCATTCACTTCAATTCTAAGCATAGGCTGAGCGTGCATGATTTCATATATATCAGGTCTGAATGTCTGATGCTTGATAAAAGAGACATAACGTATATGTTCACATCGCACAAGACGTCATTCTATATAAAGTGAATAACTTTAATTAGTAGCCTTCTCCCAAAGTCATACAGAATTATAAAAGACATTAAAACAGAACACCCTATCAAATGTTTTAAAATCCTTTCTATTCCATGTATAATTGACAACCAATACTTCACTAAAGCTTTGCCCTAAGATGTCTACATGAAGTCCACTCTTTGTTGACCAACTGCACTGGGTTATTTTTACATAATTGAACTGGTTTCCAGTGTGTGTTTTTTACATTTAAGATACACACTTTGTGCACCTTCCAAATAGGAATCAATGCTACGGCTTTTCAAATAAAGCTCTAATTTCAGATTAAACACTGAACATCACTATTAAAAAAGGAAAACTAAAAAAGTGTTAGGTATTCAGTGAATGTGTTTTGTGAATCTGAAAGTGTGCTCTTCAAAGCTTTCTGCTGTGCAACTTACCTTTTTTTCTGATGCTGTCCAATCATGTTTTGATTCCTATGTCACTTTGAAACTGTGAACATCTCTAAAGTTGCGTTGTAATTAATGTGACCCCCTCATCTTAACTTCTTCTGGTATAGTGTCCCGTGAGATACCCACAAAACTCATGTGATACAGAAAATGTGCTTCCTTAATAGAAAGCTTTTTACTAGGGTTCAGTACACTAGTCCTAAAAGTGCATCTTCAACAGATCAGCGGATGGCATCTGAATGGTGTCCCTCCATGTGCACTCCACTGGTATCGAATGCACGTATTTCAATAAGTAGCGGTCTCTTGCAAACATTTTACACTTCAGGTGAAGGTTGTCCACTAGTATGGATCCAGGCGTATGTAAGAGTTACATATATATATATATTTTTAATGAAGTAATTTTGTACAGCTTCATACCACCATATTTACCACTGTGATTGTATGTATCATCTAGTCATTTGTCTGGTAATATAAGCTAGTGCCAATGTGTGACTTACAGAGTTATTTACTAAACCGAGAATTCAAAGTGAATTCATATTTAACTGAACTGGATGCATACCGTTCAGATTATTTTCCAAGTTTGACCTGAAATTTAAAGCTCACGTTTAATTCACATTTTAGTAAATAACCTTAGACCTGTATCGAAAGTGTCTAATAAATAGAAAACCATTATCACCAGCCTCAGATGTCTTTTTCATACATCAGTTGTGGGTCCCCCTGAGCAAACAATATAGCAGGCAGTCCCAGACCATTGGGTAACTGCAATCACCGGTGTGTGACTACGCATACTTCCAGTGACACACTGACCAGGTCTCTAAATCTGCACAGACCAGAGTCTTCATGGTGCAACATGCGAAGATTCTTACTGAGCATTAGAGGAAAATGACATTTTTAATCACATCTGCTTTCGGTAAGGACCACAAGTTACACCACACAGAAGCTGGTCTGTGCAAGCAAATAAGCAGAGACCGATTCAACTCAGAACTGTCAGCAGCGCTGGACTCTTCAGTAATCCAGTTATAATTTTAAGCACTCCACAAGATGCCTCAGCTGGAATATTTACATACAGACATTTTATAGAGAGATCGGGCTGTAGACAATACAAAGAAATAAATAAAAATAAGGGGAGAGAAAAAGTGGGTCTTTGGAAGAATAGGCAAAGAGGTAAGGCTGTATGGGGGCTGTCTCAGTGTTTTTAGTGTAAGCAGCAGGCCCTCAGACTCACAGTAATGTGCAATGTGTATGACTATCACAGAGCTCCTATGCAATAAAACTCATAATTTGCAATGTGAATAAGTGTATCACAGCAATTAGCCTCACAGTAATGTTTAATGTATATGAGCATCAGCGCACCACTGCAATAAACCTCTAATGTGCAGTGTAAGTGTATCAGAGATCCATGAGCATACAATTCACAGTATGACTATTGTGTAAAAAGCAATTTAACAGTGATCTGCATGGCATTTGCATTTAAGCTACAAATAATATTTTTTTGCTTTATACTATACTGTCAAAATTATCGGTCCGTGCCTATCCTGAGTTTAGGTCCTAAATCAGCATCTATCAAATACCACAAACTGATAGTAATCTAGTAATCTTATGTAAATTCTAGTAGTTGTAAATGAAAGACAAAACACAAAACATAAGAAGTATTTCAAGGCTAGCTCGTGTCAGTTATAGGCTCAAAAGTTTATGTATGGGAGGAGAACAAAATGAGGAATGAAGTGGTAAGTGTGGAATAACATGTAAAAACATTATTTCCACTGTGAGTGGTCCACTTTCAGAACGTCGTCCCAGTATTGCTCTTTACATTTTACCTAATCCATTAGGTAATCCATTTCCTGTTGTGGGGAATACTACAACTTTTTAAACTTGGAGAAAATCTGTCACTGAAATCTAAATGTACCAACTAATACCCTTCTCTCCCTTAAAGGAACAATTTCATGTGTTTTTTCTATCAAACACTGCTTACCTAATGAGGATCACACGGTTTACCTTGTCCTAATAGGTTTTCAAGTCGGTGCCGTGGTCAGTGGTTTTCATAAATAGATGGAGATTCTCTAGCTGCAAGAATCAGTCTCACAGCACCAAATACCATGCAACACAGTTTGAGCAGTAGGACTAGAGAGGAGTGATCTTCAGAGTTAAATAGTGCTTTAGCCTAAAGATCACATGAAATGGCAGCACTCAGGGAAGAAAAAGGACAAGCTCAGCAGCCAGTGATTTTAGATTTGAATTCATTATGTGAAATTATTATTATTATTATTTTTTTTTTAAACCATTCACAAGGACTATAAAGATCACAGCTGTATAAATTAGTCAGTTTACAGTGAAGTACTAACTTGCTGTTAAAGATAACATGCACTGCTTATGTGGTGAGAAAGACGGTCATTCTATCCCTACTGAAGGGTTATTACCTTAATAGTACTTAAAACTCAAGATACACAAGATGGAAAATGTCTTACACTCGTCAATACAGCCTAATGAGATTTTAAAAGAAGCACAGGTCAGTACGGTTGGACACTAATCCTACCCATCAAAATTCCGTAACACCATTATATATCAAATAATTGATGGTTTAACTACAAAAGAGCTGCAAAGGGAAGCTTATCACCCCTAGCAAAACAGGGATACACACTTTGTATATCACAATAATAATTGAATTAAGAGGAAATAGCTAGAGGGGAAAAAAACCAACAAAAATAATGGATATAGAACTTTGTAGCTTCAAAATCAATAGAACAGATTAAATTTGGTGAAAATTCTCTGGCACAAAGTAAAATGTACTTTAAATTGTGACATCGATAGGGCAGTTAAAAAAAAAAAGTAATAGGTTAACAAAATGATCGATAAAACGTGCCTCAATACCCTGCAGAACACTATGCCGTTGACAATCACAAGGGATTTTTAACACATTTCAAACACGCCTTATGTTAAAAAAAATCACAGGTAAACCCGAAAATAATTTTAAAAGTTCAACAGAAAGTAACTTACCGAGATGTGGGTTCACAGGCCCTGGGGCATTATTTGGCCCTCCTTGTGCTGAAGACTCAAATCCATTGCCACTATCATCAGAATCAATGCTTTCTCTGCTGGGAGCGGTTTGAATGGCATTTCCATGAGCCTGCTCTTGAGTTGCATCACTAGACTGACCACCTGCTGTAGCTAAGAAACAAAGTGTCAAAACAAACCTGCTCATCATTGCAACAGTCAGAGCCGCTAGATTCTATCCGCTACAGCAATGTAAAAAATATTTTGTACATACTAATACTGTAATAAACAGGCGGGGGTAACATGTATTATACTAACCACCGTGGGCTCTCATCAATATATAGAAACTTACAAGTTGGGATGTTTATTGCAGATGTTGGCGGAGGAATAGAAACCGGAGTCATAGGTGGAAGTAGTCCTGGAGGTGGGAGAAAGCCTAAAACCAGAAAACAGATTTAAAAGGTTTTTTTCGTTGTAGATATAAAAGGAAGACATGTGACAGTTTAACATCTGCTGTGGCAATGTAAATATACTTCAACAGCCTAAAAACTCAGTGACTAAGAAGTCCTTAAAAACAGTCCTCTCCAAGATAGCTGGATGGATATCAAAATTCAGAAATCCAAATATAAGAGATAAAGAGTGCACACGCACGCACGCACCCCTTTTCCAGATAGTGTATTTGGGCCTGAAAGGAACACTATAATCACCAAAAACAACTTTAGCATAATGATGCAGTTTTGATGTATAGATCATGCCCCTCGAGTCTCACTGCTTAATGCTCTGCCATTTAGGAGTTAATTCAATTTATAGTTTTTAGAGCCCTAGTCACACATCCCTGCAAGTAATGTGCACAGCCTTCCTAAACACTTCCTGTAAAGAGATCTAATTTTCAAACGCTCTTTATTTCACAGTCTGTTTGTCACTTTAGGGAAAAGGATTTCTAATCCAAGGTCGGAACGCATGTTAAGAACGATTCCTCCTCCATCTAAAAATCATGTGTTACCTAATTATATTCAAATAACGATCCAATGTATTTTTATTTATTTTTTTAACCCTTTTAGGTTTATAGATATTAGCAATGTTTCTCTAAACTTTAAGGATCACTAAGAGTCATTTGAATATTCCCTAAACGCTACACACTTGATAGTTTGAGAACCTTAATGGTAAGTAACACTGCTGACATACTGAGTTGTTGCTAGCATGAATTAAAGCTCTGTAAGCTTACAGTATGACCATAGCTAGTCATGCGCGTTTCTGATAAATGCTACTCTATGAGTGCAAGTTTGTATGTGTGTATTTCCTTTTATATAACTGTATACAGCCATGTTACAGTGCTGCCACACACCCCAGCTGAAGACAGCAAGGTGAATTATTAGTGAATTTTTTTATGAGGTTTTGCCTTGATGTGGCAGGTGTACTTACACTTGAATGGCCATTTGAGTGATACTAAAAAACTTTGAGTTACTTAAATGTGCATAGGGATAGTGCGCATGTAACTTTTTTCTTTGCTATATGATATAATAGCTCTGCAAAAGTTTGACCACCATAGAGTTATGCACACTGAAGGACTGGCTTTAAAGAAAAAGTTGCTTAAATACCCATGTACTGAAACTGAAAATGTGAAGTGAAAAAAAAATAAAATAAATAGAAATAGGACTTGCCTTTATCGCATATAAGTCCTGCAATTATTAGAGAAAGAAGTCACGAGGAGCTGCATGGGGCCAAGTCACCCATTCGTAACTACAGCCATGCTGTTATAGTTTAAGAACACGAAAAACCAAATCAAATTATACCTAGGATCAGGGGCGGACTGAGAGAGTCCTGGGCCCTCGGGCAAAATTAGGACCTGGGCCCCCTCCAGATAGATATATATATATAGATATATATATATATATATACACACACATACTGTTGTAGATGTACCTTGTATTTGCATGTAAAGTGAATGTATGTTTCTGTGTATATTCACTGTAAGTGAATATATGTATGTCTTTGTGTGAGGTATTAGGATTCAAAATATATTTGATTGTATGTGCATGTAAAGTGAATGTATGTTTCTGTGTATATTTACTGTAAGTCGTGTTGGAATATTAGGATTCAAAATATATTTGATTGTATGTGCATGTAAAGTGAATATATGTTTCTGTGTATACTTACTGTAAGTCGTGTTGGGATATTAGGATTCAAAATATATTTGATTGTATGTGCATGTAAAGTGAATATATGTTTCTGTGTATACTTACTGTAAGTCGTGTTGGGATATTAGGATTCAAAATATATTTGATTGTGTGTGCATGTAAAGTGAATATATGTTTCTGTGTATACTTACTGTAAGTCGTGTTGGGATATTAGGATTCAAAATATATTTGATTGTATGTGCATGTGAAGTGAATTGAATGTTTCTGTGTATATTTACTGTAAGTGAATATATGTATGCCTTTGAATCCTCATATCCTAACACGAAATACAGAGTATCTATGAAGGGACACTATAGGCACCCAGACCACTTCCGCTCATTGAAGTGGTCTAGGTACAGTGTCCCAGGTCCCTTAACCCTGTAAAAGAGGGGGGCACTTTAGGAAGCTATAGTACTAGGGAAAAATAAAAAATGTTTCCTGGCATATAGTTTCCCTTTAAGTAGATAAAAACTGTGGGGTGTTGTAGTGGGTGTAGGGGACATGGGGCTGCCGTGGGGGCAGGGGAATATAGGCTGAAGTGGGTGCTGGGGCATAGAAACTGTAGTGGTTATAGGGGCTGTAGTGGGGGCAGAGGCTGTATTGGGTATAGAGGCTATAGTGGGGGCAGCGAATAATAGGGGCTATAGTGGGGGTAAGGCAAAATAGTGACTATAGAGGGGGCAGGGGGTAATAGAAGCTATAGTGGGGAAAAGGGGTAATAGAAGCTACAGTGGGTGCAGGGTAGTGATAGGGACTGTGGTAGTTGCAGGGGAGGCATAGGGACTGTGGTTGTTTCAGGGGGATAGGGGCTGTAGTAAGTGCAGACAGCAATAAAGGCAGTAGTGGGTGCAGGGAAAAAGGGCAGTAGTGGGCATGGGAATTTTCATGGATATAGGGTTGTAGTGGATGCAGGTGTTTAGGGGCTGTAGTTGGTATATCAGCTGTAGAGGCTGCAGGGGTTCTAGTGGTTTTATGGGATATAGGGGCTGTAGTGGGTGCATGGTATATAGAGACTGTAGTGGGTATTGGGACTATAGGAGGTGTAGTGGGGTATTGTACAGCGCTACGGAATCTGATGGCGCTATATAAATAATATAATAATGGATAAGGGCTGTAAGGAATATATAGGCATGCGGTTTGTGCATGCAGTAAAGGGGCTGTAGTGGGTATAGGGACTGCATGGGGTACAGGGTCTGTAGAGTAGGGAGTAGGGGGAAGAAGGGAGTAGGGGTGCAGCAGGGCAGTAGAGGGGCAGCATGGTGTAGGAGAGCAGCAGGGGGTTTGCTGGGGCTAGAGGGGCAGCAGGGGGTAGGGAGACAGCAGGGGGTCTGCTGGGGCTAGGGGGACAGCGGGGGGTCTGCTGGGGCTAGAGGGTCAGCAGGGGGTCTGCTGGGGTGGTAGAGGGGCTGTAAGGGATAGGGGCTGTGGTGGGTATAGGGGTTGTAGTAGGTAGAAAGGCTGCAGGGTGTAGAGGAGTACCAGGGAGTAGGGGGCCAGCAGAGAGTAAGTGGGTAGGGGGACAAGCAGGAGGTAGGGTGGGCAGCACCAGGTAAGGGGGCCAGCAGGGAGTAGGGAGCAAAGGGGCAGCAGGGGGCAGAGGGGCAGCAGGGAGTACGTGGGAAGAGGGGCAGCAGGGAGTACGTGGGAAGAGGGGCAGCAGGGAGTACGTGGGAAGAGGGGCAGCAGGGAGTACGTGGGAAGAGGGGCAGCAGGGAGTACGTGGGAAGAGGGGCAGCAGGGAGTACGTGGGAAGAGGGGCAGCAGGGAGTACGTGGGAAGAGGGGCAGCAGGGAGTACGTGGGAAGAGGGGCAGCAGGGAGTACGTGGGAAGAGGGGCAGCAGGGAGTGCGTGGGAAGAGGGGCAGCAGGGAGTACGTGGGAAGAGGGGCAGCAGGGAGTACGTGGGAAGAGGGGCAGCAGGGAGTACGTGGGAAGAGGGGCAGCAGGGAGTACGTGGGAAGAGGGGCAGCAGGGAGTACGTGGGAAGAGGGGCAGCAGGGAGTACGTGGGAAGAGGGGCAGCAGGGAGTACGTGGGAAGAGGGGCAGCAGGGAGTAAGTGGGAAGAGGGGCAGCAGGGAGTAAGTGGGAAGAGGGGCAGCAGGGAGTAAGTGGGAAGAGGGGCAGCAGGGAGTAAGTGGGAAGAGGGGCAGCAGGGAGTAAGTAGGAAGAGGGGCAGCAGGGAGTAAGTGGGAAGAGGGGCAGCAGGGAGTAAGTGGGAAGAGGGGCAGCAGGGAGTAAGTGGGAAGAGGGGCAGCAGGGAGTAAGTGGGAAGAGGGGCAGCAGGGCGTAAGTGGGAAGAGGGGCAGCAGGGAGTAAGTGGGAAGAGGGGCAGAAGGAGGTAGAGGGGACAGCAGGGGGTAGGGGGTGCCAGCAGGGGGTAGAGGGGCAGTATGGGGTGAGGAGCAGCAGCATGGGGACAGCAGAGGGTCTACTGGGGGTAGAGGGGCAGTTGGGAGGCAGCAGGGGTGGGGGGCAGAGAGGCAGTAGGGATGCAACAGGAGGTAGAGGGGTGGGGGCAGTAGGGGGTAGAGGGGCAGCGGGGGGTCTGCTGGGGCTAGAGGGTCAGCAGGGGGTCTGCTGGGGTGGTAGAGGGGCTGTAAGGGATAGGGGCTGTGGTGGGTATAGGGGTTGTAGTAGGTAGAAAGGCTGCAGGGGGTAGAGGAGTACCAGGGAGTATGGGGGGCAGCAGGGGGCCAGCAGAGAGTAAGTGGGTAGTGGGTAGGGGGACAAGCAGGAGGTAGGGTGGGCAGCACCAGGTAAGGGGGCCAGCAGGGAGTAGGGAGCAAAGGGGCAGCAGGGAGCAGAGGGGCAGCAGGGAGTAAGTGGGAAGAGGGGCAGCAGGGAGTAAGTGGGAAGAGGGGCAGCAGGGAGTAAGTGGGAAGAGGGGCAGCAGGGAGTAAGTGGGAAGAGGGGCAGCAGGGAGTAAGTGGGAAGAGGGACAGCAGGGAGTAAGTGGGAAGAGGGGCAGAAGGAGGTAGAGGGGACAGCAGGGGGCAGGGGGGTGCCAGCAGAAGGTAAGGGGCAGCAGGGAGTAGGGGGCAGCCAGCAGGGAGTAGGGGGCAAAGGGGCCAGCAGGAGGTAAGGGGGCCAGCAGGGAGTAGTAGGCAAAGGGGCAGCAGGGGGTAGAGGGGTGTGCCAGTATAAGGTAGAGAGGCAGCAGGGATGCCAGTATAAGGTAGAGGGGCAGCAGGGAGCAGGGGGGCCAGCAGGACCTAGAGGGACAGTGGTAGGTATAGGGGTTTTAGTGGGCTGCTGGGGGTAGAGGAGTAGCAGGGGGTAGAGGGGCAGTAGGAGGTAGAGGGCTGGGGGGCAGCAGAGGGTAGAGGGGCAGTATGGGGTGAGGAGCAGCAGCATGGGGACAGCAGAGGGTCTACTGGGGGTAGAGGGGCAGTTGGGAGGCAGCAGGGGTGGGGGGCAGAGAGGCAGTAGGGATTCAACAGGAGGTAGAGGGGTGGGGGGCAGTAGGGGGTAGAGGGGCAGTATGGGGTGAGGAGCAGCAGGGGGACAGCATAGGGTCTACTGGGGTTAGAGTGGCAGTAGGGAGGCAGAGGGGTGGGAGGCAGCAGGGGGTAGAGGGGCAGTATGGGGTGAGAAGCAGCAGAGGGTCTAGGGGGTAGTGGGGCAAAGGGGCAGCAGAGGGTAGAGGGGCTGTAGGGGGTAGAAGGAAGAGGAGCTGCTGGATGAAGAGGAGCCTTACCTTTGGCCAGAGGGGTTAATCTTTCTCCCAGCAGCACTGGAGCATGCTGTCTCTCACTGAAGTGCTGCCTCTAACACAGATCAGGCAGCTCTGCAAGGCTCCCTGACCTTTTGACACATGATGTCATTTCCTCTATCAGGAGCCGCACGGAGCTGCCTGATCAGCACTAGACAGCTCTCCTGCTCTGCTCACCAGTCAGGCACAGTGAGAGACAGCATAGTGGGTCTTTAGGAGGGCCCTTTAGCTGTCTCTTACTGTGCCTGCCCAAACATGGGGGATATGTATTTGGTAACAGGGGCCCGCGGAGTGCCGTGCGGGCCCCTGACTGACTGACTGCAGGCTGGGGAGATTGTTTAACTCCCCAGCCCAGCTATTACTTTACTGCATGGCAGGCAAGCGGGCGGGCCCCCTAGAGCCTCGGGCCCTCGGTCCATGACCAATTTGCCTGAGTGCTCAGTCCGCCCCTGCCTAGGATTCAAATTTAAACTAGTGAGTTACCCAAAATACACATGTGAAAATCAACTCATGGCAGTCCGAAGTATGCCAAGACATGCACATTTCCTGGAGTAATAATAGATGCAAGTCTATTACCTGGACATATACAATGCAAATGTTTCATAAAACACTCAAGCAAATGCCTAGTTTAAAGTTTCAAAAACTAATATAAAGTAGATAGGAGCTGATGTCCAGAAGTCCCAATGGTGCCCACTGTTACTCTCCTAAAAGTTGGGGTAATAACCCACAAATTACAATATAACAGAAAGGGGTGGACTATAAGTCCTAGTTAGGAGAGTAACACAAAATATAGAGAGGAATCCCTACCTTTAATAGTCCTAAGGGGAAACAGGAGTTGTAAAAAAGGAGCCATTTGTTTTTGCTTTTCATTTACTACACTTGGTAGCACTAATATGCACTAGCTTAGTAAAGTTGTATTTATTTTTTTAGTTAAGGAAGAGAGTGGTTCAGGTAGGCATTAGTAGCTAGTCCACGGTGCAGAGGTGATATAGGGACAGACCTTACATGAGTTTCTGGTTTGGCTCCTTCATCTACACCCCAGTATCCTTTACCTCTGGATATACCTGGGACAGTGCTCAGTTTAGGTTCAGACCTTCTTAGTAGCTTTGTTCATCTTGGCTAACACAGCAGTATTTCTATAGATATTACATATACTTTTCTGTCTCTCCCTTTCCTTTTTTACAACTCGCGTTTCCCCTTAGGACTATTAAAAGTAGGGCTTCCTCTATATATTTTGTGTTTCTCTCCTAACTACGACTTCTAGTTCACCCCTTTCTAGTTTAAAGGGACACTATAGTCACCTGAACAACTTTAGCTTAATGAAGCAGTTTGAGCCTCACTGCTCAATCCTCTGCCATTTAGGAGTTAAATCCCTTTGTTTATGAACCCTAGTCACACCTCCCTGCATGTGACTTGCACAGCGTTCCATAAACACTTCCTGTAAAGAGAGCCCTATTTAGGCTTACAGTGTACCGTGAACCAAATCTCAGCAGGACTTATAACTACAGTGATTTGTAAAATTGTAACCCTGCCCTGCATAGTTGACAGACCAAAACAAGAGTTCAGGGCTGACTGTTAAATTTGTCCAAGACCCTCTTGCATTCCTTATATACAACTTGGGCAGTCTCCTCTCTTCCTATGAGAAAGAACCAAGAAGCATGCCTGTGAAAGTCGAGACCTTTCAAATGCTCCTGTCTAATCAGATCACAAATTCTGGGCACCACTCACTTATGTTGTCATGGTGACCTTGATTAGTAGAGAAAGTAGGGTAAAATATTTTTTTACAAAACAAAGGTTACATTTCTATAAACAATGAATACTTTTTTTTTTTTAAAGCGTTTTTCTTGTTTGTTTTTTTAAACAATTTTTTATTCCTTTATGGACATTTGATGTAAGCAAGAATAGATAAAAGGTAAACTTCTGACTTTGTGCTATATATATGCTGCTCAAAAAAAATAAAGGGAACACATCAATAACACATCCTATATCTGAATGAATTAAATATTCTTCTGAAATACTTTGTTCTTTACATAGTTGAATGTGCTGACAACAAAATCACACAAAAATTAAAAAAGGGAAATCAAATTTTTCAACCCATGGAGGTCTGGATTTGGAGTCACACTCAAAATTAAAGTGGAAAAACACACTACAGGTTGATACAACTTTGATGTAATGTCCTTAAAACAAGTTAAAATGATGCTCAGTATAGTATGTGTGGCCTCCACATGCCTGTATGACCTCCCTACAACGCCTGTGCATGCTCCTGATGAGGTGGCGGATGGTCTCCTGAGGGATCTCCTACCAGACCTGGACTAAAGCATCTGCCAACTCCTGGACAGTCTGTGGTGCAACATGACGTTGGTGGAGCGAGACATGATGTCCCAGATGTGCTCAATTGGACTCAGGTCTGGGGAACGGGCGGGCCAGTCCATAGTATCAATGCCTTCGTCTTGCAGGAACTGCTGACACACTCCAGTCACGAGGTCTAGCATTGTCTTGCATCAGGAGGAACCCAGGGCCAACTGCACCAGTATATGGTCTCAAAAGGGGTATGAGGATCTCATCTCGGTACCTAATGGCAGTCATGCTACCTCTGGCGAGCACATGGAGGGCTGTGCGGCCCCCTAAAGATATGCCACCCCACACCATTACTGATCCACTGCCAAAACGGTCATGCTGGAGGATGTTGCATGCAGCAGAACGTTCTCCACAGCGTCTCCAGACTGTCACGTCTGTCACATGTGCTCAGTGGGAACCTGCTTTCATCTGTGAAGAGCACAGGGCACCAGTGGCGAATTTGCCAATCTTGGTGTTCTCTGACAAATGTCCTGCACGGTGTTGGGCTGTAAGCACAACCCCCACCTGTGGATGTCGGGCCCTCATGGAGTCTGTTTCTGACCGTTTGAGCAGACACATGCACATTTGTGGCCTGCTGGAGGTAATTTTGCAGGGCTCTAGCAGTGCTCCTCCTGTTCCTCCTTGCACAAAGGCGGAGTTAGCGGTCCTGCTGCTGGGTTGTTGTCCTCCTACGGCCTCCTCCAGGTCTCCTGATGTACTGGCCTGTCTCCTGGTAGCGCCTCCATGCTCTGGACACTACACTGACAGACACAGCAAACCTTCTTCCCACAGCTCGCATTGATGTGCCATCCTGGATGAGCTGCACTACCTGAGCCACTTGTGTGGGTTGTAGACTCCGTCTCATGCTACCACTAGAGTGAAAGCACCGCCAGCATTCAAAAGTGACCAAAACATCAGCCAGGAAGCATAGGAACTGAGAAGTGGTCTGTGGTCACCACCAGCAGGACCACTCCTTTATTGGGGAGTGTCTTGCTAATTGCCTATAATTTCCACCTGTTGTCTATCCCATTTGCACAACAGCATGTGAAATTGATTGTCGCTCAGTGTTGCTTCCTAAGTGGACAGTTTGATTTCACAGAAGTGTGATTGACTTGTTTTTACATTGTGTTGTTTAAGTGTTCTTTATTTTTTTTGAGCAGTGTAGAAATCTAGAATGTGACAGCGAAACGGTTTGGCCCATCTAGTCTGACCAATTTTCTAAATACTTACATTAGTCCCTGGCCTTATCTTATAGTTAGGATAGCCTTATGCCTATCCCACGCATGCTTAACCCCCTTAAGGACCAAACTTCTGGAATAAAGGGAATCATGACATGTCACGTGTCCTTAAGGGGTTAAACTCCCTCACGGTGTTAACCTCTACCACTTTTTGTTGCGGTAGTTTTTTTTTGGTTTTTTTTTTAAATATAGTCTCCTCCTTTACTTTGTTGATTCCCTTTATGTATTTAAATGTTTCTATCATATCCCCCCCGTCTCGTCTTTCCTCCAAGCTATACATGTTAAGTTCCTCTAACCTTTTCTTGTAAGTTTTATCCTGCAATCCATGAAACAGTTTAGTGGCCCTTCTCTGAACTCTCTCTAAAGTATCAATATCCTTCTGGAGATACGGTCTCCAGTACTGGGTACAATACTCCAAGTGAGGTCTAACCAGTGTTCTGTACAATGGTACAAGCATTTCCCTCTTTCTATTGCCAATACCTCTCTATACAACCAAGCATTCTGCTAGCATTTCCTGCTCAATTACATTGTCTACCTATATTTCAAGAAGGATATTGATACTTTAGAGAGAGTTCAGAGAAGGGCTACTAAGCTGGTTCATGCATTGCAGGACCAAAAAAAAAAAAAAAAAACCTTAAAAGGAAAGGTTAAAGGATCTTAGAGGACACTATAGTCACCAGAACAACTACAGCTTATTGAATTTGTTCTGGCGAGTAGAATCATTACCTTCTGGCGTTTTGCTGTAAACACGGTCTTTTCAGAGAAAATGCAGTGTTTACATGACAGCCTAGTGATAACTTCACTGGCCACTCCTCAGATCGCTGTTAGAGATCCTTCCAGGGTCATGGCTGCCAAAAATGCATCCAAACATTCAGTGTCTCCACCATCTGCATGCAGTGAACTTTCCTAATAGAGATTCCAATGAATCTCCTTTACTGAATCAATATTCAGATCATCTCTATAAGGAGATGCTGATTGGCTAGGGCTGTGTTTGAATTGTGCTGGCTCTGCCCCTGATCTGCCTTTGTCAGGCTCAGCCAATCCTATGGGGAAGCATTTGGATTGGATCAGGCTACCACTTCTGCTGATGTCAGCAGACAGTGGGCAGGTCTAAAGTAAACAGGGACAAAGCCAGCAGCTCCAGACTTGAATACAAGTAAGATTTCTATATTTAAGGAGGTATGAGGGGACCAAGGTGGCTAGATGGTGGTTTTAACGCTATAGGGTCAGGAATACATGTTTGTGTTCCTGACGCTATAGTGCTCCTTTAACATGTATAGTTTGGAGGAAAGACTAGACTGGGGATATGATGGAAACATTTAAATACATAAAGGAAATCAACACAGTAAAGGAGGAGACTATATTTAAAAGAAGAAAAACTACCACAACAAGAGGACAACAAGTCTTAAATTAGAGGGGCAAAGGTTTAAAAATAATATCATGAAGTATTACTTTACTGAGAGGGTAGTGGATGCATTGAATAGCCTTCCAGCTGAAGTGGTAGAGGTTAACATAGTAAAGGAGTTTAAGCATGCATGGGATAGGCATAAGGCTATCCTAACTATAAGATAAGGCCAGAGATTAATATAAGTACTTGGAAAATTGGGCAGACTAGATGGGCCGAATGGTTATTAACTGCTGTCACATTCTATGTTTCTATCTTTGAGTAATCTGAAATAATTACTCCTAAATCCCTTTCCTCAGATGTTGAGGTTAGCACTGCATTAAATATTTTATACTCTGCCTTTTGGGTTTTTACACTCAAGAATGCATTATCTTGGACTTATCCACATTAAATGTCTGTAGCCACAGCTCTAACCATTTTTCTTGCTTACCTAAATCATTTGCCATTTGGCTTAACCCTCCTGGAAGATCAACTCTGTTGCAAATCTTTGAATCAACAGCAAAAAGACCAATTAAGATCACAAGATTTTAGAAGTTTATAATTGCTACCAACTGTATAGACCAGGGGTAGGCAACCTTATAGCAGAACTGTGCCGATATAGGATTGTGATGTCCAGTAGCGTGCCGGTCCTATATTTTTTAAATTGAGGCGTGTATGCAGCCGTATTCTGCTTGTGTTATACTGTAATTGCTTTGTATCGTTGTATTTGTGCGTATATGAGCCATTATATTGTATATGTTCAGGAGTAGTTTGTGGTATCAAGTATGATACATATGAATGTGGGCTGTGTATGGGGGCTGCTTGTGGAATTGTGTGTGGATGGATATGTCACATTGCGTGTTTGGTAGTGTGTGGGGCTGTTTGGGGTTTTGTATGGGAGAGGCTGCATGTGGGGTTGTGTGCATGTATGTGGATTGTTAGTGGTGTTGCGTTTGTGTGGATTGTGTGTATGTTTGCTTGTGGGCTGTTGCTGTTCGTATTATTTGTATGAGGGGGCGGTTATTCTGCATTTCTGTGTATATCTAGCAGTGTGGGTGGCTTCCCTGGGTTCCAGTGTTGACCAGGCCAGCCAGGTACAAGTTAAGGACAGGAGCTGCAACAACAACTGCGAGCTGCTCTACTACAGTGTGGATTCCCATTCACAAGTCCTGGGATGAAGTAATCTGAGATCACTTACTCTATGTGCTGCAATGCATAAATTGAGGATTGTCCTTCACCACCTTTTCGTATTAGCCGATATCTGAGGTTTTACTGGGACTCCTGATAGGCCAGAGCCTGTTTGGCTTTAGCAGCCTTGAGTGCCGTGCAAAGACACCTCGAGTGTCGTGCATGGCACTAGTGCCGTAGGTTGCCTACCCCTGGTATAGACGCTCTAAGATCCCTATGTGGTCACCTCACACTCATTACTTTATCTTTGACAGCTTGGAATGTGTACCAAATGCATATCTTTATATTTTTTGTTAGAGCAAATATTTATGTACATTGATTTGTATTCTACATTGCGTTAACTTTTTGATAGATGTGATGTGCATTTATATATCTATTGAAATTATAAAAAACATTAGCGGTTCCAATACAGATACAGCTTAATATGTTAACATTTTGTTAATGATGATTTGCACGAATGCATTCATTACAATTTTTAATTCAATTATTAAATATATATTCTCAATCATTAAAGTCCCAATCAAAATTGGAATAAATACATACATGCAAATCATCACTAATAACATGTTAAACATACTATTAAAGGATCACTATAGGGTCAGGAACACAAACATGAATTCCTGACCCTATAGTGTTAAAACCACCATCTAGCCCTCCTGCCTCCATTAATATAGCAAAATCTTACTGCATTCAAGCCTGAAGCTGTAGAATTGCATGCCTTAGAAAAACAAGCTGTCTGCTGACATCTTCAGAAGTGGTGGCCTGATCCAATCACAATGCTTCCCCATTTTTTTGCTTATTTAAGGGGGTAAGAGGGGCCCTCATGTTTTTTGACATTTAGGGTGAGGAATATGCATTTGTATGACCCTATAGTGTTCCTGTAAAATACTGTCCATTTTGTTATTCACCAGTGCTTATTCTTGCTTGAGAAACATTCATGTACCAGCTAGGTCTTGGTAAACCCTTTATCACAACATTATATGAATTAAATTTTTAAGATTAGAGGGACTTTGATGTTCCAAGCCATCACAATATCTGAATTGGGTACAGCACATGAGTTTAGTGTTCATTATTTTAGTGTTTATTCTTCAATTAGGATATGAAAGGTTTGGAAAACTTTAAAGGAGCACTCTAGGGTCAGGAACACAAACATATATTCCTGACCTTTTAGGGTTAAAACCACCATCTAGCCACCCTGCCCCCCTCTTGCCTCCCTAAACATAGTAAAATCTTATTTGTTTACACGCCTGAAGCAGCTGGCTTTGTCCCGGTTTCCTTTAGACCTGCCACTGCCTGCTGACATCAGCAGAAGTGGTAGCCTGATCCAATCACAATGCCTCCCCGTAGGATTGGCTGAGATTGACAAAAACAGATCAGGGGCAGAGCCAGCACAATTCAAACACAGCCCTGGTCAATCAGCATCTCCTCATAAAGATGAATTGAATCAATGAATCTCTATGAGGAAAGTTCAGTGTCTGCATGCAGTGGGAGGAGACACTGAATGTTTGGATGCATTTTAGGCAGCCATGACCCAGGCAGGATCTCTAACAGCTATCTGAGGAGTGGGCAATGAAGTTATCACTAGGCTGTAATGTAAACACTGCTTTTTTTCTGAAAAGACAGTGTTTACAGCAAAAAGTCTGACGGTAATGATTCCACTCACCAGAACAAATTCAATAAGCTGTAGTTTTTCTGGTGACAATAGTGTCCCTTTAAGCTCTGTGTTGTATACATACAAATTATTGTTTTAATTCTCTCTGGCCTTCACCTCTTGTCTCAACTCCGCATTTTAAAGTGAACATGTCTTGCAAATTTGCACTTACCGGAAATCACTTGAATATATTCTGAATACACCATGTTTCACAAATATACATGGTGTGTTCAATGTGAAATATAGAAATGCACTTTTTTGGGGGTTTTTTTTAATCCTGCATCACCATCTTCAAGCGTTCGCTCAGCCTGCACTCCCCTTTGATTTCCCTAATTGTACAGCACTGCAGAATATGCTAACTAAGCAGACCGGTGTCAAGCAGATCGATTTATTTTTTTGTGGGGTTAACTTTCCACTTCCAAGATAGCGACTGATGTAAAGGTTGAAAGTAGACATACTTACCTGAACACTTTAGTGCTGCCACATTCTCTCTGCCTCAGTCTAAAACACCAGGCAGCCTAAGCTGCCAAGAGTCCACATCACTAAATGTAACCTCAATCATAAGACTACTTCAAGACAACAGGATCCTGCATAGAGGACACTGAACCCACACAATTAATGCTACAGGCAGCTATTGTGCATTGCAAAATAGGCCCATTCTCCCCAGCTGATGTGATATGGCAAAACGAGGATGTGGAAGTTAACACATTTAGCAAAAAAATAATTTTCCAACTGTGGCAAAAAAATATGTTTTTTTCCCCATAAACATTCTTTTTCCATTATCTTTTTGAATAACAGTGTAAAAGGCAATTTAAAGTGTTATGCAAGATTAAATTGCTGTGTTGTGTTTACCGAACTAAAAACGGTTTACCCCGTGTAAAGCACACGTAAACACACCACACAGCAATCTAATCTTGCATAACACTTTATACCGTTTTTAGTTCAGTACTACTAGCCAATGCAGAAATTCTCTTCCTATTTGATCTCTGGCAATGGACAGTAGCACACACACACACACAACCTCTGATTTGAAAGTGAATCACAAAGTAGTTATTGGAACAATATTAAACTTTTCAGTGATTAATGCTGATTTGCAGCATTAATTGGGATGTGTTAAGGGGGGATATATACGGGCTGTTTATGGAAGTTTTTGAACCATACTGCATTGTGTCGGAGTGAAGTTAAAGCTGGTAGTGGATTCATACTTTCACTACAAAGCTGTTGGCACGCCTTTTACTTCTCAATGGGTACAGAAATCAACTGCACAGCCACTCTTAACAAGCTGATGCTTTTAAACCATAATGAATATCCTCACAGGTAGTGGGGGTCTGTGGAACATTTGCAGAGTGGAATTATCAGCAAGGTGAAATTTTGACTCTAGCTTTATGTAAATACTTCTTTCACATCATAATGTTTTCCAAGAATGCACACAAGTAGAGTTAAAAACTTCACAATTAAGTATAAGAAATCCTAATTAAAAAAAAGTATATAATATATAGTGACTTACCTGGAGGTAACTGCATTGGGTTAAAACCTGGCCTCATAAATGGAGGAGGTGGAACTCCTGGTGCAAACCCTGGAGGAGGAATACTAATAGGACCAGGGAAATGAGGTTGCATAGCACCCACTCCCGGAACAGGCTGATGGAGTGGAATTCCTTGAGGCATTGGCATTCCTTGTGGGAGGGTGAGCCCTTGAGGATGAATTCCTTGTGGAAGGGTCAAACCCTGCAGAGGTGGAACTCCCTGTGGCAGTGCCAAACCCTGTGGAGGCGGTAAACCCTGATGGTGTATAGGGGCACTAGTCTGAGGTTGTACCATAGTCATAGCCTGATGAGGTGGAAGTGAGGTCACTGGTTGAGGAGCAGACAATGACTAAAGGGAAAAAAAAAAAAGGGAATATATAAAATTATGGAAAAAAACTGGGGAGACTCTTGAAGACTTGTTTAATACATTTTAGGTCTATGAAAACAGGCACCAGATTTAAAAAAAAGCCAAGATCACCAAAGCTTCAATTCAAAATGAATAAACCATAACAGCTCATTGTAGTGGCAGAAGTAACCTGTGCAGTCCCATGGTAAGATTTCAAACTGTTTTAGCATGGTTTGACAACTTCCACAAATCCCACTGAGTATGGCAATTAGAAATTCACCCCTGATGGGTATTGCTATGGCTTGCAAGGATAGTAAACTTTAAGGTCTGGATAGTAGCATGGGACCTGGGAATATTAAGCTTGTATTAAGCTTGTTCATCAGTAAGTTTGTGTAATTAAAATCTATATATAAAATTTCAGATGTAGACCCCCTCGCTCCCTGTAAGAATAGCCACTGACAAAAGCTCACCTGGAGTTGCTATATAACTGTGAAGAAACATTACAGTTCTGGACAGGCTTTAAGGATGGTATCATTCAGCACACATATGGTATCTCTAATGACAAAAATTAGCTAAAATGTTCTAACGAGTTCATAGGAATTATCAACTAAAATATGAATTGTCAGGAATTTCACATTTTAGAGACCAATTGGGCAAAACAAACCCCCCACATTGGCTAGGTTTCAAGCGGAGATGCATAGAATTAGCATTTCCCAAAAAAAACACAGTTTAGTGAATAGCCTTGTGTGCCTCGTTTACTCATGTTTAGTTGTAAACTATACAGCAATGCCTAGTAATAGTGAATGCATGGTGTACACATAGTAAAGCTGTGAGCAGCCCCCATTCATTTCACTGGAAGGCAATTGTGAGTATACTGTGTGCACAATGTAAAGCACTAGCACAGCACAGGCCATATCCAGCCATGCACAACAGCTAAGTACACAGAAAAGACAAGGACAAACTAAAATAAATATATATGTATAACTTTCTTAAAGGTATACATTTAATATATTGCACAAAAATGAGAAATATTACAAAAGGGTGTGTAAAAGCTATCCTTGAGTGCAACTTTACGTTATAAAGATACAGTTTTACTACACTACAGTGTGACGGTTGTAGATGAAAAAGAAAAAAAAAGGAAGAAAATCTCTCTCACACACTGCAGTCTGGGTGATCCAATGAATTTCCATGAATATGTATTAGCCCTACTTATTTTCTATTAGATCAAATTATTATAATTTTTTTTTTATAAACACCGCAGTTACTTGCAAAATGCTTACCATTGCAGCCAGAGGAGTACGGATGGGAAGAGACAGTAGTGGTAAAGGTTGAGATGCAGGAGAGGCATCATCACTACGTTTATTCTCAGATCCTCCATTCTGAGATACATCATTACTTTCTGCTTTCTTATTAAAGCTTTTCCACTCTGAAATATAGAAATAACCATAAATATTTGCATAAATTAAACGAATATTAAATATGAATACAACACTTAAGGGGCATGTAGAGTGTAAGCAGGGTCCTCATCAACCTTTTGTACCTGTAACATTTTGTAACGGTCTCATTTATTGTTAAATTCCTCCCTTTTATAATATTGTAAAGCTCTGTGACTGGTGCTATAAAAACACCAATAATAAATATCAAGATTTATGTTAGGAATTCTAAAAACATCAAACCACGCACGGCGGGCGCCAAACACACTGCACATTACTAAAAGATGCACAGTATGATGCAGTGAGGGCTTTTATCTGAAGGCAGCAGATGACGTGTCCTGTGAATTATTGACTGCTACCATTAAATCAGTTCCTCTTCCAAGAAAGGGACTGGAGAGAAAGTATAATTCTCTCCCCAGTTCCACTCACCAAAAAGGTGCTGAATTAAAGACAACTGTTGCCCTTTAGTGTAACAACCACTATGACCATGCAAACTAGAACCACATATGTCCTCATACAAATTTAAAAAAAAAAAACACAAACAAACAAACCACTCTTCTGAAGGTTCTGAAGAAACAAATATAGCAAATATTTTGTCCTGATTCATAGGATATCCTCAGAGCCCAGTGAAGGTGTTTACATACACACATACCACTAATTTCATATAAAATTCTGGCAAACAACGTGAGGGTGATAAAGAAATGGCAAAAGTCTGAGAAGAGATGAGACTGCAACCAGTTAATGGGTGACCATATAATTACCTGGACGCAGAGTTTCATTATCCAACATTCCACCTTCACAAAAAGCCTGAAGTTCTTCAGGTTTGACCTTACTCCACGGGATATATGTAACGCCTATCTCTACATCCCAGTATTGCTTAAAGTCTGCTTTAATTCCTTTGTTCAAAGCCCATGCAATCTACAAGAAAAAGTCAACAACTCGTTCATTAAAAAAAAAAAAAAAAATGTAAAGACATTTAAAAAAAAAAAAAAATAAATCCAAAATTATAGCAGGTTAAATAAAACAAATAGTAACGTTAAATGTTGTTTTTAAATGCACTCTAAATATGAAGGGTCATGCGGGACAATATATCATAGTGTCTGCACACGCCAAACCACTTTTCCCCCTGTTTAACTCCTTAAGGAAGGCAGGGGCGTGCTATGCCCTCCTTGGGGACCCGGCTCTAAACGCCGGTGGGCGGCATAGCTGATTTTTTTCCCACTTACCTTATCCCAGGGAGTCCCCCTGCTGCTGATCCGGCCCTCCTGGGCCTCACGATCACACGGACCAAATAACCGTCCGTAGCAGTGCAAGCAGGGAGAGTGCGTGGAATGACAGGAAGTCCCACTGCTACCTGTTACACATAAGGCAAATACACGCTTACAGGCGACTTCTTACCCTCACACCACTGAGGACCGGGCCCAACAACTCCCAAGATGGGCAAGAAGGCAAAAAAACTCAGAACCCTCGCGGGGGAAGGCTCCAGAAGCATTTGCGACCTGCTGCAGCAACCGCGGCCTAGGCCCAAAATGGCGTCGCCAGTGGACTCAACCTGCCCCTCCTCCAAAGATGAAATTCTCGATGCCCCAGACGAATTCCCAAGATCGGAGGGCTCAAAAGTATCCTCGCTGAAGGAAGACCTTCAAGCCCCAGCAACCACGGGTGATATTCAAGCCCTGATGAACAACATCAGAGCCTTCTTTAACTCAGACCTAGACATCATCAGGGAGGACATTTCTATGGTCACGGCCAGAGTGCAAAATGCAGAGAAGTCTGTCTCCTCCATAGCTCAAAGCCAAACGCGCGAAGCAGAGCAGATCCTGCAACTCCAGACTGCACAACATGCCGCCCAACTCCAAATGGAAGACGCGAGAAGGCGCACAAACCTCAAAATTAGAGGCATTGCGGAGTCAGTCGACGACCAAGAACTGCCACATTTTCTACGCCGCCTATTCGCAGCCCTATTGCAACCACGGGTAGCCAAAAACATACAATTGGATGGCTGCTACAGACTAGCCACATCAGCTAGAGCCCCGGCTGGGGTACCTTGAGACGTGATGGTACGTTTCCTTATGCTCCGAGACAAGTTGGCGGTCCAACGAGAGACTAGAAACAACGCACCTTACCTCTTCGAAGATATGCAGCTCCATTTCCCGCAGGACCTATGCCGCTCCACCCTTGGAGAAGATCCCTCCAACGTGTCACGCAAGCACTGAGATCGGCAGGAATCACCTACAAGTGGGGGCCCTTATGAACCCTGATAGCCACGAAGGACAGCCACAACATCTCCTCAAGGGACGAAACTGCAGCTTTCCTGCAAAAGCTGGGTATAGCCCGGCCGGAGACAACCAACTTGGGACACACAGACACTTGGGACGTTTCCACGATTGTTCCATTTATCCCCCGAGCTGGGACCGACACAGGCTAAACCCGCAGGGGACACTTGGTGGCTAGAAAGTCGCAGACAGAGAACCGCATAGTTGTACCCTCTAGTTGCCCATATGTTTAGTTTAGCGTTGAACCCTTCAGTTTAATCGTTTGCTCCCGACAGCATCATGCCGGCCTCAAATTTTCTCAAAAAACATATGTTGGTAGCATATATATATTCCTCAACTGCTCTACCTGTCATGTAATGTCAGCATGCATAATCCTTTTCATGATTCCAAAAAAATGGTGCAGCTTCTTATAACATGTTACTGGAACTTTACTTGAAATGTTTTGATGAGTTGTTTATAACATGTCGATGCTACAATCTGATGCTATTTGCACCTCAAAAATAAAGAATTGAAAAAAAAAACAAACAAAAACCTGTAAAATAAAATATATACTTAGATCATATATATGATCTAAGTGTGTGTGTGTGTGTGTGTGTGTGTGTGTGTGTGTATATATATATATATATATATATATATACACACACACACTGTCTAAGTGTATTTTAATATTAATATATATAAATATAATTCTATATATAGATATAAAATACATGTTGAATGATATTAAATATATAAACGTTTTTTCGTTCTACTGTATTTTGATCAATATATATAGATAAATATCAAAATACATATGTATATATTAAAAAAAAAATATATATATTTTTAATTCATTCTACATATATTTATGTAATATTTTTACATAATTAAGCCATTTTATTCATTATCGTTTTGCGGGACCTGCCTGATAACCCAGGCAGAAAGTCTAGAGAATTTCATTTTCTAGCACTATAGTTAACCCTGTAACTTTCCAAGACATCATAAAACCTGTACATGGGGTTTTACTTGGGAGACTTCGCTGAACACAAATATTAGTGTTTTAAAACGATATCAGTGAAAGTGACTTTTTTTTTTGCATTTTTCTTACACAAACAGCACTTACAAATACGATATAATTCTTTTGATATATTTTACGGTTTTGGAACACTAATATTTGTTTTCAGTGACGTCTCCGGAGTATAACAGTACCCCCTATTGTACATGTTGTTTTCAAAAGTTACAGAGTCAAATATAAGGCTCGTGTTTGTTTTTTCACACTGAAATTCGCCAGATTGGGCCTTTGAGACCATATGGTAGCCCAGGAATGAGAATTAACCCCATGATGGCATTTCATTGCAAAAGTAGACAACCCAAGGTATTGCAAATGGGATATGTCCAGTCTTTTTTAGTAGCCACTTAGTAACAAACACTGGCAAATTACAAAGTAAAAAAACTGATCCAGACTTTCTGGAGAGAGGTCACACAATACTTAAGGAACAACAACATGACGCCCATACCATTGAATCCCAGTTTTCTACTGTTGGGACCCGTACGCAGTGACCCCATACCTAACAGACGCTTCTCTATGATCATAGCAGCGGTGGGCCGCAAAACCATTCTTCAGGTTTGGAACCAGCCGGGCAGTCCAACACTCACTTTATTCTTAACCAAACTTAAGTTCATTTTTAAAATGGAATGGCTTCATACCCTAACCAACAAGGAACTTCTGGTGAAAATTTTCTCACATGGAAATGGTACATTTCTACGCTTGACACCTCCGTCCAAATCAAGAGTTAGAGCAACTTTGGAGTACACGGCATGGTTCTCGACAGAGGTGGTGGCGGGAAGGGATCCATTGGGCGTGCTGCCCAGTGCCACTTCTCCATAAACCTATACACGGCTCCTGGGGGCAGGGATGTCCAGTGGACCGGTAATTGTAAATAGTTATTGACGTTGTAAAAATCTGAGGGGAGGGAGGGCTGAAAGGCAAACCTATATAGATTTAGGGGATGCAGAACAATCAAAGCAAGATAGACATAAAGAGCACACGATGACTAGATAAACATACATAAAGCAAATCTGTTAAATGTAGTAAAGCAGCTAAATTTGTATGACTTCCAATACAAAATGTCATTCTGACATGTACCGCCGACTACATAACCACTCTTTCATTGCTCTACCAACTTAACACACTCAGATACTGCTCACACCTCACGATAAAAACAGCTAACAAAGCCCTTGCACACCACTGCAACAAACACAACCCCACTCCAACACAACATGTTGAAAGCAACACTCCCCAAGGTTATTTGCTTTTTTGTTTTCTGTTATTGTTCTACTTTGACTACAAAAAACTAAACTGGCAGAGAGCGACCATGTCAACCACAACAACATGAAGAAAAACCTCAACAAAATGACTGTCTTTTCCTTTCTGTAATATATAGTTGACATATGTACTATCATATGGCTTTTGCATAAGCCTAAAAATTTTACTTTACCATCCGATCTGCCATTGCAAAAATAAAGATCCAAAAAAAAAACAAAAACTGAAAAATGTTACATGCTATATTTGACCCTGTAGCTTCCCAAAACACCTTAAAACATGTACTTCGGGGGGTACTGTTTGACACGTGAGGCATCACTGAAAACAAATGTGTATTTTATTGCAGTAAAAAGCAAACAGTATGACATTCACAGTTAAAGGACCACTATAGGCTCCCAGTGGTCTGGGTGCCAGGTCCATCTAGGATTAACCCTTACTACTGCTGTAAACTGCTATGATTACAAATGGGTTAATCCAGCCTCTAGTGACTGTCTCATTGACAGCCGCTAGAGGCGCTTCCGACGCCAGCATCCAAAGGAAAGCGTTGAGAATGCTTTCCTATGAGACTTTCTGAATGTGCACGCGATGACGGCAGGAGAAGATTCCCCAGCGCCGAGTGAGCCCGGCGCTGGAAAAAGGTAGGAATTTAACCCCTTCCTCACCCTAGAGGCCAGCGGGAGGGGGACCCAGAGGGTGAGGGGGACCCAAGGACCCTATAGAGCCAGGAAAACGAGTATGTTTTCCTGGCACTATAGTGGTCCTTTAACCCCTTAAGGACACATGACATGTGTGACATGTCAAGATTCCCTTTTATTCCAGAAGTTTGGTCCTTAAGGGGTTAAAATGCAATACAGAACTAAAAAAAAAAATATTCTTAATTTCTCACATTTGTTTAGCTATGAAACATTTAATATGAATAAAATATTAAATATTTGATATTAAATGAAAGCCCTTTTTCGCCTGGATAAAATGATATATAATAAGTGTGCGTGCACTTAATATGAAAAGTGAATAACGGTCGGACATAGAGTCAAATTCCAAGTTTTGTTTACGTTTTATTTTGATCAGAACATGTACATTTGACAGTCCTTAAGGGGTTAATACTTCATATTCACAGGAAGTGTCCTGCTAACCATTGTCACTGCAATAACTCCCTCTTCTCAGTTCCAACATACTTTACAGAGCATTTCCCACACATTCTGGAATTCAGCTTTAACCGCCACAATCATGAGAGATCAGCCCTTAAATGCAAATAGTTAAGCCTGCACTTCAGCTTGCCACTTCATTTAACCATTTCACCATCTGCCAAAGTGATTGTGCCCCACAAAGACCCTAACTTTCTATTCTGCTACTTCCAGAGTACAGCGATATCCCTCACATACACTAATGTAATATGACCCTTAGCATCTTTAAAAATTTGGCAAACATGTCGCTTTCAGTTTTAAAACTGACCCGCTTTCACCATTTTACTCAAATTGAGTCCATGCACTAAATAGTAGCCCCAAACTGCCCTACAATCCTATCATGATGTACCATTTGTAAAAGAAGACAATTTGGGCTATTTAATATAGGGATTGAGACTTCTTTAACAGTCTGCGGAATTTGGCAGTTTTATAATTACATCCATTATAATTACATTCATCTTGAAATTGGGTAATTTCACAAGCTTTGTGTGCACTACTACTTTAACTACAATAGATTTATAATCTGCCACGTCTCTCGGGTACAGCAATGTCCCACGTGTATACTTTTGCTAAGTTTTTGGGCTCAGAGTCACACCCTTGTTGACATGTCTCATTCTTGGCAGAGATGCTGTTTGGTGGCATTGTGTCACCATACTGAACAGTGTCAAACTGTGAATCTAATCCTAGACCTAACTAACCATAACTATGAACTGCTTAGAAAACTGGCTCGTTAGGCTGTGAGCTCCTATTCCTATTACAGAGATCGCTTTTCCTCAAAGGGAGACTCCAGTGCTCAACTAAAATAAATATCAAAATTTTAGTGATATACCCACAATGAAAACATGCATACACTTAACTATACATGTCTCATTGGAGATATATATACACACAGATATACACAAACACCTACATATATCTTGCAAAAGTTGTACATATTGTCTGCAGCCTTCACAAGCTGCACACCCTCTATTTCTCACTTCCCAATGCAGCTCAATAAGAGGTCTTTGCAAAGCAGCTGCTCTGAGTGATTGCCATCTTGAGTTAAGCTCCACTTGAGTTGACCAAACCAGAAAGTAACAGGACGGCTTGTCTGATTAACCTTATTACACAGCCTGGCTGTCAATGTATAAAAGTGCCAATTTCTACTGATGTAAAATGAGAAAGGCGACACTCTTCACATATAAAAAAAAATTAAAAAAAATTTAATTAAGCAAAAGTTGATTTAGGTGGTCTGGAGTGTTCCTTTAACTGGAGTGTTCCTGCGATTAGCTCATAAGGTGAAAGGTGATGAGAGAGAGAGCCCGAGGGCCAATTAATGACGACTGCTGAATTGTCTCATTAGGCAGGCATCAACTATAGCCAATTAGCAACTGATCCTGGAATGCACAGCTGCAGCCGGGCATTAGCTGTAAATCACATTTTAAGACCACTGTGAAAGGCTGTCACAGCAGTCCTATTGTACACAGACTACTGAATGAACCCTATGTCTAAGAACTCACATTTAAATGGGTAGATTTACGTCGAGTTTACATTCTTCATTTTAGAGCATGCAACAAAATAAAAGCACAGTAACATGGAAGATTATCCTGGGGAACAACCCCTAAACTGCTTTGACTGCATGAATGTGTTAATTGTATTGGTAAAAACGTTTAAAACTAACCAGAAGATCAAGTAATACAATTTGTAGTACTCACCTACTGTATCAGATTGTTTAAACCATTTAATACAAAACATTTTGGTATATGTCAAAAGGAAAAATAACTGTTCAAGTCAAAAACAACAAACTTATGGTCTGCAAAGGCCTCTGTAGACCAAAACTTTGCACTTTTTTGTTCTAATAAACCTGCCTTTCAGCAGCAACCCCGAGTGCCTGGACCTAATTTATCTTATCTACTCAATCAACCCTGATAAGCACCTGGATTCTTGAGTATCCCCCGTTTGTGAATTACCAGAAAAGTCAACTTAAAAAAAAACACAAAAAAAACATCTTCTTACAATCTACAAAATACTAGATTTAACCTGAAATTACACCAACATAAATATTTGATTACGATCATTCATATATTAGAGAAAGCGTGTACATACCTTTATTGCCTTCTGGCCTACTTTATAGCTTCCTCTACTCAGTTTATGCAATGCACGATATGCATCAAGTCGGTGAACCATAACAATATAAGCACAGCCTCTGGGAGGAATCATCTGGAAGGAAACACGTGCGTCACGTTAAATTATGGACTATCATTTGTAGTCTGCAATACTATATTTTATTTCCATTAGATTTACTAAAGTAAATTTGAAATTTTTAAGCCAAATAAGTCAAAATTTTTCCATTTTGGCCATAAATTTTAAATGGTCTTTAAATTCTCAGTCGTGTGAATAACCCTGTAAATATTAACATACAAAAATTAGCCCACTACACGTACGCAGCAGAAACAGCTACAGAATAAATCAGCCAAAATACATATAACAAAAGCAAGCAAGAAAAAAAATTAATAGGTTACATGCGCACACATAACAGAAGGTTTTTACAGAAGGTTTTTAGTATCACTCCAATGGTCATTAAATTGCAAGCTCACCTCACCCACCAAGGCATATCTCTTGCCTTTTAGCTGAAAGTAGCATGGTGAATTGTTCGTGTAGGACTCACCTGAGAGGTATGTCTTTATGTGGCAGATGAGCTTGCACTTTAATGGCCAGAGGAGTGGAATAAACCTCCTGTTGCTTAAAACGTTCATAGGGATTTGAGATTTGTGAACAGGCAACCCCCTTTTTTGGCCTTTGTTCTATGTGCCCACCCAATGTGTACCCTATTAAGTGTTAAGTGTGTAGGGGGTTTAGAAAAATACACCGTTCAGACTCAGAGATGCTGCCTTTTAACTGAACGCAGTATACTGTAAATATTAAGTGGTTGATTGTGCAAAGAATTACAGATAAGAACGTTCATGTCTGTTTATCAGCATGCTCTTTAATAACCAAAAATAACACACTGAACTTCACAGACAATCATAACATTAAATATATATGCATATTTGCAATTTAGAAAGGAAGATGACGGATTGATCTAAGCACTGATTGCTCAATAGTTGTACCTTACAATAAAGAATGCATGAGTAGAAACAAATCCCAATATTTTAGGCTTTCTAAAATTGCGCTTTGATTTAGTAGTTAAATACTCACATACTTAATTCCCTGTTCGGCTTCCTGACAGGAGGTTGTGCCTCATCTTTAAAAAATACTTACATTGATTGACTCAATAGGTCCAAATTCTTCTAGAAGGTTTGCAACATCCTGTTGGCTTGTTCGTTTATCTAGTTGACCTACCCAGAGCGTAGTGCTACAAACTGTAAAAGACAGTAAGGGGTGAAAAAAAATAAAAAAATAAAATCAGTACAGAACAAGAGTTGCAGATTTTACACTAGGATAAGAGAATATTTGTCAAATGTCAAGGAATAATCATTTAAAGTGATAATGTATTAAAAAAATTACATTTAAACAGTGTAAAAGAGAACCATTATTACGTACCACTAACTGTTTCTGATTTTATTGGTGGAAGACCTTTTAGCTTGCGCTCCCTATCCCGCCTCTCTTGTGACCGAGATTTGGGTGAGTGCCTTCTCCTGTCACGAGACCTTGATCGGGAACGCCGATGGCGAGATCTTCGGGAACGTGAACTGGACCTTGAGCGCCGTCTTTTTGGTGACCTGGAATAGCAAATTTAAAAAAAAAAAATAAGACTTAGTATAACAAAACATTGGCATAGAGATGGTCCTACAGCCTTTCAGAAAAATTACACACTTTTGCATTTTGCAATTTTTATGCCTACGAGTGGCAGTCAATTTTTTTTTTTTTTTTTTTAAATGCAATTTTCACATTCAACCTCATGATTATGCCCAACATAGTTAAATATTCCTTTAAATAAATATTGTAATGCTATCCTGTAAGAGGAAGCCCATTTGCACAGTATTGCAATAAATGTGCACGGGGACCTTCAATGCTTCATTCTGAAGAAGCATTTGATTGGCTGAAATCATCCCTATGGATGATACCTTATGAAGAATCGGCAACAGCAGCCAAACCAAGACGCCGGTGAATGAAAGAAGTTTCCCTTTATAAGTGGACATTTCATAGGGACACTGACTCTAAAGGCATCAGGAATTTAATTTAATGTTTTAAATGCATTTACACATATACATCATTAGAGTGCTCTTTTAAGCTCAGTTGGCTGAATTCCATTCAAAAGAACTATGCATGTAAAATAGAAAGATCACGCTGTTATAAGAGCACGCAACAAAAATTTATATCTACATTTCATCATTTTACCTGGATGCAGACTTTGGCTCAGGTTGATGGCGTTTATTATCTTGAATGCTTGGCTGTTCGAGTTCCATAGGAGCTTCCTAGAAAGTAAAAAAAAAACAAAAAAAATAAATAAATAAATATATATATATATTTATCATTTGAAAATCTATTAATTATAGGTGTAAATCTTGGTACAATAGTGGTGAACTCATCTGTCAATATAGTAATAACTACACAAAAAAAAGTCCTGCGCTCAAACTCCAAGTACTCTGGGGCGGCAGCAATGACAATAGTACAAATCAACCCCAATACATACAATAAAATTAAAGGGGAAAAAAGTTACTGTCACACTATTCCAAATCCCTATGCATATTTAAAAAAAAAAAAAAATGTAGGTTTTTAGTTTTACTTAAATGGCCATTAGACGTAAGCCCACCTGAAGGTAATTTCCACCCACCATGCATCTTTTTTTGACCATTCCAGATCTTTTAAACAGAATGCACAAGTCTGCTGATTTGCTTTAAATTTAAAAAATTACTTATTTTACACATTTAGGAAACAGGGAAAACATTAATATTGAAAACTAGAAACTGTGCTCCAGGTTACCGGACAGGCCTATTTGCACAAAGCTCTGTCGCCTTAACCCAATAACTCGATCAATTCTGCAGCAAATTTGGAAAAAGTGTAAAGCTCTTGATCTCCAAAAGTATCTGTTTTGACACAGACAAAGACATGGGAGTGGACTGGGGATGCTAAAAGCACCATTCACTTTTAGAACCTTGAGTACTGCAAACTGCTCAAGATATTTAGTGTGACCAATTAACATTAAAGTCCTAGATACTGAATCAAACATGCAGTGTGGGTTATAATGTGTTACCTGGTGAAGCTCTTTCTGCACATGAACTTCATTCTGTGGCATTTGGAAAGGAGGTTGGAAAGGCTGAGGAGATTCTTGAACCACTACTGGATGGGCAATATTGGAGAAAGCCTGTGTAGGAATCATACCAAACCCAAGCATTTGTCCATTAGGAGGCAACTGAGCCTAGAAAATAAATAAAAGGCTCTGTTAGTGAAATGTTTTTGCTCCAAAAAGATCATAGGTGGTGTGCCACTGTAGACCAATTTTTGAAGCCACACCACCTTCTATTAGATTACCAGTACAATAACCTGAAGTCAAGCCACCAACCTTTCCCAAAATACAATAGTTTAAAAATAATAACAAAACACACACAAAGGTCTCCTATAGGAGTCCAAGGCAAGACATTGAATTCAATCACGCACAGTTGGTAAAATAAATATGTGCAGGCTGTTAACCTAAGATTATATGCATTGTTAGTTAGGGCTGTGGCACCCTCACAAGTAAAGATGGAGCACTGATGGGCCTTGCACAGTGTGTAAACAATATACCTGGTGATGCAGAGATTCCTGTGGCATTCCCATCATCATAGGCTGAAACTGCTCCATGTTTGGCATTTGCCCTGGCATCTGGGTAAATGCTGTTTGCATACCTTCTCCTGAAAATGAGCTGCATGGTGAACAGAAAAGAAACCTGTAAGAGTATAATCACTTATAACAACAACCATTCATATTGTGTTCCAAAAATAAAAGTGCTGCATGGAAGAGTAGTTATGTTCAGGTATTATGGAGTTTGGACTAACATTATAATACAAAGCAAGCACACACATTGTCTTGGCTTTATAAAATCAGAAGCAATAGAGATTTTAAACGTCTGGATACAATTCAACATAAATGCTTGAAAAGAACACCAATAGTAGCAGTATTTTATTAAGTCATAAGGCTAATTATGCCTTAAGGGACATGCAACGATGGAACTCTACCGCTTAATAAATTAAAAGGAAATGTTGTAAAGCTATCTGCTTTGAAAAAAGTACAGCTATCATAAGATTCTATCAACAGAATGTTCAGTAATGAAAAATATCCATTAATAATTAATTGCAGCCATAAGACTTGCACACAGCTTAAAAGGACCACAATAGGCACCCAGACCACTTCAGCTCAATGAAGTGGTCTGGGTACCAGTTCCCTCTAGTTTTAACCCTGCAGCTGAAAACATAGTTTCACTGAGGGTTAATCCAGCCTCTAGTGGCTGTCTCACTGAAAGCCGCTAGAGGCGCTTCTGTGATTCTCACTGTGAAAATCAGTCAGAAGACGCTGGACGTCCATATGAAAGCATTAAGTAATTCTGAGTTGACGTCGTCAGGGGGAGGAGAGGTCACCAGCGCAGAGGGAGCCCGGCACTGAAGAAAGTTAAGTGGCTGAAGGGCTTTTAACCCCAACAGCCCAGCGGGAGGGGACCCGAGGGTGGGGGGGACCTAATGACCCTATAGTGCCAGGAAAACAAGTTTGTTTTCCTGGCACTATAGTGGTCATTTAAGCACAACAGTGGTTTATGTGAACCCTATAGGTCTATTTATTCTCTATTCCACAAGTTTCCTTTGGAAGGAAGAATCCGGTTTGTTTTGTGTTGGTTTACAAGAGTCATGTAACAAAACGGCTGTTTCTGCAAATGGAAACAGATTAACTCTTGCAAGGTAAACATCCCTTAAAGGATAAGGCATACTCACAAAGGTGGCTGGGAAGAAGGAGGCGGAGGGCTTGAGGATTCTTTTTTGGAGTCTTCAGTTGCTTCAGGCTCATCATCATAGTCAAATCTGTCAAGTAACTTTAGGAAGAGAAATAAATAATTGAGCACTCAGAGCATTCTTTAACTTATCACATAACCAGAATTAGAAGCTAGATTAAAAAACAAAAACCCAAGGTCGTCCAAAAGCACTAAATTTCTGTGAGCCTCATATTTCAAGAAGCATTGTCTGTGTCCTATAGAAAACACACCCATATAGCGAAATTGTGAACAAAACATGCAGGAAAAGTAACAGCAAGTCAGGTTTAGGATATTATTATTGTTGTATTATGTAATGTGAGGAAACAAAGCTCTATAATAAAGTAAAAAAAAATAATGGTTCAGCAATATTCCACATGTTAACACATGCACACCTTGTCAAACGCAGTTTTCCTTTCTGGCTGGTGAGGTGGAGCATTCAATTGAGAGGTAATGGCCTGAACCTGTGCAAGAACATTTTCATCAATGGCAGGAGATTGTGGTTTGGGAGGCTGCTGGAAAGTCTGAAGTATTTGCTGGAGCTGAATGAAAAGATTAGAGATACACACGTTACATATCCAAGTCTGTTCTACTAATTAAATTGGGTAAAAATAAAAATACAGCCCCCCCTGTCCCCAACATTGAATAATTTAGAGTGGAAGAATTAAAATATACCTGCTGTCCTTGCGTGGTTTGAAATAGTTGGGCAACTGCAGCAAAGGCATCTGGATTCGGTAACTGTGGGACAGACACTGCAGGTTCAAGATTTGCAATTTCTTCAGATGGCTCTGAAGACATTGTGCCAAGGGGAGGTGAAGACCCTGCAAAATAAAGATCTTTAATATATCTGTTTAAAGAGAATACATAATCTGCTGTTAAAAATTCACAACTGGAAGAAAAATACAAAGAATACAAAAACATCCACCTTCTACAAATACCGTATTTTTCGCTCTATAAGATGCACCTTTTTCCTTCTCAAAAGTGAGGGGAAATGTCTGTGCGTCTTAAGGAACGAAAGTGTGCGCACCGCGGTACAGGAACTTCTGTTTCCTGTACCCGGCCAGACTGAAAGGAAGTGCTCACTGAGAGAGCACTTCCTTTCAGAGTCCAGCCCTGAATCTCCTGTACTGCGGTGTGCACTGCTCCGCTCAGCCACGCTACAATAAAGGTAGGAGACCTACTGCTGGGGAACGGGGGTGGTGGGGTGGGGGGTGAGGGGCACTAAGGGATAGGTGTAGGGGTGGTAAGGAACAGAACACTATGGGACCGGGGGGAAGGGGGTGGAGAGAACACCATGGGACAGGGGAGGGAAGTGGGTAGTAAAACTTTTTTTCTTGTTTTCTTACTCTAAAAACTAGGTGCGTCTTAAGGTATAGAGCGAAAACCACGGTAAATTCTTAGAGTTTAAGGGATCATTATACTTTAATTGTAATCAATTCTAAAATAACTTCCATTTTCCTTTAGGGCACTGTTAATAAAAGCCTCAATTATCGCAGGCAGGAGATCCACCTGATGCCTGATGCTGCACCCTTACTCCTTTAACTCATCCACAAACAGCAGACAGCAGATCTGTTTGTCAAAGTATGTTTTGTATACCTGGTAAGAGAAACCGATATTCATGGACACACACCCCCAGAAAGTATATGGATATCCTACCTTCATCGTTGGCAGAGTTATCAGCAAGCATTTCACTTGCAGCCAAAGCTCCTGCTGCCATATCCAACAATGGCTGAATGATTTCAATCTTAAATACGCCATTCTTCTGCCAGAGGTTCAACACGCGGACAATCTTACTCTATAAAACCATGACAGAATAAATAACATGTATGCATTTTATACACTAAAAGACTCACTGCAAAGCTTCCTTAATTCATACTATGTTAACAATATAACAGTCCATGAAAGCTGCCATATAAACGTAAGTGCGAAAACAAATATGGCTCCTAAGGCAGGCTATCTGAATTGCTTTTCGTATATGTGCAGCTTCTCAAACACTTCTATACAGCCCATTGCAGATACACTAGACCCTGCTAATTAGTGAACACAGTCAGGGAACACTAACAAATTCATACTATTGTTCTCCATGTCCATAACTGCTCTATGGTAAAGAGGAGCAGGTTAAGGTGATCAATGTTTTACTAGTGCACTGTTTAAAATCGCACGTTCTGCAGTTTCCTGGTGTAAAGACTGGATGCTGTATCGCTGGTTTGAGAGGTGTAACTCTGCAGGCACCTACAGTTTGGCCCAACTGTTTAACTTTTAAAGTTGCCTTAAACAGAAATGATCAGCCACAGGCGCTAGAAGGAGATTAGCCCAGTTCCATCAACCAATTACTGCCATTCAAGCTTGGACAGTGATTAGACGTTTGACTTATCAGAAGCACAGACTGGCCAGGCTTAGGAGAGTCCATGTTTTGCTAAATCCTAAATCAATTAATCTATTTGACATGAACCAGAGATAAAGCTAGGGATCGACCGATATTGATTTTTTAGAGCCAATACCGATATTCTGTGAACTTTCAGGCCGATAGCCGATATAATTTGCCGATATTCTGTACATTTACCACTTTGGAAAATAAAAACTATTTCTAAAGGTAAATGCACAAAATATACATGCCACGTGTAGTGGATGCAGTGTGTTTAGACAGGGGAGCTGTGTATGTTTGTGTAGTGTGTGTGTAGGGGATGCAGTGTTTGTGTAGTGTGTGTGTAGGGGATGCAGTGTTTGTGTAGTGTGTGTGTAGGGGATGCAGTGTTTGTGTAGTGTGTGTGTAGGGGATGCAGTGTTTGTGTAGTGTGTGTGTAGGGGATGCAGTGTTTGTGTAGTGTGTGTGTAGTGGATGCAGTGTGTGTTTGTGTAGTGTGAGTGTTGTGGATGCAGTGTGTGTTTGTGTAGTGTGAGTGTTGTGGATGCAGTGTGTGTTTGTGTAGTGTGAGTGTTGTGGATGCAGTGTGTGTTTGTGTAGTGGATGCAGTGTGTGTTTGTGTAGTGTGTTTGTGTAGTGTGTTTGTGTAGTGTGTTTGTGTAGTGTGTTTGTGTAGTGTGTTTGTGTAGTGTGTTTGTGTAGTGTGTTTGTGTAGTGTGTTTGTGTAGTGTGTTTGTGTAGTGTGTTTGTGTAGTGTGTTTGTGTAGTGTGTTTGTGTAGTGTGTTTGTGTAGTGTGTTTGTGTAGTGTGTTTGTGTAGTGTGTTTGTGTAGTGTGTTTGTGTAGTGTGTTTGTGTAGTGTGTTTGTGTAGTGTGTTTGTGTAGTGTGTTTGTGTAGTGTGTTTGTGTAGTGTGTGGGTAGTGTGCGCTGTATATACAAAGTGAATGCTGTATATACTAAATGCAAAGTGTGTGTGTTTGTGTAGTGTGTGTATATAAGGAATGCAGAGTGTGTGTATTTGTGTAGTGTGTGTATAGTGAATGTAGTCTGTTTATATAATGCAGAGTGTGTGTGTTTGTATAGTGTGTGTATATAATGCAGAGTGTGTGTGTAGTGTGCATTATATAAACACACTACACAAACACACACTGAATTATATAAACACACTACACAAACACACACTGAATTATATAAACACACTACACAAACACACACTGAATTATATAAACACACTACACAAACACACTGTGTATATAATGCAGTGTTTATATAATGTAGTGTGTATAATGCAGTGTGTTTGTATAGTGTGTGTATAATGCAGTGTGTTTGTATAGTGTGTATAATGCAGTGTGTTTGTATAGTGTGTGTGTATATATAATGCAGTGTGTGTTTGTATAGTGTGTGTTTGTATAGTGTGTGTTTGTATAGTGTGTGTTTGTATAGTGTGTGTTTGTATAGTGTGTGTTTGTATAGTGTGTGTTTGTATAGTGTGTGTTTGTATAGTGTGTGTTTGTATAGTGTGTGTCTATACAAACACACTGCATTATTATACACACACACACTGCATTATTATACACACACACACTGCATTATTATACACACACACACTGCATTATTATACACACACACACTGCATTATTATACACACACACACACTGCATTATTATACACACACACACACTGCATTATTATACACACACACACACTGCATTATTATACACACACACACACTGCATTATTATACACACACACACACTGCATTATTATACACACACACACACACACTGCATTATTATACACACACACACACACTGCATTATTATACACACACTGCATTATATAAACACACTATTCAAACACACTGAATTATATACACAGTGTGTTTGTGTAGTGTATGTGTATAATAATAGTGTATGTGTGTGAGGGGGCATTTTTATTAATTTTTTTTTATATTAAATTAATTTTTTTTTATATGTTTAATTATTAATTTTTTGTTGTCCCCCCTCCCTGTTTGTTGCCTTGCCAGGGAGGGGGGTCCAGTCAGTGGCATTGGCTTAGCAGGGGGGGGGCGGGCAGCAAGCGTTTACTCACCTCCGTGCAGCTCCTCCAGCTTCCCAGTGTAAATCTCGCGAGACCCGCGGCCGTCAGAGCTGGCCGCGGGTCTCGCGAGATTTACACTGGGGAGCTGGAGGAGCTGCTGGGAGGTGAGTAAACGCTTGCTGCCCGCCCCCCCAGGACCGCCGGGCTTGTAATGAGCCTGGCGGTCCTGGGAGGTATTATCGGCAATATCGGTATCCCTATTGGCCGATACCAATATTGCCGAAAATACCGAATATCGGCCGATTATATCGGTAAAACCGATAATCGGTCGATCCCTAGATAAAGCACACAAAGACTGCATCAAAACGAACAAAAAGCCTCATACATCTTATAAAGTTAACTTTTAAAATCGTGACGTTCTAACTAATGAGTTGATTGGGGTGCAATACAACTCTTATCCAAATATTGGAATGACAACCATTTATTACATGTTTACCCACACACTATGTACCTCTCCACAAGATCGTTTGGCGGCACATTCCCATTTAAACAATTCCTTAAATATTATACAGTGTAAACAATTTCGTAAAAACCTTTTTTAAATCAAAAACATTATCTTACTTACAGAAAAGTATAAGATTTAATTAGCAAACAGTTTTATTAAGATTTCAGTAAGCTGTAAACCATGCTGTTAAAGCCTTAAATCTACCTTGTCTTCTGTGGGACAGAGATATAAACACTGGAATGTTGCAGTTAAGTTCTTAATAAAGCGTGGACCGAACACATCTTTATCTATACCAAACTGATGCCGAGACTGACGAACAATTGAGTCAATAACATATAATCCAGGAACTTTGTATTCGGGCCTGCACTGTAAAAAAAAAAAAAAAAAAAAAAGAACTTAATATTTTCCCTCACTGGATTTTCTCATAAATGTAGGTAAGCAGGCATTAGAGAAAGGGAGCAAAGATGTTCTATTTTATAAAAAGAATGACATGTTACTATGGCACTAAAGGAAAATTAACAATATTATTTTAAAATTTTGCATTTGCCAAGTCTGTTAACTATATTATAAAAAATAAATAAATTGAGATATGCTCCATACATATTCTGATTTGCATAAAATACTACTTTACATACATATTTTTTCATTGTCTTTTTTTGTTGTTGTTTCAACAACATTAATATATACAATCAAGTAGTCTTTGGTGTGTTACACGCAGAGTCTCACTTAATCCATGTTCTACAACCTGTTATAAAGTTAGGTGTCAATATCCTTTGTTAAAAGGATAATTACATGCCCTGTGCTCTGCATCCTCTGTAAGCAATGCTTATTTATGTTAATAAACAATGACTGAAACACAAAATAAGCAGTTCTATTTACACCATCCTTTCCCTTTATAAGAAACAATAATTGCCATTCATAGGAGCAGATCATTGTATAACCAATCACAGGGCGTGGTTTGGCTTTTATTTTTCACACTGGATGTTAATGAACAAAAACTGTTTATTTAGGCTACACACATCACCATAAACTGATATATGCAAACTTAAAACATCCAGGCCAGGTTCCATTTAACAGAGCTTTAAATAGTGGGCAAACTTTGCTATTTTATATTCAGAAGTTGAAATTTATATAAACAGTGCTCCTCATAGAAGGGAGATAATACATTAGTTCTAGCTCTTCCAATAAGCAGCAGCAACGATCACAAAAATGTGTTACCTTTTTGATGAACTTCTCCACAATCTGCACTACATGCTTGTAAAGCTGTAGAGGGGAAAAAAATACCAGATTTTAGTTTTATACTAATAAATGGAAAAGTGAACCCACATGTAAGATATAGATATAATAATTTAAGCCCCCACAGGGAATTTAAAGTCATAGCAAAACAGTGTGCTCATTTTCAAAATTTCCCTTCCTTACTACATAAATTCCTACCTTTTCTCAGTTAAGCAATCCTCTTTTTTCCCCAGCCAAAACTTCCTTGTTTGCGCAGGGTAGTGAAAAATCAAATGTTTCTCATAGTGAGGCATTGTGAACAAAGAGCATAAAACATCTTGTGAAAACGCAAACAGTTTGGTGAACATACCTGAAGATCAAGACCTACACAAAAATATATTTTAGTAGGTTGCTGGCGAGAGCAAAACTTTGCACCTTAGTAAGGCGATAAGACTTATCCTCTACTTTTCCTGCAAGTCCTAAAGTAACCATTATGATAGAATGTAGGATAGGGTCTAGATCGATCTCAAGAAATATGAGGGGAGACTGAGATAGAAAGTCAGAGGACCTATGGCTAGAGCTGCAGATATAGTCATTTAACAGCAGATAATCTGTGCACCAAAACACTTTAGCTCAATGAAGTGGTTTCGGTGCTTAGACTGTACTATTAAAAAATAAAATTGCGTCACTTGTTTCAGTTGAGTGCTTCTTTACTTTACACATACCATCTCGATGCCAAAATTGGTGTATGTATTATCAAAGTTTACAAGATATCTGAATGACAAACTGAACAAAATACTACTGAAAGCACGAGGTAGACTACAATGCATTTAAAATGTTGAGTTTGTTAAGTTTCAAAACTTTTAATTGCTCACCTCAGGGTGTACTGTGAGCTGGTGAAAGTTATAATGAGCTTTTAACTATGCAGCCAGCACTGGGAGCATGCATTCAAGGGCAAGTCTAAATCTAAACTCCCACTCTGTGTGCACTCCTTCCTATATCCCAACATTAATCCCTTCCCTCCATTATCCACCCTCCTCTAACTCCCTGGCAGAGAGCATGCACTCTGAAGCTGTAAATATGTCCATTTAAATGCTTTTCTATGAGAAGCATTTGATTGGACCACTGAGAGGAGAGCATTTGATTGGACCACTGTGAAGTTCTCCTTTTACATATGAAGTAAGGGGACGGAGGTTGGCATGCTAATATTTGGGAAAAAGGGCAATAAAATACCATTATAATAAAAAAAGGTCAGAGTAACCATTCAATTATTTAAACCAAATGTTCTTTATTTTCTTCCCCACGGAAACCCAAAATTACATACATGGAAAGAACATGGCGAACCATTTTTCAATTTTAGAATGAACCCAGTGACCCAATTTTTAAGTGTAAAATAATTATCAAAATATCACAATTGGTGGTCTATTCACAATGTCAAGGGAGTCGATTTTGCACTGGAGAAGGCTGTAATGCTACAGTAAACAATATATACCGGAGCAGAGGATAAATAAGATGTGTCTCACCCAACCATTGCAAATGGATTCAAACAACCTGGGGATCCAGTTCTTTAACCCCTTAAGGACCGCTGACGGTTCAGGACCGTCAGCGGTAAAACGTGCGTTTGGACCGCTGACGGTCCTGAACCGTCATAACGGTTTTGGGCAACTTACCTGATCGCCGCCGGTCCCACGGCGGCGATCAGCTCTCCTCCCGGTCCAGGGGGACTGCCTGTCTGCCCGGGCAGTCCCCCCTCGGCAGATCAGGACCCCACGGCCATGTGATCACTCGATCACATGACCGCAATAGGGGTCTGTGTATCTGCCTGCAGGGGGACTGTCTGTGCTGACAGGCAGTCTCCCTGCATATGTAAAATCATAAAATAAAGTGTAAAACAAAAAAATCAGTGTAAAAAAAATAATATGTATATATATATATGATATATATACACATGTATTATATCTATATATACCTATATATAATATATGTATATATATATATCATATATATAATGTCACACTAAGTGTATTTTTATATACGTATATTAATCTAAAAATACACTTATATTTAAATTACACACGAATATATACAATATATATAATAACTATATATGGTATATATATATTATAAAATACAAATAATATGTTAATAAAAATAAATAACAAAAAATAAAAATAATTTTTAATAATTAAAAAAAATTATATATATATATTCAATTTTAGTCTAACAGTATTTTGATATTGATATATATTTATATCAAAATACACTTAGAATGTAATGATATATATATCTATGTATAAATAAATAAAAATAATACGAAATATACATATGTCCACATACATAATTACATAAATAATTTCATAAATATACACGTAGACGTCAAATATATAAATATGTATATATATATTAAAATTCTACGTGCATATTTATGTAATATTTTTACCTAATTAAGTAATTTTAATGATTGCAATTTGAGGGACCTGCCTGCCAACCCAGGCCAAAAGTCCAGATAATTTAATTTGCTAGCACTGTGTTTAACCCTGTAACTTTCTATGACACCCTAAATCCTGTACATGGGGGTACTGTTTTACTCGGGAGACTTCGCTGAACACAAATATTAGTGTTTCAAAACAGTAAAACATATCACAGCGATGATATTGTCAGTGAAAGTGAAGTTTTTTGCATTTTTCACACACAAACAGCTCTTTCACTGAGGATATTATTGCTGTGATATTTGTGATATTTTACTTTTCTGATACACTAATATTTGTGTTCAGCGAAGTCTCCTGAGTATAACAGTACCCCACATGTAGAGGTTTTATAGTGTTTGTGAAAGTTACAGGGTCAAATATAAGGCTTGATTTTACTTTTTTTTTTTTTTTTATTGAAATTTGTCAGATTGGTTAGGTTGCCTTTGAGAGCGTATGGTAGCCAAGGAATGAGAATTACCCCCATGATGGCATACCATTTGCAAAAGAAGACAACCCAAGGTATTGCAAATGGGGTATGTTCAGCCATTTTTAGTAGCCACTTAGTCACAAACACCGGCCAAAGTTAGCGTTTTTGCATTTTTAACACACAAACAAATATAAATGCTAACTTTGGCCAGTGTTTGTGACTAGGTGGCTACTAAAAAAGACTGGACATACCCCATTTTGAATACCCTGGGTTGTCTACTTTAAAAAATATGTACATGTTAGGTGTGTTTCGGGGATTTATGACAGATAACGGTGTAACAATGTCACTATTGATACATTTAAAATATATATATATTGAAACAGCAATTTCCTACTTGTATTTATAGGCCTATAACTTGCAAAAAAAGCAATAAAGCATGTAAACACTGGGTGTTTTTAAACTCGGGACAAAATTTTGAATCTATTTAGCAGTTTTTTTCATTAGCTTTTGTAGATAAGTAAAAGATTTTTCCAGTAAAAGTCCAAAAACATGTTTTTTTTTATTTTTCACCATTTTTTTTTTTTCTTTTTTTTTTTAAATACAATATATGACATAATATAAATACTGGTATGTAAAGAAAGCCCTTCTTGTCGTGAAAAAAACAATATATAACTTGTATGGGAACCGTAAATGAGAGAGCGGAAAATTACAGCTAAACACAAACACCACAAAAGTGTTAAAACTGCTCTGGTCCTTAACGTACAAACATCGCAAAAACGGGCCGGTCCTTAAGTGGTTAATCAGGAGTTAAAAATACAAACAACAAATACTTTAATACGCCATTGCAAGTGCATTAGTTCCTTACCTTAATGGCTTTGATAGCAGATTTGGTAATAAGAATCATTTTTGCTCGGGATATTGGTGGCTTCATATCCATGAGCGAAAAGAGCTGGAAATGAAAATCATAACATTAGATCCAACTTTAAACCCAGGGAAACTCAGAGATCCTACACAATGGAATTTATTTACTAAACAGATAACTGGCGAATTGGAAATTAATTTGAGAAACTAAAACTAACATAGCCAAGTTGGAAAGGGTGTAAAATTAGATACATTTTCCAAAGATACTATCTTGCTCTGAATTATGCAAGTCTGCAGGAGTATTGGTCATGAACCACTTGTGTTCGCAGGTACATCTAAATATATAAGGGCTGTTTCACAAATCAATTTCCCAGTGTTATTTGGCTCTTTTGCGAAGTAAATTTAAGGAAAATCATTAAAATAAGATATACAGTTAGAAAAACGCCATTTAGGCCTGTTTTTTGGGGGTTCTTTTCACTTCAAACAAGGGCAAAGGTTTTATAATAAGAGTCAAATCATTTGGCTGCCAAGCCTGAGAATCCATATTTTTATTTTGTAAAGCTTGAGCAGGCATACTGGATCTTAGTTAACACACAGAAGAAACGTAGGCTTGTATGGCTTTCAGGAGATGGTTGTACAAAAAAAACAAACAACAATCATAACATGCAGTAAACACCAGATCGTAGAGGCAGCGAGGCAACATGAGGAATTCTACTCTTTGCACAGTAGGTCTAGGTTGATAAAACGTTGTTACAGATGTGAAATGCTTTCATCCCCTTCCATCCAGCATATCGGCAATTTGTCTGGCCCCCACCCCGTTTTCATTTTCTGCCATTTGAATAGAACTAGTTACCTGTACAATGTGGGGTCAGTGAAATGATTTTTGTCTGGTATATGTTACTTTATATACTAATTTTGAGCAATAAACCTGTGCTTTTATGGTCTCTTCTTGTGATATTGAAGGAAAAATTTCTTTGTGCAGTATCCTGAGAGGTTATGAACCTAAAAATAGCTTCCTGACCCCCGTCTAATCTACAATCACAAATTGTGCTTGTTCTGTCTACTGCTTGCCTCTTAAACTCTAACAGGTGCAGAGCAGGCTCAAATGCCTTAAATTGATGTATATTTTGTAACTTACAAGGAGTAAAACATTGCATGTATTATGATAAAGTCAACTCCTATTTAAGGCAGTTGAGCTTCCTACACACTTATTCCTGTCTTTATCCACATTTGCGTAAACTATGTTTAACTTGCAGTGTATTTCAATTAAGTGCATGACAAACTACTTGATGAGAATGGGCTTATTTGCAGCACTTTCATTGTAAACTGTGGGATGACCAGGATTGACTGATAACAAAACAGGTTATTTACAATTTTGGGGATCAGTAGCAAACAAGTGGCATTCCGTGGTAAGCATCTAATTTGTTTTAAAGGGACACTATAGCAAAAAAAAAAAAAAAACAAAAAAAAAAAAACAACTGTGTAATAAAGCAGTTTTAGTGTATAGATGACACCCCTGCAGTCTCACTGCTCAATTCTCTACCTCCCTGCATATTACTTAGTCTTCTTGTAACACTTCCATTACATGTTTATACTTCCTTTATTGCACAGTCTGTTTAATTTAGAATGTCTTATCTGCTGCTTTGTTAAAGGGACACTGTAGGCACCCAGACCACTTCAGCTCATTGAAGTAGTCTGGGTGCAATGTCTCTTAACCCCACAGTGGTAATTACCTCTGAGGGTTAACTCCTCCTGTACTGGCTGTCTACCAGAATCTAAACGGACCTTTAGTCCTTTATCGGACGTCCTCACAGTCTGCATGAGGACCTGCAGCTTCAGATTGTTCCCCATAGGAAAGCATTGATTAATGCCATTGCCGTGAATGCGCATTAGGTCTCCCTCAACTTATACTCGAGTCACTGTCTGTAGTATGGCAACTTACATTGCCATAATACAGACTGGGGGCTGCAGAGAGCGTTTACTTACCTCTCCTGCAGCTCCCTTCTCCTCCGCGCCGGTCTGGTCAGCTCCCTCTGCAAGTCCCAGTGTAAGTCTTGCGAGAGCAGCGCTATGACCCCGCGGCTCTCGCGAGACTTACACTGGGACTTGCAGAGGGAGCTGACCGGACCAGCGCGGAGGAGAAGGGAGCTGACAGGAGCCGCAGGAGAGGTAAGCGCTTTCTGCCAGCCCCCCTCCACTGAACTGCCAATGCCACTGGACCACCAGGGAGTGAGAGCCCCCTCCCTGCCATGTATCAAGCAGGGAGGGGGGACGAAAAAAAATATATATAAATAATAAAAAAAAAATTTAAAAAAAATGCCCCCCCCCCCCCAAGGCTCTGCAACACATACACAAACACACACTGAAAATAAATATTCAATTAATATAATTTTTTTAGGATCTAATTTTATTTAGAAATGTACCAGTAGCTGCTGCATTTCCCACCCTAGTCTTCTACTCGAGTCAATAAGTTTTCCCAGTTTTTTGGGGCTTATACGGTGTATATATATATATATATATATATATATATATATATATATATATATATATATATATATATATTCTCAAATGTTATTGTTAATTAGTAGGTTGTGTTTGTTACACTGGAAGATATGTAGAGCATAAAAGGCATTTTGAAAAGTTAGCCACGAGGATTATCCACACAGGAAATAAAGTCAAATCTGCTCTGTATAACACAGTAGTCGTATTTGGCACTGATAATTACCCACACATTAGCCAAAGACACCGGTTGTGTGCACACAAGTGTTATAGGTCTATTTTAACCACTGCCGTCATGCAGCGCATGGTTTTAACCAAGAGCATTTTCACACTTTTTATTCAACCATTTTCCACCAACTTTTGTCAATGTTATTTTTAAACACACAGAATTTCACAGAAACGCATCTCTACCTTTAGTATATGACAGGGTCCTTCAGCCATATACCAACACATTGGGGTCAGGCAGTGTTTGAAAACAGTCTCTATAGTTTTCTCTGCCTGCACAGAAGCAGGGCAAACCACAGAGACAAACTGTTCGTTTTCAAATACGGTCTGACCCAAGGTGCACATCTAATATAGTATTTTACCAGGAAAAGTACATTCAGATTACTCTGGTTTCCATGTACGTCCTGGAGATGTTACTTTTGCCCAACAACCAACAGATGCTTTGTCTTGTCTGAAATTGATAATGACGTGATTAGCTAAATCTTTAATATTCTTTTGCAAGAAAAATCTGCCTCATGAAAAAGGATAACAGGAGTTATGGGTGATTTTTGTTTTATCCAATGGTGTGAGTTCCAGAGAAGTTGCCCATTAATAACCACTAAGCAGGTTGTAATCTTTGTAATTGTACACTGTGTGGGGGCAAAGGCATTTACTTCCAGATACTAGTCTTACATGTGCAGGTAGTCTCCATAGTTTAATGTTGAGGACAGTCACAGACACTTCTGCCTACAGTAGACCGATTACATATAAAATTAATATCTGCATTGCAACTGCAGCTGACTGACAATTGAGATGAGTGCTGATGCAATCAGTGCCCTCCTGCAACCTGATAAGGTGAACCTGAGCACAGAAGCTGCCCCTGTAACATTGCAAATAAAAAACAGTCAGGGTCATTCACCAAGTGAGAACGTAAGACCAGAATAGCCAAACTAAAAACAGCATTGACAGAGATTTTTCTAATTTAGCCTAAATTATGAAACCCACTTGAAGTCCAAATCAATTCTCACTTTAGTGAATAATCCAGAGTAAGTCCGCGAGTCTACCCTCAGGCACCATTTTATACTTATGTTAAATTACGGTGTATATTTTTAGAATTCTTGTAAAGGACATCTAAATTAAGTAGTCTGGGTACAGTGGCCCAGTGGCCCTGTACTTTACATTGCAGGGTTAAACACACATCTAGTGACAGTCTCCAAGATAATGACAAGAAGGTCTTCCTCTACAACGACCAAGTAAAACAGTCAGGTGACCAAATGATCAAATCATTGAATTCAATGCTTTTCCATGAGAAATATTTAGATGTGCAGTCCCCAATTCTCCTTGCATCATCCAATTGAAAGGAAAGCTGCGCAGTAAGCAGTGCACAGGGAGTCTCATCACTGGAGTAAAGGTAAGTTAAAGGTACACTATAGTCACCAGAACAACTACAGCTTATTGAATTTTTTCTGTTGAGTAGAATAATTACCTTCAGGCTTTTTGCTGTAAACACTGTCTTTTCAGAGAAAATGCAGTGTTTACATTACAGCCTAGTGATAACTTCACTGGCCACTCCTCAGATGGCTGTTAAAGATCCTTCCTAGGTCATTGCTGCCTAAAATGCATCCAAACATTCAGTATCTCCTTCCTCTGCATGCAGACACTGAACTTTCCTCATAGAGATTCATTGATTCAATTCATCTCTATGAGGAGATGCTGATTGGCCAGGGCTGTGTTTGAATCATGCTGGCTCCGCCCCTGATCTGCCTCTTTGTCAGTCTCAGCCAATCCTATGGGGAAGCATTGTGATTGGATCAGGCCACCACTTCTGATGTCAGCAGACTGCTTTTTTTTCCTGAGGCAAACAGCATGCAGAGTTACAGCTTCTGGCTTGAATACAGTAAGATTTTGCTATATTTATGGAGGCATGAGGGGCCCCGGGGGGCTAGATGGTGGTGTTAACACTATAGGGTCAGGAATACAGGTTTGTGTTCCTGACCCTATAGTGATCCTTTAAACTATATTTCTATTGCAATTGGGACGGGGGCGCCACATAACTACGGACTAAGACAGGGCTCGACAAATCCTAGGTGCCACGTCTAAGAATTTTGCCCAGGTGTCTGGGTATTTGTCAGCCTGTTGAACACTGCTTGCACCGTTGCCTGTCAATGCACTTGACCTAATGTGCAGTGGCGGAACTATATGGGTTGCTGAGGTCGCAAATGCGTCAAGGCCCTTAAATGTTCTGTCTGTCATGTGGGTCCCAAGGGTTGGCCATATTACAGCACCAACAAGACAAGCAATTGAGGCAGCGGCGAGGGAGCAATAATCTTCATGTTCTTCTTGCTCTGCTCCATTGCGCACCACGCTGTGCCCCCCACATCACTAAAAGGCAAGCGATGGAACAGAACTAGAAGAGCTTGAAGATTACAGGATCAAAGCAGCTCCAATTGAGTAAGGATCCATCCAGCTCTCCCAAAGGTAGGAAGGATGAGTGGACGTAAATTAAAATAAAACAATTTGTGAGTGTGTGAGTGACTTCTGTGTGTTTGTATTGACAACTAGTTTTTTCTTTAAAGAGACACATTAGGCACCCAGACCACTTCAGTTAATTGAAGTGGTCTGGGTGCTGTGACCTGTTCGCTCTTAGTGCAGCAATGTAAAACATTGCAGTTCCAGAGAAGCCCGCCCACTGTGGCTGTCTAAGACAGCTACTAGAGGGCTTCCGGAATCCAAACGGACTTTTGGTCCTTTATCTGAAGCTGGACATCCTCATGGACCTCCAGTGTCAGTTGTCCACATAAAAAGGCGTTGCATAATGCTTTCCTATGCGGAGGTCTAATGCGCGCGCAGCTATTGCCGCGCATGCGCTTTAGGTCTCTCCCACCGGCTTAAGTTGGCAGGGGAGGAGCGTGGGCGGAGCCTGACCAAGCGCCGAGGGACATCGGCGCTGGATTCAGGTAAGTGGCTGATGGGGTTTTAACCCCTTGAGCCCCGCAGGAGGGGATGGCCTATTGCACTTATAGTGCCAGAAAAAGAGCTTTGTTTTCCTAGCACTATTGGATCCCATTAACTGTACAAAATGTATCTGTAAAGATATCTTATATTGCCCATATAATAGTCCTCATAACACCATAAGAGTTTTGAATTGCTCTGTTATTTTATGATGATACAATGTTTCCTTAATGAGCACATTGCCATGCAACAGTAACTTACACAGAACTATCAAATGGAGCCTCAGGGCAGACTCACAGAGGCACATGATTCTATACAAGAAGCTACTTTCAAGAGGAAATATTGCTTCTCAGGTTTTTCATATTAAGGTTTATCTGCACATCTATCCTGTAACTGATGGTCTGCATCTTGGCTCCCTGTCAATCAGTTATAAATGTTGCTTTTCTGCCAATGAACCGGTTAGTTAAAAAATTATAATGTGAACAATGTGGGAGTTTTAAAGGTCTAGTCACTAAAGTGAGAATTGCCAGAAATGTAAAGGTACACTAGTCACCAAAACAACTTTAGCTTAATGAAGCTGTTATGATGTATAGATCATGTCCTGCAGTCTCACTGCTCAATTCTCTGCAATTTAAGAGATAAGTCACTTTGTTTATCCAACTCTAGTTGCACCGCCTTGTATGTAACTGACACGTGCTTCCAAAACACTTCCTGTAAAGAGAGATTTAATATAAAAACTTCCTTTATTGCAGCGTCATTTAAATTTTATTTCATCTCCTGCTCAGACAGTGGCCTGCTAGAGCATGCAGAAGCCTTCCATACGTGTTTAAAGGACCACTATGGGCACCCAGACAACTTCCGCTCAATGAAGTTGTCTGAGTGCTAGGTCCCCCTAGTTTTAACCCTGCAGCTGAAAACATAGCCGTTTACATTAAAGGGACACTATAGTCACCAGTGCAACTACATGTATTCCTGACCCTAGGGGCAAAGAATTGAGAAGTGAAATCATGATCTATATACCGTAACTGCTTCATTAAGCTAGAGTTCTTTTGTGACTATAGTGTCCCTTTATGTGTGCATACTATGGAAAATGTTTGCAGAGATCAGATATATACCAAAAACTATTTGGGGGGGGGGGGGGAAATACACTGCCATAATCCTGGTTATAGCAATACTGCAGTGTGGACTAAAGGGACACTAATAGGATTGAAAATACATAAACACACGGCTCTGTCACACAAGCAATGTAAATTATATCTTTATGAAATGCTCAACATGGAGAAAGAAAATGGGGTGACAGTGACACTTTTAAGATGTGTTCAAAAGTCCCTGGAGGCTCTCTGCCTGACAGCCACTAGGGTCACAAGGATTACAACAAACAAAACCACACCTTTTTTTTTACAGCAATGCTGCAGGTTTAGCATATATGCACCAAAATCACTTGACTTAGATGCAGCGGTTTTCCTGACACTATAGTGCCATGAGGGTGCCCCCACTATGTGCTGCGCGCGCATTCAAAGTGTCCATAGGAAATAATTTCTCAATGCTTTCCTATGGACGCTCTGCACGATGGAGGCATAATATGCCTCCAGCGTCGCAGATGCGCCTCTAGTGGCTGTCCGAAAGACATCCACTAGAGGCTGGCTTAACCCCAATTGTAAACATAGTTTCTCTGAAACAACTATATTTGCATCAGAAGGGTTAAAACCTGAGGGACCGGGGGCGGGGCCTGACTGTGATGGCGGCTGGACGCATTATCAGAGAGCTCCGGGCAAATCATTGAAATTAAGCGACTTACCTGTACTACTGGGGCTCTCTCCGAAATAGAAAGCGAGGTTTTGAACGCCAGGTGTAAGGCGACCGGCTCTGCCCGATCGGTGGCAGCCGTCCAGCATCAAACCCTCAACGGGTCGGAGTTAGGCCTAGCAAGCAGCGCGGAGGGGAGAGGCGGCCGCTCTCTCAACCAAGCTCAGGCAGACCTCTGTACAACCCTTGATGGCACCCTGCAACCCCCCCCTTTGGACCGGCGGGGGTGATCCCGGTCCCCACCCTGGAGGCTCACTCCCTCCACCAGGACTAAGCGACCCGGCCTCAACCAGCATTGACAACCCACATGGCATAACCAATATGGCGGACGCGGCGGTCCTCACGCCTGATTATGGCGATGTGATGCCCAGAACGATGGCCTTCCTGGACAACCCAATTGCCGACTTCTGGGGAGCGCTGTCCCTCCGAAACCCAGTACCCGCCCAACAAATCTTACAAGAGCACCCATCCAAACCTGATCCCTGGCAGCCTCGAAATAAGCGGAACACAGAGAAAACACAAGCAGGGCGAAAAAAAACGGGTCGGCGGAGCACAAAGGGCGGGAAGCACAGGCCTACATCGGACAGTGATGCCTATGGAGCCATCAGCCGGAAAGCCAAGCAAGCCGAAGCAGGGAGAGGAAAGCAGGGGACACAGAAGAAGACACTAAACATTATGGACACTCCACCGACCTTTTCTGGGTCACTACACCTCAGGACTCATCCCAACACATGCAATCACTTATGGACTAAACTCCATATCAGAGGCCGGTCCCTCCACTTAGCGATATGTACACTGGCGGCATGGATACGACCAACGACCCGGCGTCAATTAGGCAGATACTTACCTCCAGCCACCGGAGCGGTCTCGGGTCAGAAACGGAATCGGGGACCGAAGCGGCGAGAGCGGACGACATATCCCTCCGACGCTAGCAGTCAGTCCCACGGCTATCAGACCGAGACAATCGAACCCGCCCGACACACTCCCCACTCAGAGGAACCTGAACCTTCCGACCACCAAAGCACAACCCCGCATATGAAGACCCACACAGCAATTCGGAAAACGGCACAGCTTCACACCAGCAAGCCTGCCCGGTTCCAATGCCTCCCGCAACACCCCGTCGAGACCGACTGGCCACATATTGCCAAGCGGATTCTTGCTGCCGGGCGGCGGGCCTCAAGGACTGGCGTGGGTTGAGGGCCTAAGGCGGACTGGCTGCATGTGTCCCATACCTACCTTACATTTCGCCGGGACGCCTGTTGCTCCTACCTACAAGGTTGTCGTGAGTACCACTGGACTGCCGATGACTCTGTTTCTTTTTGTTTTGCAAATTACCTAAATCATTAACTGAGGTGCTCCTCACCCGACTACTCATGTACCAGCCTTACTCACCTCAGCCTTAGCAGAGTGAAGCAGGTACCAGTGGACTGTTGAACTCCTCCTGTTGTACTTTTCCTGGTTTGCTTAATTCACTTGCATTTTAAGATATCAATGCCAAATATGGCAATGTAGCCAGTAAGCCTAGCATATATTGTTTTGTTTATATACACCCAATGCTAGCCCATTAATATAATGGGGTTCTCAACAGCATGTTTCCCTTTGAGGTATCACATAGGCATTGTGTTAAGCCAACGTTGTTCATCTATGTATTGAACCCTGTCTCACTATTATTCATTTTGCAGGCTACCTTCATGCACTCCTCCGGTGGAAACCACAGCAGACACATTAGTCTAATATCCCCAAGCACTAGTTAAACCTATCCTGTATTCATCTGCTTACCATTGTAAATATGTGGCCATCTCTCTTTAGTGTCAGCCTGCTCCACACTCAACTTATTCTATGCCTTGACTTTCAAAAAACAAAAAATGTGCACTGTTTTTGATGCCATACCAATGTTCTAAGATGTTTACGTATTGGTCTGCACCAGCTGTTGTGGCTGTGCAAACGTTTGTTCCCACTATGCACGAATAAAATAAAGAATTAAAAAAAAAAAAAAAAAAAAAACCTGAGGGACCTGGCACCGAGACCAGTTCATTGAGCTGAAGTGGTCTGGGTGACTATAGTGTCCCTTTAAAAACCCTGCTCATTGATCAAAACTGCAAGGCAGGATTTAAAATCTATATTATGTATACAACTAAATATTCCAGTTGACATGGTTGTATATTACATAAGTTTACACTCAAGAGTTTGACTCCTGTCAGACATTATCAAGCATTAGAAAGTTTTAGCAAAGATTTAAAAAGAAAAATATAAAGTTGTATTAAACACTTTTCCACATAGCAAATAAAGATATTCAATACTATAGCTACTAGAAATACTGGGCACAAGAACAGATGCTGACAAATCTTTGTAAAGACTAATTGACGTTAAAAAAAAAAAAAAAAAGTGTACTTGAGGCATTTCTACATAAAACAGGAAGAGGAGTCAGTCAGGAAATATCCTTGCAGAAGGTGACTCTTCGGCACATGCGCTGTCTCATTGCAAAATGGATGGTGCCTGATGAAATCAGACATAAGTGCTCCATGAGCAATCTCCAATAGTTTTATCTGTAAAGCACATTTGATTGCCAACATAATTTCTACAGTACTGTAAGCAGTTAACAAAACGGTAATCAGTGCAGACTTTATGTGGTATTTTATAACAAAGCAAACAAAATAATCTAACAGATAAATTTAATGAAATGTCAAAGGTGGGCAAGTGATCAGCCAACTGTTTTTCAGTACTTTAAAATATCTGACAGGCATAGCAAGCTATAGCGAACGGATTTGTACCAGTCTAAGCCTGACTTATTAAAAAGGATTCATTCACAGCAAACAAACTGCAACATTTGTTTGCCCTCACGTTGGTGCCCAGAAGTGGAGATAGTAAACTAATTTGCAAAGAAGAAACAAATACATACAACAATCTAAACATTACATATTGAAAGCTTTACAGATTTTGATAAAGGAGTTTCTACTACGGCATTATAAAAAATATGGGGCAGTATATGTGACAAACTATAGTATTCATGGTGTTTAAGAGTGCCCGTTTAGATCCCCACGTTGCATTTAAAAATATATAGGAAATGTTGCACTGGAATAAAAAAAAAAGTAGATAAATTCCATACTGCGTCAATATCAGTGCTTGTGTGTACCCAGCTGTAATGGTAGTAACTTTAACCTTCTGTCAGCTTTGAGTGGTACTGTCCAAAGTAATGTGAGAATACAGAACCTTCTTTTGAAAGATTCCTGAAGACTAAGCTTATTCACTAAGCATTTTCTCATGATTTAGACGCAAACTACTTTAGTGTGAAAATGGGTTTCATTCATACAGTTTTTTTCAATTCACTTGTCAGACTAAACCTGTAGTGTGTATTCACTGCGCATTATGAAGCTAACTGCCTATAACTGACAGCAAGTACTGCATATCATTTGATGCCCCCTATGCTGAAATTTTATTAAACATATTGTCATGCCAAAAAGCATGTGTTGGTGTTTGATGTCCCCCCCCCCCCCCCCCGCAGAGATCTGCCCACTGAGCAACAACTAGTTTAGGTATATTAATGAGGGTGCTGGACAATCCAGAGAGGTCAGTTATTCATTTTTCTTTTGTCAGTAACTTCTAGGAGACCTATACCATCTAAGACTCCCACAAGAATTCTATACGGGGTAAATATATGTAAGGAATTTCTTGTGTTTTCTCCTATTTTATTTTATGAACTGTTTTGCAATTTGTTATCTGTATGTCATTTATTTCTGTATTTTGTACTCAGCACTGTTAATCTTTTTTGTCAGATTAAATGTTTACTTAATCAGCTTGTGTCTCTGTTCTCTGAGCTTCACTCTCCAGAGGAAAGCTCAGGTAAACATGTTACCAAAAAGGGTTAATTATATGTGTTTGATCAGTAAAAGTAGAACTGTGATACTATAATTCTCCTGTGTGTGGGGTAACCTAAGACGCCCGGGTTTAAAAGTGTGTACTAAGAGGTTAGTGTAGAAGGGATTGCAGGGGTTAATTGACTGGTTGCTGGGACTAGCAACAGGTAACCAGGGGTCTGGTGTCATTAACCCTGTCACTTCCACACTCTCCCCACTGTCTCGGCTGGGCCTATAGCCCACGCTCGTGACACATATTCTAGATTTGTCTCGATTATGAAGTCTATACATAAAACTAAATTTCAACTGAACTGCAGGTGAGCACACTTAGCTGTAATATTTCAGATGTTAGTCAAATGTAACTCACTCAGCTATTTAGAGACAGCTTAACTGGACCAGACAATAAAAATTGCACCCTTTGAGTGTGAGAAGGAGTGAAGAGCAACAAGCATTGGGAGAAATGTGGGAGGGGGTCATGTGTCCTCTGCAGCAAAATACCATAGTTTACAAAGCAATTCCACTCATCACAGGTGATGAATGGAAATGCTGTTTTGGGATAAATGGCCTAATATAACAAAGTTGTGTGTGAATATATATTCCTGGTTTACCCATAGACTTTCCCCATGGTGCCTGCAAAAAAAACCCAAGAGGAAAACAAGACGTTTGGACCTCATACTAAAATCTCCCTTTTGTTCACAGATACTGCAGTAGAATTGGTAGCCCCAATATGAACACTAACACCTATTTTAGCTTAAAGTAATGTTGCTAATGTAATGGCTAAAATAGGATTATTCAAACTGTAAACTTAAACAAAATTATTCACTAAAATAAGAATTGCTGGGAATTCAAAATTAATCAAACATTTAAGGGCAAACTAGATGAACTGTTTTTTAAGGCTATTTAGGCCATAAATGTGAAATTCCATTTCAATTACTGACAATTCTTAGTTTGAAAGAGATATTAGTACCAAAACAACTTTTGATCAATAAAAAAAGTTTTACTGTATAGCCCAGGGGTAGACCACCTTCGGCACTCCAGATGCCGTGGGCTACATTTCTCACGATGCTATTACATCCATAATGCTGGCAAAGCATCATGGGGGATGTAGTCCAAAATATTTGCAGTGCTAAACATTGCATATCTCTGGTATAGACCATGCCTCTGCTGTTTCACTCTTCAATTATCTGCCATTTATGAGTTAAATCACTTGTTTCTGTTCATGCAGTCATAGCCACACCTCCCCTAGCTGTGACAGACAGCATGCATGAAAGAAAAAAAAAAAAATCACACACTAATCACATACAAGAGGCTCATGTAGGGTCTCAAAGGCTTTTAACAGCGCAGGAGATGGGCATTCTAAATTAAACAGGCTATGCAATAAAAGGCGTTTAGACATTAGATCTCAATTTACAGGAAGTGTATAGAAAGGCTGTGGCAGTCACATGCAGGGATGTGCAACTAGGGTTGTATAAACAAAAAAATGACAACTCCTAAATAGCAGAGAATTGAGCCTGCAGTTCCATAATCTATACATCAAAACCGCATCATTAAGCTAAAGTTGTTTTGGTACCTATAGTGTGCCTTTAAACTGCTGATTCAATCGATGCATTTGCTAGCAAACCTGTAGGCAAATATATAGAAGATTTTGTATATTCTTTAAAAGCCGCACAAATTATGCAGGGTAGGGGTAGGGGGGGCGGTGTAGTGTCATGCCGGGGACAGCAGTGTCATGCCGGGGATAGTGGGGTTTGCAGTGTCATGCCGGGGATAGTGGGGTTTGCAGTGTCATGCCGGGGATAGGAAAAAAGGGGAGAAAAGGCTGCGCCAAGAGATACAATAAAATAAGTCCCAATAAAAATATAAAAAGGATATATATAAATATATATAAAAGTCAATATAAAAAGGAGGATAAATGTCTATGTTGCGCTGGTGTTCTCTCTTCTTATGATGCTTTGGATCCTCCCGTGATATGTAAAATATAAAAGGGAAAAGGACCAATGGTGCAGATTGTGGAGTACGTGGAAAATGAAGAATAAAGATGTAATAAACTCACATTTGTATGAGCTATAACCAGCTCAGGTGGAATGGGCGTTCTGCAGTATAATACCTGCTAGTAGGATATCAGGAAATTCTGATCCACTGGTGCTGTCCAATTCTCAGGAGAAGGGAGAAAAATATATAACAGATAGTGCTCTCTGAAGATAAGATGTGGTATATACAAAACAAAATAAATATACTCACAGTATACAGTGCAGATGACACTGCACTTGAGATATGGCGTGGGTGGTATAATCCCCACCTTAGGATATATAAAATGCCAGGAAAGGATAATATAAAATTGGAGTGATAAAAATATATATAATAAAAATATGAATGGCACAGAGATAAAGCCAAACGTAATTTATTATTAAAAGTATACAATAAAATCCATTAACGCGTTTCACCTCAAGGGTTTTATCAAAATGGAATAACGTTATATATATCCTAAGGTGGGGATTATACCACCCACGCCATATCTCAAGTGCAGTGTCATCTGCACTGTATACTGTGAGTATATTTATTTTGTTTTGTATATACCACATCTTATCTTCAGAGAGCACTATCTGTTATATATTTTTCTCCCTTCTCCTGAGAATTGGACAGCACCAGTGGATCAGAATTTCCTGATATCCTACTAGCAGGGATTATACTGCAGAACGCCCATTCCACCTGAGCTGGTTATAGCTCATACAAATGTGAGTTTATTACATCTTTATTCTTCATTTTCCACGTACTCCACAATCTGCATCATTGGTCCTTTTCCCTTTTATATTTTACATATCACGGGAGGATCCAAAGCATCATAAGAAGAGAGAACACCAGCGCAACATAGACATTTATCCTCCTTTTTATATTGACTTTTATATATATTTATATATATCCTTTTTATATTTTTATTGGGACTTATTTTATTGTATCTCTTGGCGCAGCCTTTTCTCCCCTTTTTTCCTGTACATCCTTATCCCAGAGGGTTAGAGGGTGACCCTCTGTAAGGTTGCTGCCTCCTTTGTATATTATTAGCGCTAACCTACTCTACACTTTTTCTTGTATCATGCCGGGGATAGTGGGGTTTGCAGTGTCATGCCGGGGATAGTGGGGTTTGCAGGGGGCAGTGTCATGCCGGGGATAGTGGGGTTTGCAGGGGGCAGTGTCATGCCGGGGATAGTGGGGTTTGCAGGGGGCAGTGTCATGCCGGGGATAGTGGGGTTTGCAGGGGGCAGTGTCATGCCGGGGATAGTGGGGTTTGCAGGGGGCAGTGTCATGCCGGGGATAGTGGGGTTTGCAGGGGGCAGTGTCATGCCGGGGATAGTGGGGTTTGCAGGGGGCAGTGTCATGCAGGGGATAGTGGGGATTGCAGGGGATAGTGGGGATTGCAGTGTCATGCTGGGGATTGCAGTGTCATGCTGGGGATTGCGGGGATTGCAGTGTCATGCTGGGGATTGCGGGGATTGCAGTGTCATGCTGGGGATTGCAGTGTCATGCTGGGGATTGCAGTGTCATGCTGGGGATTGCAGTGTCATGCTGGGGATTGCAGTGTCATGCTGGGGATTGCAGTGTCATGCTGGGGATTGCAGTGTCATGCTGGGGATTGCAGTGTCATGCTGGGGATTGCAGTGTCATGCTGGGGATTGCAGTGTCATGCTGGGGATTGCAGTGTCATGCTGGGGATTGCAGTGTCATGCTGGGGATTGCAGTGTCATGCTGGGGATTGCGGGGATTGCAGTGTCATGCTGGGGATTGCGGGGATTGCAGTGTCATGCTGGGGATTGCGGGGATTGCAGTGTCATGCTGGGGATTGCGGGGATTGCAGTGTCATGCTGGGGATTGCGGGGATTGCAGTGTCATGCTGGGGATTGCGGGGATTGCAGTGTCATGCTGGGGATTGCGGGGATTGCAGTGTCATGCTGGGGATTGCGGGGATTGCAGTGTCATGCTGGGGATTGCGGGGATTGCAGTGTCATGCTGGGGATTGCGGGGATTGCAGTGTCATGCTGGGGATTGCGGGGATTGCAGTGTCATGCTGGGGATTGCGGGGATTGCAGTGTCATGCTGGGGGTAGTGGGGATTGCAGTGTCATGCTGGGGGTAGTGGGGATTGCAGTGTCATGCTGAGGGTAGTGGGGATTGCAGTGTCATGCTGGGGGTAGTGGGGATTGCAGTGTCATGCTGGGGGTAGTGGGGATTGCAGTGTCATGCTGGGGATTGCAGTGTCATGCTGGGGATTGCAGTGTCATGCTGGGGATTGCAGTGTCATGCTGGGGATTGCAGTGTCATGCTGGGGATTGCAGTGTCATGCTGGGGATTGCAGTGTCATGCTGGGGATTGCGGGGATTGCAGTGTCATGCTGGGGATTGCAGTGTCATGCTGGGGATTGCAGTGTCATGCTGGGGATTGCAGTGTCATGCTGGGGATTGCAGTGTCATGCTGGGGATTGCAGTGTCATGCTGGGGATTGCAGTGTCATGCTGGGGATTGCGGGGATTGCAGTGTCATGCTGGGGATTGCAGTGTCATGCTGGGGATTGCAGTGTCATGCTGGGGATTGCAGTGTCATGCTGGGGATTGCAGTGTCATGCTGGGGATTGCAGTGTCATGCTGGGGATTGCAGTGTCATGCTGGGGATTGCAGTGTCATGCTGGGGATTGCAGTGTCATGCTGGGGATTGCAGTGTCATGCTGGGGATTGCAGTGTCATGCTGGGGATTGCAGTGTCATGCTGGGGATTGCAGTGTCATGCTGGGGATTGCAGTGTCATGCTGGGGATTGCAGTGTCATGCTGGGGATTGCAGTGTCATGCTGGGGATTGCAGTGTCATGCTGGGGATTGCAGTGTCATGCTGGGGATTGCAGTGTCATGCTGGGGATTGCAGTGTCATGCTGGGGATTGCAGTGTCATGCTGGGGATTGCGGGGATTGCAGTGTCATGCTGGGGATTGCGGGGATTGCAGGGATTGCAGTGTCATGCTGGGGATTGCGGGGATTGCAGTGTCATGCTGGGGATTGCAGTGTCATGCTGGGGATTGCGGGGATTGCAGTGTCATGCTGGGGGTAGTGGGGATTGCAGTGTCATGCTGGGGGTAGTGGGGATTGCAGTGTCATGCTGGGGGTAGTGGGGATTGCAGTGTCATGCTGGGGATAGTGGGGATTGCAGTGTCATGCTGAGGGTAGTGGGGATTGTAGTGGGGATTGCAGTGTCATGCTGAGGGTAGTGGGGATTGCAGTGTCATGCTGGGGGTAGTGGGGATTGCAGTGTCATGCTGGGGGTAGTGGGGATTGCAGTGTCATGCTGGGGGTAGTGGGGATTGCAGTGTCATGCTGGGGGTAGTGGGGATTGCAGTGTCATGCTGGGGGTAGTGGGGATTGCAGTGTCATGCTGGGGGTAGTGGGGATTGCAGTGTCATGCTGGGGGTAGTGGGGATTGCAGTGTCATGCTGGGGGTAGTGGGGATTGCAGTGTCATGCTGGGGGTAGTGGGGATTGCAGTGTCATGCTGGGGGTAGTGGGGATTGCAGTGTCATGCTGGGGGTAGTGGGGATTGCAGTGTCATGCTGGGGGTAGTGGGGATTGCAGTGTCATGCTGGGGGTAGTGGGGATTGCAGTGTCATGCTGGGGGTAGTGGGGATTGCAGTGTCATGCTGGGGGTAGTGGGGATTGCAGTGTCATGCTGGGGGTAGTGGGGATTGCAGTGTCATGCTGGGGGTAGTGGGGATTGCAGTGTCATGCTGGGGGTAGTGGGGATTGCAGTGTCATGCTGGGGGTAGTGGGGATTGCAGTGTCATGCTGGGGGTAGTGGGGATAGCAGTGTCATGCTGGGGGTAGTGGGGATAGCAGTGTCATGCTGGGGGTAGTGGGGATAGCAGTGTCATGCTGGGGATAGTGGGGATTGTAGTGTTAGGGCCTGTTGCTCAGACAGTTGGTGGCCAGGTCAAGCCACCCTCATGCCCTCAGACTGGGCCCCTCACCCCCCAATGCCCTCAGACTGGGCCCCTCACCCCCCAATGCCCTCAGACTGGGCCCCTCACCCCCCAGTGCCCTCAGACTGGGCCCCTCACCCCCCAATGCCCTCAGACTGGGCCCCTCACCTCCTGGTTGAAGGCGTTCACGGCGTCCATGTCGGAGTCCAGCGCTGGGCCCGGGTGTGGGAGGAGGAGCGGGCTGCACGGCGGGAGGGACGGAGCGGCGGATCCCTAGCGCTGCCCTGTGTGATCCAGCATGGCCCGCCGGTACACACCGAGTCCTGAGGGGAGCGAACGGCCGGGGCGGGGAGGAACGAGGCGGGAAAGAAACAAGGTAATGGTGGGCTGCTGGCCGGAACAAGATGGCGGAAGCCTGTCGCGCGCAGCACGTTGGGTACTGACTGAGCGTGCTCTCCCCGCCTGCCAGTGACGTCACCAACTTCCCGCTCTGGCACTGCCCTGAGCGAGCCGCGCGGCGGCCTGAGAGAAGGGGCGGGGCTTCATGCGGTGGCCTGAGAGAAGGGGCGGGGCCAACTGCTTCAGTCATACACAGAGCAGCGCATATACCATATTATTATTATTATTATTATTATTATTATTATTATTATTATTATTTATATAGCGCCATCAGATTCCGTAACGCTGTACAATGGCTATATAAATTAATAATAAAATTATGCAATATACCATATAAAATAATTATAATATAATATAGTATAATAATAATATACCATATAAAATAATAATAAAATTATGTAATATACCATATAAAATTGTTAATTATAATACAATAATGTAATATACCTAATAATGTAATATACCGTATGAAATAATGTAATTAATATACCATATAAAATAATAATAAAATAATGTGATTAATATGCCATATAAAATAATGTAATGTGCCAAATAAAATAATGTAATATACAATATAAAATAATAATAAGATAATTTAATTAATATACCATATAAAATAATGAAATATACAATAGAAAATAATAATAATAGAATAATGTAATTAGTATACCATATAAAATAATACCATATAAAACAATGTAATTAATATACCATATAAAATAATGCCATACAAAAAAATTATTATACGAAATAAAGTAATGTAATAACCATACCATATAAAATAATGTAATTAATATCAAAACATAGAATGTGACAGCAGATAAGAACCATTCGGCCCATCTAGTCTGCCCAATTTTCTAAATACTTTCATTAGTACCTGGCATAGGCGTGCGCACGGGGTGCCTATGGATTGAGACCAGCAGGGGAGATCTCAGGATCTCCCCTGTCGTTCTATGCAGAGCCGGTGCTATCTGTGCACCGGCTCTGCTCTAAGTCTCCATGGGCCGGTGGGGAGATCAAAGATCTCCCTCACCAACCCACATGCAGGGAGGGAGGCAGAGAGGGAGGCAGGAGAGGACCCGGGGAGCTCTAGTAGACAGCTCCGCCGAGTTCCTCTCACGCGGCAACGCTCAGATCTCGCAAGAGTGAGCTCTAGCCCCGCAGGCTAGAGTTCACGCTCCACTGGACCACCAGGGAAGGCAGCAGCAACAAGCATCCCCCCTCCCTACATAAGGTAAGAAGGGAGGGGGGATATTAACTGATCTGCCCCCACCTGCACTGGACCACCAGGGAAGGCAGCAGCACGGGATATTTATTAACTAATCTGCCCCCACCTCCACCCCCACAAATCACCCAAACATACAGCACACACACACAGCACCCACACACATGCTCTACAATCAGGAAAGAGATCTCTAATCTCTCTCCTACCCCTATCAATACATCACCCAACCCCACTCCCCCTGCCATCCTATGCTCATTTGCACCTGCTACAACACAAGAGGTTTCTGCTCTGCTCCTGTCCTCCTGCCCCACCACCTGCTCCCTAGATCCGATTCCCTTGCATCTCATCCGCACTTTGTCTCCCTCTCTTGCTCTTCCTCTCGCTAACATTTTCAATCTCTCCCTTTCCTCTGGCACATTTCCCTCACCCTTCAAACATGCAACCGTAACCCCGATTCTGAAAAAGCCCAACCTTGATCCCAACTCCCCATCCAACTACCGCCCTATCTCGCTACTGCCATTTGCCTCCAAGATCCTCGAGAGAGTTGTGTACGCCAGATTGACAGACTTTCTCGAATCCAACTCTCTGCTTGACCCCCTTCAGTCTGGATTCCGCGCTGGTCACTCTGTCGAAACTGCTGTGATTGCACCGCCGCAATCTATAATGAATGCAGCTGCAAGGCTTATTTTCCTGTCCGGTCGCACCTCCCACACCTCCACGCTCTGTCAGTCCCTACATTGGCTTCCAGTTAGATATAGGGCCCAATTCAAAATTCTGGCGCTTGCTTACAAATCCCTACATAATGCTGCTCCAACATACCTATCCTCCCTCATTCACAAGTATGTCCCGTCGAGACCCCTGCGCTCAGTCCAAGACCTACGCCTATCCTCTAGACACATAGACATATACAGACACACAGACACATACTAACATACTGACAGACACAAACACGCATAAGGACATACATACAGACATACATACATACTGACATACATAGACAGACAGACTTATACATACTGACATACATACACATACATACATACCGACATACATACATACTGAAATACATTCAGTATTTCATCCGTCCTCACGGCCTTTCTTTCTTCCCTCCCGCGCGAAGGGAGCTGGGAGTAAGTGACTACAGCGGGCCGTAGTTTGAGGACCCCTGCTCTAAAGTAATCCATATACCATATAAAACAATTTAATATATTTAACCAGGAGCTGACAATTTGTCAGTAGAGGAATTGATGAGAAGCTTGCCATACACTGCACTGCTGTAAAGCTCCGCTATAAACTTAAAGGAACACTCCAAGCACCATAACCACTACAGCGCACTGTATTTGGAGACACTAAACATTGAGTCTTCATAAAGCAAGTAATTATATGCTCACTGCCAATGAGTGTAGCCCTGCTTAGCTCACTGGATCTAATCTGAGTTTCCTGCAAGCATACCTCTCAACACTAGAAGGTATGCAATTGGGTTGCAGGCCGTGATGGGGGGGTGGGGAGGGGGAGGCTTCGCTATTGACAGGGGGAGTGTGTGTAACTGTCTGCCTATTAACTATATGTGTGTGACTGTCTGTAATTGTATGTGACTGTCTACCCGTGACTGTGTATGGCGGCCTGTAACCGTGCGTGTGTGTGACTGTGTGTCTGTAACTGTGTGTGACTGTCTGCCTGTGACTGTAAGTGGCGGCCTGTGACTTTGTGTGTGAGTGTGACTGTCTGTACTGTGTGTGACTGCCTGTGACCGTGCATGTGATTGTCTTCCTGAACTGTGTGTGTGTGACTGTCTGCCTGTGATTTTATGTGGCTGCCAGTAAATGTGTGTGTGATTTTCTGCCTGTAACTGTGTGTGCCTTTCTGCATCTGAGTTTCTGACTGTAACTGCGTGCGAGCATCTATGTGCCTAGAGCTGTGTGGATGTGGCTGTATTTGACAGTATATGTGTATAACAGTGTGCCCCTGACTGTGTGTCTGACTATGAGACTGTGTGCATGTGACACTACAAAGATTCACACCTGCATTCACACATGGGCCTTCATGCATTTTTTTAAATCTGAATTAAATACCCATCACAAATATCACACACAGTCAATACATGTATATCGCATACAGTCAATAAACTTATAACGTATATCACACAGGAAGACAGAGGCACAGAACATATTACCAGCACACTGTACCACCAGAGATCAGCATACTGCCCTCCCTGCACGGTAACAACAGGGAAGGGGGAATTAATATTTTTTGGGGTTCTTAATAATTATTAATGTATTAAAGCAAAACAAACACTTATGTACTTATATACCCTTATATACACATTATACATGGATGAGCGGGTGTGACCAGGGAGGGGCGATGGGAACATTTTTGCACATGGTGCCTAAAGGCCTAAGTCCGGCCCTGGCCATTGACATCACTGCAGATGCACATAGTGGGCGGGTGTAACGGACCGTTAAGCACACAAGGGGTTAAAATCCGTTTAGGTGATATTCCCCTTCCAGATACACAGGCAGCTACTGCAAGCACCAATCTCCCGAACAGGAAACACACAAATTCTCCAACTCCCGAACTGGAAACACAGGGATTCTCCAACTCCCGAACTGGAACCATACGAATGCTGTAAACAGCCGAACAGGAAAAACCATACGAACAGTTTACACTCCTGTCAGTCGAACTGTAACAGCATACAATCAAATCCCCCCAAGAACAAGACAACACTTCGTTTTGAGGGTCAAGTAGAACTGATTTACTGGGGCTACCTGCCCAGCCTTTATGCAGGTCTTCCACCTGTTGGACACTCCCCTAGGGGACCAGATGGAAGACTGGGACACAAAGTATACACTGACCAATCACGGACATACACCTTTAAACACTCCCACAATTACATCACAACCCCCCCTCTCTATCCTGGATATAATTGGGAAGTAATCCAATTATCTCCCAGGACAGAGGCAAAGCTCCATTACACACATGGTAGCAAAAAGACAATAAAATACACAATATTACAAATATTACATAAAACATATACATTCAACATATCCCCAGATAGCTTAGATCTGAGCGCACATTATTACCGAATGGCACTCAGATTTCATACATACAGTTCAATCGCCATGGAGCCTAAATCTTTCCCATAGTCTTTCGGTATACGAATGGGCTCCATGGCATAGCTATCTGGGGTAGCGCTGTTCACACATTAAAATACCGAATGGACCGGCGTTCGGTTAAATGACCGAAGGCAGGAGAAGGGAGGTTGGCGGCTCAGCGGTGTTCGCGCAAATAAGTGTCCGTTTTCAGTTCCATAGTTTTGTAGCGGAACACCGCTGACCGTTCGGGAGTTTAAGATGGCTGCTGCCACATGTTCGGTTATACGAGCAGCGACCACCCAGCGTTCACCAATTAAGGAGCGGTTAACCGCAGCTTCTTGGAGGTAAATCCCTGGCACACTCCTTGCCCACTCGTGGTCCCTTCATTCGTGCTTAGGTTCGGTAGATTCAATCTACCGAAGGCCCAGGCAGAAAGGCATGAACAAGCCTTTCTGCAGGGAAAATAAAAGGTTTTTAATGTGGGGCCATAGTCCAAAGGCAGCAGGCAAGCAACCAGGCTTCTCCAGTGCTTCGTGGTGAGGTTGGTTCCGCCACAGCGGGTCTACCTGAAAAGGGTCGGGTTGCCCATTGAGGGGCATAACAGCCAGTCTGGAACACTGCTGAAGTGCCCTCTGCATGGTCTTGGTGCCAGCTACTCGGTGCATGCGCGTCTAATGATTTGCTTGCGCTGTGGATATATAGATTTATCCAAAAATGTATCCAATATGGAGAACTTCTATACATACCGTACTTCTATCAATGTCTTTGTATAATTTTTCTTTTATAGATAAACAGGGTCTGACTTCTGTGCTTTTCAGTACTTTCTCATGGAGTCAGTTTGTTATGTCTTTGATACTTCATAATTGTTTTGTAATGTTTCCTTTCTCGAATTACTGTGCTGTAGAAACAAACAATGAAAAGAAATTGTAGGTACAATGTACTCGGAAAGAAAAAACGAAACCTTATTGTAAACTAACAAATAATAAAAAAATAAAAATAAATGAATAATGTAGGAAACAGAAGTCCTCAAGCTTACTGTAAATGTTGATTTTGTTTGGAATCCAAACCAGAGATGAATACTGCTCAAATATATATAGGGTTATTCACTTAAGTGATAATTACAGAGAATTCAAAGCAGTGGTGAATCCTGAACCAAATCTCGTGAGGGGCACTGATGGTGGGCTGTGGCCAGGGCCGGATTAACATAGGGGCTGAAGGAGCTGCAGCACCAGGCCCAGGCCCATGGATAGGCCCATTTAAAAAAAAAAAAAAAAAAACTTTTTTTTTTTATTACACACAACTCTTAGGTTTGCCACCTGACTGGTATTTTAAGGCACAGCCTGCATTTGAGGCTGCCTGGCCGTGATGGTATTGCAGTAATACCGGCAATACAAATGCAAATATTTTTCTCAGTATAAACGGAGATTACTCTGCAATACCAGCACCGCCAGTAGGGGTCACTGTGTATGGAGAGAGGCAGAGATAGGAAGTTACAGCATATCCCTCCCTGCCTCTCTCTACTCACTGATACGCAGGGGAGCAGCTACACAGCACAGAGAGTTCAGACAGCAGCTCCCAGCCTGCAGAGCCAGACTACAGTTCAGGGAAGTGAGGGATGAGGGGAAAGGCATCAGGGAGACATGGGGACACTGAGACACTAGGGGACACATGGTGACACTGAGACACTAGGGGACACTGGGAGACGTGGGGACACTGAGACACATGGGGACACTTAGACACTAGGGGACACTGTGAGACATGGGGAACTGAGACACATGGGGACGCTGTGAGACACTAGGGACACAGTGTCTCCATGTCTACCAGTGTCCCCATGCCTCCCAGCCAGTGTCCTTAGTGTCTCAGTGAGGGTGTTTGTGTGTGCGCGCTTGTGAGGGTGCTGTTAATGTACTGTGTGTGAGGGTGCTGTTTGTGTGTGAGGGTGCTGTTTGTGAGGGTGCTGTTAATGTACTGTGTGTGAGGGTGCTGTTTGTGTGTGAGGGTACTGGTAGTGTGCTGTGTGTGTGTTTGTTAGGGTCCTGTTTGTGTTTGTGAGGGTACTGTTAGTGTGCTGTGTGTGTGAGGGTGCTGTTTGTGTGCTGTGTGTAGGGGTGCTGTGTGTGTTTGTGAGGGTGCTGTGTGTGTGTGTGGGTGCTGTATGTGTGTGTGGGTGCTGTGTATGTGTGTGGGTGCTGTATGTGTGTGGGTGCTGTATGTGTGTAGGTGCTGTGTATGTCTGTGGGTGCTGTATGTGTGTTGGTGCTGTGTATGTGTGTGGGTGCTGTATGTGTGTTGGTGCTGTGTATGTCTGTGGGTGCCGTATGTGTGTAGGTGCTGTATGTGTGTAGGTGCTCTGTATGTGTGTTGGTGCTGTGTATGTGTGTGGGTGCTGTGTATGTCTGTGGGTGCTGTATGTGTGTAGGTGCTGTGTATGTCTGTGGGTGCTGTATGTGTGTTGGTGCTGTGTATGTCTGTGGGTGCTGTATGTGTGTAGGTGCTGTGTATGTCTGTGGGTGCTGTATGTGTGTAGGTGCTGTGTGTGTCTCTGGGTGCTGTATGTGTGTTGGTGCTGTGTATGTCTGTGGGTGCTGTATGTGTGTAGGTGCTGTGTATGTCTGTGGTTGCTGTATGTGTGTAGGCGCTGTGTATGTCTGTGGGTGCTGTATGTGTGTAGGTGCTGTATGTATGTTGGTGCTGTGTATGTCTGTGGGTGCTCTATGTGTGTAGGTGCTGTGTATGTCTGTGGGTGCCGTATGTGTGTAGGTGCTGTACGTGTGTGAGGGTACTGGTAGTGTGCTGTGTGTGTTTGTTAGGGTCCTGTTTGTGTTTGTGAGGGTACTGTTAGTGTGCTGTGTGTGTGTGAGGGTGCTGTTTGTGTGCTGTGTGTAGGGGTGCTGTGTGTGTTTGTAAGGGTGCTGTTGGTGAGGGTGCTGTGGGTGCTGTATGTGTGTGTGGGTGCTGTGTATGTGTGTGGGTGCTGTATGTGTGTGGGTGCTGTATGTGTGTAGGTGCTGTGTATGTCTGTGGGTGCTGTATGTGTGTTGGTGCTGTGTATGTCTGTGGGTGCTGTATGTGTGTAGGTGCTGTGTATGTCTGTGGGTGCTGTATGTGTGTAGGTGCTGTGTGTGTCTCTGGGTGCTGTATGTGTGTTGGTGCTGTGAATGTCTGTGGGTGCTGTATGTGTGTGGGTGCTGTATGTGTGTAGGTGCTGTGTATGTCTGTGGGTGCTGTATGTGTGTAGGCGCTGTATATGTCTGTGGGTGCTGTATGTGTGTAGGTGCTGTATGTGTGTTGGTTCTGTGTATGTCTGTGGGTGCTCTATGTGTGTAGGTGCTGTGTATGTCTGTGGGTGCCGTATGTGTGTAGGTGCTGTATGTGTGTAGGTGCTGTGTATGTCTGTGGGTGCTGTATGTGTGTAGGTGCTTTGTATGTCTGTGGGTGCTGTATGTGTGTAGGTGCTGTGTATGTCTGTGGGTGCTGTATGTGTGTTGGTGCTGTTTATGTGTGTGAGTGCTGTGTATGTCTGTGGGTGCTGTATGTGTGAAGGTGCTGTGTATGTATGTGGGTGCTGTATGTGTGTAGGTGCTGTGTATGTCTGTGGGTGCTGTATGTGTGTAGGTGCTGTGTATGTCTGTGGGTGCTGTATGTGTGTAGGTGCTGTGTATGTCTGTGGGTGCTGTATGTGTGTAGGTGCTGTATGTGTGTAGGTGCTGTGTATGTCTGTGGGTGCTGTATGTGTGTTGGTGCTGTGTATGTGTGTGGGTGCTGTATGTGTGTAGGTGCTGTGTATGTCTGTGGGTGCTGTATGTGTGTTGGTGCTGTGTATGTGTGTGGGTGCTGTATGTGTGTGGGTGCTGTGTATGTCTGTGGGTGCCGTATGTGTGTAGGTGCTGTATGTGTGTAGGTGCTCTGTATGTGTGTAGGTGCTCTGTATGTGTGTTGGTGCTGTGTATGTGTGTGGGTGCTGTATGTGTGTAGGTGCTGTGTATGTCTGTGGGTGCTGTATGTGTGTAGGTGCTGTGTATGTGTGTGGGTGCTGTATGTGTGTAGGTGCTGTGTATGTCTGTGGGTGCTGTATGTGTGTAGGTGCTGTGTGTGTCTCTGGGTGCTGTATGTGTGTTGGTGCTGTGTATGTCTGTGGGTGCTATATGTGTGTAGGTGCTGTGTATGTCTGTGGGTGCTGTATGTGTGTAGGCGCTGTGTATGTCTGTGGGTGCTGTATGTGTGTAGGTGCTGTATGTGTGCTGGTGCTGTGTATGTCTGTGGGTGCTCTATGTGTGTAGGTGCTGTGTATGTCTGTGGGTGCCGTATGTGTGTAGGTGCTTTGTATGTCTGTGGGTGCTGTATGTGTGTAGGTGCTGTGTATGTCTGTGGGTGCTGTATGTGTGTTGGTGCTGTTTATGTGTGTGAGTGCTGTGTATGTCTGTGGGTGCTGTATGTGTGAAGGTGCTGTGTATGTATGTGGGTGCTGTATGTGTGTAGGTGCTGTGTATGTCTGTGGGTGCGGTATGTGTGTAGGTGCTGTGTATGTCTGTGGGTGCTGTATGTGTGTAGGTGCTGTGTATGTCTGTGGGTGCTGTATGTGTGTAGGTGCTGTATGTGTGTAGGTGCTGTGTATGTCTGTGGGTGCTGTATGTGTGTTGGTGCTGTTTATGTGTGTGGGTGCTGTATGTGTGTTGGTGCTGTGTGTGTGTGGGGGGGCTGTATGTGTGTAGGTGCTGTGTATGTCTGTGGGTGCTGTATGTGTGTTGGTGCTGTGTATGTGTGTGGGTGCTGTGTATGTCTGTGGGTGCTGTATTTTTGAAGATGCTGTGTATGTCTGTGGGTGCTGTATGTGTGTAGGTGCTGTGTGTGTGTAGGTGCTGTGTATGTCTGTGGGTACTGTATGTGTGTAGGTGCTGTGTATGTCTGTGGGTGCTGTATGTGTGTTGGTGCTGTTTATGTGTGTGGGTGCTGTGTATGTCTGTGGGTGCTGTATGTGTGTTGGTGCTGTTTATGTGTGTGGGTGCTGTGTATGTCTGTGGGTGCTGTATGTGTGTTGGTGCTGTTTATGTGTGTGGGTGCTGTGTATGTCTGTGGGTGCTGTATGTGTGTGGGTGATTGTGGGGGGTGGAGGTGGGGGTACATTACTGAATATACCCCCTCCCTTCTTACTTTATGTAGGGAGGGGGGATTCTTGTTCCTTGCTGCCTTCCCTGGTGGTCCAGTGGAGGTGGGGGCTGATTACTTGATATCCCCCCTCCCTTGTTACCTTATGCCTGGGAGGGGGGATCCTTTCTGCCATCCCTGGTGGTCCAGTGGAGAGTGAACTCTAGCTCCCCGGGTCCTCTCCTGCCTCCCTCACTGCATGTGGGTCGGTGAGGGGAGGCTTAGAGCAGAGCCGGCGCTTGGATAGCGCCAGCTCTGCATGAGCCGACAGGGGAGATCCTGAGATCTCCCCTGCCGGTCTCAATACACATAGGCGTGCTGCGGGATTAGGGTGTGCCCAGGCACACCCGGCACACCCCGTGCGCACGCCTATGTACATGACGCTTGAGAGGTATGACTGTTTTAGTGTTTTTGGTCGATAAGATTCTGTAATTAGGCCCCATCATAATTGTCAGCACCAGGCCCACTGGGCTCTTAATCCGGCCCTGGCTGTGGCAGGGTGAAAAGGGCTATAGCGGAGGAATAGGTGGCTCTAGTGTAGGGGATGGGAGGCTGTACACATATGTGCCCACACACAGGGACACGGAAACACAACACACGTAGCCATACTGACACATACACACATATTCAAACATATACCTTCACAGACACATACACAGGAACACACACAGAGATACAAACATATACATTCACTGACACACACACACACCTACACACACAGACACACACAGATACACACTGACACACACAGATACACATACACATACTGGCACACACACAGATACACACATACCCACACTGACACACACAGATACACACATGCATACACTGGCACATAGATACACACATACCTAATCATGCACACTGACACACACAAACACACAGATACCCACACTTACCTACACACACACACACACACACACACAGATACTGTATGCAGTTACACACACTGGCACACAAAGAATCCGCACACATACACATTGACATTGACAGATATACACTGAGGGGGAAGGGAGGCAATTGCCCCTTTGCCCCCCTGGATCTGCCACTGATGCAAAGTGAATTTCAAATTGAAGGCATAAACAAAGCAGTCAAAATCTAAAATGTACTTATCTCTTCTGCCTGTTATTCTATGCACGTTCAGTGGCCATTGATTGGCTGGCTGGGCATTAACAGCATAGCTGACTAGGTGTAAATAGGATAGTTGACTGGACAAGAGTGTACTTAGAAACCAAAGGGCCCTGGTGCAAGAATTGGTAAAGCCCTCCTCTCTCATACCCATCTCCTTTACACTCCCCCTCACCTTAGTCGAGTGTGACTGTTTGTGAGATAGGCTGTGTGATTGTGTCTGGGAGTACTTTATATTATTATTATTTATTAAGCGCCAACAGATTCAGCAGAGCTGTATTATAACCAATCCCTTCCTGCTTACCTTTATACTACCCCTCGGTGATCCATTGGAAGGATCCCTGGTATCTAGTGGATACTGGCAGGAATCCCTTGGGCTGCTGCTGGCTCAATGCATGGTGGTCCAGTCTGGAGGAGCATATGGTCTGCTTCTCCGAGGGCGAGGTTAGACTCTGGTCACCGCTCATTCAATGAGTGAGAGCATTACCATAGCAACCCGTAGCACTCCGACTCATTGAGTGCTGAGAGTGCAAGAGCGCACTTGCCGTGAGCTCCCTCACAAATTTGGAAAGTAATTAAATATATTTCCAAAATGTCTGGCATGGTATGTATACTCAAACACGCAGGAAGTGGATAACCAATAGAAAAGACAGATATATTACTGGACCTTAAAATGGCTGAGCTTTAATGTGTAATATAGAGAAAGATGAGGTCAAAAAACTAGTCAAAGTCATGATTACAGATGGATGGATAAACAGAGATACTAGCCAGGTCTGTTTTACAGAAAAGTGGAAACTGTAGAGCAAGAATCAGGAATACAGAGGTTTTCAAAATACATATAAACTGGCCAAGTCAAACCAGAAAACACTCAGAAAAGGCTTAAGGAACACACACAAATATCTAGAACTAAGATAAAAACCACGATAGGACATAGAACTATGGGCAAAACAGGTTTAAATAGTGTTATCTAGGTTCTGATTGGTCCACGTCATCTCTGCAACCCCAAAAAATGTGGGAATGAGGTAGGTCAATTGGGTGATGCGTCCAGGGCCGAACATAGACAGCACTTAAGGACTTGCCTGTAGTGTGCGCAGAATCCATAATGCTAGACGTAACCAGGCCGCGTATTGGAACGGCGAGATTGACGCTCAACGTGCTTGGAGTTCCGGACTGGCGGTGCCAATTGAATAAGTATCGTTATATTACTTCCCTGCTGGAGGATAAGCACCGGCCTTTCAGGATAATGCAAATGAAAAGAACAAAGTAGAAAGCATGCACATCAGCAGCAGGAACCCAACTACACTCCTTAGGAACATATCCCTTCCAATGGATTAGATACTGAAGACAACCGCAAGAGAATTGAGAATCTATAATGGACTTAATACATTTTTCAAACAGATTTTAAAATCTGTGAAAAACGAATAACATTTGATAGTGCAAAATGTCTGCAACATTCAATTTCCCTTTTAAAAGTCCCCAAAGCAAATGCACTCACAATTCCCAAACTGTGAGCCGGTTTGAAGTGGCTCCATGATCTGTGAGGGGAATTTTACAGACATTATGGCACCATCAAAAGTAATTTATTTTTTTTTTACAAATTTTAACAAAACGTATTTGGAAAATTGATTTTTCGTGCTAGATGTATATGTATTCAAATATGCACTTGCATGTATGTGAGTTTTTAAATGCGTTTTTAACACTATTGTACGCTGATTATAATAATGGACCTACAAAACATCTTGCAATTCTTTAGTACATTTTAGATGGAGACCCCCGGTAGACTTTGTACCAGGATAAGCAGAAAAAAGGATACATTTACATCGAAAAATCCTTTGAGTGACTGCTAGTATACTGACAGTTTATGTTGATACCAAAAATATTTGTTCAACGAATTTGGGGTACTTTTCAGTCTGATGATACTAATTTATATTTCCACTGCCTGCAGGCAGTTTACCCTGTTACACAATTCAACATAGTATTTCAACAAGACCATATGTTCATATGTTTTATCCAAAAATATGTTCTCTTCTTCTCCAATCCATTGCCAAGATCTGTCTCTTCCTCAATATCACACAACAGAATGTGATTTATTTCCATTGACTACAAGCTTTCAAACCAGCTAGTGTAATGAAATTTGTACACAGCAGAGGCGTTGCTAAATTCCAGATATACTTGAGGTTCGAGCTCAAAGCAAAACCCTATGACTCCTACCCTTGGTTCCTACCGTAGAGAGCATCTATTTCAAAAAAGTAGAAATACATATTTCTGGAAATACATATCCTGTGTCAGTTAAAGGAACGCTATATTGTCATGTATTCCTGTATTCCTGACACTATAGTCCTGGTGTGGCTGCTTAGGTGACAAGCCCTGCTCCAACTGCGTTGAAAATGTGATTTTACTTACCTTTTCTACCACACTCTGCTGGTCTTGCCATGGCTGGCCTGCCTCCATGGCTGAGATCATCAATCTTGATGATCTAATTCAATCCAATGCTTTTCCATAGGAAAGCATTGGGAGGCTATTGTGCATGCACGTCAAAATACATTGAATCAATGTATTGGTAACGTTCAGTGTCTCCCTGCAGCTCATGGAGACGCTGAACACAGTAAGTGTTTCTAGTGGGCGTCTGAGTGACTGCACCTAGAGGTGTTACTAGGTAGTTGCTAGCAGGGCTGCCATCAGAAATTTTGGGGCCCCTGACACAGCTCAAGGTCTGGGCCCCCTGGCGCCTGCACCCGAGTCTCCCCCCCCCCCCCGAGTCCGCCCACAGGGATGCAGTGTCTGCAGGGCCGGTGCAAGGATTTCTGCCATGTTAACTAACACAGTGCTGCAGTGCCACCGTGTTTACAATAAAAGGCCTGCAGGGACAGGCTATAGACACCAGATCCACTACATTAAGCTGCAGTGGTTCTGGGGACTATAGTGTCCCTTTAATGTGAGGTAAATTAGAGATTAGTGCCACGAATAATATACTAGATTGCCTACTTACAACCAGATGAGGATGATGATGGGCTTCAGCTGCCGACTGGCTCCACTGGTCTGGTGTAGAACGGGCTCTCTGGAGGCGGTTTGTAACTGTGGTCACAAAAATCAATGTTCTGGGAGAACGGGAAGCAGCTCCATTTTTTGAGGGCCCTTTACACAGCTCAAGGTCTGGGTCCCAGGGTCCACCTTCATGTTCCACGAATGAGTTTGTTCACAGGGGTGTGGGGGGGCGGGGGGGAATGTCCTGATGTGTGTAAGGAATGCATTGTGTGAATCTGTGTTTGTATGTGTAAGGGCTGCAAGGTGAGTTTGTGTATGTATGGGATGCAGTGTGTGTGTCTGTAAGGGATGCACTGAGTGTGTGGAAGGGGTGCATTGTGTGTTGCTGTGTGTAAGGGATGCATTGCTTGTGTATGTGTGTCTGTGTGTAATGCATTGCGTGTTTTTCTGTGTGCAAGGGGTGCATTGTGTGTGTGTGTGATGGATGTCAATCTCTCCCCCTACCCCCGTCAATTTCCTTCTTCTCCCCCCCTCCAATTTCCTTCTTCTCCCCCTCCCTCTCATTGCCTTCTCCCCCCTCCAATTTCCTTCCTTCTCCCCCTCCAATTTCCTTCCTTCTCCCCCCTCCAATTTCCTTCCTCTCCCCCATCCAATTTCCTTCCTCTCCCCCCTCCAATTTCCTTCCTCCCTCCCCCCTCAAATTTCCTTCCTCCCTCCCCCCTCAAATTTCCTTCCTCTCCCCCTCCCTCAAATTTCCTTCCTCTCCCCCTCCCTCAAATTTCCTTCCTCTCCCCCTCCCTCAAATTTCCTTCCTCTCCCCCCTCCCTTAAATTTCCTTCCTCTCCCCCCTCCCTCAAATTTCCTTCCTCCCCCCCTCAAATTCCCTCCCTTCCTCTCCCCCCCTCAAATGTCCTCCCTTCCTCCCCCCCTCAAATGTCCTCCCTTCCTCTCCCCCTCCCTCAAATTTCCTCCCTTCCTCTCCCCCTTCCCTCAAATTTCCTCCCTTCCTCTCCCTCCCCCTCAAATTTCCTCCCTTCCTCTCCCCCCTCAAATTCCTACCTCTCCCTCCCCTCCCTCAAATTTCCTTCCTCTCCCCCCCAAATTTCCTACCTTCCTCTCCCCCCCCAATTTCCTTCCTCTCCCCCTCAAATGTCCTCCCTTCCTCCCCCCCTCAAATGTCCTCCCTTCCTCTCCCCCTCCCTCAAATTTCCTCCCTTCCTCTCCCCCTCCCTCAAATTTCCTCCCTTCCTCTCCCTCCCCCTCAAATTTCCTCCCTTCCTCTCCCCCCTCAAATTCCTACCTCTCCCTCCCCTCCCTCAAATTTCCTTCCTCTCCCCCCAAATTTCCTACCTTCCTCTCCCCCCCAATTTCCTTCCTCTCCCCCCTCAAATGTCCTCCCTTCCTCCCCCCCTCAAATGTCCTCCCTTCCTCTCCCCCTCCCCCTCCCTCAAATGTCCCCCCTTCCTCAAATTTCCTCCCTTCCTCTCCCCCTCCCTCAAATTTCCTCCCTTCCTCTCCCCCCTCAAATTCCTACCTCTCCCTCCCCTCCCTCAAATGTCCTTCCTCTCCCCCCCCAAATTTCCTTCCTCTCCCCCATCAAATTTCCTCCCTTCCTCTCCCCCCCCCCACTCCCTCAAATTTCCTCCCTTCCCTCCCTCTCCTCCCCACTCATTCAAATTCCCCCCCACCCCCACTCCCTCAAATTTCCTCCCTTCCCTCCCTCTCCCCCCCACTCATTCATATTTCCTCCCTCCCCGCTCCCTCAAATTTCCTCCCTTCCCTCTCCCCCCACTCATTCAAATTCCCCCCCCCACCCCCACTCCCTCAAATTTCCTCCCTTCCCTCCCTCTCCCTCTCCCCCCCACTCATTCAAATTCCCCCCCACCCCCACTCCCTCAAATTTCCTCCCTTCCCTCCCTCTCCCCCCCACTCATTCATAGTTCCTCCCTCCCCCCCCCCCCTCAAATTTCCTCCCTTCCCTCTCCCCCCACCCCCACTCACTCAAATTTCCTGACACCCGGCGGGCGCGCGAGGGAGCACTCTCCTCTGAGTGCTTCCTCTTCAGCTCCCTCGCGCGCCGCGTACTGATGCCGAAGCCGGAAGATGACGTCATCTTCCGGCTCCGGCATCAGTACGGTGCGCGAGGGAGCTAAAGAGGAAGCACTCAGAGGAGAGTGCTCCCTCGCGCGCCCGCCGGGTGTCAGCAGGGCCAGCATCTGGGGGGCCCTGAGGTGACCGGCTGCTGGGCCCCCCAGGAGAAGAGGCTGGCCCAGTGGGAACATACCGGGGTCGCAGAGCCCCCTGCGACCCGGTATGTTCCCACTGAATGTGGGGCCCGGACGACCTGAGCAGTCCGGGCCCCCCAGGACCGCCGGGCCCATGACAACCGTTGCGGTTGTCATGCCCTGATGGCGGCCCTGGTTGCTAGGCAGCAATGTAAACACTGCCTTTTCTCTGAATATTTACATTGAAGACCCTGAAGGAACAGGCAGTACACACCGGAACAACTACATTAAGTTGTAGTGGTTCTGGTGACGATAGTGTCCCTTTAATTTATCTAAATTTTCCCCAGGTACACATTTAATGCCCTTTATCCCCTACACCCAGTAAGTGCCACAATTCACCCAGCCTCTGTGTGACCAATACCCCCATCCATTAAATATCCCGATTCCATCCATTGTATCCAAAGTCTCCCTCATAGAATGTAAATGACAACCAACACTTCACCAATCAATATTTAGTTAAAGGGCAACAGTAACATATAACGTTTGTCTTAAAGACACATTTTAGGCATCTCAATGAAGTGGTCCTGTAGCTTTACCCAGGCCACTGAAAACATCGCTGTCTCTCTATCAACCACTAGAGGCACGTCTGCCAAAATATCCGAGATATACTCGGCTATGTCAATCAGATGGCCTCATAGAGCTCTTTTGATGGGCACAACACAACGTTTTGTCACGCATGTTCACTAGCCTCCCAATGCTTTCCTATGCCAAGGAGACGGGAACACCATAATATTCCTTAAAGGGTTACTCCAACCATTATGACCACTTCAGTGGTTAGAAGTGGTCGTGGTGGAAGGATTCAGTATGTGTTGTGTTTCAGTTTTTCCCGAACAATTCTTCTGGAAGTTGTGGCTGAAATCTTTCTTGGTCTACCTGACCTTAATAAAAACAGATAGAAGGAAGGTAGCACCACTAAAAACAAAAGGGATAATAATGAATCTAATATACAGCAATACACCAAGCTAAGGGATAAAGAAAAAGTATACGTTTAGAATCAGAAGTCCAGGGTTAGAATGTCTTTATGGTGGATAAATTCAACACCAAGGGGTTCTCTGTGGAGGAGGATACAGTTTTTGATAGTAGATGTATTCCTCAACGTTATATGGGTACGTCTTGGTGGTTCATATGTAAAAGAAAAATAACAACTAATGGTGCAGTAAGTCCCAAATAAGGTAGAGGGCAGTATAAAAAGTATGCGATCCTACTCACGTTTTTTAGAGTTATGAACTTAGCTCTAGTGTTGATAGCATACAGTGGTACAATCCCCACTTATGGGATACGTGAGATATTTGTAGTATTTCTTGATTGAGGAACCATATGGGGAATAAAAGGAGAAACAGCAATGGTGCTCACTGCTCAGAGTATAAAAACCAGAGATAAGAAAATAAAATACCAAGTGGTTAGTCACATTTGATTGAGCAGGCTAACTGCTCAATGGATACAGCTTGAGTGGTATAATCCCCAACTAGAATTCTTTGGAGTAATAACCTCACTGGAAAGTAAAAACTTCTGGTACCGGATAAGAAGGATGGCAATAATAGTAACAAAATACTAAAAAAAAAAACAATTATTAAAAGAGTAAAATGGCCCTTAGGCTTTTTCAAGTGGCGATGAGAGAATGCAGCATGACAGGTACAGTTTTAAATAGAGAATGTACATCTTTAAAAAGGGCGCCAAAATGAAGTCATGATTGCATTATTATAACATACAATATCGATTAAAACATTAGTGTTTAGTAAATATGTATAGTATGATGTTTGTGTTATTGTATAAAAACGACGCTTTTTCATAGCTATACAGTCAGGTCCATAAATATTGGGACAGTGACACAATTCTAATCTTTTTGGCTCTATACACCACCACAATGGATTTTAAATTAAATGAACAAGATGTGCTTTAACTGCAGACTTTCAGCTTTAATTTGAGGGTATTTACATCCAAATCAGGTGAACGGTGTAGGAATTACAACAGTTTGTATATGTGCCTCCCACTTTTTAAGGGACCAAAAGTAATGGGACAGATTAACAGTCATAAATCAAACTTTCACTTTTTAATACATGGTTGCAAATCCTTTGCAGTCAATTACAGCCTGAAGTCTGGAACGCATAGACATCACCAGGCGCTGGGTTTCATCCCTGGTGATGCTCTGCCAGGCCTCTACTGCAACTGTCTTCAGTTCCTGCTTGTTATTGGGGCATTTTCCCTTCAGTTTTGTCTTCATCAAGTGAAATGCATGCTCAATCGGATTCAGGTCAGGTGATTGACTTGGTCATTGCATAACATTCCACTTCTTTCCCTTAAAAAACTCTTTGGTTGCTTTTGCAGTATGCTTCGGGTCATTGTCCATCTGCAATGTGAGGCGCCATCCAATGAGTTCTGAAGCATTTGGCTGAATATGAGCAGATAATATTGCCCGAAACATTTCAGAATTCATCCTGCTGCTTTTGTCAGCAGTCACATAATCAATAAATACAAGAGAACCAGTTCCATTGGCAGCCATACATGCCCACGCCATGACACTACCACCACCATGCTTCACTGATGAGGTGGTATGCTTTGGATCATGAGCAGTTCCTTTCCTTCTCCATACTCTTCTCATCTATCCATAGGCTGTTGTTCCAGAACTGTGAAGGCTTTTTTAGATGTTGTTTGGCAAACTCTAATCTGGCCTTCCTGTTCTTGAGGCTCACCAATGGTTTACATCTTGTGGTGAACCCTCCGTATTCTGTCAGGGTATTTATATTGGCAGACATTTTGTGCTATGATAGAAATTAAAAGTGTATATTGCCTGAATCACTCAGAACAGAGCAGACTCTGTTTTTTGGATTTCGAGCTAACAAAGACACAAATTTCTATCCTCTTTGTAACTAAACACATAGCCTGAGCTTAGGAATGTTTGTATATACAAACCAAGTGATAAGAAATGAGAACGGGGGATGGATTCTCTGTCTAGATGTTAATGGAATAGAAATAATTCTAAACCCAGACATTAGTGACAGAGAAGATTAGTAATTCATTTTTACTTTCTAAATTTTACAAGATTCCCATTGTAAGTGAAAAGGTGAAACTTAGTTTCTAACTGTCATTTTAGAAATTACAGCTGGAATTGGAGACACACTGTCTGGGCAAAATCCAAAGAAACGCTTTGAACTGACAGAAAACTTAAAGTTATGGCAGCCATATAGATAAACCAAATCACGTCAGAATAGCCACCAGGAAAAGTTAACTCTTTCCTGGATAGGTATGTTTAGTGGGACGAGACTGCCCTCTATAGACCAAATACTTAAATTGCTATCTGGAAGGTAACCACACCTCCAGTTTTCTATTGATCTATCACCTAGTGACGAACAGATAATTTTTCCCTTTAAAAAGTTAAGACAAAGGGAAGAGAGGGCCTAAGTCAAAGAGTCGGAGTTGAAGTGAGTTGGAGTTTGGGTTTCAGATTCGGCCATGCAGAGAAATCCATGACAGATATCCACTCCAGGGCACTCAGAATTTCTTACACACCAATCACACATCCATTCAGTTCCTGAGACTACCTACTCATCTGATGAGAATGTCTACTCAACTGGTAATTATACTGGTTTCATTTAATTAATTTAAATTAATTAAAAAATTTCTAATAGCATGATATATGACTGGATAAATCACGGTCAGATTTCGATATTTAGAAATCTTAGTAACTAAAGAATATATAGTTATAACCATTCCATTCTGCAGATGGAATTAGAATAATTATGTATTAATGTGACATCACATGTTAGCATATCGTGGTATTTATCCAGGTGTATTGATTTGCTCTAAAATAAGATAAAATATCTGTTTAGGCAAGTTAAAATTCAGCTTGTAGAATCTGGTAGATTATTTTTATTGGATGGTTCCAGGAAATGACTAATGAGCTGGTTTAGGTGTTATTTTATTTAAAATTACATGAGAATAGGTCTTAATTACCTAGGAGGTCTAGCCAGCATTGAAAGTGTTATTCTAACTGTTAGCTAAAGTTTTATGGCCTTACCCTTCAAGCTTTGTGAAAGAAAGTTTTTCTGTGTGTGTAAGTTTCACTTTCGTTCTCTGTGAATCATAAATCTTGTCTTGACAGCTAATGTTGTAGATTCTATACTGTGTCAGCCATTGGAATGTATTGCCATTTGTAATGCATACTGATGTTATACTAAATATTAATTGATTATTGTCACGCATGTTACTTATTATTATTATTTAATTTGTCACTATAAATTGTATCTATTGTTATAATAAATTGTGATTTTATTTATATGGAATACATTTCACTTACACGATAACGATCTTTGGGATCTGAGAATTGAAATAGTGGGCAATTCTCAACTCTTTACTATTATCATCCCATAAATATCCCCACAATTCACTCTGGTGAAGTCTTCTCTTGATTGTTGACTTTGACACACATACACCTACCTCCTGGAGAGTGTTATTGATCTGGCCAACTGTTGTGAATGGTGTTTTCTTCACCAGGGAAAGAATTATTCGGTCATCCACCTCAGTTGTTTTCCATGGTCTTCCGGGTCTTTTGGTGTTGCTGAGCTCACCAGTGTGTTCTTTCTTTTTAAGGATGTTCCAAACAGTTGTTTTGTCCACACCTAATGTTTTTGCTATCTCTCTGATGGGTTTGTTTTGTTTTTTTCAGCCTAATGATGGCTTGCTTCACTGATAGTGACAGCTCTTTGGATCTCATATTGCGAGTTGACAGCAACAGATTCCAAATGCAAATAGCACACTTGAAATGAACTCTGGACCTTTTATCTGCTCCTTGTAAATGGGATAATGAGGGAATAACACACACCTGGCCATGGAACAGCTGAGCAGCCAATTGTCCCATTACTTTTTGTCCCTTGAAAAGTGGGAGGCACATATACAAACTGTTGTAATTCCTACACCGTTCACCTGATTTGGATGTAAATACCCTCAAATTAAAGCTGAATGCTGAAAGTCTGCAGTTAAAGCACATCTTATTCATTTCATTTCAACTCCATTGTGGTGGTGTATAGAGCCAAAAAGATTAGAATTGTGTCGATGTCCCAATATTTATGGAGCTGACTGTAAATATAAAAGTAGTAATAAATCTCACCCCTCCCTTCCCCCCTGCCCCCTGTTTTCTTTTGGTGGCTGCACACGTCCCCTTCCTCCCCTGAGTCTCCACCCCTTTTTTAAACCATCCCCACACATTACCCACATATGTGTCCCCATTCCGGCACGAGGAAATGCCCACTTACGTCAGTAGGACGCGGCCTCCTCCCCTGAGTCCCCACTCACTTTCCAAACCATCCCCACACATTACTCATATGTGTATCCCAATTCCGGAACGAGGTCACGCCCACTTACGTCATTAGGACGCGTCCGCTTACAAATCAGGTCGCATTCAAAGTTACTAATAAGTAATCACATGCCCCTTTCCCATCCGAAGTCAAAGATGACATGGGAAAACTACAATACCCATAAACCCTAGCATCTAACCATGTGGCACGGACCATAATCCAATATGGCCACCGACCACGTGACCTACAATTTTTTTTTTTTTTTGTAAATTTGATTTTTATTAACGTATTTGCATTGTCATTCCAACAAGAAATAGGCAAGAAGTAATGGGACTCGCAGGTCCCTGGGAATAGTAACAAAAAGTATTTGCAAGTGGGCTCGCAGGCCCCAATAAACCCTATGGACTCGCAGGTCCCGCTTGTTCTTGTCGATAGTATTGATTTTATGGAGTCATTGTTCAGTATCAGTCGTGAAGGTGAGACTCGCAGGTCTCTTTGTGTTTTGTATTTTTTTTTTTCGGAGGTTCGTGGATGCGCAGATCCAATTGTTGCCATGTACGACTTCAGATTTGTATAGTGGTCGTGAGCCGTGTGGCTCTCAACTGATGTCGTATATGTTCACATTTAAGTTTCAAGTGTAAATTTCAACATCCTATAATTTTAAGATTCCACCCCCTCTGTCTTTAACAGTAGAATGCTGAGTTAAGTAGGTCATGTCCCAGCTGATTGAACTTGGTGGGTTCCACCCTATGTCCTACCCTTAATTGTCTAGGGGTGTAGTCTCTAGTTGTCTACAGCTTTCAAGTAGCCGCTAGGGTGTCTTTATGTCGGGTAACATTGGCCTGCTGTATGGTTTTAGAGTCAAGTGGGGTCTGCCGGTGCTTTCTCTTTGGGAATTGGGGAAAGGTAAGCAGGAGGGGGTGGGGTGGTCGGGTTGGTCCTCTGTCAGTAGTCTTCTGTCGCCTTGGGTGTTCAGTTTCCGTGTTCTGTCAGGTGGTTGGGAGGTGGGCATCAGTGATTGTCCTAAGATCTAGTTGGAATTTCGGTCTTGCCGTCTCTAGGATCCAGTATGTCCATATGTCAGTGTATGTCGTCGGGGTAGTGTTTGTCGTCATTGTCAGTTCCTCAATTGTCCTTAGTTCCTCCATTTGGTTGAACCAGGACAGCATTGATGGTGTCACAGGTTTCTTCCAGTATTGAGGGAGAACTCGTTTGGCTACATTTAGTATTCTGATAGTCATGGATTTTTTATATTTGGAGTGGGGAACTGGTGTATGGTGTAAGAGCATCGCTGCCGGTTCCAGGGGGGGTGGTCGTTCTGTGAATTTCCCTAGCATCTTGTGTATTCCCCGCCAGTACGGGGTGACCAGTGCACAGTCCCACCAGATATGTTTCAGTGTGCCTTCTTCCCTTCCACATCTCCAGCACAGACTGGATAGGCTTGGGTTCATTTGGTGTAGGAGGTGTGGCGTCTTGTACCAGTGCGTCAGGAGTTTGTAGGCCGTTTCCTGCGTTTTACTGTGTGTGGAACAATGGTGTGTGAGGTAGCATATTGATTCCCAGTCCGCTTCCGTGAGTGTGATACCTAGGGTTGCTTCCCATTTACCCATGAAACGGGGCGACTCAGTCGGGAGTTCCGACTGTAACATGGAGTACAAGGAGGATATCCCGTGTGGGAGTGGGTCTGGGTGCGCGCTGATCCTCTCTATTGTGGTGTATTCCCTGGCGAGTGCTGGTCCCTGTGGTAGGGTGTGTATGTAGTTTATAAGTTGGGCATAGCGAAAACGAAGCATAAATGTTGGGGGTGTTTCCTCTAGCATGTCCGTTAGCCGTTTGCAGGTCCCTCTCTGGAGGGTGTGATGCAATCGTGGGGACGTGTTCGGGATGATATCTCTGAGGGCTCGTGGGTCTAGTCCTGGGGGGAAGTCCTCATTATGTGTCAGTGGCATAAGGGGGGAGGGGTAGGGTGAAAGGTTTCCCTGTCGCTTGACCTTCCGCCATACCCCCAGGGTGTTTTTCGTGTATATGGACATGTCATGTCCTTCCGTCGGGTCACGACTCCATGGGAGTCCTGCGATTGGTCTACCTGCCTCCGTCTCCTCTACCGTTTTCCACAGTTTATTTACCCCGTCCTTGGACCATTCTACAACCCTCTGTAGGTGCGTAGCCACATAGTATAGCTGAAAATCTGGGAGGGCTAATCCCCCTTTGTCCTTAGGTCTGGTCAGTGTGGAGAATTTTATTCTGGGTTTCCCCCCGCCCCATATGTACCTGGTCATCTCCTTCCTGAGTGTCATAAAGAAGGGTCTCGGAATTACAATGGGGATGGCCTGGAGAAGGTACAGGAGGCGCGGGAGGAAGTTCATTTTTATGACCTGTACTCTCCCTAGCCACGAGATATGGGGATATGACCATTCCCTCATGTCCCGCTGGAATGTCTGTAGTATGGCCGTGAAGTTGTCTCTGAACAGGTCTCCCGTGCGTTTGGTCAGCCAAATTCCTAGATATTTAATCTTGTTTTCGGCCCATTGAAAGGGAAGGCTGCGTCTCAGGGATTCCGCTCTCGTGTGGGGTACGCTAACGTTTAGGATGTACGATTTTCCGTAGTTAATTTTCATATTGGATATGTCCCCAAATATTTGTAGTTCTTTCATTATATTCGGTAGGGTAATTACTGGGTTGGTCACCACGAAAAGCAGGTCATCGGCATATGCCGCTACCTTATGGTGTACCGGGCCCTTCGTCAGGCCTGTCACGTCTCCGTTGTGTCTGATGTGTGTGAGGAATGGCTCCAGGGCCAGAGCGAATAGGAGCGGCGACAGGGGACACCCCTGTCTGGTGCCATTGTGGATGGTGAAGGCATTAGTTAGCGCCCCGTTGACTAGTACCTGGGCAGTAGGTTCTCGATATAGTGCCTCTATCCATTGTCTTAAGTGGGGGCCCAGTCCCATGTGGGCGAGCGTTTCAAAGAGGTACTCCCATCTTACTCTATCGAAGGCCTTCTCCGCGTCTGTGGACAGCAGGAGAAGGCCTCCGATCGCCTTCCCGTTGCCGTGCATAAGGGTAAGTGCCCTGATGGTGTTGTCGCGGGCCTCGCGCCCCGTCACAAACCCCACCTGATCAGGATGGATCAGAGATGGGATGTGCTTCGTGAGGCGCGAGGCGAGGACCTTAGCCAGGAGTTTGACGTCGCAGTTAATTAGCGAAATTGGTCTATAGTTCCCACAATATTCCCTGTCTTTGCCGTCTTTGGGTATGACAGTTATGTGGGCCGTCAGGGCTTGCTTGGGGATATGTTCCCCTTCCCTCACTGCGTTGAACGCTTCCACCATTGGTGGAAGTAGCTCCTCCGCGTACGTCTTATAGTATTTCACCGGCAGGCCGTCCGGCCCTGGGCTTTTACCGGGTTTGGTGCTTTTAACTGCTGCCGACAGCTCCTCTATTGTGATGGGTTCGTCAAGCACATCGGCGGTTTCTGCGTCTAGGGTCGGCATTGGGTACTTTGTCAAGTATGTTTGAATCGAGTGGCGAAGGCGGGCCTTCGCTGGTTCGGTCTGTGGTTGCGGGAGTGTGTATAGCTCCGTGTAGTATGCGCGGATTGCGTTCATGATGTCCGATGGGAGGCGGTGTAGGGTACCCTTCTTATCTCTGATCTTGTCAATGTACGTGTGTTGCCTTCGTTTCCGCAGCATAGCAGCCAGAAGCCTGCCGCTCTTGTTCCCGTGTAGGGTAAAGAAGGCTTTATGTCTAGCGGCGTCTCTATGGTGTTTAGAGTGGATTAACGTGGCTAAATCTCTCCGCAATTGTAGGAGTCGGGATTGGAGTGTGTGGTTCGGGTCGAGTTTGTTTTGGTCGTCTATGTGGTGTATTTCCTCTAGGAGGCTTGCTAGTCTTAATTCAGTTTGTTTCTTTATGATCGCCCCTTGTTGAATGTAGTGTCCCCTTATTACTGATTTGTGCGCTTCCCATCGTACTGTCGGGGATGTATGTTCGGCTGTATTGAGGGATAGGTAGTCTCTGATTTTGTGGCCTATGAGGGTTACGACCTCCGGATTAGTAAGAAGGTATTCGTTTAATCTCCATTTCGGGGTAGTGGGGCGAAAAAGTGGTGATTTTAGTTTAAGGGTGACTGGCGCGTGGTCTGACCACGTCGCCGTTCCAATCGTGGCTTCGGTGACCAGTGAGAGATCGTAGTGTGTAGTGTATATGTGGTCTATCCGGGAGTATGAGTTGTGTGGGGGGGAAAAGAAGGTGTAATCTCTTGTATCTGGGTGATGGGCTCTCCAGCAGTCAACCAAGCGGTGACTGCGTAGTAACGCTTTAATGTTTTGCCGTTGTTGCGTGGGAATGTGGGAGGTGCCTGACGATGTGTCCCATGTTGGGTCTAATGCCATGTTAAAATCCCCTCCCAGTATGAGGGTTCCCTCTCTAAACTCCATGAGTTTACGGAGTGTTTGCTTGAGGAAGCGGTAGTGTCGTGTGTTGGGGGTATATACTGTCGCGAACGTGTATTGTCGCTCTGCTATTTTCCCTTTGAGGAACAAGTATCTGCCCTCGTCATCCGTCATGCATTCTCCCCCCTGGAACGGCACGCTCTTGTGAAGTAGTATCGCTGTTCCCCTAGCCTTTCCCCCGTGATAATCGCTGTAGTAGCCCTGTGTGTAGCGGTGATTAGTTAGTTTGGGTCTAGCCCCTTTCTTGAAATGGGTTTCCTGTATCATAACTACTGAGGCCCTCCGCTCGTGAAAGTCCCTCAGCGCCCCGGATCTTTTCTCCGGTTTGTTGAGTCCCTTCGCATTGATAGTGATTACGTGTAGGGGAGCTGGTGTCAGGGCCATGTCTATCGTCCTGTGTGTCTCGGGTGGGTGGCACTTCTAGTTCCTAGTCCCTGCTATATGGGCGGTTCAAAAGTAGGTCGTGCGTCTCGGTCGGTGGGGGCGTCCGGTGTCCAGTAAGGGTGGTAGTAGGGTATACAAGGGGGGGGTAGGATAACGTGTAGGTTGCGTCTCGGTCTCGCGACCGCTAGGTGTAGACGTCGGGGAGTCACAGTCCGCGGCACCACCAGTGGTGCACGTGGGTTGCTCACCGTTTGGTCGGCGTCTCTCCTACTAGGCGTAGGTCGGGTGTCCGGGCGTCAGTGTCGGCGTCTTAGTGACATGTCTCCAGGTGTCCCTGTGCGGCTCTTATGAGGTGGTATAATGGGATGTGTTAGTCTTCCCCGTCTCATGGTGTGTCTTTCCATGGGTTTGTGCGTGTTGGTCATCTCGCGTGTGTATTATGTCCGGTCGCTACTGTTAGGTGTGGCATAAACAACATTATTAACAGTGAATTATTCATCACATCAAGTATATACGATTAACTGGCAGTTCAAACATTTTAAAACATTTTAAAAGGAAAAACATCAAACGTGTCTCTTTCCCTCTCCCTTTTTGTCCCCCCGGCTAAGCTAGCTGGTGTGTAGTGTCTAGATCCCTTTTCCTTCGGGCCGCGTGCATAGGTCCTGATTAAGTGCTAGGGCCCCCGGGGTTGGGGTCAGTTCTGGGTCAGTTCTATTCCCCTTGAATCTGTCCCCTATAGTGTTAGGCTCGCTATGAGCGTTTTGGACGTAGCTAGGGTAGCGGGCTCCCCAGGGCCCAGGTTCCCGCCTCCCCCGCACCCCGTGGCGTCCGCCGTGCTGGCGGTTCCAGGCCTAGTGGTTTCCTCCCGACTATTGCCTCTCAGGCACCCCTGTTGGTTGGGGTCCCCGCCCCAGGTGGGCCCCGCCGGCGCCACCGCCCGCCTGCTCCCCGAAGTTCGTCACAGGGCAGGTGGGTGACAGCGGCCGGGCCCAGCCGGCGCGAAGGGCCCCCCTCAGTTCACATCAAACAGCACATTTGTTATAATAAGAAATAACAGTGGTTACGGTCCCATCCCGCTACCCCCCTCCCGCCAAGTGGGTACCCCATCAGTGCGGAGGGCCCCCCTCAGATCTTATTAAACAGCACATTTGATATGATGATAAATGAATAACAGTGATTACGTTCCCATCCCGCCACCCCTCACCCCCCAGGTGGGAACCCCTTTAGTGCCCTTTTAGTCCGATAGGTTACCCTGCTCCACTGAATAGTGGAGCTCACGTTGTGCGCTCGGTCTCCGCCACTTCTTTGTCATCGTAGGGGCTCTTGTCTCCCTTTGTAGTGGTTAGTTGCTGCAAATCGGGATCTATTTGATGTGTCCATAGTCTCTAGTTTCTCGGGCCGGAGATGGAATCGACCACTCAGTCCGTCAGTGGTGCCGGTGGGGGACTTCGGGTTGGGGGGGCTCAAAGTGTTCGGTTCTTTACATGTTGGCGCCCGAGGGGCGCGTGGTTTGTTGTCTCGTTCTCCGAGGTCTCGATGGTTGCTGCGGCCTGTTTTGTGTCTCAGGTGAGAAGGTGTAAAAGGCCATCGGGTCTGGCCAAGGCATATGTATCTGTGGCAATTGGAGTTCCCGCGTAATGTCTCTGAGATCTTCCTCACTCTTCACCGTTAAGGGGCCTGTGCTCGTAGTGATTTGTAATCCATTAGGGAAGCTCCAGCGGTACCTAATTTTGTTGGTCTGTAGCACTCTCGTGAGGGGGCGCATGGCCCTGCGGTATGCTAGGGTCGCCGGAGATAAATCTGGGTAAAGTTGTATTTCTGCACCCTTGTGTTGGATTTGTCGTTGGTCTCTGGCGCTTTTTAAGATGTCTTCCTTGACTTGGAAGTGCATTAAGCAACAGATGACGTCTCGTGGTGGGGACTCCGGCGGGCCTCTGGGCCTGAGTGCCCTGTGTGCCCTGACAAACTCAATGGGCGTATTGGGCGGCCTCTGCAGGAGGGCATTAAATATTTCTGTGAGAGTGTCGCGGATCGGTGTGGTCTGGTCCAGATCTTCGGGTATACCCCGGATTCTGAGGTTCTGTCGTCGCCCCCTGTTATCTAGGTCTTCCATGTGGAGGGCCATTTGACGTAGCTGTGTTTCTTGTCGTTTTATTATGCCTGCAGTTGCATTCTGCGCCGATGTGACGTGGTCGCAGTCAGCTTCTAGTTGTGCCAGTTTGTTGTGAATCCCTTGTATGTCCTCCCTCAGGGCGTGTAATTCCCCAGTTATGGATTTGTGGAGGGCATCATTGGCCTCTTTGAGGTCTGTTTTCGTGGGCAGGTTACTCAGTATAGTCGCCCAGTCCAGCTGGGAAGGGGGCAGGTCGGGTGGTATAAGTACCTGTTCATGGTGTCCACCGCATGGCAAGGCCGCGTGGGTAATGCCTGAGGCTTCCATATCTCCAGAGGCCTGAACGGCCTGGTCTGCTTGGGCCGTGAGGAATTTTCGCATGTTTGTCGCCTGTGACCCCCTCGGGGTGTCGGTGGTCGTGGCAGCGTGTTGGGACCGGTTGTTTTTCCCCATTTTCCGCGGGCTAAGGCTGGTGAGACGGGTGTTTTATTTCAGCCTGCAGGGAGCTCCTGTTTCACGCCGCCATTCCGCTCGGCGCTCAAGCCACGCCCCCCCGACCTACAATTTATTACTACTTTTATATTTATATCTATGAAAAAGCTTTGTTTTTATACAACACAAACATCATACTTATACATATTTACTAAACACTTACACTAATGTTTTTATCGATATTGTATGTTATAATGTTGCAATCACGACGTCATTTTGGTGCCCTTTTTAAAGATGTACATTCTCTATTTAAACCAGTACCTGTCAGGCTGCATTCTCTTATCTCCACTTGAAAAAGCCTAAGGGCGAAACGTGTTGTGGTTTTTTTATATAACAGTATTGTTTTAAATAAAGGTATTTTGGCCACTTTCTTACTGTGAGTCAGCCATTTTACTCTTTTAATAATTTTTTTTTTTGTATTTTTTTTTTTTTTTAGACAATCTTTATTTTTCCAAATAGTTTTTTACACATATGGTAAGTAGCAGGGTACAGAACAGTGAAGTCAGTAAACATATGTACAATTGTACTTCTCAACTCACAGTCAATAAATGGTTACATACTAATTGCTCGTCAGTTCAGTTGACAAAATAAACATAGTAATTCAATCAGTTTCAACAATTCGTATAGACTGAGAAGTGTGTAGTGCAGCGGTGGTAGTAGTCCGAGTGAATCTCTCCACCTGAGTGGTACCACCAGGTCTCAGTCTGAGACTTCTACCATTTTTTTCTTCTGTAAGACAGCTCAGAGTCACATTAGTGTGGGTCTATACTGCTATGAGTATTCTTAGTTTGTCGTGCTTTATCTCCCCATATACCCCTGATGCTAGCTAGTTTTTCTACACCATCTGTGTGCCCTTTGAACTGAATATAACCGGGCTCCTCGCTGAGCCGCCCTAGCTGGGAACACTTCTAGGGTAGAAGGTACTCATGTTTGCTCAAATTTCTGCCCCATGCTAACCTCAAGGTTGTGTAGGCGAGGTCCCGGTAAGCTAACGTCTCTCCGTTCAATTGTTTGTCGTGGGTGAGGATTAGGCTGGGGATATGGTTGCCTTTTGTACCCTAGTGTCAGCAGGAGACTCGAGCACGTCTGGAGTCGGTCTAGGTAGTCAGGTGGTTTGCGTTGTACAGGTGACCTCAGGTCTTACGTTCACCGTGCCCTACATGGCCTCTCAAGTCCAACGTCTTGTGTTTACTTGTCAGTGAGTCCCTCTCAAGGGTCTGTCCGAGTCGGTCGTTGGGGGAATGTCTGTCGTCCAGTCCGGGAAAGAGGTGAGGGATGGGGGGGAGGGGTAGAGGGAAGGGTGTCTGTCTAGGTTAGCTTTGCACTTGATTGCTCTCTTTGGCCCTTAGGATATTCCTCGGGAATTGGTGGATCCGTTGGCCAGATACACCTCCCAGGGATACCAGGTCAATGCACACTGCTCCTGTCTGCCATAAAGGTCCGCCGTCAGAGACTCCATCGCGTGGATTTCCTCCACCTTTGTAATCCATTGCTAGAGGGTAGGCGCCCCCCTCTGCTTCCACATTGCAGGGAGAAGGGCCTTAGCCGCATTAAGCAGCGGTAAAGTTAAGGACTTCTTATAGGTCTTGATGGGCACGGGGGTGTGGTGTAACAGCATCGTTAGGGGGTCTAAGCGCATCCCTGTCCCTGTAATTCTGTTAATCTCTACCCTGATTCTCTCCCAGTAAGTGGTGATGTCAGGACATTCCCACCATATGTGGATGAAAGTGCCTCTGTGTGTGCTGCATCTCCAACATGTGTCCGGTGTGCTGTCGTTCATGCGATGTAGTGTGTCCGGGGTTCTATACCAGCGGGTTAGGATTTTGTAATTTAGCTCTTGGTACTTCGAGCTGATGGAACATTTATGGGTGAGGGTGTATATTTTGTCCCAGTCCTGTGGGGTGAGTGTTTCCCCCGAATCTGCCTCCCAGTGCCTCCTGAACTTGAGTTCCACATCCCCACTGGCCTGGGCCATGAGCCAGGCATATATGGTAGAGATACCTCTGTGTACCTGTATTCTATGTACGCATAAGAGTTCAAAGCTGGTGAGGGGTCTGAGTAGGTGCCCTCGGCCAGGTAGAGAGTGATAGTATGTGTTTATTTGGTGGTATCTGAACCGTTCAAGTAACGTTGGGGGTCTGTCTGGGCATATCTCAGTGAGCGGTTTAAGTCCCCTCGTACCACTCCATTGGTGCAAGTACATCCAGTCAGCCTGCTGGAGACCAGCCAGGTCTCGTTGGGTCAGTGCGCCTGCCAAGTCTGGGTTATGGGTGATGGGGGTTAGAGGGCTAGGGGAGGTAGTGAGCCTGAGTCTGTAGCGTACGGCTGTCCATACCCTGATCGAGGCATCAATTAAGGGGTTGTCGGTGCGTAAGTCAGAGTATGTGGCGGTGTGTAGCCATAGTCTGGAGGGAATTTTCCTGTCCGTTTGATCCAGCTCGAGGGTTACCCATTGCTTTGTGGGGTATTGTACGTGCCAGTCTGCCAGCCTGTGTAGGTGTGTGGCTCGGTAGTAGGTCTCAATGGAGGGCAAACCTGTGCCTCCTTTCCGCTTTGGGAGTTCCAGCATGGATTTTTTAATCCGGGTCTGGCGGGATTTCCAAACGAATTGGCGGATAGCAGTCGATAGGGAGCTAAAAAAGGCTCTGGGCACGGTAATCGGTACTGTTTGGAAAAGGTATAGTATCCTGGGCAACACGTTCATCTTGATCGCATTGATGCGTCCAAACCAGGAGATATAGTATGGGGACCATTTCTTGATGTCTACCATCAGGGAGTGTAGCAATGGGTGATAATTGTGTAGGTATAGTTGGGATGGGTCTTTGGGTAGCCAAATTCCCAGATATTTCAGTTTGGTGTCACACCATTTGAAGCGGTATTGGGAGTACAGATGGGGCGGGGGGCCGTTTGGGGGGGGGAGGTAGAGGGCCTCTGACTTATCTGTATTGAGTTTTAAGTTGGAGAGTGTTCCGAACTCCTGAAATGCTGTGAGGAGGTTCGGCAGTGATATCAGTGGCTGAGTGAGGAAAAACAGCATATCGTCAGCGTATGCCGCCACTCTGTATTCGTGGCGACCATGGGAGAAACCGGATATTCCCCCGTTCCGTCTGACCGCCCCCAGGAATGGTTCCAGGGAGAGGGCAAACAGGAGGGGGGAGAGCGGACATCCTTGCCGAGTGCCGTTCCTGATTTGAAAAGGGGCGGACAGTGCTCCATTGATTCGGATCCGTGCCGTGGGACTAGTGTACAGGGAGAGCATCCAGGACAGCATGTTGGGGCCGAAGCCCATGTGTGAAAGGGTGCTCCCCAGGTACGACCAGTCCACCCGATCGAAGGCCTTTTCAGCGTCTGTCGACAATAGCAGGAGTTCCCTGCGTTGCGACCACGCTATGTGGAGGATGTTCGGTGCCTTTATCGTATTGTCTCTCCCTTCCCTGCCCGGGATGAATCCGACCTGATCCGAGTGTATGAGGTATGGGAGGTGGCTTGCGATTCTCAGGGCTATGGCTTTCGCAAACAGCTTCAGGTCCGCATTTAGTAATGAGATAGGGCGATAGCTCGCGCAGTTCGCCGGGTCTTTCCCTTCTTTGGGTATCACGGTAACTATGGCTGCTAAAGTGTCAGTGGGGAAACGGCCCCCCTCCAGTATGGAGTTGAGGCCAAGTAAAAGGTGTGGTAGCAAAACATCTTTAAATGTGCGTAGGTACAGTAAGGGAAGGCCGTCCGGGCCTGGGGCTTTGTGGGCTTTGGAGAGTTTAAGGGCCGCCGCTAGCTCTTCCGCCGACAGGGGTCGTTCCAGGTCTTCTCGCATTTCCGCGGTCAGTTTTTTATCTATGTTGCGTTCTAGAAACTCAGTGATCTGCCGGGAGCGCAGTGCTCGAGCAGCGTCTGATGAGGTTTGGGGTATATTGTACAGTTCCGTGTAGTAGTCTACAAACGCCCGCTGAATCCCATCGGGCAGACGGGTTTCTGTCCCGTCCCTGGGTCTAATTTTATGAATGTGGTTCGCCCTCCTCCGGTCCCGGAGCTGGCGGGCCAGCAGTCTCCCGTTCTTATCAGAGTGTTCAAAAAAGAACCTAGCTGATTTCCTAATGGTGCGCAGGAGGCCCTGGGCTAGTATATCCCTCCTCTGTTTCCGAAGCGTCGTCAGTCGGAGGAATATATCCTCGTCCTGATTTTGCTTATGGGTTTGCTCTAGGGTCGCAATTTGTGTGTTCAGTGTGTTTAGTTGTCGTGCGCTGTGTGCAGACCTTAATGTAATGTCCCCGTATGACACATTTGTGCGCCTCCCATACTGTCAGCGGCTGTACATCTGGGGTAGTGTTTGTGTCAAAATACTGTTGCAATGTTTGTCTGACCGGGTCCGTGTCCCCCAGGTGTAGGAGCATGTTCTCATTTAGCTTCCATTGTCTTTCAGCGGGTTTGTACAGTGGTGATTGTATCTGGACCGTGATCGGGGCGTGATCTGACTCCGCTATCAGGCCTATAGTCGCCTTACGGAGCAGTGGCAGGGCTTCTTGTGCCACAAAAATATAATCAATCCGGCTGTAACGCCGGTGCACAGCCGAGTAATAGGAATAGTCTCTGCCGTCAGGGTTTGCCGCCCTCCAGCAATCAACTAGTCCACACCGTGTCAGAGCTCTCCCGGCAGCGCGTATGCAGTGACCTGGTATCGAGCTTTCCCCTCTAGAGGTGTCTAACCTAGTGTCCAGTGGCATGTTAAGATCCCCTGCCAGAACTAAGAGTCCCTCCCGGAATTTATCTAGTTTCGCAAGCGTTTTGGTTAGGAAGACGTGTTGGTTGCGATTCGGGGCATATAGGCAGGCGAATGTGTAAGGGTGTTGTGCTATTGTCCCCTTGAGAAACAGGTATCTACCCTCTGGGTCCGGTCGTTGCTCGGTACATATGAACGGGACATTATGGGAGAATAGGATCGCCACACCCGCTTTCTTTTCATCTGGGTGGTTTGAATAGTATCCCGTGGGGTATCTCCCGTTCCTAATGGTGGGTGCCTCTGCTCCCCTGAGATGCGTCTCTTGCAGGAACGCGACCGAGACACGCTCCGACCATAGGGTGCGGAGTATTTGGGTTCGTTTCTCGGGCATGTTCAAGCCTCTAACGTTATTTGACCATAGAGTGAATGGTGCCGGTTCAACTTTAGGACCCATCCCTGTCTGCACGAGGGTCGGGGGGGACAGGGTCGTCAACGTAGGGGGGGGTAGGGTATGAGAGGGGAAGGGGAGTACAGTCGGGTCAATGTCAGTGGGGGAGTCAGTCCGTGTGGTAGGTAACAGGTACTCGCCTCGGAGTTAGTCGCCCCCCGGTGTCTAGTCCCCTCGGGGTGTGTCACCAGAGTAGCTTCCGAGTATTTGTATAGCGAGAGTCGGTTACAAGGGGCACGTGGGTCGTCCGTACAGGTGTGTATCGTCGTGTGTGTCACCCTGCTCCCTTGGCTCCCAGCCCACTGATCAAGATTAGTCGGAATCGTCCCTATCGTTTCGGGGGGCTCGTATGGGGCAGTGCTCCGTGATCCGTCTAGGTGCCTCTCTAGGCTTTAATGGCCCCTCAGCGGGTATGTGTTGTAGCGTTCTAGCTCAGCAGCCCCCATGGGGACCAGATGCCACCCCGGGTTCCCACCCCGGCCCTCCCTCCCCCAACCAATGGGAGCTGTGGGGTGTCCCTCTCTCCCGTGTAGGTGTGTGTGCGGCCAAATGCAGCTTAAAACTTATAAACATTAGAAACAGTATGAACCTTAAAGCAGTACATGACAGTCCACAGCATGCAATTTCCCCTTTACCCCCCTCCCCAGGGGCCACTTCTCTCCCACCCCCACGTCTTTCAGCAGGCCTTGGGTCGGGCTATATTGCCTGCGGGCAGGGCAACCATCACGGGGTTTGGCAGGGTCTGGGGTGATGCACTTCCAGGCGTAGAAGGGCTCATCTAGGGGTGTGCCCAGGGTCCGCCCGGGCCACTGCTCCTTGCTGACTGCTGGGGCGACCACATATCCCACCCACTCACACAAAGAAAAAAAGGGGGGGCTTCAGGCATTATCAAGCCTCAATCATGTATAGCGTGGGGTGTCCCCTCCCTCATGCTTCCCCGGGTAATCCATGAACCCACCAGAGCCCCCCGCCCCAGTCGTGTGACTCCCTCCCGTTTCAGCGTCATGCATTTCTGGCCAGTTCCATAACAGTAGGGGCCCAAAGTAAGGGGTCAAGTACATACCCAGTGGGTTAGCAGCATCTCCGGATCAAACGGCTGTGTGCTGCATAGGCAGGCTGGCTTTCGACGTAGACCCCGGGGGGGGGGGCAAGGTTGCCTGTCTTGGCGCAGCGGTGTGTCAATGTGTAGAGCTGGGGTGTCGGGCCGACAGCTGGTTCCCCACCCTGCCAGGTCCCGGCCCCAGGGTAGATCATTCCTCATGGCTGTCCGGGCCACCCCGGCGGAATCCAGCTCCTGTGAGGCCGGTGCCCGGCCTTTCACGTGGTGCATTCTGGCGCGTTGGTTGCCTTTCGAGGATCCAGTTTGATACTGTCACTGCTGGGAGGCCTGCGGCCCGTAAGAATCGTGGGACGTCCGCTGGCCAGCGCACGATGTGCCATGTGTTGCCCACTTTCGCCTGCAGACTAAAGGGGAACCCCCATTTGTATTGTATCCGCTGGTCTCGGAGCATGGTGGTGAGTGGGCGCAGAGCCCTTCTCGCTTCTAGCGTGAGCACAGAGAGATCTTGGTATAGGGAGATTTGGGCCTCCATGTAGGTGAGGTTTTGCCGACTCCGTGCTTCCCTCATAATGTCGTCCTTCAACGAGTAGGAAAGCAGGTAGCAGATGACATCCCTTGGTGGGCCTTCTGTGGATGCAGGGCGTAGAGCTCTGTGGGCACGCTCAATGCCAAAGTCCGCCGGGGCCCTGTCCCCTAGGATGAGAGTGAACAGGCCTTGTAGGAGTTCCGGCAGTGCCTCCCCGGCGGACTCAGGCAGCCCGCGTATGCGGATGTTATTTCTGCGTCCGCGGTTGTCTAGGTCTTCTAGGTTTCTTCTTAGTTCCAGCAGGACATTGCCCTGCCTGGTAGCGGCTGTTTCGGTAGCTTGGTGCTGCTGTATGTTTTGGGCTCTGTCTGCCTCTAGTTCTTCCACCCTGCGTTCCAGGGCTGTCGGGTCTCTCCTTACCTCCATGACCTCTTCCCTGATCGCAGTACGGATTTCTGCCAGTAATTCAGCTTTGTCCGACTTGGACCTCATGTTTGCTGTGATTGTGGCTATGTCCGCCGCCATTTGCGTGAGGGATTCACCTCTGGCCGGGCTGCTCGTGGGGCTTTCAGTGTTGCACTTTTCAGGCGAGGTCGGCGCCATTTTGGCCGCGGCCTGGTGGGCCGGCGAGTCTCTCGGAGTTCCGAGGTACCCGTCCATGGGTCCCGCGGTTCGGCTCGGCGAGCCCGTCTGGGAGGGTCCCGGGGTGAGCAATTTTCCTGTTTTACCCATCGTGGGTCAATTCCGGCTCGAATATCGGTGCTACAGTGTGCTGGGGCCACGGAGCTGCGGTTAGATGCGTCCTACTCCATGCCCGGTCCGGCCACGCCCCCCTTTTTTTATTTTTTTTATTTTATTACTAGTATTGCCATCCTTCTTATCCGGTACCAGAAGCTTTTACTTTCCAGTGAGGTTATTACTCCAAAGAATCCTAGGTGGGGATTATACCACTCAAGCTGAATCCATTGAGCAGTTAGCCTGCTCAATCAAATGTGACTAACCACTTGGTATTTATTTTCTTATCTCTGGTTTTTATACTCTGAGCACCATTGCTGTTTCTCCTTTTATTCCCCATATGGTTCCTTAATCAAGAGATACTACAAATATCTCACGTATCCCATAAGTGGGGATTGTACCACTGTATGCTAGCAACACTAGAGCTAAGTTCATAGCTCTAAGAAATGTGAGTAGGATCGCATACTTTTTATACTGCACTCTACCTTATTTGGGACTTACTGCACCATTAGTTGTTATTTATCTTTTTCATATGAACCACCAAGACGTACCCATATAACATTGAGGAATACATCTACTATCAAAAACTGTATCCTCCTTCACAGAGAACCCCTTGGTGTTGAATTTATCCACCATAAAGACATTCTAACCCTGGACTTCTGATTCTAAACGTACACTTTTTCTTTATCCCTTAGCTTGGTGTATTGCTGTATATTAGATTCATTATTTTTCCTTTTGTTTTTAGTGGCGCTACCTTCCTTCTATCTGTTTTTACTACTTATGCTATAGGGCCTAGAAGGGAGCCCTATTATTTGGGTGTGCTGCCACCTCCATATTTATCTTTACTGTGTGCTGTTTAGAGAGAGAGTGCTGATCCTTTCTTTTTGTATTTATCTACCTGACCTTAGCTTGGTATCAAGAGATCCCCAAATTTTCCACTTCTTAATAAGTAATTGAACAGTACTGACTGGCATTTTCAAGGCTTTGAATATCTTTTTATATCCTTTTCCATCTTTATAAAGTTCCAATACCTTGTTACGCAGGTCTTTTGACAGTACTTTTCTACTCCCCATGGCTCAGTATCTAGCCTGCTCAGTGCATCCACTCATGGACTATTTATACACAGACACTAATTGCAATTTATAATGCCACAGGTGTGGGAAATTACCTTTAATTGAGATTTTAACCTGTGTGTATCACCTTGTGTGCCTGTAACAAGGCCAAACATTCAAGGGTATGTAAATTTTTGATCAGGGCTATTTGGGTGATTTCTGTTATCATTATGATTTTAAAAAGGAGCCAAACAACTATGTGATAATAAATGGCTTCATATGATCACTATCCTTATATAGAAGACATTTTTTTGTGCACGATTAGTCATATTTTGAAAATCAAAACTTTTTAAATTCACTTTACTTTGACCTTAAATTCACTTTGCATTCTCACTATAGTGAATAACTGTGCATTTTAAAATTCCAGTGTTCATTGGTGAGCCACAAACATTTAGATAGAGAGAGAGACAATAGACAAACGATATGTAAAATGACACTTAAACAACTGTGTCGAAGATATTTAGAACTTGGCTAGTGTTACAAATTATTTAAAATTGTGGATAGCCTCTAGGTGGCAGTATATTCTAATTAATTGCGCACTAAAGAAAAGCTTTGAGCCCTGCTTTACAACAAGGTGTGAGATCACTGTTACACCGATAAGAGAAAAACACATTTTATAAATATTGAAGGAGACGATATGTAATAATAATAAAAAAAATTTTTTACTTCTAATTGGCAAATTCACCTTATGTGGCATAGGCCTTCAAAAGATACAGTGACTTCCACATCTCAGACAGTTAATGTGGAAACATTTCCAAAAACATTTCCTTATCCATGCAACAGCTTTCTTCTAGGTCTAGGCCATGTGCTTGTGCTTAGGATGAGAAGTATTTAGTGTTGTGGGAGAGTTTGGTGATTTGGGGTTTCAGGGTTAAATGAACATTCCAAGCACCATTACTACTGTATCGTGCTGTAGCAGTTTTGATGTCAAAAGTGCACTGACTGAATCAACTGAGCCCTCTCAGCCAATGGCCCTCAGAACAGAGAGCTTCATGCTCTACATGAAGGAGGTAAGTGGTTCCTGGTGGACTCCAGGTAAGTTTTCAAACCATTTGCAAACAGTCTGATTACCGTACTTACACTGGGAGTTCTGGGAGTACACAATATGCTGCAGTGGTTACGGTGCTTGGGGTGTTCCTTTAAGATGATATACGTTTAGGGGGTTTGGGTTTAAGGGAACTTAACATTATCGGGTTCCAGACTTCGAGATGCTGTTCATTGTAACTTGACATAGTTCTGGGCAGGTTAATGTCAGTTCTGACCATATTCTTTGCACAGAGGTTCATTCATTGGCTTAGAGTGCTCAGATGATACTCCTGGCCAAAGAATGAACAACGGGATTGGCATCTGGCTACTGCAGCTCTGCATGTGTAGTGAAGCAGCATTAAGATAAGAGTGGTAGTGGTTATGGTGACAACCCTTTAAGTCTCCCCATGTTGTCACAACATGACCAAGTAAATTGCTCTGAAATGACAAAGTGGTTACTTCCAGGTGGACAAGTTATAGCACTGATAGGGATGTGCATGGGAAAAATATTCGGTTCGGCATTCCGAAATTCAGGACCTTAGCACTTTGGAACTTTGGCACTTCAGGACTTCAGCACTTCGATTCGGTTCGTCACTTCGTCAATTCGGACATTCGGAAGCATCCGAATGTCCGAATTTCCGAAATTCGTCCGAATTTGCATTTGGAACGAAAGGACTTGCACACGTCTACTAATAGAATCAGGAACGCACTAACCATTTGGAAGACTAGGAGAAAGTAAAATCTGCAGGATTCCTTCTCCACCCTCACCGTTATTCAAATAACTATATATATGTAATTAGTTACATATTATGTATAAATATATAGACCTATACACTGCCATCACATTAAAACCACGTACCTAATATCGTGCCGGTCTCCCTTGTGCTGTTAAAACAGCTCTGATGGATTAAGGCATCGACTCCAGAAAACCTTTAAACATATCCTTTGGTATCTGGCACCAAGACATTAGCAGCAGATCCTTTAAGTACTTCAAGTTGCGAGGTGGGGCCTCCATGGATCGGCTATGTTGTTCCAGCGCATCTCACAGATGCTCAAACGGATTGAGATCTGGGGAATTTGGAGGCCAAAGCAACACCTTTAACTCTTTGTCATGTTCCTCAAACCATTTCTGAACAAGTTTGAGAAGTGTGGCAGGGTGCAATATCCTGCTGAAAGAGGACACTACCATCAGGGAACACCATTGTCATGAAGGAGTGTATGTGGTCTGCAACAATCTCTAGGTAGGTGGTATGTGTCAAAGTAACACCCACATGAATGCCAGGACCCAAGGTTTCCCAGCAGAACATTGCTCAGAGCAAACACTGCCTCCACCAGCCTGCCTTCTTCCCATAGTGCATCCTGCTGCCATCTCTTCCCCATCCTGCACGCACCCAGTCATCCACCTTAGTTAAAAGAAAACATGATTCATCAGACCAGGCAACCTTCTTCCATTACTCCATGGTCCAGCTCTGAGGCTCACATCTTTCGGCAGTGGACAATCGTCATAATGGGCACTCTGACCGGTCTGCGGCTACGCAGTCCCATACGCACCAAACTGTGATGCATTGTGTGTTCTGACACCTTTCTATCATGGCCAACGTTGTTTTTCAGCAGTTCGAGCTACAGTAGATCTTCTGTGTGATGCCGGTTCACCAGTTGTCCTTTGTGGCACTACCTTTTGTAGGTACTAACCACTGCATACCTGGAACACCTCACCAGAGTACCCCATCGGTGTTGGAGATGCTCTGACCCAGTTGTCATCACTATTTGACCCTGATCAGAGTCACTCAGATCTTATCGCTTGCCCATTTTCTTTGCTTCTAACACATAGAATTCAAGAACTGACTGCCTAATATATTCCACCCATTGACAGGTGCCACTGTAACAATATATTCAATGTTATTCACTTCACCTGTCCGAGGTCTTAATGTTGTGGCTGATCATTGTATGTGTCACATACTCCAAACGAAGTAACACAATGCACTCACAGGCTGACAGGGTTATTTACTAATGTGAGAATTTTATCTTAACCCTTCAGCACTCCAAATACTGTGAACTACACCTCTCCTGAAACTTTGCCGCATTATGGCTGTAAGAGCATTATGGGAGATGTAGTCCACAAAACCTGGAGTGCCGAAGCTTGCCTGTCTTTACTTAAGAGGGTAACAATTAGGGAGTGAGGATAAGATTTGGCCAGAGCTAAATACCAAATCACCATCATCACATCAGGGACCAGCCCAGGAACCAACCACGGCTATGTGTGCCTGCGCAAATGCTGATATTTTCCCATTTTATTATTATAGCAAAAAAATGCTCTTTTGTTTTAATACACATAACTTGCATAAATTCCGTTAACCTAGCTGCTGTCTGCGTGAAACTGAGATCAATAGGATTTGCAGTCCAGAAACGACTGATCAGAACATCTGATCTGCATAACAGCCTCTCTCATCCCAACACTCTTAAATGTCACTCCTGATTGATTATTTTGTTTAGTGAAATTCCACAACACAAATAATGCTTAAAAATCACAAATCCGCAACCCTTAGAAAGCAAAGAAGATAGTCAGTAGTTGATACAAAAAAAAAAAAAAAAAACTGCGCTCTGCAAGGGAAAAGGGAGGATTTAAACTACAGGGAGTAATTAAATAAAAAGAACGCCTTCCTTGTCGCATGTTTCCATGGCAACACTCTGCTCACTAAAACCTTTAAGAAGGCCCTGGATATGTTTGTGTTTGTCTGCTATCATTAGGACATAGCCAATTTAATCTATTGCTGTTATTTATTCCATTGTTTGCTTTGAAAAGGAAAAAGAGCCATTGAAAGGTAATTGTCCGTACGAAAGAATGAGAAAATTAATTCTCTCATATTTCAGTCTTTACGGTGGAAAAAGAATGATACAATCAGCGCTGGATTGACAGCAACTATTAGTTTTTTTGTCACAATAACCCTAATTATAAACTCGAGTCTATCCGAGCTACCTGTTCTCTAATCATAATATGAACCAAGTGACCGACTACTTTACTGTTATAGCGTATGTATTGATAGAGATTCTTCAGAACATCTTTATTAGGGTCTACCCAGCAATAAAGGGGTCAAATTATTTAAGGACAAATTTGGTGAATACATTGATGAATGGATGTTCTGTACTCAAAAGAGTGCTTAAAGGGACACTATAGTCACCAGAACCACTGCAGTTTAATGTAGTGGTCCTGGTGTCTATAGCCTGTCCCTGCAGTGTTAGCACCGTAATAGGCAGTGAATAGGCAGTGTTTAGTAACACCTGGCTAGTAACACCTCTAATGGCAGTTACTTGGACGGCCACTAGAGGTGCTTGCTAGTCTAGTGCTGCACAGTGTGTCTCCACGTTTAGCATGGAGACACTGACCACTCCCCGTAGAGATGCATTGATTCAGTGCATTTCTATGAGGAGATGCTGATTGGCATCTCTATGAGGAGATGCTGATACTCATACGCAATAGCATCCCTTCCTATAGGAAAGCATTGGATTGGCTGAGTTTGTCAAGGTTGATGATCCCAGCCAAGAGGTGGAGCGAGCAGCAACCAGACCCGCATGGCGTTGGAAAAAGGTATGTTTTATATAATTTTAGCGGAGGACAAGGGGGGCTGTGGACCTAAATAATGTTGTCCAAATTATAGTGTATTCCTGAAAAGATTGATGATCTCAACCATGGAGACTGGCAAGACTGACACGGTGTGGGAGAGAAGGTAGGTTTAATCACCTTGAGTTTAATTGCCCAACACTATAGTATTCCTCTAAAATTATTTGTAGATTGATTAGGGGGGCATCAAGACACATGTTACAAAGATGAAATTGTCCAATCTGAGAAGCCATACAATGTGTTATTTCAGTATAGAGGCTGGACAAAGAGCCTAGGGCCTTTGGTCCATGACTGATTTGAGATTTATAGAGTATTCCAAGCACTCGTAAACAAAATAATGGCAGGATTAGAGGTCAGGTTCCAGCGGCCTCCTGGTGTGTATAGGACTTAATCTGGAAGTTGTAATTCCTGAAGAAAACACAGGAACCCCAAAGCCTTTTTTTTTTTTTAATTCTTTATTTTTGTAGTGCAGATGAGTACAAAATATGAACTTACGCCACAACAGCGTTCATGAATATGATAACATAAATATGTTGAACAGTGGTCTGGATTAACATGCACAGTTTTTGTTTTTGTTGATTAGGAATTCAAAAGTAAACTTAAACGTAGACAGGCGTAACATATTATCAGGTACATTCAGGTAATACAAGCTATGTGGCATGGGGGCGTGTCCGGCTGCCGACAAGTATGGCCGCGTGAGAGAGAAGCTCCTCGAGGCCCGAAGCAATACACGGCTACAATAGGCATACCCCGCACATTACATCCCGCGATGGGGCGCACAAAGAAGCCCACTGAACCCCAGGGTACCCCTAAACAATCGGGGTCCAGGACCGAGCAGACCATCCGGTCCTACCTCACCACCCCGAAGGACCTCACCTCCCAGCCGGAAATGGAGGCCCTAAGTGAGACGACGGGCTCCCCGCCCGAGACTCCCGCGGAATTCTCCCCGGCCCCATCGGCTTCACCTGCATCACGGGGGACGCTGGATGGGGATCTGCGCGCCCTACTGCCCAATCTACTCACCAAGGCAGACCTGGAGGCACTCTCCGACCGCCTCTGCAAAGCGATCCGTGAGGAGCTGACACAGGTGAAGGCAGATGTAGCTGGCATGGATGCACGCCTCACAGTGAATGAAGCTGACACCAGAGCAATAAGGTCAGACATAGCAACAACACGCAACACCATACAGGGCTGTGAAGCCAGCCTGGCCCATCTAACCACCTGGGTGGATGACCTAGATAACAGGGGGCGCAGGCTAAACCTCCGTGTGAGGGGAGTGAGAGAAGAGGGCCCAGGGGAGAATATACCTGAAATTCTGCGCACAATCTTCAGCAATACCCTGGGAGGCCAACAAATCAACAGATTAGGCCTGGTCAGAGCCCACCGTGCCCTGCGCGCGCCACCTGCTACTGGCGAACAGCCACGAGATATTGTTTGCTGTTTAGACAACTTCGCCTTCAAGGAAGATATACTGCGCAATGCGCGCCGCATGGGTACAATCCGCGTTGACAATCAGCAAATATCCATCTACCAAGACCTATCGCGTTACACCCTGCAAGCTAGGAAGGCTCTCAGACCGGTCACCGTGGCACTCCAAGCGGCGGGTATCCCATACAGATGGGGATACCCCTTCTCCTTATCCGCCCGCAGAGGCCCAAACATCCATGTCATCAGGGCCCCGGTGGACGTACCGGTGTTCCAGCGCTCCCTGGGGCTCCCACAGACCCAGGTACCGAACTGGCTGGACCCCCATTTTCTACAACAAGCGACGGGCCCGCCACCACCACCTATGGGCAGAGGCCAGGGCGGAGATAGGCCCCAACGCAACCGTCCGTGGCACCAAGATCCGACGAGATCAGAGGAATAGAGGATGCAACAGCGACACATGGACATGCTGGGAGGGGACGAACCGCTAACACATCTATCCAGCACGCCCGTGAGTACTTTATTAAACACCAGGGGCCACTGACCACACGCACATAACAGGAGGGGTGTATCCTCCACTTGGGGAGGGGGTCGTATGGGAGACCGGGACATTGCTACACATGGGGTCCTGAGACCTGGGACATTCACACAGAGCAACTTGTGCTACCGCGAACAGGACGACTACAATTCAGACCAGCAGCGACCACCGTAGGGTGCTCTGATACCATCGAAGTCATTGGCGTAGTTGGCCGCCCAAATATGGCCTATCTGTATGGACAATGCAGGACAATGCAGGACAATGGGGGGAGGGAGGGTGTCACACAGTCGCATAGTCATTCTGGTTCCCCACCGCGAGGTAATAGGCCACATGGCCCATCATCTGCACATCACTTTACGGACACTGGGACACACGGAGGGAGGGCAACAGGAAACGGGCAAGGATGCGACAAACATACGCCTGGGAGATTAGGGGGGGGGGAGGAGGGAGGGGGGCAATGGCAGACGAGAAGGCGGATGAGACGGGCGGGGAGGGGGATAAGGAGCAAGACCCACAGAATGGAGGGTGGGGGGATGGAAGAGAGTAGGGGGGGGTGGGGGGAGGTAAGAAACAATGAAGGATACAAAGCGGAGGGGGGGGAGAAAGGACACCCGCTAGAGGAGGGAATTGCTGGAGGTGGGACATCACGGGCACCTGTATGCAGACATATCCATAAAGGCACCCAGGTCGGACATATAGGGGGGAGGTGGGGGGGGGGGGGGGGAAGTACTGCCCACAGGGCATGGGAACGACTGTAAGAGTTCAATACAGACACATCTGCTCAGGAGCAATCAGTGACGCCCAGGTCACACCCACATACTGCTACTGCATAACGCACACACCTGCACGAAAATAGGACCACCCAGGTCACAGACCCACCCATGCTTGGGAGGGCAACCTCGATACCCGCAAGACAACAAGCACCCTACCCCGACATACCTCGCAGACTACTCACACACGCACTGGCACCGCACGATACGCAGAACCCACAACCTGTGCTCAGATCAAGGGGCGACATGAAACACTAGGCTACCCACACACAGGCAAACCGAGACCTGCCCCACTACATGCACTCACAGGGGTAGCTTACCCAGATAGAAGTAGGGCCTACACGGGCCGCACTCTCACATTACCTGACAGACACCGATCCCTGTCATTGACGGCCGGACAGACGGCTACCCCCCGGCGCCACTGAGGCACGGCTTGGACAATCCCTCCCGTCAGCCGGTGGCAAACGGGGGATACCCGCATACCCCGAAGGGTTAGGACTAAAAGGTACCCTCAACTGAGTAGAGTACCCCCGTCCAGGAGTAGCCCCGGACACCAGACTTTCTGGGTCCACGGACCTTACCACCGGGACTTCAGTCCACCGACCCAACAATACCTAAGGTCCCTTGGAGACCACAACACAGACACACGCTCACACACACCTCATTCCGCCCCCCCCCTCCCCTTGGGTTGTGTTCTTCTCTCTCTCTCTCCTCACCCTCTCTCTCTCTCTCCTCACCCTCTCTCTCTCTCTCTCTCTCCTCACCCTCTCTCTCTCTCTCTCCTCACCCTCTCTCTCTCTCTCTCCTCACCCTCTCTCTCTCTCTCTCTCTCTCCTCACCCTCTCTCTCTCTCTCTCTCTCCTCACCCTCTCTCTCTCTCTCTCTCTCCTCACCCTCTCTCTCTCTCCTCACCCTCTCTCTCTCTCTCCCTCTCCTCACCCCCCCTCTCCTCACCCCCCCTCTCCTCACCCCCCCTCTCCTCACCCCCCCTCTCCTCACCCCCCCTCTCCTCACCCCCCCTCTCCTCACCCCCCCTCTTACCCTCCCCCCCGGTCTCCCCCCCATATACCGCCCGCCAAAGATGCCCCGGAGGGCCGCGCCGGCTATAGGTGACGCTCCCTACGTTGAGGAGGACCTGAACATCCTATCATACAATGTTCGGGGCCTCAATATTCGAGAGAAGCGATCACGACTCTTGCGGGACCTGAAAAGATACCGCGCATCGGTGGCCTTCTTACAAGAGACACACTTTCAAGAGAACCGAACACCATCCCTGCGAGACCATAACTACCCACTAGGACTCTTCAGCAACAATCCACACCGCCGCACACTGGGCGTGGGCATCCTGTTTTCCAGAAGGATCCCGTTCGTCGAAAAGGACACGCTTAGATGCCCCCACGGCAGATACATCTTTACGAAGGGGACCATCCAGGATCGGGCATACACCTTCGCGACTCTATACGCGCCCAATACCAACCAATTCGGATTCCTCCGCTCGGCACTGAAGACCCTGATGGGATTCGCGGACGGCACCCTGATCATAGGAGGAGATCTTAATCTTCCGCTCCATCATCAGGACTCCACAGCAAACCCAGCACAGCGGACACCCAATAGACATTCACGGACGGTACAACTGCTGCACCATCACCAACTTACAGACTGCTGGAGAGCGCTGCACCCCACCGCGAGGGACTATACGTTCTACTCCACGACGCACGCCACCTACACCAGGCTCGATTACTTCCTCCTACAGTATCACAACCTGCCTCTTCTAGTGGAATCGGAAATCCTGCCCATGACGTGGTCGGACCATAACCCCATCCGCATACGAATCAAGTCACCCCTGTTCCGACCCCGTCAGGTGTCTTGGCGGCTCAATGAATCAATCCTCAAAGACCCTAACCTGGTTACCGAGACTAAACAAACTATCCAAGACTACTTTCTTTTAAATGAAACAGAAGACGTGTCGCCCCTGCTATGCTGGGAGGCACATAAAGCGGTACTCCGGGGACACTTCATTGCGCGATGCTCGGAGATGAAAAAGGCATACAACCAGACGATAACAGACCTCAATAAGGACATTGCAGAACTGGAATGTCATCATAAGCGTACACTGAACCCATCGACCTATCGAGACCTCCTTCTCAAGCGCACCCACCTCACCGAACACTTGAACCGAACAATCCAACGATCCTACCAACACTTCAAACACCGGATATATGAACATGGAAACAGATGTGGGAGACTCCTGGCAACGCTACTAAAGAAACGCAGGAACCACCTGTATATACCCAAGATTCGGAATGCCACGGGACAGATATGCCACCTACCCAACCAGATCTCAGCAGCGTTCACCCAATACTACGAGGACCTCTATAATCTGAAACCAGACACACAGGCCTATGCGACGCCTCACAAGGGGGAGGCCATCCGCGCATACCTTGACACAGCAGGATTGAAACAAATAGCAGCCCCAGAACGGGACGAGCTGGAGGCCCCTATCACCGTGGAGGAGCTGACCTATGCACTCAGAAAGGCCAAGACGGGGAAGGCACCGGGGCCAGACGGACTGCCTCTGCTGTACTATAAAACATTCATGCCGGATCTCCTACCGAAATTACACTCGGCTCTAAACTCGATCTTGGATGGGGCAACCCCCTCAACCCAATTCACGGCGGCGAACATCACCCTCCTCCCAAAAGAGGGTAAGGACCCGACATCATGTGCTAGCTACCGCCCGATCTCAGTCCTGGATGTGGACGTCAAGCTCCTGGCAAGCGTGCTGGCTGGCCGCCTGGCGCCTTTGCTTCCGGACCTGGTCCACCCAGATCAAACAGGGTTCATCCCAGGGAGAGAGGTTAGAGATAACACCATACGGGCACTGAACCTGATCTCCATAGCCACGCGATCCAAACAGCAGACCCTAATCCTCTCCACGGACGCCGAAAAGGCTTTCGATAGGGTCAACTGGGAATTCCTCTTCGAAACCCTACGCGGCCTAGGCATCGGCCCCAAATACATACAATGGGTTCAGACGCTATACAGTGACCCGACGGCGAGACTCCGCATCAATGGGGCCCTCACGGACCCATTCCGAATACGCAATGGAACACGTCAAGGCTGCCCCCTATCTCCCCTGCTCTTCGCGCTAACCCTGGAGCCATTCCTTAACAACATCAGAAGCAACGAGGAGATACGCGGACTCAGCATTGGTCGCTCACACCACAAAGTCCTGGCCTATGCGGACGACCTCCTCTTCATCGTACAACACCCGGCTACGACACTGCGAAAGATCATGACGGAATTCGAAACATACGGCAACGTCTCCAACCTACGTATCAATTATACCAAATCAGAAATGTTAAACCTCAACGTTGGACACACCCAAGCGCAGACTCTCAGGCGCCGCTTTCCCTTCCGCTGGTGCACCACCAAGATGCGATACCTAGGGGTGTGGCTCACGCAGAACCCGGCAGACCTGTACTCACACAATTTCCTGCCGCTCCTTCAGACTGCGCAGGCAGAATTACAGGCCTGGAACACATACTACATATCCTGGACTGGCCGCATCAACGCGGTGAAGATGACTCTTCTCCCAAAATTCTTATTTGTTTTCCAAACCGTACCAGTCGCGGCACCAAACAGCTTCTTCACATCCATCCAAGCGGCAGTCAGGCACTTCATCTGGAAAGGCAAAACCCCCCGAATAGCCCACTCCCAATTGACTCTCCCGAAACTCAAAGGGGGCCTAGCCCTCCCTGATTTCAAGAAGTATTACATCGCAACCCACCTCACAAGGATCATTAACTGGTCAACCAAGCCGCAAGGAAAACCATGGATCCAACTGGAAGAGGACAGCACTAACTGCGACCTGCGAGCCCTACCCTGGCTCACTAAGGAAGCTAGCCGACACGTACAACACGTGAACCCGTTTGTGAAGACCACACTCAGGATCTGGCACCAGACAGGGCCCAAATTCTATCTTACGACGGACCCGAGTCCCCTACTTCCCCTCAGAGGTAACCCGGATTTCCCAGCAGGGGACATGGGCCCAACCCTGCAATCAGGGCTCAATAATGCGCTGCCTCGGATAGGAGATGTGCTAACATCCACGGGCGCAATACACCCAATAACCACCCTATTTCCGGACCAAAGACATACCCTATTGCACACTATGGCGCGTGAACAACTACGGCGCTACACACGCTCAATCCCCCAACAACCGAGCCTTATACGGGAATGTACGGAGTTCGAAACCCTATGCAGAACGGACACACCGCCCCCCAGGGCGATCTCTCAAATATACACCTCGCTGGCAACCGGACGGTACCTCCTGGCACCGCCATGCATTAGGAGATGGGAAGAGGACCTTGAGGAGCCACTCACAGACACAGACTGGGATAAAATAATTGCACTCATCCAGAAGACCCCCGGCTCAGCGAGGCTCCAGGAAACCTCATATAAAATATTCACGAGGTGGTACGTCACTCCAGCAGACATTCACACCAGAGACAGCTCAAAATCAGACACATGCTGGAGATGTGGAAGAGAGGCCGGGACGTTCTTACACCTCTGGTGGGACTGCACTCTCATTAGACCATTCTGGGAAACGGTGGGACGAGTGATCACCGAAACTACGGAGGAATGCCTCCCAATGACGCCGGCCCCCTTCTTGCTGCACCACACGACGATGCCCATGCAGGTATATAAACGATCAGTGATACCCAGGCTCCTCAATGCAGCGAAAACAACAGTCCCTATCTTTTGGAAACAACCACGCACCCCCCCACTCCGACGATGGGTGGAAGAGGTGGAGGACACCCGGAAATATGAAGACTTGAAGACAACCACAGCAGCGACAAAGGAAAGGTACACGAAGAGGTGGTTCTACTGGATGAAATATGTCACCTCAGACGACTTCGTAGCCCTTTTGACTACATCAGACTTTAGGGAGGAGCAGACAAGGAACCAAGGAGAGCCGGCCACCGGTGATGCGGACGGGGCGGGGCGGTCGGGGGCGGAGAATGGGGATACAGATAGGCGAGGCGGCAGGGACGCCCGCACGCCCTGATGCCACTATCTCTTCCAGCCCCCCCCCCCCCCACATGCCTTGCCTCCCTACTTCACTATGTTTCTCGACCCATCCCCTTTCCCAAATCCCAGACCCTCACACCCACAAACACGACATAACTTGGACTCACATAGCCGCCCAGATACTGGAATCGGAACCGAACTCTACGACAACTATGCTACGTATGATTAAGGCACACACACAGACACACACAAGACAAACGTTTCTCATTTTGTTTATATAATGATCACCTATAAGGCTCTTATACAATGGCAAGTTTCAGAATACAAGTACCTGACTCTACCTGTGTTGCTCACTAGAGGGGGCTGAGAGAACACATGCTCTCGCGCAACCTATGCTCAAAGAGCTTTTACTACTAACTTCCACAGCATTGTCATCAGCCAACATATGATTGTTAACTGTACAGAGTTCACTTTGTTACCGCTTTGTTACTGTTATATTGTAACTGTTGATTAGACCTGTTGCACTGGACGGCTCACCGTCATACAACGCTTTTCCATCTGAGCTAAGCCTCTACGTAGGCATACACAGTCATAAATGTAAAGTACTTGACTATACGCACTGTTCACAAAAATAAAAACCATTTAAAACAAGCTATGTGGCATCATGTTGCCCAAGATCCCAACATTATATTTATTCATGTGTTGTAGGGATTCTGCTTATGTCCAAATGCATATCTACTGGTGGGTTAATTTGCAGGAAGCCCTGTTTGTGGGAGACTAACCGGTGAGCCCGGGTTAGGCTGACAGGTCTGTATTCTATGCAGGTGTTGTACGTTTTTAGGTTTAGCTTTATGGTCCCCCATCCTGTGTATAACAAAATATCCCATTAATATCATAGTAATATACCCATAATGTTAGAACGGTCCCTGGGCTTGTGCTTACCCGTGGGATAAGGTATTGGCAGGCTATCACCTTCTGATGTTTCTGCCCAGGGGGGGAGGAAATGCCCTCCCTGGGGGGATACTGCGTCAGCTGTACCTGTCTGTTGGATTGGTATGGGGGGGGAGTCCCAATGGTGCTAGTGTGCTCTTCTCTACGAAGAGTGGAAGAACAAATTAGTCTAACTGACATAAAGGTGACGAGGAGAGCAATTCTAAACATGTAACATAAAAAATAAAGAAAAGAAAGTTAGTGTTCGGTTAGGGTGAAATATCAGTCCTCTCCAGCGCATATGAGAAGAACACCCTTAAAGTGGATGTGATTCCGTTGTCTCGGGTTGAGGGCGGCAGGCACCGCAGGGTTCAGGGCGGTGGAGGAGTCCCTGGGCAGTGTGAGCCCCTCAGGTTGTGTTGCCTGCTAGCGTGGCGTAGCGGGATGACCTGGGTATGAATTCTTTGGCGTTGGTGGGGTCCAGCCTGGTGGCGGTGGTCGCGGATGCCGCATGCAGGGTTTTCAGGCCCAGTTGGCCCAGGTAAGTGTCCAAGTCCTGAGGATTTTTCACCCTGTAGGTAGTACCCTTGGCAGTGAATGTGAGTAATCGCGGTGTGCCCCAGCGGTATTGGATGTTATGATCTCTCAGCATTTGTAGGCTAGGTTGCAGTGTTTTTCTCCAACTTAATGTGCTTCTTGTGAGGTCAGGGAAGAAAGCAATTTGGGAGTCCTCAAATGGTAGAGGGGTCTTCTGTCGGCTTGCTGCCAGGACGGTGGCTTTGTCTTGGTGCGGCTGAAATTTTATAATGACGTCGGCTGTGGCAGTCGGGGGTGCATTTGGTGGTTTATTCAAGCGGAACATTCCGTCAATTTTCACTAATTTAGCCTGCTTGGGCTGCAAGAGGGTCGCCATCAGGCGCCTCATATAGTGTGGGAGGTCAGTAGGCCCGATATTGTCAGGTATCCCTCTAACCTTAATGTTGTTTCTACGCCTTTGTTCCTCCAGGATCTCCACTTTCTCTTCTGTGCCCTGTTGTTGTTTGCATAGGTCTGCAATTTTCAGTTCCACGTCGTGGAAGCGTGTGTCATGGGAGCTTGTTTTGGCCTCTAGCTGGGTGAGCCTCGAGGTGGCCCCCTCTATGGCCTCTTTAAAGTATGCCCGGTCTGCCGCAAGGTCCTGCCTGAGCTCAGCAAACATTTTGGTCAGCAGGGCTGCCGTTACCGGTTCTCCTGCCGCTGGGGGTGCTTTAGCCTGAGGCATCAAGGGCTGACTCAGCGGAGCCCCCTCTCCCTGGTCCGGGTAGAAGTCTCCAGAGGAATCAGAGAGCTCGTCCTCCCCCAGCGCCATTTTCTCCCATGCGGCCCTTTGGGAGTTCCGGAGGAGTTCGCCGATATCTCGGCTGAAAGGGGCTTTGTCCGACTTTAAATTTTTGTTTTTCTTTCCCATCGTTTTTCCCTCAGTCGGTGGGTGAAGTTTGGGAAAGGTAGGTGCCCCGGTTCGTCCGTTTTATGCGTTTTTCCTAGTTAGTCGGTGCAGAGCTGTGCACCATGCGTCTTTGCCGGTCCGTGGCTCCCAAAGCCTTTTTTAAGTTGCATTACTTATCTAAACTATTAGAAAATGGAGCTTACTCCAATCTGGAATGTCCTTGTACATTTAAAATATCTAGTACGATTGCGGCACTAGTGTGGAATCAGTGAAGACAAGTACCATCATGCAAACTGTACTTGTTGCTATACTTACTGTTTCTTTAAGGGACGCTATACGCACCCAGACCACTTCATATCATTGAAGTCAATGGTCTGCATTCAGTGTCCCTGTCCTCTTAGCCCTACAGCTCAAAACATTGCCGTTTCAGAGAAACTGTAATGTTTAGATAGCAACTTCAGACAACCTCTAGTGACTGTCTACTTGACAGCCACTAGAGGCACTTCCTGGCTTCTCGTGGAATTTAACGTTGGACGCCCTCATGGTTTGCCTAAGGACATCCAGCATCTTTAAAATCCTCATGGGAAAGGATTGATTTTATGTTTTTATATGGAAAAGCCCTAATGCGTGTGTGTATAAATCTATGGAACTTCTAAGACACACTATGTATATAGTATAAACAATGCCCCTGCAGTCTCACTGCTCAATTCTCTGCCATTTAGGAATTATATCACTTTGATTATGTAGCCCTAGTCACGCCTCCAGCATGCAACTTGTATAGCCTTTCTAAACACTTCCTGTAAAGTAAGATCTAATGTTCAAACTTCCTTTATTGCACAATCTGTTTAATTTAGACGATCTTATCTCCAGCTCTGTTAATAGCCTGCCAGTCCTCACAGGAGCCTCCTGTGTGTGTGATTAAAGTTTAATTTACAGAGTAGCAGATAAAAACGTCAAATGCAAGTTAACATATGATTGAAAATGAAACCACTGTTTTCATCCAGGCTGTGTCAGTCACAAACAGGGGAGGTGTGGCTATGGCTGCATAAACAGAAACAAAAGTGATTTAAGTCCTAAGTGGCAGAGAATTGAACAGTGGAACTGCAGAGGCATGATCTATACACTAACACTGCTTCATTGAGCTAAAGTTGTTTTAGTGTCTATACTATCCCTTTAATATTTGGGCGAATTGGAAACAAAAATGTGTTAATTTCCTCTCAAAGCGAATAAAGTACAAAATATTAACGAACAGAAGAAAACATCTGCACTCGAAGTTGTGTTCATGAGCAGACTTTGCAAACATTGCTTTGACTAATAAAGTCCTTATGAACACAACTTTAAGTGCACACACATTTTCTTCCATGTGTTGTACCTGGTTTAAGCCCCTGCTGCCTAATTGCACTTGAGTTGGTCCAATAAAGCATGTGCGATCTCTCTTGCACTTGAAATATTAAGGAACAACTGAATGAATGAATGCTCCACTGAACGAATTTCATTTGGCGTTATTCATTCATTCGTTGAGCAAATGCTGCTGTTGTAAGTGAATAAATATGCCCCTCTAGGGGGTGTGACTGCCACCGTTGTGATTCATTCATTTCCGTTGATAATAATGGTTGCCCGAAATTCCTTAGGAAATTTTTTTAAAAATGAATTGAATTTCGGACAGACCAAATAAAAATGCGAATGAATATTGGACAAAAATATTTCAGAAAGTAACCGTAAAGGAAAATTCTTTCCGTGCACAGCCTTTTGCCACTATCCATCAGTCTGGCTAGTACATATTCCCACCTGATGAGTGTGCTATGGACCTTCCAAGCTTGCCGTGGCAAGTAACTCATACTGATGGAAAAGCTGAAATAAATATATAAGTATGGATGTTTAAAGTGATTGACTTACACCTACTTTAAATCTTCAAGGACATGAAGTGGATTCAGTTATATTTAGCTTAGCGAACTGCTAAATGTTTCCTACTTTCCTTTTTATCTCTTGTTGTCAGAGAAACCTGTACTATATTGTTCCTATATTACTATGGCACCCAGCAGGTTGTGCGTATTAAGGAGCAGTCGTGTAGTTACATTATCCATGTAGCACTCTGTTTTAAACAGGTATATTACACAAAAAATTACATTTAGCAATGACCCTAATAACTCTCTACTAGCTTCTATGAAGTATCCTGTTGACGGGAGTGGGATTCTATATCCAAGCATACTCAGATATTTTAAAAAAAAAAAAAAATAATAGTGTTAAAAAAATAGTTAAAGGGACACTCTAGGCAACAGAAGCACTGTGGTTTTATGTAATGATCCTGGAGCAAACTGAGAAAAGGCAGTGTTCACACTGCTGACTAATGCCACCTCCAATACTTGTCACTCGGACAGCCACTAGAGGGACTTCCTGGTCTCAGTCCTGCAATCTTTGCATCGAGACACTGAAAGCAGATAATAGAGATGAATTGACTCAATTGAGGAGCTGGTGACAGGTGCAAGACACTGATTTCTTCACATGCGCACTAGTCTCCTGATGCTTCCCTGTAGGGAAGCATTGGCTTGGCTGAGCCTCATCAGTGCACCAGGGGAATAAAGGTATGTATAACACTTTTTTTTTTTATTGGATATGGGGTGAGGGGGAGATAGTTAGTATAACACTCTAGCCGCTACATTACATTATGGCTGTAACAGCATTGTGGGAGATGTAGTCCAAAACATCTGGAGTGCAGAATGTTGCCTACCCATGCGCCTAGCGTTAGGAATACAGTTTTTGTTTCCTAACATGAGTGTTCCCTTAAAAACTAAATACATAACAAGACAAGTGTCAGTTTAAGTCCACATAAACACCAGGCTGACAATGTTAGCTGGGTGAAACACCCTTTGTCACTTTATGCTAAAGAATTAAATAATATATACTGATTTAATTGAGAAAATGTCACTTTTTTTTTTTTTATCTAGAATTTGTGACATGTTTGGTCTAGTTTGTCTGACATGACCTAAACAGGACATATAATACAAGAAAAATTCCCAGAAGGGGAATAAAACATTGGATAATTAAACATAATTATTGATTTACTGAAGATAGGAGTGTTAAATCCTGTTGCTTTTACCAGATGGATGATATGTATTTATAAAAAAGTAACGGTTCTGTTCCTCTACAATAGAGAAAGAAGCCATCTGGTAGCCGGCACATTTTGTTGCACAGATACAGAATAAAAAACATTTAACTCTGAGACTGCCTGCTTTTTTAAAATTAGAGGGCACAAGATTTCTAAACAGGATAGTGCACAATATAGGAGAAAAAGAGACGATGTGTGTGTTTCTTGAAGAACTCATAGAAGTGCTAGGAATTTTAATCCATAACAGACAGAAACAGTGTTTTTTATCGATCCGCAATTCTTAGCTTAGTGAATAAGCCATTTTTGCATGCATGAATTAAAACAAAGAATATAGAAAGAATAAAAATGCCCAGCGCAAATCTTTAACCCCTTTAGGACACATGACATGTGTGACATGTCATGATTCCCTTTTATTCCAGAAGTTTGGTCCTTAAGGGGTTAAAGAGACACTCCGGACTACTAAAGCACTTTAACTTGCGAAAATGCTTTATGTGTGTAGAATGTATCCTCTTCTTTATTTTACAAAAAGCGCAGATTTCAATAGGAATTGGCACGTTTATAAATTGTACAAATTACACCCCTTGGCTTTCAAGCAGATAACCGATCCTGTTACTTCCTGGTTTGTTTAGCTCAGTGAAGCAAAATTCAAGAGGCAGCGATTGCTCAGAGCACTTGCCTTGCAAAGACTTCTCATTGAGCTGCATTGGGAAATCTGGGATTGGACAGCCACAGAAGGTCTGGGCGGAGTTAGAAGGGGAGGGGTTGCTACAAACAAGAGAAATGCAGATTTTCCAAGCTGTTTTTAGATATACCTGCAATGAAATATTTCATAAATAAATGCATACAAGTTTCCATTAGGGGTATATCTACTAAACAATGTTTTATATATAAATATTTTTATATTTTTGGGGGCAGATAACCGGTCCAGTTACTTCCTGGTTTGGTTAGCTCAAGAGACAGCAATTGCTCAGAGCACCTTCCTTGCAAAGACTTCTCATTGAGCTGCATTGGGAAGTCTTTGATTGGACAGCCACAGAAAATCTGGGCGGGGTTTGAAAGGGAGGGCTTGCAAAGGCAGCAGACAAGAGAACTGCAGGTTTTCCAAGCTGGTTTAGGTGAACCTCAATTAAAAAAAAAAGCATAATTAAATGCATGCAAGTTTCCATTGGGGGTTTATCTACTAAACCGTGATATTTATTTATTTTGTATTTGGGCAATGGAGTGTCCGTTTAAGGTTAATGTGTTTTACTACTGCCACCAATAATTCAGCTTAAAAACAACTGGAAGTCAATTAAGACAATTTTAAAAACAATTAAGTCAGCTGATGCTTGGGAGTGTCACTCCCACTAACCTTGGGCAGACCATATTTTTTTTTAACACACCCATAACATGTGTTTTGAATTTACTCTTCCTTATGCAGTGCTTGAGTATTTGCAGGTCTGAAATGTACTAATTTTCCATACTGCATGGGCAGTCTAGCCATCTATTTCCCACTGACTTAGTAACATACAATAGAGCTGGGCGTCGTATCGTGACTTGCTTTGATTTCGAGCCGTCCTTTATCCCCTGTCACTGCAAATCACGATGTGCATGGAACCCTTATTTTGTTGTCTCGGTCCTTGGTTCCCATCCAATAGTTGCTAGGCAACTAAATACTAATGTCTACTTGCCTGATCTATAATGTGCCCTCTTTTAATATGCAGGAAACCGAGCAATCTAAGTTGACAACGTGACTATTTCTAACCAACCAAAACCCATCTAGCTGTTTTTTTTGTTTTTTTTCCCCCATGGCTTTCTGCCTCCGATTTTCTTATATCTGAAGATACTAGGATACAAGATTGCACATCAGCGGATGCAACTGTGTATGTAACATCGCTGAAAATGGTTGTGTTAACTACCGTGAGATCACCGTGCGTTAGTGAAGGGGACATAGAGCAGCAGCCTTTAGAATGGACTGAGAAAGATGATACCCTTGACATCAGGTAAAGATATTTATTTGTATTATTATTATTACATTTTAAATTTACTGCGTATTTTTTTTTTTAGTGCCACATTGTGCGAGGTATGTTGTGCAACTCTTATTTATTATTTTATTATTTATATAGCGCCAGCAAGTTCCGTAGCGCAGTAAAATGGAGACTACATGCAACAGTGCAGTATTTTTAAAGCATATATATAATATTCAGAGTGCATGCATTTTATCACTCTTTTTTATCAGACATTAGTGATGCTAGCTATGGTGTAAGATCATAACAATAGGAGGCGGTAGTATTGTTTTCAGTTACACAGAATGAAGCGACAGAGCTGCACGTTTTTCCAACGTGCACTGAGTTTACAGGGGCGGCACTCAGAATGTGCTTTCATATTACAATTATATGGTTTTAGCCTCCTCCGGTGCAAGGCTTGAGCATGCAGTCCCACCATGTGTGTGTAATTGCAGTATTTTACTTATGGTGTTATAGTACAGAGAAATGTGACATTGCAGAAAGAGAACAAACACAAAATACAAACACGCAGAATGAATCATGTTTTATTGCAATGGCAGCATACGCAATGAGCTTTGATTAGACTTTAGTTTAATCTTTTTCTTAGAATGTGTATAGGTAACTTTTTAATTTATTATATCCATAAAATTCAGAGACCGGGTGCAAGTCAGCTCCAGCTGTGTTTGAGATACAGAACTGCTGCTTTTAAAAATAATTTGTAACATAATGATGGGCAATTAAAAGCCAATTGACCCATCAAGGATTCCCATTTCCTATTTAAAAACACAGATTTTTTTTTTTTTGGGTTGTGTCCTGTTTAGGACCAATGAGGCTGGATAGCAATTTCCCATACACTAAGATAATCCAGCCCATCGTGTCCATCATAGCAATCACTTTTTAACATCTTGTGGAAAACAATGATACAGATAGAGCAGGAATGGGCAAACTGTAGACACCCCAATCTAATGCAGAACTACAACACCCATAATGCTTTGTCAGCCTTCCAAACCCCTATTCTGGAAACACATTTTGTACAGTGGGTAAAACCAATTAACCCATTCCTATAAAGCACGGGAGGTAGGTAGTATTGATTCCGTTTACAGTAGTCTGGCTATCCCAGTCTGTATTGATCACTACCATTGTACTAATCTCTATCACCTTTGCTGGAGGCCTTTCTATCTCCCTAATAATTTTCATGTTCCTCACAAAGAATAGAACACTGGCACAAGTTCCATCCTGGAAATCGTTTTGTTGCCTTTTCTACATCTCTCCTTCATTCCATTTTTAAAACATGATCTCATCAGATCTGTCTGATATAAAATACGGATTACATTATTAATAATGCTGGCCCGACATCCTTATCCTTAAATTAATATTTTCTTCAACACAAAGATTTGAACATGAAGGGAAGATTAGGGCGTGAAGCTGTTCCTTTATTGATTGCATTTTCTGTCATTTGTGTGATCAGTGTTAGGTGGAAATGATCCAGATCAGAACCCGTTTAGATTAGTTGTGTGGGTCTGTCTAACTGTGTGTTATTTACACAATAATGCCAGCCTTACATACGGTTACACAATACACATCGTTGCAATGATTTTATTCATTTCCAGCATGTGTTGCATTAACTTGACACAGTAACGTTTCTTTTGTTCCTGTTCAATTCGCATGGATTGTTTAAATTGTTTAATTCCCGTGTTGCTATCTGGCCGCACTGGGAGCTGCTCAAAATTCACCTCTAGCCTGGCAAGCTAAAATTATAAAAGGGGAAGAGTCACTTTTAAGAATGTTTAAATGTATGTTTACTTATCCTTATATTTAACAAATATTATTTGCAAGGTGTGAAAAATAAAATTGAATGTAGAAATCAACACTCTTTATTCTTTAAAAAAACAGTATAGTTTTAGGAATAAAAAGTTGTATTCCTAACATTATAGTGTCCCTCTGTCCCCGGACCCTAGCCACACTGCAACGTTGAAAGGATTAAAGAAAACTTTTTTCACTTAGCTTATTCCAGCTCTGTGTCCACTTCCTATGAAGATGCTGTACATCCTCATGAGAATGCCCACCGTCATTCCATGGAGTTACATAGTTACATAGTTACATAGTTACATAGCTGAAAAGAGACTTGCGTCCATCAAGTTCAGCCTTCCTCACATTTGTTTTTTGCTGTTGATCCTAAAGAAGGCAAAAAAAAACAAAAAAAAAAAAAACAGTTTGAAGCACTTCCAATTTTGCAACAAGCTAGGAAAAAAAATCCTTCTTGACCCCAGAATGGCAGTCAGATTTATCATTGGATCAAGCAGTTATTACCCAACATTGAAAGATTATATCCTTGAATATTCTGTTTTTGCAAGTATGCATCTAATAGCTGTTTGAACATCTGTATGGACTCTGATAAAACCACTTCTTCAGGCAGAGAATTCCACATCCTGATTGTTCTTACAGTAAAAAAACCTTTCCTTTGCCTTAGACGAAATCTTCTTTCTTCTAGTCTAAATGCATGACCTCGTGTTAAACTCAGTGAAACAGCAGAAAGTGCCCCTAGTGACTGTCTGGTAGACATCCACTAGAGGCAGTCTTAACACTGCTTTTTAAACATTGCAGTTTTTCTAAACTGCGTTTTGGTTTTTTTATTGCAGGGTTAAGGGGGTAGGGTCAATGCACTCAGACCACTCCAATGAGATGAAGTGGTCTAGGTGCCTATAGTGTCCCTTTAATTGGACGTCTCCATCTTGGCTCCCTGTCATTTTGTCCTTTGCACCTGGCAGTCAGCAAATAAAACATGTACATAGAAGAGGAGAAATGAAACAATGTTTCTATTTCTTCTCCTCATCTGCATAATGTGCCCTAGCTATGCCTTCACTGGACTGGATTTGGATGTAATTCACTAAATCTTTCAAACACATTTCAAAGAAAACAACAGATAAAAAAGGTAGCACCATTTATGGGGGATTTTCAATGTTTTATTCAACGTGTCATTTTAAGGATAGTGACAATTGCCCTTTAACCCCTTAAGGACACATGACATGTGTGACATGTCACGATTCCCTTTTATTCCAGAAGTTTGGTCCTTAAGGGGTTAAATAGCCACTTTAAGCATCATACACAGCTCAGCTTATTCTAAGGGTTGCGGTCTTTGGATTCAGTCCCTCTGTTTTTTGCTAAACCCTTTTTGAAAGCAGTTTGGCCAAAACCTGGCACCATAACCACTACAATACGCTGAAGTAATGCTAGTGCCTGAAGTGTCCCTTTAAACATGAATTGAAACTGTAACATTTCATACTTGGAACATACACTGTAACAATCCTGTGCTGCACTGACATGGGACATGCCAAAAATAAACACAGTTTCTCATTTAACTTTTTACTCAGCTTGAACATTCTGATACTTTTACAATCACAGACAGAAGGTGACATCAGTCAATATGCTCAAAATAATATTGTTATTGTTAAATTAATGTTAGTATATGCATAAAATTAAACTTGAAGCCATTTTTCTTGTAATCAATGTTAGAACAACATTGTTATAGCAAACAAATGGTTTAAGCCGTTACTATGCTACTAAATGTGGATAGAATTCATCTTGTAACTGAAAAAGAATTAATGCATGCATGTATTGTTGTGTAGAATTGTCCATATGCTTTAACAGATATAAAATGTGATTGTTTTAACACATGACTGCATATTGTATTTATTCCACCAGGTGGCACAGTTTCTGGAAACTTATTTGAGACAGCTAAACAAACCATATGCCCAGGAAGAGATTCTCTGTAGTGGTACTGTGATGAAGATTAATACAGGGAGGTCGATGTCATGGAGACTTTAAGTAGGATGTGTCAAAGTGTTGTGTTCTGAAAAGTGGTTCAAGGTCCTGAAATGGGGCAGTCACCGTAGAAACAAGCAGTCAAGCAAGTCGACATGCAAATTCCATTGGTGATTGCTCATTTTCAAATTTGCACCATTTTGTTTTAGAACACAACATTTCTCTTAATATCCTCCTTTGATTTGCTGTTGTGGAGAGACTGTTCTGACAGCAGTCTAGTCCAAAGTGGGCTTCAGGAGAGGTTAATCAGCCTTTGGTTGGAGTTTTAGTTTGCTAGAAGTGGCTTTGATTGGCTTTTTACATTCCTACAGGATATCTAGTCTCTACTACGTATCATTTGCTGTCATCAAATAGCTGGATAGTTACGTAAAATAAGCTTCTACTGTAAAATAGGCACACACTTCTCATCCTTTTCTCAATTAACGCTAGACCACTGACAGCCAACCTTTGCAGCTCAGATGGGAAATGTGGTCCACAGGAACCGGAGTGCTAAAGTATAGAAAATAAGGATTTCACACAGTATCCAGGCAACACAGATAATAGTTCTACTGTCGTTCATCTAAATGTTGCGGCCACCAGCTAAGCGGTTTATTGATTAAATGCGAAACTGTGGAGACATAAAGAGGGAATGGTAAAATTTATTCGAAAACAGCCAAAACAGGGGGAAAAAAATCCCCAGCTTAGCTTTTTTTCTGCAGCTCAGGTTTTATGGCCTAACATTTGCAATTTCCTTGTCAGGTCTTCATAATTCCCAGTTCAGAGAATAAACTCCCAATGGTTTAATAAATAGATCTTAAGGTCTTAACATATTCAACTGGATTTCCCCCTTCCTGTAATAAATCGTGTAGTCTGCCTACAGCTGTACTAAGCCTAAACACAGTCGGCTGTCCATATCAATGTGACATCAAACATTCCTTTACGCAAGCCAGGTCAGGTGAACACATCAGTCCATATTCTAAAATATTTTTACAATGAAGACTCAGGCAACGCTGAATAATGCAAATTATAAGAGACATCTTCTTATGTTACCCCAAGGCCTAATATATAGCCCAGCTGTGTAAAATTGACTACAATTGTTGACAGTGCACTTAGTAATCCCAATATATATTTATTTATTAATTACATTGTAAACTGTACTGTTCACTCTACTGGCATTCTATAATAATGTGCTGTCTAATGTGTTCTTGGCAGTTCATCAAGATTAATACGCTGACTAACCATTGAGCTATCCCTTATTAAACAAATAGCATCATTAGTTAGTGTGCTCAGAATTCCGATACCTTACTCATTTATATATGCCTTTAAATATAGTGTAATTTACATTCTTACCACTAGATGACCACTAGATGACAGTAGAGACGAGCTAACATTTAGTGCAAAACAAATATGTAACCTAGTAAATCGTTTAAGGTTTATTTACTGAAATGAGAATTCAAAGTGAGTTTCAAATCTAAAATCCAAACAGCGAAGTGGGAAAAATTCTCGAAGTGAACTTTGCTTTCACGTTAGCTACTCCGGAACTAAGTTTAATGATACGTTTCAACGATACGTTTCAATGGTACCCTATTTAGTGAAATATTTGAACGTTAAAAAAATGTGTAGAAAAACAAAAAGTTGCGATTTTATGTGATGAATAATAAAAAAACAAAACAAAACAAAAACGTAAAAACTCCAAAAGTGTGGGATTTCTGATTTCATTTTGTCTTTCTGTCCGAAACCTGTGTATATTTCGTGAATGTCCGGTTCCGCAGGCCATGTGTTAACCTACACAAAGAAGGGCTAAGAATGATTACTGGCACACCAATCCCCACCCAACATTTAAATCACTTGATCTAGACTTCATTTTTAAGTCTTTGCATCTGCTCTACCTGACTTAACAGTCTGGAATATATAATACTGGCCGTGCATTGCTATTTGAAACCACTGTCCACTACATGTGTTTCTCAGGATGAAAGATTAGCATGTCTGGCCCCAAAACTGACGTTATTATAGATTTATTAACACCAAGGGCTAAGAGGAAATTTGAAAAGCCTAACTGCAAATCACTAGAATGAAGGGAGATATTTCCTTTAAGAGTCCGCTCAAACAGCCTGAGGTTTTTTTTATCCAGTAAAGGCGAGCCTGTATAATCTACCTTTCGTGCACTCTACTGTAGCGTAAAAAATAAAACCGCTGAGTTTTAGCTGTTTTTACATACTTTCCTGAGAACTTAATAGATTTACCTCAGATAATTGAGAGCAGAGATTGATACTTGAGTAGGTAGACTATCCACTAATCTGAAGGCACGTGTCTGTTAGGGGCACCAAACTGTATGTTACGTTCACACAGATATACATACTGTATGAATATGAATGTATTTTTATTTATTTTGCCGAAGACTGCTACTTTGAAATTTTAAAACCATACATTTCATTTTGGTGAGGGGAGATTTAGGGATACCCTTACTATATTTCTCAAACCCCATCTAACGCATGGCGCACGTAACACAGAACTAGGGCCCCTATATCAAGGTAGGAAGTGCCTCAGAATTCTCCTGCCTGCAGACTCTGTTGCCACATGTGACCCCATTTAAAATAAATAAATAAACCAGTGCTTATGACATCCCTGCTAACAAATATATTGTTTACTAATTCGAGGTCATAAAACACTGCAGATTTAAAATAAAAAAATAAAATAACTTAAATTGTTTGTAAAAGGGACATTATACAGCTTAAAGGAACACTATAGTCACCTAAATTACTTTAGCTAAATGAAGCAGTTTTAGTGTATAGATCATTCCCCTGCAATGTCACTGCTCAATTCACTGTCATTTAGGAGTTAAATCACTTTGTTTCTGTTTATGCAGCCCTAGCCACACCTCCCCTGGCTATGATTGGCAGAGCCTGCATGAAAAAAAACTGGTTTCCCTTTCAAACAGATGTAATTTACCTTAACTAATTGTATCTCAATCTCTAAATTGAACTTTAATCACATACAGGAGGCTCTTGCAGGGTCTAGCAAGCTATTAACATAGCAGGGGATAAATAAATCTTAATTAAACAGAACTTGCAATAAAGAGAGCCTAAATAGGGATCTCTTTACAGGAAGTGTTTATGGAAGGCTGTGCAAGTCATGTGCAGGGAGGTGTGACTAGGGTTCATAAACAAAGGGATTTAACTCTTAAATGGCAGAGGATTGAGCAGTGAGGCTGCAGGGGCATGTTTTATACACCAAAACTGCTTCATTAATCTAAAGTTGTTCAGGTGACTATAGTGTCCCTTTAAAGGGACACTCTAGGCACCCAGACCACTTCTGCTCATTGGAGTGGTCTGGGTGCCAACTCCCACTACTCTTAACCCTGCAAGTGTAATTATTGCAGTTTTTTATAAACTGCAATAATTACATTGCAAGGTTAACTCCACCTCTAGTGGCTGTCTATTAGACAGCCACTAGAGGTCACTTCCTGGGTTCTAGCACAGGAAACCTGTGCTAGAGCGTCGCTCAAAACCCCATAGGAAAGCATTGAAATTATTTTTCAATGCTTTCCTATGGGGAGACGTAATGCGCATGCGCGGCATTACCGCGCATGCGCATTAGGTCCCCTCGGCCGGTGGGCGAGATCAGTCTCGCCCACCGGCCGACGCAATGAAGAGGAGGAGCATCGCGGAGGCGGAGACAGCGACGAGGGACATCGCCGCTGCCTCAGGTAAGTCTGAAGTCTGAAGTTTTCACCCCTTCAGTAACCGGGGATTGGGGGGTGGGAGGGAGAGGGATCCTCCAGTGCCAGGAAAACGGATCGTTTTCCTGGCACTGGAGTTTCCCTTTAATGTAGTTGTTTTGGTGAGTATAGTGAGTCCCTGAAGCCTTTTTCCAGTAAACACTATCTTTTCAGAAAAAAAGGCAGTGTTTACATTACAGCCCATGAATTACACAGGCCACTCCTCAGATGGTTACTAGAGGTGCTTTCTGGAGCAGTGCTGCACAGTGTGACTGACATCAGTGTCTCCACCCTCTGCATGGAGACACTGAACTTTCCTCATAGAGATGCATTTATTCAATGCATTTCTATGAGGATATGCTGATTGACCAGGACAGCATTTGGCTCCGCCCCCAGCCTGCCTCCTTGGCTGGGATCATCAGAATTGACAATCTTAGCCAATCCAATGCTTTCCTATGGGAAAGCATTGTGATTGGTTGAGATCATCACTTCTGATGATGTCAGCCAAGAAAGCAGATCAGGGGCAAAGCCAGCACCAGCAGACTGGAAGAAAGGAAAGAGTGTTCCTCTAATCCTAGTAAAAATAAACACACTATCAAACAAGTTATAAATAAAAAAAATGCAAAGTTCAAAATCAGCAAATTAGGGTGAAAGTTATGTAAAATACTGGTAAGTAACTTGGCCTCTAAACGATAATAAAAACAAAATATAAGAAACCCTTCCCCTATCTGAGAACAGTGCAAAGATTAATTAAATATAGTTTTAGAAGTTTTATATTGTTTGTGTAGAAAGCTCTAACCTACAGTATAATTAGTGTTATTTTAAAAATTAAATTTAAAAAAAAAAAGTTTTTTGGTGTAACACCCTTCTGTGTGATGAGAGTGTTCTTTAAGGTTCAGCAAATGCTGCAATTTATTTTCCTTCTATGTAACCAGCTCTACAAAACACATGTTGACATTTTGGAATGATTGATGGTTATATAAAGGAAGACACTATCCCAATGGAGAGGTCATAGGAAACGCAAATGTGGAATCAATTTCCAGGGTAGAGAAATCATCTCAATCTTGTCTGTTACTGTTACATCTTTTTTTAGGAATCACAATTGACAGACAGGAACATAATATGTTAATTCTATCCACTCTTATAAAAGTCCTGCTGATCATATATATTTTAAAGGGACACTATAGTCACCAGAACAACTACAGCTTATTGAATTTGTTCTGGTGTGTAGAATCATTCCCTTCAGGCTTTTTGCTGTAAACACTGTCTTTTCAGAGAAAATGCAGTGTTTACATTACAGCCTAGTGATAACTCAACTGGCCACTCCTCAGATGGCTGCTAGAGGGGCTTCCTCGGGCAGTTCTGCCTAGTATACATCACAATATTCAGTGTCTCAACCCTCTGCATGGAGACACTCATCTTTCTTTATAGAGATGCATTGATTCAATTAATCTCTATGAGGAGATGCTGATTGGCCAGGGTTGTGTTTGAATCATGCTGGCTCTGCTGCTGATCTGCCGCCTTGACAGTCTCAGCCAATCCTATGGGAAGCATTGTGATTGGCTCAGACCACCATTTCTGATGATGTCACAGGTCAGATGCAGTTCAGAGGCAGATGCAGCAGCTCCAGACTGGAATACAAGCAAGATTTGTCTATATTTAGGGAGGCAAGGGCAGCAGGGGGTCTAGATGGTGGTTTAAACACTATAGGGTCAGGAATACATGTTTGTGTTCCTGACCCTATAGTGTTCCTTTAATAAAACATACGGCAAAACTAACAATGATGTTTTACTACAACAGCTGCACAGACAATTAGTGCAGGGAATCCTTGGAACTTTTTTCGATATACATAGATTTGCACGAGGTTTGCCCTTCATTTTTTCCAAAGAAAATATCTAATATAAAACATGTGTGAATTTAGGTTCCGAAATTACCAATAGCAGGAACCCGAACCCCAACAAATTATTTTAAAAAGTTTTTTTTTTTCTAAAAAGAGTGGAAAAATTCAATTTAAAATCTTGGATAGATGCAAAAATGTATCCTTACTACCACTTAATTTTAACTACTCTCCCCTAGAAAGGCAATTTTGGGTTACTGGCCCTCAATGTGCTCTTAAAGGACCACTCTAGGCACCCAGACCACTTCAGCTCAATGAAGTGGTCTGGGTGCCAGGTCCCTCTAGGATTAACCCTTTTTTTTTTTATAAACATAGCAGTTTCAGAGAAACTGCTATTTTTATAATAGGGTTAATCCAGCCTCCAAATCCTCTAGTGGCTGTCTCATTGACAGCCGCTAGAGGCGCTTGCGTGATTCTCACTGTGAAAATCACAGTGAGAGCACGCAAGTGTCCATAGGAAAGCATTGTAAATGCTTTCCTATGAGACCGGCTGAATGCACGAGCAGCTCTTGCCGCGCATGCGCATTAAGCCAAAAGGGAGGATCGGAGGCGGAGAGGAGGAGGAGAGCTCCCCGCCCGGCGCTGGAATAAAGGTAAGTTTTAACCGTTTACTCTTCCCAGAGCCCGGCGGGAGGGGGTCCCTGAGGGTGGGGGCACCCTCAGGGCACTATAATGCCAGGAAACGAGTATGTTTTCCTGGCACTATAGTGGTCCTTTAACTGCAATGCTACATTGTCATTATTGTGTTGTGCTATTTATTGGGATATTTAAAACCTGACTTTTAAAGGTTTAATGATTTACTAGGAACAATCTGTGTGTCAGTGTTAATATTTTTACAAAAACAGAACACAAACAATAGTTTGACAGAATAATGGAAGGTTCAGGGGAAGAAGAGGAAATGGGATAAGAAAGGGAGGAGAAGGATAGCCAGAACAGTCACCTTTACCTTCCAAAACTTCATCCAATAATCAAAGCGCAAATGAGTTAGTCAGTTGAGGGTATAATTTAAATAATGACCCCACACCCTGAAATGAAGGGATTAACAATCACTGTTAATCTGTCAAGACGTCATTTTAAATGCATTTAGTGATCTTTTTTAGATTGTAAGCTTGTTTGATCAGGGCCCTCTTTGCCTCTGTTATATTCTGTATGTAAATTGCCTATTGTCAAATATCTTCATTTTTATCATTGTAAAGCGCTGCAGAATATGTTGGTGCTATATACATGATAATAATAATATTGACACATTTTGGACCACAATCCAAGTTTGAATCTTGAGAGTTCCAGTCCACAGAATCCTGTTGTCAGACACATAAGACTACGTTCCATTTTAAACGAAACTTTATCGCCCCTAAACCAACCTAACTCTAAACATTCCGAACATAAATTCCCTTTAAAACTACCCCAAAACTAGCTCACGTTTAAACCTAAGCAGAGATTTAAATATATACATTTCCAGAGCAACTTGAACTGCATTGTTTTCAAGGTAACTGAGCATTGTGGGAAATGTAGTTTACAATACCCTGCAGTTTTTTTAAAGTATATTTTTAATGAGATTCTCTTTATCTAGATTTGGTGCTTAGATATAGATCGCATGACTTAGATAAGTTGTAGAAAGAATTCTGAAGGGCTCACAAACGTTATCGCATCACAATATCAGGTACAGCCAAGCAAGAAAAAGCAAAGACTTCCGTACTGTCTGCCGTACTGTATGTCAGATGTCAATGGCTGTATTCGTCAATATGTTCACCATATGACAAAGAAAAAAATAAACGGAGCAGCTGACAAATGGTGGGGTCCCAGAGCACACACTCCTGCAGACATCTGATGGGGGAGGTGGCTCGACACAGAGAAAGGCCTCAACAGCATGGACCAGGGACGAAAAAAATACTTTCTTTAAAAAATCAAGAATAACACACTGTAAACTACAGCTCACGTAAAAATGGCTGAGAATGTTAGGGGTGCTCCAGTGCTCCAGAAAAATATTTTTAAAATAAAATATTTTATAAATGAATACATTTGCAGCACAAATATGGTCCAAGGGATTTTCCACATTCCACATTTACCTTCTGTAGGAATAACTATTTGAATGCCAGATGGCTCGGTAATCCATGATGTAATGGGTTAAAAGTAAGATAAACGAAGAAAATGCACAATTTTGATTGAATGAGTACCGGATATTCTGCTGAACGGATTTATTTTACTAGCAGTTCTCTTCTAACAGCTGGTAATGTTTCAGCAATGATTTTGCTGCAGGGAAAATATTCTAATAACTCCCTGTAGTCCAAAGCTTATTACAGTTTGTGGAATTAATGATGGAATTGAAATATAACCATTCTGATTAATGGGTTTGGTTATTTCAGACACACCTGTAGGTGCCAGGTGTATTAAATCAAGCACAGAGACATGTACATGCACTGAGCAAGCCTTGGTAGGTGAATGGTACTTACTGCAAAGGTCAGTGTTTTAGCATGGCACAGTCATGGGATAAAAGTATTTCCAACAACTCAACTACTCAATGGATTCCATGCTAGGGCTGCTCTGGTCACCTGTCAGGGGGGCCATTGTAAAGAACAATATTCAGGAGCAACAATAGAGAACATAAGACTAAAAATATAATTCCACATATCTCTCAAAGGTGTTATGAACCAGCACTGGTCCAAATTATGGAGTACAGAAAGGTCAGCAACAGGGCCGATCCAAAGTATGTCCACCAGAAAACAGTTTGAGGTTCTCCAGCCAAACTTTTAAAATGTCAACAAAGGAAACCAGACTCCAGGCTTGCAGGAGCGGACTACAAAGTATCCAAAAATACAGGCCCAATAAAACTTTGCTCTCAGAATAAAACATTTTTGGGAATATAACTTCAGTAAAAAAATGTGCTGCTCGGGGGCGGGGCCGGACCGCCGAGCTGGACGGTCGCAGGCCTGAGCAGCTCCTGCAAATCAGGGAAATTTACCCCCTAAAACCAAGTCTCACCGTCTAAAAATCAGACCACCAGAGCAGCTACCCGGAACTGAGAGACTGCTGGACCCGGGGAGAGGCTGGCTTACCGGGCTTCAGTCCCCCGGGGGGAGAAAAACATGTTGCCCCATCCAGGGCCTTCTCCTGCGGTGAGTGGGGCAGACGGCCGCTGCCCCACTATCCTGCGCCACGGAACCCAGCCACGGGTGCAGATCGGAGCGGGTCCGGCTCCGTTTCCCCCCCCTCTGGACCGGGGGGGTGATCCCGGTCCTCACCCTGTGGCACTGACTGCGACACGGCAACTGAGGCCAGGGAGCCCGCCCGCCACACCTAAAATGGCGGACGCCATGTGTACCGACGGCAAAGGGAAGATCTGCTCCCATCTCCCGCTCACAACCAACAGGGTGGCCCAAACCTCCCGGCCGTGCTATACGGAGAGACGGCGAACACAGCTCCAAACCCAGCAGCCGCGCAAAACAACGCTGAGCTGCACAAGCGCAGGCAAGGAGCCTCACAAGATGGCGACTGCACCAGGCTCAGCGACGCGAGGCCTATCTCTGTCGCACACTGCCTCAGCAGGCCCGACGACCGCTGCACTGGGGGCCCTGCTAGACTGCTTTTGGACACTATTGCTCAACCGAGTAGGACAGACAGCGGAACCCGATGAGAAACATCGAGCTGGCAACGGGGAGCGGCCTGGGAAACCTCCTACAAGCCAACAAATTCACTGCACCAACCTGACAGTGCTGCAGAGGAGAAAGCGGCGGAAACAAAGATACCGACAGAGAAAACGAGCCGCCGGTGGATGTTCTATCCACAGCAGCAGGGAGGTAACAAACATCAGCGCACCACCGTCGGCCCACAGCCACGAGGAGAAACGCACGGGGTCACCCCATGGACTCCCCACCTACAGACCGGGCCTAAGCATCCACTCACCAAGCGGGAGAGCCACAGACTGGCAGACCACCGCCATGCTGGACACTCTGGTAAATCCTACGGGCATAGGTTGATAGGAGACGGGCCGTGAGTTATGTGGAGCTGGGGACATGTCTGTGCAACTGACCACTTTAAGGGACACTGTAACAATCTGAGGACTAAAGCTCTGCCTGAGGCTCTGTCTCCTACATCCACCTCATATTACTGTATAACCTAGCATGTCCTAACTTAGCAAATCCGTGACTTCTCATGCACTCTCATATTTACGCAACACTAGTTTAGCTTGCTGCAACCTCTGTGTAATAACACTTGTGCATTCACCTACAGGTCTATGCCACATTTACTCACAACCAAGAGTTCATACCCTCAAGTGCTTGCTGTCACTCTCAACTAGACTTCCTTAAACGTGTCTTAAAGTGCCCAACACCAAGCTATATATATTCTACTTTATTAAGCATCCGTGTGTGACGTGCTTATAGAAAATTGCAGTATACCCTGCCAAGCCACTCACATACATGACCAAGCCTATTAGTTAATTGAGTTGTTGTTTTCTGTATTCATACTTTATCTCTAATCTCCCTTATCTCTATTTTCAACGCGCTACGAAGACATACATTTAAAGGACCAGCCTGCTCCATATCTTCAGCGCAATCAGCATTGTTCTATGCGTGTCTAGCTTAGCCTGTTATAATATGAAAACGAAGTATAGTTTACTCAACTACTAATCTCTAAAAAAATTGTGCAAAATATTCTACATGCCAACCAACTGTCAAATGTTTGTTTGTATGCTTGTTAAAGCTGTTGGGGGCATGACGAGCCCACTTGTTATTTTTTCATGCACGCTAAAAATAAAGAATAAAAAAAAAAAAAAAAAAATGTGCTGCTCAAAATAAATAGACCTGTCTGAACCCTTCCACCTGTCTGAAACTGCCCCAGTTTTAGGATTCTGTTACCTTGTTGTTATTGTGTCTCTGCTTTGTGCTCATGTTTGGCTTCACTATATCTCTGTCTAGTATAACAATTGTCAAAATTAAACAATAAATAACAATGAAAATCTGGCTTCTGCTGACTACGGGGATTTCTACCCTAGACTAGAGTGTCTACCCTAGACTAGGGGTTGCCAAATATTTACTTTTAGACCCTGAACAGTCTAGGTTTTGTCGGTATACATACTGTAACAGTGTTAGGGCTTCCATCAACCCTTCAGACCATTGGGAATTACTAGAACTGCTTCTGACCACTTACCATCTATTACAAAGTTGAGATTGTACTGTGTTCCCCATCATCACTGACAAAAACTTTCTGCTTTAAAATGTAACTCTCCCCTCCTGGAGGCTTAGTTGAGTCTTGATTTTGTGTTGATGTATTTTTATATAGTGGAATTTCACAGAGTAAATCACACTGAATTCTCACCTGCAGGTGTTTGTGTTAGTTAGTACTTTACTGTGATACATCGGCGTAGGAAAGTATGCAGGGTAACAAAACATACTTACCGCTATAGTTCTCATTGAATGTAATCAATAGTCGATATTATTATGGAGACAAAACGGTGATATTTTTGTTTCTTAGATTTCTCGGTGAAGTATGGATATTATTTGTTTCAATTAGCAAACATCAGAAAGCAGATTAAAATCTTGTAAGCACATGCACTAACTTGACACCGAGAGACATATGTGCTTTCAATGTATGTTTTGTAAAGGCTGGTGGGGGAGGAGGTCTCGGGCTGGGAGTCTGTTTGTCACAAGCACAGACTGCACAGTAAAGCCTGCGGCTTCTGTCAAAACTCCTAGGAATCAAAATTGTCCCCAAGTGTCCCAATGTAGTTAGGGCTATACCAGCTTGGAACCAGGGTTACCGTGATGGCCATATCAAAAAGGTCACGCATAAATGATATGTGTTGGCAGATAACATTGACTTTAAGGACACGTTAAGCAACAGAATGACTACAGCTTGCTCTAGAATTCACCAATGTCCTTTCTCGGTTTAAAAGGACTTTCCCAGCACCATCTTGGTCACATTAATAATGTGGAATTAACACCTCTGCATTAGCAATTTCAATTTCTTTCAGTCTGGGCCACACTGAATGGCTGAGAGTGCTAGGTTAAGCCACTCACAGAATTCTGTTTTTACTCGAGTTATTTTGACCTATAATGTTACATTTATTTTGAATCCCGGACAAGGCACACTTTAGGGAATTACTTTACTTATGACTATTTTGAACAGCTGGATTTATTGGATTACACAACAGCATGGTACTTTAACCCCTTAAGGACACATGACATGTGTGACATGTCATGATTCCCTTTTATTCCAGAAGTTTGGTCCTTAAGGGGTTAAAAACATGGCCTTGTGCAAAATTTAAGAATTAAGAAGTAAACATGTCAAAACATATGACCCCATTATCTTGACCTCATACTGTGCACTATAGGCCAGGCACTGCCACACCTCCCAACTCTGGCATCCTGCTTCTCAGTGGGGGAGATGTAACAGGAGTGGGCCAGTGATGCAATCGTGTCACTGGCTATGCCCAAAGGGGTGGACTTGACAATAAGGGACGTGAGTCCGCCCAAATTACTGGCAAGTCATCCTGGCATGAAACACACCAGGCCGCCTTCTAATCACGGAAGGTCAGGCCACTGAGGAGAGGCCCTGCAGGGAGCATGGTGTTTAATGCCCTAGGGCTCTAAACATAGTGCAAGCGCTATTATACTTGTGTTAAGTTGGGACAACAGGACAGGACACGAAAATATGAACTATATTGCCGATATCAGGATAGCTGGGAGGCATGCACTGTGACAAAGGATATTCCACCAGCACGGAGAAACCATAGAGAGGACCTGTAGATATGGGGTAGAGTGGATTACATTGGAATGTCATCTAAATATACCGTAAGTGGTAGTACGATGCAAAGAGAGGTATTATATGAATATATAAGCAAATCTAACCACTTAGGCTTATTCACAAGTCCATCAATAAAATAATCAAGTACCATCTGGGGGCATTTATAAGTCAAAATCTGGACATAGCTCACACTATTTTTTAATGTTTGAATTTTGGATTCCGAATTTCCACTGGATTTCCACCTGTTTAGATACGACTGGATCTCTGAAATCTGGGCAGCTGGCAAGTGTTAGCTAACTCTCGCACTTCTAGGAGTTTTTAACCATGTGCCCACTGTTTGCTAATTAGCCAGTTGGCAAAAAGTCCAAATTTGTATAGATTCCCCTGGTAAAAGTAGGTGAATCTATTTTGCCAAGTTGGTTCCAGGAAATATCCAGTATAAATCTCTATATGGTAAATGCTGGAACCCTTATTTTTTTCAAATGAGTTGCACATGAGAACTTCAGATTTTTAAATTGGACTATGGAACGTAGCTAACGAGATAAACTCATAAAATATTTGAATATCAGCCAGATTTACTTTTACTAAAGACAAGAATTGCAAATCTGGTTTAAATTTTATTTATTTTTTTACATTTTGACAATCCACCCTACATTGGGTAAATGTGTACATCCCTGTTGGTGATAAGAAGCTATGCTAGATATGTTTCCTCTGGCAGGTGTTTAGCTTGCACTCTAACTGAACTCGAACGCAATGTAAAAATTTCAGACATTAAACGCCTGCGACTTCTCCAGAAACTAGATTGCGCAATGTAGAGTAAAATCTCTCACGCACGTTCCCAGTGTCAGGGTGTAGATTCACGTTACTGTACAGATCCAATAAACAGTTCTATGAGGTTTATGTAATCATGTAAGGGGATAGAGTTAGGCACTCAGTTTAGGGATCAAAGTAAACACTGGGGTTACAGGTAAGTACTAGTGCAAGACGTTAGGCTGTTGTGTTAGGAAATATACTAAAGATTGGGAAAGGAATGCAAGAACTTACACCCATTACTCTCAGGCACACCAAAATAATAGTGTCAACAAGGCAGTGTAGGAATAGCCGAAGTGGTGGATCTAGAAAAATTCTAGACTTGTTTGTTCCCCCCCGCACCCACACCTACAGCATAAACAATTTTTGGTGCCTGATAAAATATAGTTGAGCTGGTAACCCAACTCCAGATGCTCATCTAGCCCCTCCGAAACATGAGAGGCTGCGTGTTCTAGAGAAACATGGCAGCTCTTATATGGCTGTGCAGTAACGTTCCTTCCACTGGCACGCTGTCCCATATGTTTTGATTTTGTTATACTTTATTTTTAAGTTTTTCAACTTCTGAAGTTAAAATCCAAATAAACATATGTGGTTCCACGCTTCTCAACTGAGTACGCTAGACACGTTTCTTTCGTCTGACTAACAATATTTTCTGTAATTCTCAAATGAGAGGAACCTGATACGGTATCAATCTATCTGCACATGTATCGATATCCACTGTGTGACAATGGGATCTTGTGTTACCGCGGCTGTTTGTAAGCTTACTGCATTACCGCACTCGACACGTTTTTAGAAATCACTATTTCTAATGTGTGTGTTATTTCCTTTAATTACAATTAGAATAGCTCATGATCACGATTTATAACGTGTGCAACCCTGAGGGATCTCTCTTTACAGCACAGTAAAGGGAATGTGAATATGTGGACCTGGGTTTCTTAGAAAGATGCACCATAACCACCGCAGCTTAAACTGTAGCTCCAGAATACAAGGTAAAGCAAGATAAGCATAATGCTCTGTAGTGTCAAATGTATAGAAGCACTTTTTATGTGGAGGTGTAAACAGGTACCAGACTTCCACTTCTATTTAAATAAATAATAGATATGGAATGAGGCTTATCTCAACGGTCTCTGCTAGATCTGTGCATTCAGTCGTCTGAATTATGATTTGGCCATATTCGAGCCGATCGGCTCTATAGCTGAATTCCATATTCCAGAAGTGTCACATGACTAGCGTGATGCCCAGACATTCGGTATTCTGAGTTCTGCTTGTGCAGCCTAAAAACTAAATAATTTATGGGACAAATTACAATAGATATACTAAATAGATAGCCACTAAATGTTGATTCTATTCACAGATCAAGTGAGAAATGACCAACCGAAAGGAAAAAAAGGAGCAGTAAAATAGATAAATTAATAAATCTATACTTATAAGTTAAATTAATATAATATATAAATATAGGTTGTTTTTTTACTCCACCTCCTCCTTGTCCTCTATTGGTTACCTCTGTTATGTATATATTTTGCAGTGCACTGATTGGTCCATTTTCACACCCCTTTTTGGTTTGTCTGAATGATTCCCTAAATATTTTTCCATAGATGAATTTAGAATTACCAAAAAAAAAAACGAAACGAGCGTCAGAAATCCAGAACAAAATTTCAAATCTGGGAAAATGATTCGGCCAAACATAACTAGTCTCTTCCCATCTATAGCCAGAACACACTTAACACAGTGTACATACCTGCAGATGGAATGTCATTCAAAGTAATAAAAAGTTAATATGTATAATATTTGCTATGAGACCCCACTATGGCACTTATTTAAGTTAAAAAAAAGTGCCCAGTTAAAAATGTGGCTTTATTTTTAACATGCTTCAAGCCAACTGAAGGTGGGGAGATCTTTTTCACCCATATCCAACAGCGAGAAAATACATTTCAAAGTAAAGTAGAAAGGTAAACCATTTTTGGGAATCACGTATGGGGTAGATCAAAGGAAGAGGTTAGCTTTAACTCCCTGACACTGCAGCAGGTGGTAAATTAGGTGAGATGCAAATGATCAGATAAAGAGTCCGCAAAGCACTAGCTTAGGTGACACAAGGCCCTTTTACAGAGGATTAGTATACAATGTATACATTATACAGTCTGTATTAAAACAACTGCTATTCCACCTTGAAGCATTTAAGTAAGTGCTCATTTTACTGGGCTCTAAGTTGAACAACAAATTAGAGCTTTAAGCTAGGTTCTCACTTTTTTTTAATTTTGCATCAATACCCAAACTTTTTGTTAGGGACCATTTCTTCTAAATGTTCAATATTCTCCTAAATTTCAGCATGTGGTCTTCTTTGACATCCTTTATCGCAGGGGCCACGCCAGTGAAGTCATGATATAAAATTATATTTCTAATCTTTTACCATAAAGGTGGGATTAGCTTTGTTAAAAAAAAGACAAGTAAAAGCAGATTTCAAATGAAACTATAAACGTTTGCTTTGCAAATTAATAAAAAATTACATTTAGCTCACTAAGTTTAGATACATTTCTCTCTGTCCTACGCTGCCAGTCTTAATTTAATATTTAATATTGACGGATAATATTTCCAAATGTTTTAATATTTGTTTTTTTTTGGCTAAACTTTTCAAACAATTTTAGATATATATATATATATATATAAAACAAATATAAATATACCAAAAATATAAAAATATTGAAAAATGTAACTATTTTTCATAACATTAGATGATTTAAAAGTTTATCCAAAAATATTAAAGCATTTGGAAAGGTAATCCAACAAGGGAGGCTTAAAGGAACACTATAGTCACCTAAATTACTTTAGCTAAATAAAGCAGTTTTAGTGTATAGATCATTCCCCTGCAATTTCACTGCTCAATTCACTGTCATTTAGGCGTTAAATCACTTTGTTTCTGTTTATGCAGCCCTAGCCACACCTCCCCTGGCTATGATTGACAGAGCCTGCATGAAAAAAAACAACTGGTTTCACTTTTAAACAGATGTAATTTACCTTAAATAATTGTATCTCAATCTCTAAATTGAACTTTAATCACATTCAGGAGGCTCTTGCAGGGTCTAGCAAGCTATTAACATAGCAGTGGATAAGAAAATCTTAATTAAACAGAACTTGCAATAAAGAAAGCCTAAATAGGGCTCTCTTTACAGGAAGTGTTTATGGAAGGCTGTGCAAGTCACATGCAGGGAGGTGTGACTAGGGTTCATAAACAAAGGGATTTAACTCCTAAATGGCAGAGGATTGAGCAGTGAGGCTGCAGGGGCATTTTCTATACACCAAAACTGCTTCATTAAGCTAAAGTTGTTCAGGTGACTATAGTGTCCCTTTAAGGTAAGCTCATGGAGCAGGGCCCTCCACCCCTCTGTTCCTGTACGTCCAGTTGTCTGGTTACAATTACATGTCTGTTAGTCCAGACTACAGAGTCTGATGGCGCTATATAAATTATAAAATAATAATAAGGTCTCTACCAGTACTCCGGTCAGTCTCTTTCCATACGGCAGAAGCTGTAAATGCTGGCCTCCCTTCCTCCTATATTATACAGGATCCCTTATAATTTAGATAAGAGCTATTTTCTAACAGAGGTTTCGCTCAATGCACGGATTCTTTGAAAGTTGTTGCTTCAGGAATAATTCTTCTATGACTTTAAGTATAGGTATT